>NW_027331831.1:625000-1250000 GCF_033568475.1 Henckelia pumila
AAATACCGATCAATCATAGCCGTCCAAGAAACAATGTCTTTCTCCAATGTTCTATCAAAAATGTGCCTAGCCTCATTTACGCTCCCGCATTTTCCATATGCGTCCAATAAAGCACTCCAAACTACTGCATCAGAATCTAACTGTACTCGAATTATATGTCCGTGAATTTCCTTACCCAAACGCAGAGACTGCAGAGCAGCTGAAGCTGCAAGAGCACTAGAAATAGTGAACTTGTTACACTTGAAATTCTCATTTCTCTGCATTGTTCTATATAATTCTAGTGCATCCTCAGGTTTGTTATTTTTAACACTTCCTGAAATCATGGCTGTCCAAGAAAAGTTATCTCTGTCTGGCATTAGGTCGAACAGTTTCCTCGCTTCTTCCACTCTGCCCATATTCGAATATCCTGATATCAAAGTGTTCCTAGAACACAAATCTCTCTCACTCATCTCATCGAACAGGTTCCGAGCATCGGAGAAGCTACCGCACTTGCAGTACAGCTCGAGAATCTTGTTCGAAACAAAGATCCCAGGCACAAAACTGGAGCCTCTGATGTGGGCATGCACTCTTTTGCCCTCATGCAAAGCCCTCTTCTCGATACAGAGTTGTAAAAGTGTGACATATATACCTGCAGCAGATGATACGTGAGCCTGGGTTTCGAGTAATTGGATGGCATCTCTTAAGCGCCTTTGTTGGCACAAGTGTTGGACGGAATCCTTAAATTTCTCGTCTTTGTTTAATGGATGAATGAATCGTGGGTCTTCCTGGTTCGATGATCCAAGGACATGAATGAATCGTGGATCTTCCTGGTTCGATGATCCAATGAAGTGCGTTCGCCAAGAACATGAAGAAGAGAATGGAGATGAGCCGCAACCATGGAGGGTTCCAAGAATCAATGAGCGTGATTTCATGAAATACAACACACAGATAATTATTGCATAAAAATGGGAAACCAAAAAAAGACCGTAAATCAACAGCTACATGTTGATTCCGGATCATCAATTATTTATTACCAACTCATGAATTTCACTTCGGTTCGATTTTGTGAGCTTTAAAATTTGAATGATTAAATTTAATTTGTAAATTTCATGGCAAATTAATGCATAAGATATTATAATTTTGAAAATATTAAGTCAATTAGATTATTGTACGTAAAATATTGTAAATTAGATCACTTGTAAACTGTTAAGATCGAGGTTATATGTAATATGTGGACACTCAAATCTAGGGAAAATGGGGGATATGGACCCCGTCTTGTTTTTATTTGAGCAAATAGACCTCAGAATGAAAAAGACAATTTTACCCTTAAGTAAAAATCTTAAGTTGAATAAAAAAAAAATCCAAAATGAGATACAAACCATTTTAACCCTCCTCGACTCGGTAAATGATTTCTTGACTGATGTAATTAATTGGTTTACTGCAATTTCCATTTTCCCTAATTTTCCCTCCGTCCGCTTTTCAATTTTTAACGGAACCGTCGGAACGGAACCCTATTGAATCGTCATCGTAGCTCCTTTACTCCCCGTAACCTCTTTCGTTCTCGACAAGCAGCATTGCAGCAATGGCAGAGGAAAACGTTACTGTAAGTCATCGAGAAACCTAGGTTTTTTTATTTTCATATGTTTGTCCATTCCTAAGGAAACAGTAGTACAGTCATAGTAGATTTTGACCATTTCCGAATGTTTTGTTTCATATCTCGACTTATGTTGTAATGAATCTCGACTGTATTACGTAGCATGATGATATGAATCTCTACTGCATTACGTTGGACGAATCTCGACTATGTTTCGACCGATTTGCTTCATATATCGACTGATGATGTTATGAATCTCGACTGTATTACTTAGCAGGAATTATCGACCATGTCCCGACCGATATCTTTCTTGACTCGACTGTATCATATTTTAATCTCGACTGATTCATTTAACTTATTATTTTGATATTGACTTTTTTTGAACATTTATTTCTTCTGATTTAAGTCGTAAGTAGGTATTCATTGATTTAATATATTTTCAGGTTGTTCTTAAAAGGAAAGGGTTCAAAGTTGATCGTTTTTCTTGCAAACTGACTACATGGGACGGTACGTAGATGTTTCTGAAAAGATAATGAAGTATCTTAATCCGGCCGAGATGGAAGTCATGATGAGCAGAACACAATTTGGTCACCTGATATGTAGTGCAAATCGTTATAAATTGTCTGGGAGTTTGTTATGGTATTTGATAAGTAGGCAGACATTAGACTTACCGAGAAATGAATTCTGGATGGTGATTCGAAAGAGGCCTATAAGATTTTCAAAACTAGAGTTTTGTTTGATCTCAGGACTTAACTCCTCCAAAGATATTCCTGAGATTCCAATGAATTTAGATTTTAAATCTAGACATTTTGGGGATATGGATGTGGTCTTTGTGCGGAACTTGGAGGATAGGCTTGGTGTGTTGAGCAGCGAGGGCGGTGATGAGGTCAATCTTGAGAAGTTAAAACTAGCGTGCCTTCTTTTTGTCGCTGGTGTTCTGTTGACCAAGAGAACTTGGTAATCTATGACTGTGGGCACCGAGTGGCTTAGGTTAGTGGAAGACTTTGATATTTTTAATAGATATCCTTGGGGGTCTTGCGCATATGATGTAGTCCTTGCTAGCTTGCGGTCGATGAATTTAAGTGAAAAATTGAAAGAAAGACATGAAAAAAAACAGAATTTGCTCACATACACCATTGCAGGTTTCATCAATCCATTACAAGTAAGAAGTCATCTTGATTTGTCATTTTTTATAATAATATCATTTGAATCATATTTATATATTAAATAGAAATGTTATATAATTGCAGATCCTGTCCTATGAATGCATACCTGGTGTTGTGGACAGTTTTGCAACTCATTTAGATGAGGCTGGTCTACCACTTCCGCGTATGTGTCATTGGAGCACGAAGGACTGGAGCAGCAAGAATGCTCCTAAGAAGGAAGAAATTAATTCATGCTTCAAATCCCTTGACAATGTAAGTAAAGTAATTGTTTTGTCTCTAAGATATATGGTATTCATTCATAAATCCATTACTCACATTAAATTATGAGTATTACTTGTAGGCTGTCATTGTCGGGATCCTTGCTCCCACTGATGAGGAGTGTATGTCAGCACACTTCAGCACTGGAATATTTTAAGACCCTTCTCCAGATCATGTGATTGATCAAATCGTTGATTTTATGGCCCAGGGGAAGAAGGTGTACTGCTGCCAGCGTCCCCCTTCCCGTTTTGTTCATACACCGGATGTGAATATTCCTCCGGGGAACCCCCTGTCACACATCCATGATCGGTCACCTGATAACCAAAATGAGATGACAAACCCTCTGGTGCCCAATAGCCCCAATAATTCCACGATCCAGCCACCATCTCCAATCAATGCCAGTGGCTTGCAGCCGCCTAAGACAAATGAAATTCAGATGTTAGGAGACATGATGCGTGCCATGCAGACATCCATTGATTTCATGGGGACGGTGATGCAAACTTCAATGAACGAGATGCGAGCCGAGTTTTCTGAGGTGCGAGGTAAGGTCGCTGAGATGCGTGGTGAGTTTGCTGATATGAGATAGAAGATGAAAGAGTTGGAAGATATATTGCGAGCCCATCTTGCTGTCTTTTCTAGTAGCACTCAGCAGCAGCCAAAACCTCACCAGTCACGTATGAATTTGTTTTGTTTGTGTCCAAATACCATACCATTCGTCTGAATCCTAACAACATGCTAAAATGACATGTTTATTTATTTTTCTATACAGAAGAAATGTCTTCCAATGAGGGAAGAGAGAAGGATCCTCAGTCACCACCTCACCATGAACCACGTACGTGTTTGTCATGTTAGAATCATTACTTTTTTGTACTCCGAACAACATTCTTAGATCAATTGCATCTTTCGATCCTTAATGTCAAATTCCTTACCCTTTTTGTGATCCTAACAACATACTAAAATCACTTGTGTTAATCTTTGACGATTAGTCGTCACTCCGCCTAATGCGCAGCTTGGATCCCGGACAGATGAAGAAGTGGATGGTGATGCAGATCCAAAGTCACCCCCACATTCTGAGCCATGTATGTGTTCCGACGTATTAGAATCTCCAAGTTTTTTGTGATCCTAACAAAATCCTAAAATCACTCTTGTAATATTTGATCACTAGTCGTCAGTCAGGAAAAAAATCATGAAGAAGTGGCTGCAGATTCTACATTGCAATTACGACGAACACCACCTACCGGTATGGTTTAAGTCATGAAGTAAATATGGTTTGGGCCATTTATTTCATCTAGTTTACTTGTTTATTTATTTCTCTATACAGAAGGAATGTCTTCCAATGAGGAAAGAGAAAAGGATCATCAGTCACCACCTCAGCATGAACCACGTACGTGTTCGTCATGTTAGAATCCCTTACTTTTTTGTACTCTGAACAACATTCTTAGATCAATTGCATATTTCGATCCTCAAATCTCAAATTCCTTACCCTTTTTGTGATCCTAACAACATACTAAAATAACTTGTTTTAATCTTTGATGATTAGTCGTCACTTCGCCTAATGCGCAGCTTGGAACCCGGATAGATGAAGAAGCGGCTGCATGTAGTACACTGCAATTTCGACGACCACCACCTACCGGTATGGTTCAAGTCCTTAATTAAATATGGTTTGGGCCATTTATTTTATCTAGTTGACTATTTTATTTATTCCAATGTGTTTAAGAATACTATGTTGAGGATGAGCCGAAGATGATTGTATTCAGTCACCTGACACCCGAGCGCAGGAGGAAGGTGCAGAGATCATCTGCCGTTTCAACCCCCTTTCACGCACCCATGTATGGCTCCAACACTGCACTTCAAGGTCAAGAGTTTGAGAAGCGGTACTTGCTTAGAGTCAGGCGTGATTGGCCCAAGGTTGAGATGGAGATAAGGAAATTTCGGGCCAAACAGAAACATGGGAAATATGATCGAAACTTTTTTCGTATTCTTATGACCCCTGGACAGTGGTTAGAATATGATGTGAGTGCCCCATGTCAACATATTTTTATTCAATTGTCATTATATGCATTTGTATTTTGTTTTATATATAACTTTAACATATTTTTATGATCCAGCATATGACAGAGTGTATGCTTGGCCTCCTGAGCTTACAGAAGTTTTACCCCGAAATATTAGCTGAGAACGTTTCTTTGATGAACGTTAATTTCGCACAGTTGTTCCAAACAGAGTACGCAAGCATGGACAAGCCAATTGACGTTGAGCAACTCACAAGCTACATTACTGGATAAGTAGAAGATTGGCCCTCGTCCTCTTGGTGGTCTTCGAGTTTGGTTCTAGCTCCTATCCATCTACCCAACCATTGGGTTATGATGATGGTTTATGTCAAGGAACAACTAATTTACTTTCTGGATTCAGATATAAGTGCGACAACTCGGGCAACTTTGACAAAGCTGTGAAGGGCGTCATTAGCTTGGTCCCGAAAACTCTGAGATCCCTGGATTTTGAAGGTGCTGAAAGGAGTTGGACGTGCGTTAGGTTGTGTGCATTTCCCCAGCAAAAAACAAGGTCTTCCATTTACGTTACTTCTCATCAATGTTTTTTACTATAATGTTTAAGTAATATTTGGTCTATAGTGAAAGCTAATTATCTTTTTTAAGTGCAGTGGCGAGTGTGGTGTGTATGCTTTGAGGTCAATTGCTGCTGAGATGAGCAATGGCGATCCATATCAACTGAATGATGATGTCATTGCCGATTTCAGAAAATTTTTGACCATAGCGATTTGGCTCAATGACTGGTCCCTTCCAGCTATTGATGAGATTTGATGTAAGCACAATTAATTTGTTCATGCGAACAATATAAAATTGGCATTGTACGCTATATTTATTTGTAGTAGAAATCAATTTTGTCAGTATGAATGAGTTTTAATCAATTGATATATGTAATTGTAATCTGGTCGATAGCAAACTCATTAACGACCGATTATTATATGGATTCGACCGACGTTATTCACACTCGACCGAAGACATTCTTTATTTATTTACTATGTATAATTATAATTGTAAACTAATACGATGAGTACAAATATTATTAGGAGGACGAGGAATATAAAAACTATTATTTTAATCAATTGATATATGTAATTGTAATCTGGTCGATAGCAAACTCATTAACGACCGATTATTATATGGAGTGGACCGACGTTATTCACACTCGACCGACTTTATTCATTTACTATGTATAATTATAATTGTAAACTAATACGATGAGTACGAATATTATTAGGAGGACGAGGAATATAAAAACTATTATTTTAATCAATTGATATATGTAATTGTAATCTGGTCGATAGCAAAATCATCAACGACCGATTATTATATGGAATCGACCGACGTTATTCACACTCGACCGAAGGCATTCTTTATTTATTTACTATGTATAATTATAATTGTAAACTAATACGATGAGTACGAATATTATTAGGAGGACGAGGAACATAAAAACTATTATTTTAATCAATTGATATATGTAATTGTAATCTGGTCGATAGCAAAATCATCAACGACCGATTATTATATGGAGTCGACCGATTGGACCTTCGATCGACCGGATTCCTGTTTTATTTAATATGTATAATTATAATTAAATTTGTACAACTTTTCAAAAAAAATAATAATAATTACTTTTGTACCCGTTAATTTGGCATTGGAAATGACCTTGAGGATAGCATAATCAATTTTAATTTATTCCTGGATATCCCCAACAGGCAACAACACCTTGAGGATGTTTCAGTTTCTACTGCCATTCCGAGAAAAGTTTTTGGGTACCATGTCTTTCACGAACCATGATCATGCAAAGAGAGTTCTCTATCAATCTGAGTGAAAGATATAACATAGTTCTCTCTCAATCTCAGTGACAGATAACTCTATTTGCATTACCGATAAACTTTGCTCCGACTGGCAAAAAAAAGCTAAAAATTCCGAGGCTTCTGGCATAATCTGCTTCGTGGGTGATCACCTTAAAGAACCATGATCAATCTTGAGGATAGCATAATAAAGTTTAAGGTATTCTTTGATATCCCCAACAGGCAGCACCACCTTGAGAATGTTCCATATTTTTTCTGTCATTCCGAGCAAAGTTTTTGGGTACCATGTCTTTCACGAACCATGATCATGCAAAGAGAGTTTCTGTCAATCTGAGTGAAAGATAGAATATAGGTCTCTCTCAATCTGAGTGACAGATAACTCTATTTGCATTACCGCTAAACTTTGCTCGGAATGGCAAGAGAAAGTTGAAAATTCCGAGGCTTCTGGCATAATCTGCTTCGTGGGTGATCACCTTAAAGAACTTGCTCCGTCCATATTTGCTCATATTGTAAACTTAACCTTCGATTTGTTTGTTTTAAAATGATCAAAGATGTTGTGCTTTTATAATCAGAAATAAGAAGTCAGGGTAGGTTAAGTGTGAAGAGTTTGGGAACCCGAACAGTCGCGTGACCATTCGATGGATTTGCATAGACATAAAGCACTGTTTATAGACAAACATAGTGGCGGTGAATGTGAATGTTGTAGATTAAGATTTTTTTTTTCGTCATAATTCACAATAAAAATCTAACAGAACAAATACAAAAAAATAATTTATATAATAACAATAATAGATTGTTGATATGAGATTTAATATAAGTAAAATATAAAACGTATTTTAGATCGTAATAAATTATTAAACATTGAATACGAATATAATTAGTAGGTCGATAGCTAAATCCGCGACGACCGGTTAATATATGGAGTCGACCGACGTTATTCACATTCGACCGAGGGCATTCTTTATTATTTAATTATTCTCCATTCGGTAGCAAAATCATCGACGACCGCTTATTATGTGAAGTAAACCTTCATTCACAATCGACGATCGTTTATAATTAAATATAATATTTTTGACTAATACTGTTGACAATTAGGTTGTATTGTTATTATTATCTTCATTACAGTTTCAAGAATTATCAACGCATGTGTAACGAAAAACTCATTAACGAAACATAATTTTATATAATAAAATGAAATTTTTACAACCTTAATTCTTGAAGTAGTGAATGTTTTCATTCAGCAACCCAAGAGTGCAAGTCAGAGTTAGGGTGATCATAGGCGATTTTCATAAAATTGTAAGAGTAAAATATTTTCCTAACATGTTTAGACTCTTTCATTAACATTAAACGGCGAACATTTTCATCTTTGAAAATGTCCATGGAATTCGAAATGCGGAGCTTCCTCTTAAATTTTTCCTCTATGCGATCAAGTCTTCTGGCGTCTGACATTCGCCGAGGAGGTATTGGCGCTTGTCTGTACATCCTCAGCTCCTCAATCTTTGACCACGTAGACATTGTCTTCTCATAGACAAAGTCTTCGTACATGCTCTTCACATGTTGTATGTAGTGGTTGAAGTTGGAACCTTCGCCTGCCATTGGCAAGTGAATGCGAGAGAGGAGAAGAAAACAAAGAGAAGAGTGCAATAGTTTGAGCAGAATGTAATATTACGTAAACACGTAAATGCACTATTTATAGAAAAACATTGAAAGTTTCAAATGTGTATTCATCCTTATCGTGAGTAGCCGATGCGATCGGACGTTTTGAATGCATGTTCTCAATTAATACGCTATTATTGGTTGGCGTCTCTTCGGTGAACTAATCGTAAACGTAATTTCGTAAGTACTGTTTACACGCGATTATTATTATTATTATTATCATTATTATTATCTTTATGAAAACAAATGAATTAAACCCTACTGATGGAAGCCCAGTTACACACAGATAAGGTCCGTAAGGACTCTTCTTGTATTACCAACATAAACAACATAGTGGAAAATAGATACTATTTAACATTACAATGCAAGAAAAACAAAACAAATTACTAATGGAAACACGAAATAATACGATATCGGAATGAGAAAAAAATTCTATCAGTACTGATGGAACCCATAATACGTATTTTGAAAATAGATACTATTCTGGGAAGATGTCAAGGAAGAAAGACAGACGATGAGAGTTCAGAGCCTCTCAGAGTGCGTGTACCGGCCTTTTTAACGAATTTCGCCTATAAACATTATATATGTATAATAATATCATAATAACATTAAGATAATAAAGGGAACCTAGTAACCAGCAGACAAAAGAAAAAAATAAAAAATAAACAACGGGAAAAAAATAAATATAATTGCGGTTTTTAAATGCCTCGATTTGCGTGTCGTCTTCGAGTTGCAAAAACAGCATACGCATGCGCATGCGCATGCGTGCTGAGCCCTCGGTATGCATGTCTTCTTTGGAGTAATATTATTTGGCTGTCGACTGTTAAAAACTTGATATTTGACGTGATCGATTGATATTTATGAGAAGGCCACGTGGCAATCCTGTGAATATTTGTACTTTACTTTGCTATATAACCTCGAATATCGCGAAAGTAAAATAGCGATAAAGAATCAAATCCAGATTCAGTAGCGTGTTTTTTTGGGGATGCGCGCTTGAAATTTGCTAAACCCCAAATAATGCTAAACCCTAAACCCTAAATTGAAAACCCTAAACCCAACATTGAAAACCCTAAACCCTAAATTCCATGATTATGAAATTTGTTCCATGGATATTGTATCATATTATTTCAAAGGTCATGATTGTGATTATTCAATTTATAAACATGATTACCTTCCTATCATAATGTAAGATTTTGATTAGTGCGACATTTGGTAGAGAAGAAAGTATCATTCTCACCATTGGATTAAGACTGAAATAATCATGTGCGACCAGAACCTATTCAATATAATGTGATACAACATGATTTGATCAATAATAAACACAAAGGATGGCCATGCTATCGTATCGACCGCTGTCCGACCGAATATAATGATCGATCGACCGAATATATTTCTTTGTCGACCGATTTACGTTGAGCTTGAAAAGTCTCTGTTTTGACTAGGCTTAACCATAGTCCTCTGACCTCTCATAAGTCATAACTAACAAACATCATCGGCCTCAAAAATAAAATATCATATACAATTTAATCTGAGATGACGATACAATTCAATAATCAGAGATATGCTAAAATTTTTCTAAAAACTTGACAGAAAGTATATATATATTTATTTGTCCTGCTTGAGACAAAGCATATATATTTTTTCTTTTTTTAATTTTTATGGAAAACCATCATATAAAAACAAATTTTGTTATTCAACTAAACCAATTGGATAATGATTATGAATAACGTTATTGCTTACGATTATGATTAAGATTACAATATTATGTAATATGTATATGTTATTAACCAGTCGGCGTCTATGTAATAGGCGACTGATCATTATTTGGCTGTCGACTGTTAAAAACTTGATATTTGACGTGATCGCTTGATATTTATGAGAAGGCCACGTGACAATCCTGTGAATATTTGTACTTTACTTTGCTATATAACCTCGAATATCGCACAAGTAAAATAGCGATAAAGAATCGAATCCAGATTCAGTAGCGTGTCTTTTTGGGATGCGCGCTTGAAATTGTCGGGTTTCTTCGGACCCGCAATAAGAAACCCTAAACCCCAAATAATGCTAAACCCTAAACCCTAAACCCTAAACCCTAAATTGAAAACCCTAAACCCTAAACCCTAAATTGAAAACCCTAAACCCTAAATTCCATGATTATGAAATTTGTTCCATGGATATTGTATCATATTATTTCAAAGGTCATGATTGTGATTATTCGAATTTATAAACATGATTACCTTCCTATCATAATGTAAGATTTTGATTAGTGCGACATTTGGTAGAGAAGAAAGTATCGTTCTCACCATTGGATTAAGACTGGAATAATCATGTGCAATCAGAACCTATTCAATATAATGTGATACAACATGATTTGACCAATAATAAACACAGAGGATGCCCATGCTATCGTATCGACCTCTGTCCGACCGAATATAATGATCGATCAACCGAATATATTTCTTTGTCGACCGATTTACATTGAGCTATAAATTTAATTTTTCGGGCTATATATTTATTTCATAATTCGACCCATTTCTACATACTTCAAATTTTTCTTATCATTTTATAAATTTTCAAACCTTCCCAAATCATACATTATCTTCCAAGGATCGCGATGTCCTCAGTTTCTCAAGGGGGAATGATATTCTGTCAATGTGGACTACGAGCAAATGTGAGGGTTTCTTGGACCAGTGATAATCCAGGTCGGAGGTTCCATGGATGCAAAAATTGGAGGGTGAAAGTCCTGTTTTAATTTTTTTCACTTTTACAGGATTATCTTTATTTCTTATAATTTATTGCTCATTATATTGTTTTAATCTTTTTTGGTCATATACCCTCCCTTACCGTGGCAGAGTGGTGGATGTAATTTCTTCGCATGGGAAGATCCGCCGATGTGTCGTAGGGCGATGAATATAATTCCCGAGTTGAAATGAAAACTGGCCGTGCTCGAAGATTACAAGAAAAAAGCTGAAAAAGATAACCGAAAGTTGAAGTCCTTGCTTGCTGGTTCATGGTTGATTTTCATTTTGTTTACTTTGTGTTATTGGATTGGAATGTTATACATTGCTGGCTGAGTCATCGAACATTGCTGGCAGCTGGAGATTGGAACTATCGTTCCTGGATCGGAGCTTCCGATTGTACCTTAGTTCCGAAGTAAACAAACCCTTTCCGGTGCTTCCGATCAGCAGAGTTCGGAACTTCCGATTTGGGTTCGGAGCTTCCGATCGTGCCCAAGCTTGGAAGCCCAATTATTAACTCCGAAGTTCAATTAAGCTCCATTGATTAATTACTAATCCTTAAACATATTTAACATATTATTATCTTAAAATGGAAACTGGGTTATTATATTCTCCCCACCTTTAGACATTTCGTCCGTGAAATAAAATCTAAAGACAAATCAAGATAACAATATGAAACATCAAACCATGTTTTATTACAATAACTATAATTACATCTTACATGGTAATCAAAATTACAAAGCAAACAACTCAGGATATTCTGCTCGCATACGGCTCTCGGTTTTCCAAGTTGCTTCTTCAACGCCTCGACGCTGCCACAGTACCATCACTAGTGGTATAGTCTTGTTCCAAAAAACTTTCTCCTTCCTGTCTAGAATACGGAGTGGTCGTTCAACATATGACAGATCTGGCTCTAGCTGAACATCAGAAGGTTGAATAACATGAGATTCATCAGCTATGTACTGTCAAAGTAACGACACATGAAAAACATCATGTATACTGAAAAGATATGGTGGTAATTCCAAAAGATATGCAACATCTCCGATCTTCTACAGTATCTGGAAAGTCCCAATGAAATGAGGTGACAACTTGCCTTTGACACCGAATCTCATCACCTTCTTGAAAGGTGATACTCGCAGAAAAACATATTCACCCGACTCGAACTAAAGTGGCCTACGGTGAATATTCGCATAACTGGCTTGCCGATCTTGAGCAGCTTTAATTCTCCCCTTGATCAAATCTACCTTGTCTACAATCTGCTACACCAACTTGGGACCCTCAACTTGCCGTTCCTCGACTTCATCCCAAAATAGCGGAGTACGACATCTTCGACCATATAATGCCTCGAAAGGTGCCATATCAATATTGCGATGATAACTGTTATTGTAGGCAAATTCAATCAAAGGTAATTGACCCTTCCAAGATAAGCCAAAGTCTAAAACAGAAGAACGTAGCATATCCTCTAACATACGAATAGTGCGCTCTGATTGACCATCAGTTTCTGAATGATATGCAGTGCTCAAACTCAGAGTGGTACCCAATGACTGCTGAAAACTACCCCAGAAACGTGAGGCAAATCGCAGGTCTCTATCACTGACTATGCTTACTGAAATCCCATGCAATCGCACTATCTTCTGGATATATAAGCGTGTCATGCGATCATAAGAATACTCCCGATTGTAAGGAATAAAGTGTGCTTATTTCGTCAAACGGTCAATGACAACCCAGATAGCATCACACTGACGTGACGTCATAGGCAAGTGGGTGAAAAAATCCATAGTCACGTGCTCCCACTTCCATTTGGGAATCTCAAGATTTTGCAATAATCCACCTGGTCGTCGGTGTTCAGCCTTGACCTGTTGACAAACCAGACAACGTGAAACAAACTGATATACACTCCGCTTCATCCCTTTCCACCAGAATCTAGTTCGCAAGTCCTTATACATCTTCATGCTTTCAGGATGAACTGATAATCGACTCATGTGAGCTTGAGAAAGAATATCATTCTTGAGCTCCGCAATATCAGGTACAACCACTCGATTCGATAAGCACAATAAACCATCTGCTTGAAAATGGAATCCAGATGTATTAACTCCATTGGCTAAACGTGCCAATCGCTGAGTCTTAACATCAGATATCTGAGCTTCTCTGATCCGAGAGTACAATGTCGGCTCAGATAAAATAGTATACAAATGAATCCCATTTCTTCCTTTCTTGTGATTGAGTGTAAAACTCAATGAACAACATTTCCTGAATCATATGAAATAATTCACTAGTCTAAAGTGCAGAAAGTCTCACCTGCCAACTCAAGGCATCAGCAGTAAGATTAGCAGAACCTGGATGATACTTGATCTCGCAATCATAATCTTTCAGTAAGTTCATCCATCGTCTTTGTCGCATATTCAACTCCACCTGAGTGAATAAATACTTCAAACTCTTGTGATCCTTGAATATCTCAAATTTTTTGCCATAAAGAAAATGCCTCCAAATCTTGAGCGCAAATACAATGGAGGCAAACTCAAGATCATGTACTAGATAATTATTCTCATGCATCTTCAACTGTCGAGAAACATAGGCAATAACATGTCCATGCTGTGTCAGAACACATCCTAACCCCTGACCAGAGGCATCAGTGTAGACAATATAACCTCCTAATCCAGAAGTTAGAGCTAGCACAGGTGCAGTAGTAAGATGTCTACGCAGCTCGTGAAATGACTCCTCACACTCCGAGGACCATGTGAAGGCAACATCTTTTCGTGTAAGCTGTGTCAAAGGTCTGGCCAACTGTGCAAAATTTTCGATGAACCGACGGTAATAACCAGCTAGACCCAAGAAACTTCGAATCTCAGCAACCGTCGTTGGACGATACCATTCAGCACTGCCTCTATCTTACTTGGATCAACAGATATTCCTTCACTAGAAATCACATGACCGAGAAATACTACCCGATCAAGCCAAAATTCGCACTTGCTCAATTTCGCATACAGATGCTTCTCTCATAGCGTCTGCAATACAATCCTTAGATGATGTGCATGCTCATCCTTGTCATGAGAATAGACAAGAATATCATCAATGAAAACGATGACAAATCTATCCAGATATTCTCGAAATACCTGATTCATCAGATTCATAAAGACTGCCGGTGCATTTGTCAAACCAAATGACATCACCAAAAATTCATAATGCCCGTATCTGGTTCTAAAAGCATTCGTAGAAATATCTGAGTCTCGTACCCGCATCTGGTGGTATCCAGATCTCAGATCTACCTTGGAGTAGACAGAATTACCCTATAATTGATTGAACAGATCATCAATCCGTGGCAAAAGATACTTATTCTTGATGGTGACATGATTCAGCTGTCTGTAATCAATACATAATCGCATCGATCCATATTTTTTTTCCTTGAAGAACAAAACAGGTGCTCCCCACGGAGAAACACTTGGATGAATATATCCCTTATCAAGCAGATCCTGCAACTGCTGTTTCAATTCCCTCATCTCTGACGGTGCCAGACGATAAGGTGCTCGGGATATAGGCGATGTTCCTGGTACTAGATCAATACCAAATTCAACCTCTCGAACCGGAGGAAAACCAGGAATTTCATCAGGGAATACATTAGGAAACTCGCTGACAACCGGTAACTGATCAATACCCGAACTACTCGTGGACATATCAACTGAATAAATGAGGTAGCCCTCCCCACTTGAGTCTAAGACATGACATGCCTTCAGAGCCGATACAAGTGTCATTGGAGGTCGCGCACCCTCACCATAAAAGTACCAGCTATCACCCACATCCGGATGAAACTGTACCAGACGTTGATAGCAATCCACAGTAGCATGATACAAATTCAGCAAATCTATTCCCAAAATACAATCAAAATCTTTCATCACTAGAATCATGAGATTAGCAGACAACACGTGACCCTCAAACTCTATAAGGAAACCCATCACTAGATGCTTAGTGACTACCTCCTTCTCCAACGGAGTAGATAAAACTAAATCCAAGTCTAATGATACATAAGGTAATCTATGTCTCTTAACAAATCGGATAGAAATAAAGGAATGCGATGCTCCAATATCAATTAAAACAAGTACAGGAATACCACATAATAGAAAGGTACCTTCCAACATGCGACCGCTTCCCTCAGTAGCCTGCTCCTGAGACAGAGCAAACACCTGCCCTTGAGTCTGTGGACGATAACCAGAATAACTCTGTGGTGCTGGCTGCTAACGTGGAAAAGTCGAAGCTTGAGATCCAACTTGTGATCCCGATCCACTAGCAGAACCCAGACAGTGAGGACAATCTCTCCGCAGATGTCCCTGCTCACCACAAATATAACAAGCACCAGTAGCCTTCCGACACGAAGCTGCATGATGCTTCCCACCACAGTGACTGCAAAACTCTTCCTTCTTCTTCTTCTTCCCAAAACGGAACGTACCTCGTGAACCACGAGAACCAGACGAAGTAGTAGTAGAAGAAGACATAGATCCAGATTGCACAACAGATTGAGCCCTACGCTCAAAAGATCCACTAGGCTGTCCTGGCATCATCAACAGTGCCCGCCTGTTGCTGTTCTCCACTTGACGACAACGGTTCACCAAAGTCTCATACGATTTTGGGTCATCACAGACGACAACCTGTGAATAGATATCTTGATTCAAGCCTTGCAAAAAGATATCATACTTTGACGCATCATTGTCACTGATATGAGGACTGAAAGGTAGCAGATCAAGAAATCATTGTTGATATTGATCAATAGTCATTGATTCTTTCCTCAAAGTCAGCAACTCCATTGATCGTGCCTGACGAGCTGCTGGAGGAAAATATAGTTTCTGAAACTGCTGACAGAAATCCCCCCAAGTCACCCGTCCTCTCTCCGTAAGTGCCTGAGTAGCTTTGTCATCCCACCATAAGCGTGCTCGATCTTCTATAACAAATTTTAGAATTTCCAGTTTCTGCTCTTCAGTGCAATCGAAAGCACGAAAAGCACTTTCGAGTTTGGACATCCAACTTCTTGCTTGTTCAGGATTTTTGCCACCCAATAAAGGCTTCGGTCCTACTTGCATAAACTTATTGATAGTGTAGCGACGTCTACCCTCATGAGGACGATGTTGATCCTCATGATGATGGCGATGGTGACGATGATGACCACCTCCCTGGCCAACACTACCGTGACTCTTGTCGGCCATATCCTGAAATGAATTGCACATTAAAATCCCAAATGTGCAATAATTACTCGAAACTAGGCAACTAATAGCATGCATTAAACTTAATAAAACTTAATTAAACTTTTTGGTATCAGAGAATTACTCTAATCTAAGCATTCTCTGATACCAAAAATGTAGTGACCATGCATTGAATCACCTACTAACTGACAACTAATAGTATGCATTAAACTTAATAAAGCAAAATGTTTATCAGAGTAAAACGTGCGGAAACATAACCATAATTTGCATATCAGATTAGTAAAACATATCCAGGCTTAATACTATAGTGATACAACCATATCGAAAAGATTAAAAGTAAACATTATACAACTATATCGAATCATGCTGTATAAATAACTTCTCAGAGCTCCTGCTCCCTAGTCCTGCCTTGAACTACCAGCTTCGTCCATCCTGCGACCTGCCCCATGGAATAGGGTGTCCAAGATAAAAACTAAGACGTGAGCGCTAACGCCCAGTACATAAACATGAGTAAACATATGTATATAATGCATGCAGCATGATGACTGGTACATGGTCATTTGAAAAGTCATGCTCAGTACCGGCGACACATGAGTGCTGCCACCGCACGGATCAACCTCTGGGTGCAACCACACTCGTCTAGTATACCAGAGTAGTCACACATACATGTTCCCGCCATCGCGATACTCTCAGTGACAGACTATCGAGTATAGAGCTGAGCGGCTCTATAATCAGGTATAACAAGGTATAGGCTCAATGTGTATATGCACATGACATATGAATATAAAAAGCGGTAAATCATATATCATGCCATATAATAATGCCAAATAAATGCTGCATATAAACATGTACACTCGCTGGAAATCTCAGTCAATGTGTACATACCTCTAGGCTAGTTAAAGTTTAGTAGTATTGTAAGGCCCGGGATTAATTAAAAATTAATCCGAATTTATTTAATTTTAATCCGAGTATATTTAATTTGGGAATATTTAGAGTTTTGATTTAAATTCTAATATTCTTAAATTATTTAGGATTGAAATTGAAATAAAATAAGGGCTGAGGACCAAATTGCAATTATTAAAGAATCTAGGGACTAAAGTGCAATTTTAGTCAAAGTTATCAGATATTGAATTGATTACTCAGCTTATGCACGTGTATGAAGTATGATTTTCAGAAAAATAAGAACATAGCTCGATTTCTTCATTTTGCCTTTGAAAGTTTGATTTTCGATTTGCCATAACTTTTGTTCCGGTTGTCCGATTTCAATTCCGAAAAGTGTTCTGGAATCCTTACGACGAGGTCTTCGATCTCGTGTAAGTTTTATGTTATGTTTTATGGATTTGAAACTGATATGTGGCAAATATCAGATTCTATAATTTTGGAATGGTGCTTGGTGTTCTATCGTTTGAATATGCAATACCGGAATTGATGAGCTTATGTTATTGTGTCCAAAAATGATCTCCAGCTTATGATTGTAGATTATAGCTATTTCAATGAAGATTTGAATGAGTTATATCGGCTAGTTTGTGAAATATATCTATAAGTTTGAATGATATTGGAAAGAGAAATGATTTCGAAGTCGGGATTACGTCGGTTACCGATTTTGAATCGCTACGACGTTTAATCGAGTTTTGGAACTGTTTTGATAGCCGAATTCTGAGTTGAAGTTGTTATTAAGCTGTTGTAAATGTTAAAGTATGTGTCTTGTTCAATTTCAGTTGAGTTTGAAGGCTTAACAACACGAGACGCCGACTTTGAACCGAAGAAAGTTGATTGAGGTTTGAAATGGTTTTGATTGATGAAATCTTGATGGTTTTGACTCGTTTCTGAAATGATAGGTTGATATGAAGTTTGATATGTGTATTTTGATTGTATCTTTCAGACTTGAAGAGTTCAGAATCGAATTAAACAAATGTATAATGACGACATCGCGACGTAGGGACTTTGAAACTCAAGAACGATTATCTTTGAGTTGGCCCGCAAAAATCACATACTTGTTTATGTTTTGATTTGATTGTGGTGTTATCGATCCATCTCAGGTAGTGGATCTTTAAACTTGAGTTGATATGATGCTATATCGATTTGATTCTAAGCCAAGGTTGCGGTTAACCTTATTTGCGAGTCGTTTACGAATTCGTTAGATGGATATCCATGTCAAGATCATTTATGAATCTTGATGGCTTCGAAGTTATATGAATCAAATTGTCTTTAAAGAGTTGAGTACTTTATTTGTTGAGTCGAGTTTTAAATAGAGTTAATATGATTTATTTAATGCTTTCGATATGTTGGTTATACTGAGATTTGTATCTCACCGGAGTTTATCCGGCTGTTGTCTTGTTTTGTATGTGTGCATGACAACAGAGAGGGCAGGAGCTGATCATCGACGTTATTGACAGCTGGGAGAGAGTCTAGCACGTGAGGACTCGGGTTGTAGATGATGTTTTGAATGTTAGAAGCAAGGAACTTTAGAACTTGTTGGTTTTGGAATACATGTATAAAACTTGAGATAGTTTGTGTCGTTATCGTTATCATTTCTTTAGCGATTTGGTTGATGTAATAAAATGCATGTATACTTGCTTAAGACTTTGTTTAGATGTATAAGTTTGTGTTACATCAAAGGAACAAGTTTTGAAGTTGTCAATTGCCAAGTTTTGGAGCTGTCAAGTGTGGGCAAGAACCTGCCCAGGGCAGCGCTCGAGCTGCAGAAAACAGCAGCCCGAGCACAGCCCGGGGTAGAAAGTTCTGCCTCAAAATGGGCAGGGCGCGCCCGAGCGGCGCTTTTCAGCCGCTCGAGCGCAGCCTAAAAAAAAAAATTTTTTTGTTTGTTACAGCTTTGGTTGCTTGGTGATTGCTTATTCTTTAATTGCCCTTAAGATTTGAGATTAGCAACCCGAGGGCCCCACAACAAGTGGTATCAGAGTGTTAAGCTTCTCGGACTAAGAATAGATGAGTGGGGTAGATCGAGTCTTTTACTCTGATTTAAGTATTCTTGAAGCATGTTTATTATCTGACTTGATTTACAGCTTTAAGAATTGCATGCTATCCGTTATCTGATATTATTGGAAGCATGTAATAATACGACTGAATCAGATTCGATCTTTTGAAAAGGCATTGAGGAATTGAAACATAAATGTGCTATGATATGATGAACTGTACACTAATGTGTTTGATTATCAGATATGCCTCCCCGACCAGCACCGAGAGTTAGGCAGACATTGGCTACGAATCAGCCTGAACAGACAAATGCTGCACAGGTCCCAGTGATAGTGTCTGAACATGGACAGGGTAGTACGTCTACTGATGAGTTCAGTGATGCGAATCCGATGGAGAAACTTTTGAAACGATTCCAGTCATTCAAACCACCGAAGTTGCAAGGAACAGAGAATGCTATAGAGTGTGAGAACTGGCTGGAAGATATTGAGCAGTTATTTGAGTCCATTGATTATACAGATGATCGTCGTTTGAGATTGATAATTCATCAACTGCATGGCCTTGCCAAGAGTTGGTGGATAGCGACGAAGAGAGCACTGGAAAACCAAGGTACTGTTATTACCTGGTCTGTATTTCGAACTGCTTTCTATTAGCGTTTCTTTCCTGTGTCTTATCGCAAGGACAAAGGAGCAGAGTTTGCAAGTTTGCAATAGGGACAATTGAATATTGAAGAATATGTTGCCAAATTCACTAGCATGTTGAAGTTTGCACCACATATCGCTGTTAGTGACGAAGCTCAAGCCGATCAATTCATCAATGGCTTGAATCCTGAGGTGTTTACACTGGTGAATTCGGGAAGACCGAATACCTTTGCTGATGCTCTGAATCGAGCAAAGGGTGCAGAAGCAGGAATACTGAAACAACGAGGAGCACAGTTTGTTCCACAGCCAGTGAGACAACCACAAGAACAGCCACAGATTCCACAGCCACCTCGATTTGAAGCTGGAGGTAGCAGCAGTGGAAAGAAAAATTTCTTCAAGGGTAAGAGCAAACAGTTCAAGAGATCAGGTGGTGGTAGCTCTTCTAGTTCTAGTGGATCCCGACAATCTAGAGCTGGACAGAAGTCTGATGTATATTGCACCAAATGTGGAGGTTGCCATACTGATGAACAATGCCGAGGGGTATTTGGAAGCTGCCACATTTGCAAGAAGATGGGACACTTTGCAAGAGTGTGTCCACAACGAGGATCTGAAGGTGCACAGGGTGCAGGAGCATCGAGACCGGTGGGTCAATCTACATCTTCAGTTCACTCTTTTCAACCACAGCCTGCCGCACCGAGTAGAGGAGGAGGTCAGACGGTGAATCAACCTCCAAGGCAACAAGCAAGGGTGTTTGCATTGACTGAGGAGCAAGCAAAAGCGGCACCAGATGATGTTGTAGGTAACTGTTCTCTTTATGGTTATCCTGCTTATGTCTTATTTGATACTGGTGCGTCGCATACTTTTATATCTGAGCAGTTTGTTGCATTGCATTCATTACCTGTTGAGCCCTTAGCTACTGTTGTATCTATTTCATCACCTCTGGGTCGAGGTATTGTATCAGTGAAGTCTGTACGAAATTGTATATTACAGTGTGAGGGGCATGAGATTGAGCTTGATTGTATTGTACTCGGTTTGTCTGATTTTGATTGCATAATCGGTATTGATATGCTAACCAAGTACAGAGCTACAGTAGACTGTTTTCAGAAGATTGTGAAGTTCAGACCTGATATGGCTGACGAATGGAAATTTTATGGTAAGGGATCAAGATCTAAAATTCCTTTGATATCTGTTCTTTCTATGACTGACTTGTTACAGAAAGGGGCACAAGGATTCCTTATTTATGCAGTCGATATACTGAAGACTAGTCCGAAATTGACTGATATACCGGTGGTGAGTGAGTTTGTAGATGTATTCCCTGACGAGATTCCAGGACTGCCACCATACAGAGAGGTAGATTTTGGTATTGAATTGATGCCAGGTACACAGCCGATATCAAAAGCACCTTACCGTATGGCACCGATTGAATTGAAAGAACTGAAAGACCAACTCGAAGATTTTTTGGCCAAGGGTTATATCAGACCGAGCGTCTCTCCTTGGGGTGCTCCGGTTTTGTTTGCTAGAAAGAAGGACGGATCAATGAGACTATGTATTGACTACCGGCAATTGAACAAAGCAACGGTAAAGAATCGCTATCCTTTACCTCGTATCGATGATTTATTTGATCAATTGCAGGGATCGTCAGTATATTCGAAGATTGATTTGTGATCCGGATATCATCAACTGAGGGTTAGAGACGAAGATATTCCTAAGACTGCATTTAGAACCAGGTATGACCATTATGAATTCATAGTCATGCCTTTTGGTCTAACGAATGCACCAGCAGTTTTTATGGGATTGATGAATAGGGTATTTCAAAGATATCTAGATGATTTTGTGATCATATTTATCGATGATATCTTGATTTATTCTAAGAATATGTGTGAACATGCTGATCATCTCCGAATTGTATTGAGAACGTTACGGGAAGAAAAATTATATGCCAAGTTATCCAAATGTGAGTTTTGGTTGCAGCGAGTCGTGTTTCTTGGCCATATAATTTCAGGAGATGGTATATCGGTGGATCCAAGCAAAGTAGAAGCTGCGATCAGTTGGCAAAGACCGACGTCTGTGCCAGAAATTCGAAGTTTTATGGGCTTAGCTGGTTATTATCGTCGATTCATTCGAGATTTTTCATCTATAGCGAAGCCTATTACACAGCTTACACAGAAGAATGCACCATTTGTTTGGTCTGAGGCATGTGAAAGGAGTTTTGTTGAACTGAAGAAGAGATTGACTACTGCGCCAGTGTTGACAATCCCTAAAGGTACTGGTGATTTTGTTGTTTATTGTGATGCTTCTCACCAGGGTTTGGGATGTATTTTAATGCAGAAAGGACATGTTGTTGCTTATGCTTCTCGACAACTGAAACCACATGAGGTTAGGTATCCGATTCATGATCTTGAATTGGCTGCTATCGTTTTTGCATTGAAGATCTGGAGACATTATTTATACGGCGAGAAGTTTGAAATCTTTTCTGATCATAAAAGTCTGAATTATCTATTCTCACAATCTGAATTGAACATGAGACAACGACGATGGCTTGATTTATTGAAGGATTTTTATTGTGAAATCAAATACTATCCGGGAAAATCTAACGCAGCAGCAGATGCCTTGAGTAGAAAAGTATGTGCTCTATCTTTATCTACTATAGGTGTATCTAGTTTGATTGAGAATTGTTGTGTTTCTGGGTATGTATTTGAGATAGATAGAAGGCCGATGAGAGTGTATGCAATCAGTGCTGAGCCAGAGTTGTTGATTCATATCAAAGAAGCACAGAAAGTTGATCAGAATGTACAGAAATCGATTGAAATGATCATATCAGGACATCAGTCCGAGTACAAGCTTAGTGACGATGATATCTTGTATGTGAATAACCGAATAGTTGTTCCCAATATTGCAGATTTGAGACAGAATATTCTGAAAGAAGCCCATTGTAGTCGCTTTAGTGTTCACCCTGGAGGCAGAAAGATGTACAACGACTTGAAGAGTCAGTACTGGTGAAAGCAAATGAAGTCTGATGTGACTGAATTTGTATCTAAATGTTTGAATTGCCAAAAGGTGAAAGCTAAAGAAAGAAACCGGGTGGCTTATTACAGAGTTTATCAATTCCTGAATGGAAATGGGATCACATTTCCATGGACTTTGTAACGAAGTTGCCGCGATCATCTCGAGGATGCGATGCTGTTTGGGTGATCATCGACAGGTTGACGAAATCTGCGTGCTTTATTCCTTATCGAATGACTTATCGTCATGATCAAATGGCGGATCTTTATATTCGAGAAGTGGTAAGACTTCATGGTGTGCCAAAGTCGATTGTATCTGATCGAGATCCGAGGTTTACTTCGCACTTTTGGCATAGCCTACAGGAAGCTCTAGGTACGCGTTTACATTTGAGTACTGCTTACCATCTTTAAACCGATGGTCAATCTGAACGAACAATTCAGACGCTTGAGGATATGCTTAGAGCTGTAGTACTTGATTTTGGTGTTACATGGCAAAATTCTATACCACTCGTGGAATTTTCTTATAACAACAGTTATCAGACGAGTATAGAAATGGCACCATTCGAAGCGTTATATGGAAAGAAGTGTCGATCACCTTTGTATTGGGATGATATTTCTGAGGTACCTGAGTTAGGGCCAGATATGATCAGACAGATGACTGAAAAGGTGAAACTGATACAGCAGAGAATGAGAACAGCACAGCATAGACAGACCAGATATGCGAATGTACGACGACGGCCGTTATCTTTTGATCAGGGAGATAGAGTGTTTCTGAAGATTTTACCGTTCAGAGGCACCGTTCGATTTGGTAAACGAGGGAAATTATCTCCGAGGTATATTGGGCCGTATGAGATTCTCGAGAAGATAGGCAATCTAGCTTATCGACTCGCTCTTCCTATGTCTTTATATAGAATACATGATGTCTTTCATGTATCGATGTTGAGGAAATACATATCTGATGCATCTCATGTGATTCACTCCGATGAAGCTGAATTGGATGACACTCTTAGTTATTTCGAGCAACCTATTCAGATTCTTGATAGAAAGACGAAGCAACTCCGAACGAAGACCATTCCATTGGTGAAGATTCAATGGAGTAGACACGGAGTTGAAGAAGCAACTTGGAAAGTCGAAAAAGATATGAAGCAACGATTTCCTTATCTATTTCATTGATGTGAGTTCTTATTCAGTTTTCAGTTATTATTTATTCTTATGAGCATGCGGACTGCATATCTATACTGTTTATGAATTCGAGGACGAACTCATGTCTTAGTGGGGGAGAAATGTAAGGCCCGGGATTAATTAGAAATTAATCCGAATTTATTTAATTTTAATCCGAGTATATTTAATTTGGGAATATTTAGAGTTTTGATTTAAATTCTAATATTCTTAAATTATTTGGGATTGAAATTGAAATAAAATAAGGGCTGAGGACCAAATTGCAATTATTGAAGAATCTAGGGACTAGAGTGCAATTTTAGTCAAAGTTATCAGATATTGAATTGATTACTCAGATTATGCACGTGTATGAAGTATGATTTTCAGAAAAATAAGAACAGAGCTCGATTTCTTCATTTTGCCTTTGAAAGTTTGATTTTCGATTTGCCATAACTTTTGTTCCGGTTGTCCGATTTCGATTCCGAAAAGTGTTCTGGAATCCTTACGACGAGGGCTTCGATCTCGTGTAAGTTTTATGTTATGTTTTATGGATTTCGAAACTGATATGTGGCAAAGATCAGATTCTGAAATTTTGGAATGGTGCTTGGTGTTCTATCGTTTGAATATGCAACACCGGAATTGATGAGCTTATGTTATTGTGTCCAAATATGATCTCCAGCTTATGATTGTAGATTATAGCTATTTCAATGAAGATTTGAATGAGTTATATCAGCTGGTTTGTGAAATATATCTATAAGTTTGAATGATATTGAAAAGAGAAATTATTTCGAAGTCGGGATTACGTCGGTTATCGATTTTGAATCGCTACGGCGTTTAATCGAGTTTTGGAACTGTTTTGATAGCCGAATTCTGAGTTGAAGTTGTTATTAAGCTGTTGTAAATGTTAAAGTATGTGTCTTGTTCAATTTCAGTTGAGTTTGAAGGCTTAACAACACGAGACGCCGACTTTGAACCGAAGAAATTTGATTGAGGTTTGAAATGGTTTTGATTGATGAAATCTTGATGGTTTTGACTCGTTTCTAAAATGATAGGTTGATATGAAGTTTGATATGTGTATTTTGATTGTATCTTTCAGACTTGAAGAGTTCAGAATCGAATTAAACGAAGGTATAATGACGACATCGCGACGTAGGGACTTTGAAACTCAAGAACGATTATCTTTGAGTTGGCCCGCAAAAATCACATACTTATTTATGTTTTGATTTGATTGTGGTGTTGTCGATCCATCTCAGGTAGTGGATCTTTAAACTTGAGTTGATATGATTCTATATCGATTTGATTCTAAGCCAAGGTTGCGGTTAACCTTATTTGCGAGTCGTTTACGAATTCGTTAGATGGATATCCATGTCAAGATCATTTATGAATCTTGACGGCTTCGAAGTTATATGAATCAAATTGTCTTTAAAGCATTGAGTACTCTATTTGTTGAGTCGAGTTTTAAATAGAGTTAATATGATTTATTTAATGCTTTCGATATGTTGGTTATACTGAGATTTGTATCTCACCGGAGTTTATCCGGCTGTTGTCTTGTTTTGTATGTGTGCATGACAACAGAGAGGGCAGGAGCTGATCATCGACGTCATTGACAGCTGGGAGAGAGTCTAGCACGTGAGGACTCGGGTTGTAGATGATGTTTTGAATGTTAGAAGCAAGGAACTTTAGAACTTGTTGGTTTTGGGATACATGTATAAAACTTGAGATAGTTTGTGTCATTATCGTTATCATTTCTTTAGCGACTTGGTTGATGTAATAAAATGCATGTATACTTGCTTAAGACTTTTTTTAGATGTATAAGTTTGTGTTACATCAAAGGAACAAGTTTTGAAGTTGTCAATTGCCAAGTTTTGGAGCTGTCAAGTGTGGGCAAGAACCTGCCCAGGGCAGCGCCCGAGCTGCAGAAAACAGCAGCCCGAGCGCAGCCCGGGGCAGAAAGTTCTGCCTCAAAATGGGCAGGGCGCGCCCGAGCGCAGCCTAAAAAAAAAAAAAAAATTTTGTTTGTTACAGCTTTGGATGCTTAGTGATTGCTTATTCTTTAATTGCCCTTAAGATTTGAGATTAGCAACCCGAGGGCCCCACAAGTATCCTAGGTTCAAGCCTATAATAAAAAATTCACCGTATCACTACATAAGTTCTAAAAGCCTTAACTAAGCTAATAAGTACTCCCAAAACTTAAATAGATTCTCGGACATACCTTCATCCGATGATCGCCCTTTGAAGTTGCTAGTCCTGGATGACTATAACCACACCTTGGTTATTCCAGAACTTCTTAAAATAACCGATAGGGCCCTCAAGTGTATATCTCACACTATATAACTGAAGAAAAAAACTCAGAATTCATAATTCAAAATGAATCCAGGAGACCCCTATTTATAGGCCAAGAATCCGGCCAAGATCAGAGCTTTCGATTTCGGGATCGGAGCTTCCGATCTAGCTCACTGCGTGCATGCATGACACGTCAGGATCGGAACTTCCGATCCGACGATTGGAGCTTCCGATCTGCTCTATGTTCAACACTTATCAAAACTCGTGGCTGAGTCATCAAACATTGCTGGCAGCTGGAGACCGGAACTTCCGTTCCTGGATCGGAGCTTCCGATCATACCTTAGTTCCGAAGTAAACAAACCCTTTCCGGTGCTTTCGATCAGCAGAGTTCGGAACTTCTGATTTGGGTTCGGAGCTTCCGATCGTGCCCAAGCTTGGAAGTCCAATTATTAACTCTGAAGTCCAATTAAGCTCCGGAATTGTTAATTACTAACCCTTAAACATGTTTAACATATTATTATCTTAAAATGGAAACTGGGTTACTACACATACCACATTGCATCGTCTTGTGCAGCTAGATGTGCCTGCATACGTATTTTTCAGTCATCATAATATTCCTTAGAGAACATAGTGATTTTATTTAATGAAGTCATAATGCAAGAGCAAATATCAGTAGCTGAGAAAGAACACCCTCTCTGATATCACTTGTTAGGGATCGGGTGTGTATGTACAGGGGGAGGTGAATACACACTCTTAAAAATTATGCTTTTTAGATATGTAGTTAAGTATAGGTTAGTCTACTTAACTGATTTTTATCAACTTCCTAGAAAAATAAGAGCTAGTAGATGATAGTGCGGAAACAGATATCACTAAGCTGTGTAATAATATTGGAAAAGTAATGCAAGACAGTAACATAAAAATATGCAAGATTTTGTTTATGGATGTTCGGAGTTCAATCTCCTGTGTCACCCCTTCTTCCTCACGGGAAGGATACACTAGAAGACTTTGGTTATTACAACGTCTTGTAATACACCCACTCCAAGTTAGGACTTATCACTGCCTAAAATGAGACTCCTATATTTACACTGATAAGATCTCAAATTCTTATCAAACTTCTTCGGATAATGATGTATGTAACTAAGCTTTGGTAGCTTAGATTCTCAAATCCTTGGAATGTAACTGGTGCTCTTTAGTCAGCAACTGGATTTGAGTAACCCTTTAAAGATCTCTTCAAGATCAGATATTCTTCTGCTTTGTGAAGGGTTGAGTGAGAGATTGAGTGTTGAGTACGTTTCGAGTGCTCAAGATGATGACTTTGATAATGCGTTGGTTTACTTCTTGTTATAGTTTTGCATTTTTCGCTTATATATATAGCTCAGTCTCCAACGTCTCTTTTTCTTTGATATCTGCGGTTGCCCTAGTTGTTTTGTCAACGTTGTGAGTGATGTATTATCGGGTAGATACTTTAGGAGAGAAATTTCCTCTTTAAGTAGAGTAAAGTCTACTATAATTTGAATATCTGTACTGGAGTTGCCATTTTGTCAATTCAATGTGTCTCCACAATAAATGTTATATACGGCTTGTGATATTTTATCAGACGGCTCCTTAAATGCATGTCCTTTTGCATTTAAGTTGTCTTGTCAAAGGTCCGTTGGTCAATATTTGTGGCTTAAGAGATCGATAGGCATCTGTAGTGACCTGACCTGGATCACCTACTGCTAAACTTGATTAAGCATACAATTAACTTAATAAAGAGAATCAGAATAAAACCATACAGCCCAAGAGACATAATTTAAAAAGTTATACAACCAAATCGAACTTAGTGTATCAAATCCCTAATACTAAGGGAAAACTCCCAACTCCAAGCTCCAGATCTCAGCCCTGACGCGAGCCACCTGTGTCGTACAATCTGAGATCTGCCCCGTCGAATGGGGTGTCCAATCATAAAATAAATATTTTGAGCGAATACGCTCAGTACAAGTATAGAGACTCACATGATGCATGCAAGTGTTAGGGTACTGGATATATATGAGTATCTGCTCAGTCTAGGTGCCTATGAGTATGCAGTACCATCTGGGGTCAACTCCGTTGGGTACATCCACACACTCATCCTAACATCGTAGCATCAATCTCCATCGTAACGGGTCTCCCGATGATATGTAACTAATAAAAGTAGGGCTGAGTGACCCTCTAAGTCATGGCTTATCTCGAAAGGATTCAAGCTCAACATGAATGTGTGAACATGCAACATAATGATTAAAGGCAGTAAATCATATATCATGTACAGTTAAATGCAACATATAAGCATGCATACTTGTTGGTCAACTCAGTCAGTACTTACGTACCTCTATAGGCAAATTCCTAGCTGCACAAGTCTAGAGTCCAAGCCTACAATCCAAGATCATACTATATCACTAAACATGCTCTGAAAGCCTTAACTATGCTAATGAATACTCTTAATTATTTCTAAGAGTCTCGGACAATACCTGCGTCCGTCGTCAGCCCTTTTCTGTCGAAGCCCTAACTCCAGGCCACAGCTCCGCTACGACCTTCGGAATGCCTCACCCACACCCAGACTCCGCCCCAAAAGCTGGATCACGACCCCAAGAACCAAGGAAAAGGGAGAAGTGTTTTTGAATTGGCAATGAGAATGATCCTTGCATGGCCTATTTATAAGCAACTATTGGAAGCTCCGAACTCCCTTTCGGAAGCTCCGATCATGCATGAAGTCCACGTTGCATAAATGCAATGATCGGAAGCTCTGATTGAACCTTCGGAAGCTCTGATGTGCATGTCCTAACACAGATTGAAAGCTCCGATCTAACTTCGGAAGTTCCGATCTTCACTGAGCCTCCAAACTCTCTTCGCTGCTTCCGATCTCTTCGGAAGGTCCGAATCTGATCTTGGGTTCGGACCTTCCAAACCACCCAAGTCATCCCTTAATCATGTCATAACTATTTAACATGATTAGACCAAAATAATCTTGTAAAACGGGGTACGGGTTTTTACATTCTCCACCACTTAAGATATTTCATCCTCGAAATGATATCTTAAGTAGGAACAGAAGAAAACACTGATTAAAACATTCTTTATTACATCTGAATGTTTTAAAAGATTCAAATATAGCAGTATGAGGATTACAATTCAAAATAACTCGGGGTGCTCTGAGTGCATAAGACTCTCTAACTCCCAAGTTGTTTCCTCAGTACCTCAACGCTTCCATTAAACCATGACTAAAGGAATACTCTTGTTCCGAAGCACTTTTTCCTTTCTGCCAACAATCCTGAGTAATCTCTCCATATATGATAAGTCTGGCATTAACTGTACCTCAGCACCGATACGTGGAACACATCATGGATACTGAAAAGATACAGAGTTAAAGCTTAATGATAAGAAACATCCCAAACTTTCTCAAGAATCTCAAAGGGACAGATAAACCTCGGTGACAGCTTACCCTTCAGACTGAATCTCATCACCTTCCGGAAAGGTGATACTTTCAGAAACACGTGCTCTCCAGACTGAAACTGCAATGGTCTGCGCTGCGTATTGGAATAAATGGCTTGTCTATTCTGAGCAGCTCTGACTGTCTGCCTGATTAGATCAACTTTATCTGCAATCTTCTGGACTAACTCTGGTCCCTCCACCTGGAGTTCAACTACTTCATCCCAAAAGAGTGGTGTAAGAAAACGTCGTGCATACAAAACATAGAAAGGTGTCATGCCAATGCTGCGTTGGTAACTGTTATTATACGCAAACTCCACCATTGGAAAATGATATTTCCAGGATGGACTAAAATCCATGACTGAAGCTCTAAGAATATCTTCAAGCGTACGGATAGTCCTCTCTGACGGACCATCAGTCTCGGGATGATAAGAGTCGTACTCAGTATCAATGAGTGCCCAAGGCACGCTGAAAGCTACCCCAAAATATAAAGGTAAACCTCAATTCTCTTTCACTGACAATGCTCAACGGAATTCCATGCAAACGAAAAATCTCTTGCACATATAGTCGTGCCATGAGATCAAAAGTGAAGTCCCAATTATACGGAATAAAATGCACGGACTTCAACAATCTATCCACACTAAACCAGAACGCATCACAATTCCTGTAGACATCGGCAATTGGGTGAAAAATTCCATCATCACATGCTCCCACTTCCACTCGAGAATCTCTAAACTCTGAAGTAATCCCCTAGGTCGTTGGAATTCTGCCTTGACTTGCTGACAGACTAGACATCTCGAAACAAACTGATAAACATTGCGTTTCATGCCCTTCCAACAAAATCTCGTCCGCAGATCTTTATACATTTTCATGCTACCTGGGTGTACATAAAATCTGCTGCGATGAGCTTGAGACATGATCTCGTCTCTCAATGTAGAGTCATCAAGAACTACCACACGACCAAAAAAACATAATAATCCGTCAGCCTGAAAATGAATCCCTAAATATTGTCTCCTTGAGCCAACCGAGAAAGTTTTTGGGTCTTCGGATCTGTATGTTGCGCCTCTCTAATGCGCGAATACAAAGTTGGTTCCAAAAGCACTGAGAAAACTCAAATTTTATGATGTCCCTTCTTGTGGAAAAAGGTAAATCCCAAGGAACAACATTCTTGTACCACTCAAAAAACTGCACTGGTACAAAGAGAGCTCGCTACACCTTTCAACTAAGAGCATCAGCAACTGGGTTCGAAAAACCTGGATGATACTTGATTTCACAATTTTAATCTTTCAACAAATCCAATCTACGTTGCCTCATATTCAACTCCGCCTGAGTGAACAAATATTTCAAGCTCTTATGATCGGAGAAGATTTCAAATCTCTCACCGTACAAGTAGTGACTCCAAATCTTAAGAGCAAAGACAATGGCTGCAAGCTCCAAATAATGTACGGGATAATTCTCCTCATGTTTCTTCAACTGTCTGGAGGCATAGGAAATCACACGCCCATTCTGAGTCAACACACACCCTAACCCCTGAAAAGAAGCATAGGTGTAGACTATAAAACCACCAGAACCAGAAGGCAAAGATAAGATAGGAGCTGTCGTCAAACGACGTCTCAACTTGCGAAAACTTTCTTCACAATCCTCAGACCACATGAAAGAAACATATTTTTTCGTCATCTGAGTCAATGGTATGGCTATTCGAGATAAATTCTCAATGAAACGACGATAGTATCCTGATAAGCCCAAGAAACTACGGATCTTCGCAACTGTCTTCGGACGCGAACAATTTAATATTTCATATGTCTTTCTAGGATCAACTGCTACTCCATCGCGAGAGATCACGTGACCAATAAAGACAACTCGGTCAATCTAGAAATCACACTTGTTGAGATTTGCATACAATTGTCTATTTCTCAAGGTCTGCAAAACTATATGAAGATTACAAGCATGCTCCTTCATACTCTGAGAATAAACCAGGATATCATCGATGAAAACTACCACAAACTTATCCAAAAAATCTCGGAAAACTCTATTTATCAAATCAATGAAGACAACAGGCACATTCGTAAGACCAAAAGGCATCACTAGAAACATTTAGTGACCATACCTTGTATGAAAAGCTGTCTTAGGAATATCCACATATCTAACCCGCAACTGATGATATCCAAATCTCAAGTCATTATTTGAATACACAGAATTTCCCTGAAGCTGATCAAATAAGTCATCTATGCACGATAGAGGATACTTATTCTTGACGGTTACCTGATTAATTGTCTGTAATCAATGCAAAGACGCATCGAACTTTCTTTCTTCTTGAAGAACAAGACTGGAGCTCCCCAAGGTGAACCACTTGGATGGATATATCCTTTATTAAAAAGATCTTGCAACTGCTGCTGCAACTACCTCATATCTGACGGTGCCAGACGATAAGGTTCTCGGGAAATTGGGGATGTCCCTGGTAACAATTTTATCCCAAAATCTACCTCACGAACAGGAGATAATCATGGAATCTCTTCAAGAAATACATCCGGAAACTCTCAGACCACTGGTATATCCTGAATATCTGGACCTTCAAGGGATTCATCGATAGCGTAGATAAGGTAGCCTTCCCCGCTAGAATCTAAAGCACGACAAGCTTTCAGAGCAGATAAAATCGGCATCGGGGGTCGCGCTTCCTCACCATAGAAATACCATGCATCACAATTCTCAGGGTGAAACTGAACAAATCTATAATAGCAATCCACTGTAGCTCGATAAGTGGATAAATATCAATCCTGATGATGCAATCGAAGTTATCCATCGCTAGAATCATCAGATTAGCATGCAACTGATGCCCTTCAAACCCCAAAGTGCATCCTACAACTAGAAGCTTAGCTAGAACTTCCTGACCCATCGGAGTCAAAACAACAAAAAGAACATCTAAGGATATATAAGGCAACTTATATCTCTTAACAAATCGAGCCGAGATAAAGGAATGTGATGCACCGGTATCAATTTACACATAATCAGATATGCCGCATAAGGTGAAAGTACCTGAAATCATGCGCTTGCTATCCGCATGAGCCAGCTCTTGATTGAGTGCAAAAACTTGCCCCTGAACACGTGGGCGCAAGTTAGACGGTCCAAGGGATGAAGCCCGTGGACGCTGCTGCACTGTAGCCTGAGAACCACTACCAGATCCACTGCGGCTAGGACAATCCTTATTCATATGGCCTAACTCTCCACAATGGAAACAAAGCTCGAGTAGCACGATGACATTGATCAGACGGGTGATTCCTCCCGCAGTGCTCACATCGGCCCTCTCTCTTCTGCTTGCCAAAATGATGGACACCGCTAGAGCCAGAAGAAGATGATGTTGAACCCTGCTTCATGAAAGGCTGGGGACGCGGACCTAAAGAACTAATAGGTCGGGAATACTGAAAGGTCCTGACGAGACACACTAATCTATGGCTGTCGATAGCAATTCACCAATCCCTCGTAAGAAGTGGGGTCATCACAGACAGTGATCCTGTCGAAGATCTCTTGGTTCAACCCTTGCAAGAAGTGATCGTATTTCGCCTCCGAGCTTGCGCCAATGTGAGGAAATTAGGATAGAAGATCATTGAACTTCTGCTGATACTCCTCAATAGACATGGATCCTTGCTTCAGATCAAGCATCTCAATTGCCTTTTCTTGAAGAAGGGCTGGAGGAAAGTGCAGCTCTCTGAACAATCTACAGAAATCAGTCCAGGTGACATGACCCTGCCTTTGGAGTAATGGTTCGGATACAGTTCTCCACCACTTACGAGCACGACCCTCCAAAAAGAAATTAGTGGCTTCCATCTTCTGGTTCTCTGAGTAATCAAAGGCGGAAAGCGAATCTCCATGCGCTCGATCTAGTCCTCAGCTGCCTCAGGAGTCTCACCTCCCATCAAAGGATTAGGTCCTATCTGCACAAATCGATGCAGCGCAAACCGGCGTATGCCCTCTCGATGATGGCGGCAATTATGGGCATGTCTCGGAGCATCGCCATCTCCCCATCGATCAACGCTACCCTGACTCTCGTGATCTCGATCAGCCAGCTAAAATACATTATTGCACATCAAACACCCTAAGAGCCGAACCTAAATCCCAAAGATATCCTATGCAAACTCTGATATCATAAATGTAGTAACCCGACCCAGATCACCTACTGCTAAACTTGATTAAGCATGCAATTAACTTAATAAAGAAAATCAAAATAAAACCAGCGGAAACTTAATTGTTAATACAACCAAAGAGATAGAATTTAAAATAGTTATACATTCAAATCGAACTTAGTGTATCAAATCCCTAATACTAAGGGAAAACTCACAACTCCAAGCTCCAGATCTCAGCCCTGCCGTGAGCCACCTGTGTCGTCCAATCTGAGATCCGTTCCGTCGAATGGGGTGTCCAATAATAAAATAAAGGATGTGAGCGAATATTCACAGTACAATAAGCACAAGTATAGAGACTCATATGATGCATGCAAGTGTCAGGGTACTGGATATATCTGAGTATCTGATTAGTCTAAACGTCTATGATTATGTAGCACCATCTGGGGTCAACTCCGCTGGATACATCCACACACTCATACTAACATCGTAGCGTCAATATCCGTCGTAACGGCGTCTCCCGGTGATAGCCGATAGGTAACTAATAAAAGTAGGGCCGAGCGACCCTATACGTCATGGCTTATCTCGAAAGGATTCAAGCTCAAAATGAATGTGTGAACATGCAACATAATGATTAAAGACATTAAATCATATATCATGCATAGTTAAATGAAACATATAAGAATGCATACGTGATGGTCATCTCAGTCAGTACTTACGTACCTCTATAGGTAAATTCCTAGATGCACAATTCTAGGGTCCAAGTCTACAATCCAAGATCATACTATATCACTAAACATGCTCTGAAAGCCTTAACTATGCTAATAAATACTCTTAATTATTTCTAAGATTCTCGGACTATACCTGCGTTCGTCGTCAGTCCTTTGCTGTCGAAGCCCTAACTCCAGGCCATAGCTCCGCTACGACCTCCAGAACACCTCGCAAACACCCGGACTCCGCCCCAAAATCAGGATCACGACCCCAAGAACCAAGGAAAAAAGAGAAATGTTTGTGAATTGGAAATGAGAATGAGCCTCGCATGGCCTATTTATAGGAAACTATCAGAAGCTCCGAACTCCTTTTCGGAAGCTCCGATCGTGCATGAAGTCCATGTTGCAGCAATCCAACGATCGAAAGCTCCGATCGAACATTCGGAAGCTCCGATCTCCCATCTGTCCGAACTCCTTGACACATCGATAATGCGCACGGCCTAACATGGATCGGAAGCTCCGATCGAACTTCGGAAGTTTCGATCTTCACAGAGCCTCCAAACTCTATTCGCTGCTTTCGATCTTTTCGGAAGCTCCGATCTTGGGTTCGGACCTTCCAAACCATCTGAGTCCAATTAAGTCCATTAACCATTTTTGGACGCTCTAGATCCGATTTCTTGGTCCGTTTGATCAAAATAAAATCCCTTAATCATGTCTTAACTATTTAACATGATTAGACCAAATTAATCTTGTAAAACGAGGTACGGGTTACTACAGAATCTCTGAAAATGTTGATATATTCTTGTACTCGGTTTACATCAATACTTGACATATGTGAATTTGGTAGGCTTTAAGAGCGGTTGACATCTGAGGGCTAGATGTAATGCTAAGACATGAAGAATCGGTAGATATACTTAAATCGGTAGAAGTATTCAAGTCGGTAGATATTCTTAAGTGATCGGTTGACATTTATTCTTAAGTGATCGATTGACATTCTGAGCAGTTGATATCTTATCATAGAGCGGTTGATGTCTCTGCGATCGGTTGACATGTACCTGTTTTACAATGAATTGGCGGCAAACCTATAACAATAATGTATTGTTTTGTTATCACCGAAAGTTAAGATTCAACAATGTGGCCCATCATTCTTTAATCAGAAAGGCATCACTTCATAACAATAGATACCTTGATCGATAATGAAACTAGCTTTTTCTTGGTCTTGGGCATCTAAGCCTATTTGGTTGTATCCTTGGTAAGCGTCCAAAAAACTGAGTAACTCACATCCTACAGTGGAATCAACCAGTAAATCTATTTGAAGCAAGGGGAAGAGATCCTTGGAGCAATCCTTCTTCAAATCCGTGAAATCTATGCACAAACACCACTTTCCTCCTTGTTTGGGAACGAGAACCACATTTTCCAGCCACTCGGGGTATAAAAATGGCCTAATATACTTGGTCTTTACAAGCTTATCTACCTCAGACATAATATTCTTGTTCTTTTCTGCATCGAAAGATCGTTTCTTTTGCTTTATCGACTTCATCCTTGGGTCTACATTAAGGTGATGGAAAGTGTATTCATCTGGTATTCCTGGTAGGGGGTCACCTTTCCAGGCAAATACATATGCGTTCTTCCGGAGGAATGCTATTAGTATCCCTTCTAATTCAGAGGTCATTTCCGTCCCAATCTTAAGAGTTTTCTAGGAAATTCCAGAAGTTACTTCTATCTGCTTGAGCGCTTCGGTTGCCTCCAAATTTTTTACTCCCTCAACTTCACTCTCGATGGTATGCACTCCATCATTTGCGGGTCCATCTGTACTTGTCTGCTTCCTCTTTTGTGTTGAAATTTCATCTAGCCTTGGCCTTTTCTTGCAGTTAGCTGAGTCCCGCAGGATATTGACGTGGCATTCGCGAGCCAGCCTTCTATCACCAACGGCCTCACCTACTTCTTCAAACATGGGAAACTTCAACTTAATTTGACAAGTTGATCCTATTTCTTGGAACATGTTTAGACTCTGGCGTCCCAATATGACATTGTATACGGAGGAAACTTTTACTACCAAGAACATCATCATTTTCGTAGCTCTTCTCGGATAAGATCCTAGTGATAGAGGAAGTGTAATCTCTCATAGTGTCTCCACCACTTCTCCAAAGAACCCTACTAAAGGGGTGTTGATGGGCGTTAGCTGCGCATTGGCTATCCCTGTTTTAACAAATACATTATGAAAAATGATATCCACCGAACTGCCTAAATCGACAAACATATTTTTCACCCAAAACTATCAGAAGCTCCGAACTCCTTTTCGGAAGCTCCGATCGTGCATGAAGTCCATGTTGCAGCAATCCAACGATCGAAAGCTCCGATCGAACATTCGGAAGCTCCGATCTCCCATCTGTCCGAACTCCTTGACACATCGATAATGCGCACGGCCTAACATGGATCGGAAGCTCCGATCGAACTTCGGAAGTTTCGATCTTCACAGAGCCTCCAAACTCTATTCGCTGCTTTCGATCTTTTCGGAAGCTCCGATCTTGGGTTCGGACCTTCCAAACCATCTGAGTCCAATTAAGTCCATTAACCATTTTTGGACGCTCTAGATCCGATTTCTTGGTCCGTTTGATCAAAATAAAATCCCTTAATCATGTCTTAACTATTTAACATGATTAGACCAAATTAATCTTGTAAAACGAGGTACGGGTTACTACAGAATCTCTGAAAATGTTGATATATTCTTGTACTCGGTTTACATCAATACTTGACATATGTGAATTTGGTAGGCTTTAAGAGCGGTTGACATCTGAGGGCTAGATGTAATGCTAAGACATGAAGAATCGGTAGATATACTTAAATCGGTAGAAGTATTCAAGTCGGTAGATATTCTTAAGTGATCGGTTGACATTTATTCTTAAGTGATCGATTGACATTCTGAGCAGTTGATATCTTATCATAGAGCGGTTGATGTCTCTGCGATCGGTTGACATGTACCTGTTTTACAATGAATTGGCGGCAAACCTATAACAATAATGTATTGTTTTGTTATCACCGAAAGTTAAGATTCAACAATGTGGCCCATCATTCTTTAATCAGAAAGGCATCACTTCATAACAATAGATACCTTGATCGATAATGAAACTAGCTTTTTCTTGGTCTTGGGCATCTAAGCCTATTTGGTTGTATCCTTGGTAAGCGTCCAAAAAACTGAGTAACTCACATCCTACAGTGGAATCAACCAGTAAATCTATTTGAAGCAAGGGGAAGAGATCCTTGGAGCAATCCTTCTTCAAATCCGTGAAATCTATGCACAAACACCACTTTCCTCCTTGTTTGGGAACGAGAACCACATTTTCCAGCCACTCGGGGTATAAAAATGGCCTAATATACTTGGTCTTTACAAGCTTATCTACCTCAGACATAATATTCTTGTTCTTTTCTGCATCGAAAGATCGTTTCTTTTGCTTTATCGACTTCATCCTTGGGTCTACATTAAGGTGATGGAAAGTGTATTCATCTGGTATTCCTGGTAGGGGGTCACCTTTCCAGGCAAATACATATGCGTTCTTCCGGAGGAATGCTATTAGTATCCCTTCTAATTCAGAGGTCATTTCCGTCCCAATCTTAAGAGTTTTCTAGGAAATTCCAGAAGTTACTTCTATCTGCTTGAGCGCTTCGGTTGCCTCCAAATTTTTTACTCCCTCAACTTCACTCTCGATGGTATGCACTCCATCATTTGCGGGTCCATCTGTACTTGTCTGCTTCCTCTTTTGTGTTGAAATTTCATCTAGCCTTGGCCTTTTCTTGCAGTTAGCTGAGTCCCGCAGGATATTGACGTGGCATTCGCGAGCCAGCCTTCTATCACCAACGGCCTCACCTACTTCTTCAAACATGGGAAACTTCAACTTAATTTGACAAGTTGATCCTATTTCTTGGAACATGTTTAGACTCTGGCGTCCCAATATGACATTGTATACGGAGGAAACTTTTACTACCAAGAACATCATCATTTTCGTAGCTCTTCTCGGATAAGATCCTAGTGATAGAGGAAGTGTAATCTCTCATAGTGTCTCCACCACTTCTCCAAAGAACCCTACTAAAGGGGTGTTGATGGGCGTTAGCTGCGCATTGGCTATCCCTGTTTTAACAAATACATTATGAAAAATGATATCCACCGAACTGCCTAAATCGACAAACATATTTTTCACCCAAAACTATCAGAAGCTCCGAACTCCTTTTCGGAAGCTCCGATCGTGCATGAAGTCCATGTTGCAGCAATCCAACGATCGAAAGCTCCGATCGAACATTCGGAAGCTCCGATCTCCCATCTGTCCGAACTCCTTGACACATCGATAATGCGCACGGCCTAACATGGATCGGAAGCTCCGATCGAACTTCGGAAGTTTCGATCTTCACAGAGCCTCCAAACTCTATTCGCTGCTTTCGATCTTTTCGGAAGCTCCGATCTTGGGTTCGGACCTTCCAAACCATCTGAGTCCAATTAAGTCCATTAACCATTTTTGGACGCTCTAGATCCGATTTCTTGGTCCGTTTGATCAAAATAAAATCCCTTAATCATGTCTTAACTATTTAACATGATTAGACCAAATTAATCTTGTAAAACGAGGTACGGGTTACTACAGAATCTCTGAAAATGTTGATATATTCTTGTACTCGGTTTACATCAATACTTGACATATGTGAATTTGGTAGGCTTTAAGAGCGGTTGACATCTGAGGGCTAGATGTAATGCTAAGACATGAAGAATCGGTAGATATACTTAAATCGGTAGAAGTATTCAAGTCGGTAGATATTCTTAAGTGATCGGTTGACATTTATTCTTAAGTGATCGATTGACATTCTGAGCAGTTGATATCTTATCATAGAGCGGTTGATGTCTCTGCGATCGGTTGACATGTACCTGTTTTACAATGAATTGGCGGCAAACCTATAACAATAATGTATTGTTTTGTTATCACCGAAAGTTAAGATTCAACAATGTGGCCCATCATTCTTTAATCAGAAAGGCATCACTTCATAACAATAGATACCTTGATCGATAATGAAACTAGCTTTTTCTTGGTCTTGGGCATCTAAGCCTATTTGGTTGTATCCTTGGTAAGCGTCCAAAAAACTGAGTAACTCACATCCTACAGTGGAATCAACCAGTAAATCTATTTGAAGCAAGGGGAAGAGATCCTTGGAGCAATCCTTCTTCAAATCCGTGAAATCTATGCACAAACACCACTTTCCTCCTTGTTTGGGAACGAGAACCACATTTTCCAGCCACTCGGGGTATAAAAATGGCCTAATATACTTGGTCTTTACAAGCTTATCTACCTCAGACATAATATTCTTGTTCTTTTCTGCATCGAAAGATCGTTTCTTTTGCTTTATCGACTTCATCCTTGGGTCTACATTAAGGTGATGGAAAGTGTATTCATCTGGTATTCCTGGTAGGGGGTCACCTTTCCAGGCAAATACATATGCGTTCTTCCGGAGGAATGCTATTAGTATCCCTTCTAATTCAGAGGTCATTTCCGTCCCAATCTTAAGAGTTTTCTAGGAAATTCCAGAAGTTACTTCTATCTGCTTGAGCGCTTCGGTTGCCTCCAAATTTTTTACTCCCTCAACTTCACTCTCGATGGTATGCACTCCATCATTTGCGGGTCCATCTGTACTTGTCTGCTTCCTCTTTTGTGTTGAAATTTCATCTAGCCTTGGCCTTTTCTTGCAGTTAGCTGAGTCCCGCAGGATATTGACGTGGCATTCGCGAGCCAGCCTTCTATCACCAACGGCCTCACCTACTTCTTCAAACATGGGAAACTTCAACTTAATTTGACAAGTTGATCCTATTTCTTGGAACATGTTTAGACTCTGGCGTCCCAATATGACATTGTATACGGAGGAAACTTTTACTACCAAGAACATCATCATTTTCGTAGCTCTTCTCGGATAAGATCCTAGTGATAGAGGAAGTGTAATCTCTCATAGTGTCTCCACCACTTCTCCAAAGAACCCTACTAAAGGGGTGTTGATGGGCGTTAGCTGCGCATTGGCTATCCCTGTTTTAACAAATACATTATGAAAAATGATATCCACCGAACTGCCTAAATCGACAAACATATTTTTCACCCAAAACTATCAGAAGCTCCGAACTCCTTTTCGGAAGCTCCGATCGTGCATGAAGTCCATGTTGCAGCAATCCAACGATCGAAAGCTCCGATCGAACATTCGGAAGCTCCGATCTCCCATCTGTCCGAACTCCTTGACACATCGATAATGCGCACGGCCTAACATGGATCGGAAGCTCCGATCGAACTTCGGAAGTTTCGATCTTCACAGAGCCTCCAAACTCTATTCGCTGCTTTCGATCTTTTCGGAAGCTCCGATCTTGGGTTCGGACCTTCCAAACCATCTGAGTCCAATTAAGTCCATTAACCATTTTTGGACGCTCTAGATCCGATTTCTTGGTCCGTTTGATCAAAATAAAATCCCTTAATCATGTCTTAACTATTTAACATGATTAGACCAAATTAATCTTGTAAAACGAGGTACGGGTTACTACAGAATCTCTGAAAATGTTGATATATTCTTGTACTCGGTTTACATCAATACTTGACATATGTGAATTTGGTAGGCTTTAAGAGCGGTTGACATCTGAGGGCTAGATGTAATGCTAAGACATGAAGAATCGGTAGATATACTTAAATCGGTAGAAGTATTCAAGTCGGTAGATATTCTTAAGTGATCGGTTGACATTTATTCTTAAGTGATCGATTGACATTCTGAGCAGTTGATATCTTATCATAGAGCGGTTGATGTCTCTGCGATCGGTTGACATGTACCTGTTTTACAATGAATTGGCGGCAAACCTATAACAATAATGTATTGTTTTGTTATCACCGAAAGTTAAGATTCAACAATGTGGCCCATCATTCTTTAATCAGAAAGGCATCACTTCATAACAATAGATACCTTGATCGATAATGAAACTAGCTTTTTCTTGGTCTTGGGCATCTAAGCCTATTTGGTTGTATCCTTGGTAAGCGTCCAAAAAACTGAGTAACTCACATCCTACAGTGGAATCAACCAGTAAATCTATTTGAAGCAAGGGGAAGAGATCCTTGGAGCAATCCTTCTTCAAATCCGTGAAATCTATGCACAAACACCACTTTCCTCCTTGTTTGGGAACGAGAACCACATTTTCCAGCCACTCGGGGTATAAAAATGGCCTAATATACTTGGTCTTTACAAGCTTATCTACCTCAGACATAATATTCTTGTTCTTTTCTGCATCGAAAGATCGTTTCTTTTGCTTTATCGACTTCATCCTTGGGTCTACATTAAGGTGATGGAAAGTGTATTCATCTGGTATTCCTGGTAGGGGGTCACCTTTCCAGGCAAATACATATGCGTTCTTCCGGAGGAATGCTATTAGTATCCCTTCTAATTCAGAGGTCATTTCCGTCCCAATCTTAAGAGTTTTCTAGGAAATTCCAGAAGTTACTTCTATCTGCTTGAGCGCTTCGGTTGCCTCCAAATTTTTTACTCCCTCAACTTCACTCTCGATGGTATGCACTCCATCATTTGCGGGTCCATCTGTACTTGTCTGCTTCCTCTTTTGTGTTGAAATTTCATCTAGCCTTGGCCTTTTCTTGCAGTTAGCTGAGTCCCGCAGGATATTGACGTGGCATTCGCGAGCCAGCCTTCTATCACCAACGGCCTCACCTACTTCTTCAAACATGGGAAACTTCAACTTAATTTGACAAGTTGATCCTATTTCTTGGAACATGTTTAGACTCTGGCGTCCCAATATGACATTGTATACGGAGGAAACTTTTACTACCAAGAACATCATCATTTTCGTAGCTCTTCTCGGATAAGATCCTAGTGATAGAGGAAGTGTAATCTCTCATAGTGTCTCCACCACTTCTCCAAAGAACCCTACTAAAGGGGTGTTGATGGGCGTTAGCTGCGCATTGGCTATCCCTGTTTTAACAAATACATTATGAAAAATGATATCCGCCGAACTGCCTAAATCGACAAACATATTTTTCACCCAAAACTATCAGAAGCTCCGAACTCCTTTTCGGAAGCTCCGATCGTGCATGAAGTCCATGTTGCAGCAATCCAACGATCGAAAGCTCCGATCGAACATTCGGAAGCTCCGATCTCCCATCTGTCCGAACTCCTTGACACATCGATAATGCGCACGGCCTAACATGGATCGGAAGCTCCGATCGAACTTCGGAAGTTTCGATCTTCACAGAGCCTCCAAACTCTATTCGCTGCTTTCGATCTTTTCGGAAGCTCCGATCTTGGGTTCGGACCTTCCAAACCATCTGAGTCCAATTAAGTCCATTAACCATTTTTGGACGCTCTAGATCCGATTTCTTGGTCCGTTTGATCAAAATAAAATCCCTTAATCATGTCTTAACTATTTAACATGATTAGACCAAATTAATCTTGTAAAACGAGGTACGGGTTACTACAGAATCTCTGAAAATGTTGATATATTCTTGTACTCGGTTTACATCAATACTTGACATATGTGAATTTGGTAGGCTTTAAGAGCGGTTGACATCTGAGGGCTAGATGTAATGCTAAGACATGAAGAATCGGTAGATATACTTAAATCGGTAGAAGTATTCAAGTCGGTAGATATTCTTAAGTGATCGGTTGACATTTATTCTTAAGTGATCGATTGACATTCTGAGCAGTTGATATCTTATCATAGAGCGGTTGATGTCTCTGCGATCGGTTGACATGTACCTGTTTTACAATGAATTGGCGGCAAACCTATAACAATAATGTATTGTTTTGTTATCACCGAAAGTTAAGATTCAACAATGTGGCCCATCATTCTTTAATCAGAAAGGCATCACTTCATAACAATAGATACCTTGATCGATAATGAAACTAGCTTTTTCTTGGTCTTGGGCATCTAAGCCTATTTGGTTGTATCCTTGGTAAGCGTCCAAAAAACTGAGTAACTCACATCCTACAGTGGAATCAACCAGTAAATCTATTTGAAGCAAGGGGAAGAGATCCTTGGAGCAATCCTTCTTCAAATCCGTGAAATCTATGCACAAACACCACTTTCCTCCTTGTTTGGGAACGAGAACCACATTTTCCAGCCACTCGGGGTATAAAAATGGCCTAATATACTTGGTCTTTACAAGCTTATCTACCTCAGACATAATATTCTTGTTCTTTTCTGCATCGAAAGATCGTTTCTTTTGCTTTATCGACTTCATCCTTGGGTCTACATTAAGGTGATGGAAAGTGTATTCATCTGGTATTCCTGGTAGGGGGTCACCTTTCCAGGCAAATACATATGCGTTCTTCCGGAGGAATGCTATTAGTATCCCTTCTAATTCAGAGGTCATTTCCGTCCCAATCTTAAGAGTTTTCTAGGAAATTCCAGAAGTTACTTCTATCTGCTTGAGCGCTTCGGTTGCCTCCAAATTTTTTACTCCCTCAACTTCACTCTCGATGGTATGCACTCCATCATTTGCGGGTCCATCTGTACTTGTCTGCTTCCTCTTTTGTGTTGAAATTTCATCTAGCCTTGGCCTTTTCTTGCAGTTAGCTGAGTCCCGCAGGATATTGACGTGGCATTCGCGAGCCAGCCTTCTATCACCAACGGCCTCACCTACTTCTTCAAACATGGGAAACTTCAACTTAATTTGACAAGTTGATCCTATTTCTTGGAACATGTTTAGACTCTGGCGTCCCAATATGACATTGTATACGGAGGAAACTTTTACTACCAAGAACATCATCATTTTCGTAGCTCTTCTCGGATAAGATCCTAGTGATAGAGGAAGTGTAATCTCTCATAGTGTCTCCACCACTTCTCCAAAGAACCCTACTAAAGGGGTGTTGATGGGCGTTAGCTGCGCATTGGCTATCCCTGTTTTAACAAATACATTATGAAAAATGATATCCGCCGAACTGCCTAAATCGACAAACATATTTTTCACCCAAAACTATCAGAAGCTCCGAACTCCTTTTCGGAAGCTCCGATCGTGCATGAAGTCCATGTTGCAGCAATCCAACGATCGAAAGCTCCGATCGAACATTCGGAAGCTCCGATCTCCCATCTGTCCGAACTCCTTGACACATCGATAATGCGCACGGCCTAACATGGATCGGAAGCTCCGATCGAACTTCGGAAGTTTCGATCTTCACAGAGCCTCCAAACTCTATTCGCTGCTTTCGATCTTTTCGGAAGCTCCGATCTTGGGTTCGGACCTTCCAAACCATCTGAGTCCAATTAAGTCCATTAACCATTTTTGGACGCTCTAGATCCGATTTCTTGGTCCGTTTGATCAAAATAAAATCCCTTAATCATGTCTTAACTATTTAACATGATTAGACCAAATTAATCTTGTAAAACGAGGTACGGGTTACTACAGAATCTCTGAAAATGTTGATATATTCTTGTACTCGGTTTACATCAATACTTGACATATGTGAATTTGGTAGGCTTTAAGAGCGGTTGACATCTGAGGGCTAGATGTAATGCTAAGACATGAAGAATCGGTAGATATACTTAAATCGGTAGAAGTATTCAAGTCGGTAGATATTCTTAAGTGATCGGTTGACATTTATTCTTAAGTGATCGATTGACATTCTGAGCAGTTGATATCTTATCATAGAGCGGTTGATGTCTCTGCGATCGGTTGACATGTACCTGTTTTACAATGAATTGGCGGCAAACCTATAACAATAATGTATTGTTTTGTTATCACCGAAAGTTAAGATTCAACAATGTGGCCCATCATTCTTTAATCAGAAAGGCATCACTTCATAACAATAGATACCTTGATCGATAATGAAACTAGCTTTTTCTTGGTCTTGGGCATCTAAGCCTATTTGGTTGTATCCTTGGTAAGCGTCCAAAAAACTGAGTAACTCACATCCTACAGTGGAATCAACCAGTAAATCTATTTGAAGCAAGGGAAGAGATCCTTGGAGCAATCCTTCTTCAAATCCGTGAAATCTATGCACAAACACCACTTTCCTCCTTGTTTGGGAACGAGAACCACATTTTCCAGCCACTCGGGGTATAAAAATGGCCTAATATACTTGGTCTTTACAAGCTTATCTACCTCAGACATAATATTCTTGTTCTTTTCTGCATCGAAAGATCGTTTCTTTTGCTTTATCGACTTCATCCTTGGGTCTACATTAAGGTGATGGAAAGTGTATTCATCTGGTATTCCTGGTAGGGGGTCACCTTTCCAGGCAAATACATATGCGTTCTTCCGGAGGAATGCTATTAGTATCCCTTCTAATTCAGAGGTCATTTCCGTCCCAATCTTAAGAGTTTTCTAGGAAATTCCAGAAGTTACTTCTATCTGCTTGAGCGCTTCGGTTGCCTCCAAATTTTTTACTCCCTCAACTTCACTCTCGATGGTATGCACTCCATCATTTGCGGGTCCATCTGTACTTGTCTGCTTCCTCTTTTGTGTTGAAATTTCATCTAGCCTTGGCCTTTTCTTGCAGTTAGCTGAGTCCCGCAGGATATTGACGTGGCATTCGCGAGCCAGCCTTCTATCACCAACGGCCTCACCTACTTCTTCAAACATGGGAAACTTCAACTTAATTTGACAAGTTGATCCTATTTCTTGGAACATGTTTAGACTCTGGCGTCCCAATATGACATTGTATACGGAGGAAACTTTTACTACCAAGAACATCATCATTTTCGTAGCTCTTCTCGGATAAGATCCTAGTGATAGAGGAAGTGTAATCTCTCATAGTGTCTCCACCACTTCTCCAAAGAACCCTACTAAAGGGGTGTTGATGGGCGTTAGCTGCGCATTGGCTATCCCTGTTTTAACAAATACATTATGAAAAATGATATCCGCCGAACTGCCTAAATCGACAAACATATTTTTCACCCAAAACTATCAGAAGCTCCGAACTCCTTTTCGGAAGCTCCGATCGTGCATGAAGTCCATGTTGCAGCAATCCAACGATCGAAAGCTCCGATCGAACATTCGGAAGCTCCGATCTCCCATCTGTCCGAACTCCTTGACACATCGATAATGCGCACGGCCTAACATGGATCGGAAGCTCCGATCGAACTTCGGAAGTTTCGATCTTCACAGAGCCTCCAAACTCTATTCGCTGCTTTCGATCTTTTCGGAAGCTCCGATCTTGGGTTCGGACCTTCCAAACCATCTGAGTCCAATTAAGTCCATTAACCATTTTTGGACGCTCTAGATCCGATTTCTTGGTCCGTTTGATCAAAATAAAATCCCTTAATCATGTCTTAACTATTTAACATGATTAGACCAAATTAATCTTGTAAAACGAGGTACGGGTTACTACAGAATCTCTGAAAATGTTGATATATTCTTGTACTCGGTTTACATCAATACTTGACATATGTGAATTTGGTAGGCTTTAAGAGCGGTTGACATCTGAGGGCTAGATGTAATGCTAAGACATGAAGAATCGGTAGATATACTTAAATCGGTAGAAGTATTCAAGTCGGTAGATATTCTTAAGTGATCGGTTGACATTTATTCTTAAGTGATCGATTGACATTCTGAGCAGTTGATATCTTATCATAGAGCGGTTGATGTCTCTGCGATCGGTTGACATGTACCTGTTTTACAATGAATTGGCGGCAAACCTATAACAATAATGTATTGTTTTGTTATCACCGAAAGTTAAGATTCAACAATGTGGCCCATCATTCTTTAATCAGAAAGGCATCACTTCATAACAATAGATACCTTGATCGATAATGAAACTAGCTTTTTCTTGGTCTTGGGCATCTAAGCCTATTTGGTTGTATCCTTGGTAAGCGTCCAAAAAACTGAGTAACTCACATCCTACAGTGGAATCAACCAGTAAATCTATTTGAAGCAAGGGGAAGAGATCCTTGGAGCAATCCTTCTTCAAATCCGTGAAATCTATGCACAAACACCACTTTCCTCCTTGTTTGGGAACGAGAACCACATTTTCCAGCCACTCGGGGTATAAAAATGGCCTAATATACTTGGTCTTTACAAGCTTATCTACCTCAGACATAATATTCTTGTTCTTTTCTGCATCGAAAGATCGTTTCTTTTGCTTTATCGACTTCATCCTTGGGTCTACATTAAGGTGATGGAAAGTGTATTCATCTGGTATTCCTGGTAGGGGGTCACCTTTCCAGGCAAATACATATGCGTTCTTCCGGAGGAATGCTATTAGTATCCCTTCTAATTCAGAGGTCATTTTCGTCCCAATCTTAAGAGTTTTCTAGGAAATTCCAGAAGTTACTTCTATCTGCTTGAGCGCTTCGGTTGCCTCCAAATTTTTTACTCCCTCAACTTCACTCTCGATGGTATGCACTCCATCATTTGCGGGTCCATCTGTACTTGTCTGCTTCCTCTTTTGTGTTGAAATTTCATCTAGCCTTGGCCTTTTCTTGCAGTTAGCTGAGTCCCGCAGGATATTGACATGGCATTCGCGAGCCAGCCTTCTATCACCAACGGCCTCACCTACTTCTTCAAACATGGGAAACTTCAACTTAATTTGACAAGTTGATCCTATTTCTTGGAACATGTTTAGACTCTGGCGTCCCAATATGACATTGTATACGGAGGAAACTTTTACTACCAAGAACATCATCATTTTTGTAGCTCTTCTCGGATAAGATCCTAGTGATAGAGGAAGTGTAATCTCTCATAGTGTCTCCACCACTTCTCCAAAGAACCCTACTAAAGGGGTGTTGATGGGCGTTAGCTGCGCATTGGCTATCCCTGTTTTAACAAATACATTATGAAAAATGATATCCGCCGAACTGCCTAAATCGACAAACATATTTTTCACCCAAAACTATCAAAAGCTCCGAACTCCTTTTCGGAAGCTCCGATCGTGCATGAAGTCCATGTTGCAGCAATCCAACGATCGAAAGCTCCGATCGAACATTCGGAAGCTCCGATCTCCCATCTGTCCGAACTCCTTGACACATCGATAATGCGCACGGCCTAACATGGATCGGAAGCTCCGATCGAACTTCGGAAGTTTCGATCTTCACAGAGCCTCCAAACTCTATTCGCTGCTTTCGATCTTTTCGGAAGCTCCGATCTTGGGTTCGGACCTTCCAAACCATCTGAGTCCAATTAAGTCCATTAACCATTTTTGGACGCTCTAGATCCGATTTCTTGGTCCGTTTGATCAAAATAAAATCCCTTAATCATGTCTTAACTATTTAACATGATTAGACCAAATTAATCTTGTAAAACGAGGTACGGGTTACTACAGAATCTCTGAAAATGTTGATATATTCTTGTACTCGGTTTACATCAATACTTGACATATGTGAATTTGGTAGGCTTTAAGAGCGGTTGACATCTGAGGGCTAGATGTAATGCTAAGACATGAAGAATCGGTAGATATACTTAAATCGGTAGAAGTATTCAAGTCGGTAGATATTCTTAAGTGATCGGTTGACATTTATTCTTAAGTGATCGATTGACATTCTGAGCAGTTGATATCTTATCATAGAGCGGTTGATGTCTCTGCGATCGGTTGACATGTACCTGTTTTACAATGAATTGGCGGCAAACCTATAACAATAATGTATTGTTTTGTTATCACCGAAAGTTAAGATTCACCAATGTGGCCCATCATTCTTTAATCAGAAAGGCATCACTTCATAACAATAGATACCTTGATCGATAATGAAACTAGCTTTTTCTTGGTCTTGGGCATCTAAGCCTATTTGGTTGTATCCTTGGTAAGCGTCCAAAAAACTGAGTAACTCACATCCTACAGTGGAATCAACCAGTAAATCTATTTGAAGCAAGGGGAAGAGATCCTTGGAGCAATCCTTCTTCAAATCCGTGAAATCTATGCACAAACACCACTTTCCTCCTTGTTTGGGAACGAGAACCACATTTTCCAGCCACTCGGGGTATAAAAATGGCCTAATATACTTGGTCTTTACAAGCTTATCTACCTCAGACATAATATTCTTGTTCTTTTCTGCATCGAAAGATCGTTTCTTTGCTTTATCGACTTCATCCTTGGGTCTACATTAAGGTGATGGAAAGTGTATTCATCTGGTATTCCTGGTAGGGGGTCACCTTTCCAGGCAAATACATATGCGTTCTTCCGGAGGAATGCTATTAGTATCCCTTCTAATTCAGAGGTCATTTCCGTCCCAATCTTAAGAGTTTTCTAGGAAATTCCAGAAGTTACTTCTATCTGCTTGAGCGCTTCGGTTGCCTCCAAATTTTTTACTCCCTCAACTTCACTCTCGATGGTATGCACTCCATCATTTGCGGGTCCATCTGTACTTGTCTGCTTCCTCTTTTGTGTTGAAATTTCATCTAGCCTTGGCCTTTTCTTGCAGTTAGCTGAGTCCCGCAGGATATTGACATGGCATTCGCGAGCCAGCCTTCTATCACCAACGGCCTCACCTACTTCTTCAAACATGGGAAACTTCAACTTAATTTGACAAGTTGATCCTATTTCTTGGAACATGTTTAGACTCTGGCGTCCCAATATGACATTGTATACGGAGGAAACTTTTACTACCAAGAACATCATCATTTTCGTAGCTCTTCTCGGATAAGATCCTAGTGATAGAGGAAGTGTAATCTCTCATAGTGTCTCCACCACTTCTCCAAAGAACCCTACTAAAGGGGTGTTGATGGGCGTAAGCTGCGCATTGGCTATCCCTGTTTTAACAAATACATTATGAAAAATGATATCCGCCGAACTGCCTAAATCGACAAACATATTTTTCACCCAAAAGTAAGAGATTGTAATGGAAATAATCAATGCATTTTTGTGCTCGATTACAGGGAGAGTGAATGTCATTTCTCTGGAGACTTTTGGTACTTCGATCACGGCTTGAGTTTGGACCTGATGTGGAGAGTGATTTCTCCTCGGGGCATTAAGTAGAAGAGTCTTTTTTTATCTGTTTGAGTCTTCGCAAGCAGACCCCTCGATTATTACAGCGATAACCCTCCGATCGGCAGGTTCTCATGGAAGCCATCGCTCTGTTTCCCTGGCCTTTCTTGATTCTTCGAAGGTTTCTTATTTCGGAGGTCATCGCGGGGCTTGCTGTCTTGTTGTCGGTGGTGAGATTTACTCACAAAATATTTTAAGTAGCCACGCTTTATCAGCTTCTCGATCTCCGTCCTTAAGCTAAAACAGTCTTCAGTAGAGTGTCCTTTGTCCTTGTGAAAATGGAAAAACTTGTCAGATTTTTTCCGCTTTGGTTTGTCTTTCATCGGTCGTGGAGGTTGCAGCAAACCTTTCATTTTTGCGACCATCAGTATATCAGTAAAACGTGCGTTCAGGGGTACGTGCTGAAGATGAGGGCTTTGGAACCCTCGTTTTTCTTCTTTTCGGCCCTCTCTTGGTTTTTCCTCCTCTTTTCTCCTCTTCCCCAAGTAACGTGGTTCGACGATTTCCTCAATGCGTATATTCTTTTCGGTCCTCTCCAGTAGTTCCTCAAGAGTACTCCGAGCTTTCCCGCTATGGGCTCCTTAAACTTTTGGCGGGTGAGGTTTTGCTGCATAATTCCAGCTAGCAGATCATGATTGACGTGTGGGACTTCGTGAACAACCTGAGTGAAGCGTTGCACTAATTCCATTAAGCTCTCGCCCTCTCTTTGGACTATTGAGAATAGGTAAGCCGCGGTATTAGGGTATTTTCGATTAATGGAGAATTGATGGAAAATGTCGGGTGAGTTGTTCCAAGCTTGCAATGGTGCCTGACGGGAGTTTGTTAGAACCACGCTAGGGCGCGATCACCCAACGTAGTTCGGAAAATCTTGCAATACGCATCATCGTTGAGGTTGTATTGATCGACCTTTGCGTAAAACCTGTCCAAGTGATCCCGAGGGTCTCCTGTCCCATTGTACTATGACATATTTGTTATCTTTACTACTGTTGTCAATACCTCGGCTAAAATGGCAGTAGTGAAAGGGTTGTGTCGGGCTGGTAGGATTGCCAAAGAACTTTTTCCTCTCCCCTCAGTATGAAATCCTGGGCACATGGGCCCGTGGCTATCCGCCTCATCTTCGTGGAACGTTGTCTCCCTTCTTGCGTTGGAGAGCGGCACCTTATTCGTTCCAACTTCCTCTCTCCCTGCAAGTCCTCTTTGAGATGGAGGTAGCTCGTCATTTAGGTTTTGATTGTTTCCTTGACTGTGCTGTTGGGCCGTCAGATAATGTGCTATGGCCTCAGCCTCAGCACGCGAGGTGGCCACCTCCATCATGGCCTTTAACGCATTAGGAATGATAAGAACCTCATGTTGCGGCGGAGGGTTGGAAAGTGGAGGCTCCTGACCACCTTCAGTGTTACGGGTGGTGGCATGTGATCTTGTTTGCATGCAATGACTTTTCCACAGATGGCGCCAAGCTGATGCTGGCGATAAATTGACTAACTGAATCATCGAGATTCGGGCGATCCACCAAATCAGGATATCCAAACTCAAATAATCTCCTGCTCCAACGGGTCACTTGAAAAATTTGAAATCCCATGTTTGATCACCTCTGCACTGTCACCTGCTTCACGAATAAACGTTTGCGATCACCTGACGAAAACTCTTCGACGCTCAAGTCAACGTCACCTCTTCACAAGTTGGTGGAGTAGGTGAACTCTCGGCCATAAGTCAGAAGTTCGATTCCCCCTGCCAACATCTTCTTGGACTAGTCTGTCACACTGGGCTTGCCTAGTATGGTTTACCTGATTGGCGTAATTTGCAGGCTATTGCGTTAGTCCGGGATTTACCCAGAGTGCACTGAGAGATAGCGACTGCCCATTCCCACGTCACAAAAAAAACAAAAGTACAGTGTTTTTGGATATTGAAACTACACTACCCAAAAATGAGAAAAACTAATGGTACTTACTTACAAAGTGATGTGAGATTAAATTGCAAACATACCCTTCTAAAGTTTAAAAAATTAATAAATACCCCTATTTAGGAGAGAAATTTTTACAAATTAAGCTACTTATTTATATTTATATTTATATTTATATTTATATATTTAATTTAACTTATACTAAAATTACTAAAATAAGCTCATACCCATCACATAACTAATTCAACATAAAATAAACAACATAAGTTTACATCTCTAAAAAATGTGGCAAGACCAAAACAAATATACCCTTGCAAACATGGATTTACTTGACCTTGCAATAGCAAATCAACTCGACAGCCGTACCAGTGGTGTTCATTCTTGAATTGTGTAATTTTGAACTCGTCCTATTGTTTACATTAATAAAATCATTCCTCGCAAACTAATTTTATTTCTTCTCAAATTTAAATGACGCTCCGAAAAAACAATTTACCACCAGCAGCTCGCTTTATTTGCTTTGAAAACACATGTTCAAGTAATTTCCAGTATTGACTGATGATCAAGGATTAAACGTTAAAGGATGACTCAAACTCAAACCTTGTAACAATCACTCGAACATAAATTAAACCATACGAGAAATGAACAAAATATGAACACATTGGCAAATACCCAGATTCAACTCCAATTCATTGTCACAGGAAATTATTGAGCAGTTGCATTTAATACACACGTGAAATAGCTTAAACAGAAACCAACCCAGTTCACAAATCACTCATCGGCAGAGATGGAACAAATCATATTTAGAAACCTCCACGGAGACGCAGGACAAGGTGAAGGGTGGACTCCTTCTGAATGTTGTAATCGGCGAGAGTCCTTCCATCCTCCAGCTGCTTACCAGCGAAAATCAACCTCTGCTGGTCCGGTGGGATACCCTCCTTGTCTTGAATCTTGGCCTTCACATTATCGATGGTGTCCGAGTTCTCCACCTCCAAAGTGATGGTCTTGCCAGTCAAAGTTTTCACAAAGATCTGCATCCCACCACGAAGCCTCAGCACCAAGTGCAAAGTCGATTCTTTTTGGATATTGTAGTCGGCCAGGGTGCGGCCATCCTCGAGCTGCTTTCCAGCGAAGATCAGCCTCTGCTGGTCTGGTGGGATTCCTTCCTTGTCTTGGATTTTGGCTTTAATGTTGTCGATGGTGTCGGAGCTCTCGACTTCAAGTGTTATGGTTTTCCCCGTAAGGGTCTTCACGAAAATTTGCATACCACCACGGAGCCTCAGCACCAAGTGGAGGGTGGATTCCTTCTGGATGTTGTAGTCGGCCAAGGTGCGGCCATCCTCGAGCTGCTTTCCGGCGAAGATCAGCCTCTGCTGGTCTGGTGGGATGCCCTCCTTGTCCTGGATCTTGGCTTTGACATTGTCGATGGTGTCGGAGCTTTCAACCTCAAGGGTAATAGTCTTGCCGGTGAGGGTCTTGACGAATATCTGCATGCCACCACGGAGACGGAGAACCAAGTGGAGGGTGGACTCCTTCTGGATGTTATAGTCGGCGAGGGTGCGCCCATCCTCGAGTTGCTTTCCGGCGAAGATCAACCTTTGCTGGTCCGGGGGGATGCCCTCCTTGTCCTGGATCTTGGCCTTGACGTTGTCTATCGTGTCTGAGCTCTCCACCTCGAGCGTGATGGTCTTGCCCGTAAGGGTCTTGACGAAGATCTGCATGCCACCACGCAGACGGAGGACCAAATGGAGTGTTGACTCCTTCTGGATGTTATAATCGGCGAGGGTGCGGCCGTCCTCGAGCTGCTTTCCGGCGAAGATCAGCCTTTGCTGGTCTGGGGGGATTCCTTCCTTGTCTTGAATTTTGGCTTTGACGTTGTCAATGGTGTCTGAGCTTTCCACCTCTAGGGTGATGGTCTTGCCCGTCAAGGTTTTCACGAAGATCTGCATCTGCAAGGTGATACATACATGATCAGAAAAAAAAAATTACCCCAATCAAACAGACCAGAAATAATCAATTCATCGCTCTCTAGTTCGAACAAAAACCACAGATCCCCTTCTATCAATAAATCGGATCAACAATTGAATTACTTTTAAAGACTCAAAATTTACGGCAACCATAACAGAAATCTCGTTCCGATCCAAAAGACTTGTAATCAACAGACCTCGAATTCAAGAATCGACATGAAAAACGAAAGATCGGTTCAATCGACAGATCCGAATCTCGTCATAAGGAGAAAAAAATTGAAAATTAAAAAAAAATTGAAAACGAGATCCCACAACCAAAATCAACAAAACAAAAGTCCTGTAACCACCAAATCCAATAAAGGACCCAATTTCATCAAAAAAATTAACGACTCAATGGGAAAAATCAAAATCAAGAAACAGACAGCCAAGAATCAAACAGATTCAAAAGACCAATAATTTCTTAGATTAAAGAAAAACGAAGAGCAGAAGATACCTTGAGAAGAAGATATGCTTGAGAAAGAGGCGATTAGAAAGAGGCGATATAAATGAAATACTCGACGCGAGAGCTCCTTATAAAGGCAAGGAGCCGAGCCAAACGCCCAATTACATATGGACACGTGTACCTTATGACTATACTAAGCCTTCACGCAAACACAACGTTGATTTCTATGTCCATGTGTGGTAAAGGGGGAAAAGGACCACCTTCTCAGAAGGTGTGTAAATCACGCGCTCTATTTGGGAACAAACAATAATTGTGTTATTTTGTTTGGTTTTATTATTGTTATTATTTTCAATTTTAATCTTTCACGCAGTGTTTTAAAAACCGAATCAGATCGGACGGTTCGACCGGGAACCGGTCACTGGTCCGGTCCGAAATACCCCTAAAAACCGTTTTAACGGTTCAAACGCTCAGAACCGGTCAAGAACCGGTCAAAACCGGTCGAACCGGCCAAGAACCGGCTAAGAACCGGCCAGAAAACCGGTTGAACCGGTTTTCGAATTTTTTTAATTTTTTTTTTAAAAATTGTTTTTTTTAATTTTAAAATCTTAATTTAATATATTATTATATATATACACATGATTATTTGAAATTTGTACTTCGTTAAAAATATTATTTTTCTATTATTATATTTTTTAATTAATTTATTTATTTATAAAAATATAGTATATATAACTATAATTAATATTTTGAATATATTTATATAGTTATTTATTTTTTAAACTATGATAAATATATTTTTGTTTATTTATATACATCCTTTAGATTTATAAAATTTAAAAGATATTATTAATTATATTATATTATATAAACGGTTTTCCGGTCCGACCGTCCGGTTAAAACGGTTGAACCGGTGACCGTTTTTTTAAGGTAGACCGGTTCGATCACCGGTCCGATTATGAAAACATTGCTTTCACGTCTCTAATTCACATCAATTACCCGGTCAAAATTAACAAAAATTGATACAAGATGACTCAAGAGATACTATGTGACACTCCTAAGTAAAATGTCTTAGAGTGGGTACATGATCTGTAATATAGATAGTTAATACATTAATGAACTGATTTAACTCCGGAATTAGAGGAATTTTGAGATGTGTAGGTATGAGATTACACGGTTGAAGAGGATTTATAAGAATTGATAGATACTATTCATATAAAAAAGGTACATCTTTTTTTCGGTTGTTCATCACATAAGAACTCCAAAGTTAAGCGTGCTTGACTTGGAGCAATTATAGGATGGTGACCCCCACGAAAGTTTCTTAAGGTGCGTGTGAGTTAAGACATAAGCACGCTGGAAAGACCTGTCTTGATACAGTGAGGATAGTCGTCGAATCTGGGACGTTATAGTTGGTATCAGAGCCGACCTCTCTTAGTACGGTGTGGTTCGGGGACGAACCAAGAGGAAGCTGCTGGGCATGTGACACCCCAAGCTAAATGTCCTGGGGCGATATATGATCCATAATATGAGTAGTTAATACATGAAAGATGAAAACAACAACCTTTTACATCCATTGGTTTTAAAAAAACGAAAAACATGTAATCTTTATATTTTTAAATTTAAACACATTCACCTATTTACAATGAATTTTATGCCGAATTTTCTCAAACGTCAAGTTTTAAATACTTTTGATTTTAGACACAGGATTTTTACTTTGTTTAATTGTGACAAAAGTGTTGTTGCAGTTTGCAAAATTATGAAGAGGAACACATATAAAAATAAACTTGAATTTGTTTATATTATTAAGAAATATAGATTAATTATTATCCAAAAAATATAGAATACTAAATTTGTTGTAAATATATTTATTATATATATTTATATATATCTTTATATATAAAAAATATCTTTCTTAGACACCATTTTTTGTATCATAACTAAACCAGCTGGCATTCAAATATCATATATTAGTTCATATTTTCAATTTTTTGTAATAATTTTCACTGGTAAAAAAATATGTGGACCCAGAGGATATAGAAATATTTTTGTGTGGATTAAGGAATTCATATATATATATATATTTACAGAAACTGAATCTAAAATTATATTTGAACATGAGAATTTCTAGCAAATATATTATTATTTTTTTTTTTGAGGAATTCTAGCAAATATATTATATACCTGCGTAAAAACATAAAAAAAAAAAAAATTATTTGTATATATCCACGCAAACCATAAAAAATGGGCTAGTATATTAGCTAAATTGCATAGATCAACGCATTCAAGACACGCGCCTTAGGAGGGTTTTGGATTATCGGCGATGGATACTATAAAATGAAACAAGTGACAACCAATATTATAACAAGTGGATTGGTTCTCCCAAAAAAAAAAAAAAAAAAAAACAACAATAATAATAATAATAATAATAATAATTGGATTGGAAGAAAATAAATAAAGAAAGAAAAAACAAGTTGGTTCTAAATTGTTCTAGAAAATATTTTTCTGCCCCACGCGGAATAATAAATAAAAGAGAGAGGGAAAGAGTTTTGGCTTTGAAGAACTAATAAATGCAAATTATAATGGTCAAGATTGAACAACTTAATTATACCCGTGCCTTGGTAGTTGGTACACGCGTTATATCTTTTTAAAAATAATATCATAATCATAATTATAAATATCACCACAAGGAGAAATCTAAAAATAAATTGAAAGGCCACATTCCAAGTCAGTTGGTCTAATACCCTCTCGTTTGATACGATATGCCAAATTTAATAAAAAGAAACAAATTTGATTTTCTTATAACAGTGCATAAAAAGTATATCACAAATTTCAATTTATCATATAAATTTTACAAGAAAAAAAACTCTTATTAAACGGTCTCACGAACTAATTTTATAAGATAAATATTTTATTCGGTCTGCTTCATAAAAAAATTATTGTTTTTTATATATAAAAATTTTACTTTTCACTATAAATATAAGTTACTTATCACTAGAGCTTGTCAAACGGATCAACCCATTGCGGACCGGCCGACCAAAAACCCACATTTTGACCGGGTCGATGGCAGGCCGACCCACCATCATAACGGGCTGGAAATCCTCAACCCAACCCAACCCAACCCAAGGTGGATTGCGGGTAAGGCAGGCCGGCCCGCAAGTTGGCTCACGATAAATAAAAATAAATAAATAATATTATAATTAATTATAAATATCATTTCATAAATATTAATAGAAACATATTAATAAAAATTTTAATTATTGATTTCATGTGTGTAAATTTTATATAAAGTAATTAATACAAAAAAAATCACAACTTTTATTAAAAAATACATATATCACAATAAAAATAAAAATATATTATTTATTCTCCAGGCCCGCGGGCCAACCCGTGAGGTTCGCGGGCCTAGACGAGTTGGCCCATCTAGGCCCACCTTTTGTTGGGTTGAAAAAAGTTCAACTCAACTCACTTAAATTGTGTGGCGGGCCGGACCGACTCGACGGGCCTAACCCAAATTGACGGCTCTACTCATCACTAGAGTTGTCAGACGGCCGCCCCGCCCCACCACGCCATGACCCGCGGCCTGTTTAGGCCCGTCTCCAAACGGGTCAAAAAAACCCCAACCTTCCCCGCCCCTCCTCGCCGCGAGTTGCCGGCTAAGCGGGCCAACCCGCCAAAATTTTAAACAAATAAAAAAATATATAAAAAATTCAAAAAATAAAATTAGTATTTGAGATTGAAAAAAATATATCAACATGTTAAACAATAACAAATAATAAATGTCACGATCAAACAAATCATATAAAATTTTGATTTTAACTATTATATTTTGGATAAAAAATCGTATTTTCAAATAATATGAATAATATAAATAGATATTTAAAAATAAAAAAATAATAATTTAAGATATTAAAAATATTAAGAATACTAGTTTCAAAATTTTAAAATCATATTATTTAAAATAGTTATTTTTATGTCCATAATTTTAAAAAATAAAAAAAAATTATTTTTTAAAATTGGCAGATCGCCCCGCCCCGCCCGCCTCAACCCGCGGCCCGTTTGGGTTGGCCCGTTTAGCCCCTTTCCAAACAGGCCAGTAAAACCCCAACCCAACCCGCTAATTTTTCATGGGGGACGGGCTGGCCCGAAGGGCTCGATCCATTTTGACAGCTTTACTCATCACACGGATATAGATAGATGTTTAACAACATACCTACTTTAAGAGGAATGCTATTTACACTCCAAAAAGTATTAATAACATTCCACCTCATATAATTAATCAATTGTTAGACAAATTTATCCTTGCATATACTTTCCTTAAATTATGAAATTTTGATTATCTAGAAAAATCTAAATATAAAATATTTCTACATTAACAACTAAAAATTTTATTGAAAAAATCAAATAAAAATTTAATATTTTAAGAAATTGTCATATTTTTTATAATACAAAATAAATTTTTTATTATTATTTACAAATAAAATATAAAATAACAAAAAAATTATACCGATTCACATAAAATTTTGGTTAGTTTTTATTCAAGATTATAAAAGTACCAATTTTTTTTAATCTACCATGACAATAAAAAAAAGATATATTTCTATTATACTTTAAATCATAGAATAACGTTTTTCTAAAAAAATTAATTTATCATTTTTTATAATTTTAATTAAATTATATATTTAACATGTTGAAATATATAAAATATCTATTGTTTTTCATCTAAATAAAATTTGTTCATGTTCAAACAATCTTTTAGAATTAATTGTTTATTGCACAAGTTTTAATTCCAATAGTCAAAATAGAAAAGCAGAATATCTAAAATGGGTACACTATAAATATTATTTTAAAAATTGATATATTTGACATGTTTAAAATATTAAATAATAATTATTAATATAAGTTTTAAAAAGAAAGAAAAGAAGATATGTTTAAAATAAGTGATCTATATCAATATATCAACGAAAATATAAAATTCAATTGGTTAAATTAATTATTGAAATTAAATCAATTTTATATGGCATATCAAATTTATCTTTGTTAAAAACAGAATTTAATTAAAAATTTAAAAAATTTATGATACATTAATTGTTTTAGAAAAAAAGTTATTCTAAGATTTGAAATAATATAATTTAGATATATATTTTGTATTATCGGGTTAGATTAGAGAAATTTTGATTATACATCTCATACTTTTATATATCTTGTATAAAAAAGTAAAATTTTTTTTATGTATCTCGATATATTTTTTTCGTATTTTATATTTTATTTGTCTATAATAAAAAATATTTTATTTATATATTATAAAAATATGGCAATTTCTTAAAATATTAAATGTTTATTTGTTTTTTAAATAAATTTTTTTGACAGGTTTTAAATAAAATTTTTAGTTGTTAGTGTTGAAAGGTTTTATATTTAGATTTTTGTTAGATAATGAAGATTTTATAATTTAAGAAAAATATATGTAAGGGTAAATTTGTCTAACAATTGATTAATTATATGAGATGGAGTATTATTAACACTTTTTGGAGTGTAAATAAATAGCACTTCCCCTACTTTAATTTTTTATATATACATGCATAACATTAATTCATACGAGTTTTATTATTATATACTAGTACTCGGATACACGCGTTGCGTGCTGTTAATTTTTTTTATCTGAAAATAAAAATAAATTGTGAAATAAAAAATAACATTATTGTAAATAAATATCCATAAAAAAACAAAAAAAATATAGTGAAAGTGGAATTTTCGTAAATGATTATTTATCAATAGATAATATCCATTTCATGTAATATTAAATATAAGTATATAACGAAATTAGTTCGAAACAAGCTGTTCTTTTCTGCACGAAATGTCACTATATAAAAAAAATATTATCGATATTTTAATAGTAAAATTGAAAATATTTAGATAGTGTTTACAAACTTTAAAAATAATTGATTATGGATTTTTTAATAACTACTGTTTTAACCAAAAAAATTAATAACTTATTTTTAGAGATTCAAACACTATTTTAGTGTTCACAAAGATTCTTATGAGACTTCTTACGGGTCAATTCTATAAGACATATCTTTTATTCGACTCGATTCATAAAAAATATTAAATTTTATATTAAAAATATTACTTTTCACTTGAAATATAGATTGAATCGGCTCGTATCACATTCATAAATCACTTGAGATCATCTCATATTATACCTACTCATTAATGAGTTGTCGGTAGTTGGGAATTTGGCCAATAAATTCCCCACGACTTGCAATTCAGAAGACGCGTAAAACGCGATTTGCACGCGGTTTTCTCGCCTATAAATAGATAGGTTCTGAATCAATTTCAAGTATCCCAATTCGAGTTCATTTCTCAATTTATAACATTCAAGTGCTTTGAGTGTATTTCTATATATATTTGTGAGATAGGTTTTCTCCTGTATAAGAGAGTGAATGGATCTTTGGAAACACAGAGAGAGGTTGTAATTCTCCAAATATTATAGTGGATTCTTTTGATCTTGCCCGTAGTTTTTACCCTAATAATTTTTGGGGGTTTTCCACGTAAATATTGGTGTCTATTTTATTCTTCAATTTACATAGTTTCTATCTCGTGATGCCGCACCTGGGACCTGTGGGAACCTCGGGTTGCTAATTTCATCTTAGGGCAATTAATGATTAATAATAATTAATCATATATAAAAAGAATACTCATTAATCATATATAAAAAGAATACTCAGATTTTTTTTTTGTGAATAGTGCTCGGCTAGATCGGTAAGATCTTACCGATCTAATGGGCACATTTTTCAGCTTCTCTGTTTTGGAAAAATCAGGCCTCGCTAGATCGGTAAGATTCAACCGATCTAGCGGCCTCTTTGCCCAGAAAAACAGCAGAAATTATTTTGCTGTCAAAGCTAAAAATCCAATCCCAAATCAATTCAATATCAACTCAAATCTTGGTTTATCAATTCTAACTCATGCACATAAACAAGTATGTAGTGTTAAGTAACAAATCATTCGTGTATTACATCAAACAATAGCATAAAAAGCATGAAACTACAAGCTACACCAAGTCTCAAAAGTGAGCTTCTAAATTACAAGTTTCATGTCAAATTCAATGCTATCTAACTACCATTCTTCTGCTTAAAACCCGAGTCCACACATGCTAAGTCTCGCTCCCGAGCTATCAACGTCATCTCAGCCTAGCTCCTGCCCCATCTATTGCAATGCACACATACAAAACAAAGCAACAGCCGGATAAACTCCGGTGAGAAAACATTCCCAGTATAATCGACATATAAATGCGTTAAATAAATTCATATCAACTCTAATTGTAAACGACTCAACAATAGAGTAAATAACATATATCTCGATTAAGAATTGATTCATATATCTTCGTTGCCATCAAAATTTGTATCCGATCTTGACATGGATATCCATCTATCGAAATCTTTTCGGATTCGAAAATAAGGTCACCCTCCGACCTCGGCATAGAATCAATTCAATATCGTCTCGTATCATAATCATATCGACTCAAATCAAAGATCCACTACCTGTGATGGATCGACAACATCAAAATCAAATCAAAACATAAACAAGTATGTGATTTTTACGGGACAACTCAAGAATAATCGATCTTGAGTTTCAAACTCCCTGACTCGCGATGTCGTTATTATACCTTTCGTTTCATTGCATTGTAGATATTTCACATCTGATCAATCTACATCAAGAAACATTCATCACCTCTGCTCAAATTCCTCATTCCATCTTCAAGATAGAAACAACTTCAACTTGAGCAAATCATTCTCGGTTCAAGGTTGAATTCTCTAGTCATCACACTTCACTAGACATCTGAAATTAAAGTGATCATAAGCTCCAAATATCAGCAAACAATATACTTCAGGTTCAGCTCAAGCACTACATCAAATGTCATTCAATTTCCATTCATTTCTCAAGATCAAAATCACTTCAAATCTTTACGAAATGAATTCTGAATTCTCAACTCGATAACCTTCAACACTCATCTAAAATGAAGTATTTCCAAGTTATGATTATCACTCACAACTCAAGGAATGTCCAGCTTAATCAATCTAACTTCAAAGTTGATAAAAATCTTGAACCGACGGCGTAACGGTACAAAATGGTAACCGAAACGATATCGAATCAATTCTAACAATCTTAAACATAATATATCAGCATCATATCATCCTAAACCAGCATCTCAGCAGATATACATCTCGAAATATATTTTGAAAATCATAACAAGTTCATACAACATCAAATCGTCAAGCCGTATTCAATACCGAATTCAAAACACAAAGTTTCAATGTCATTTCTGAGTTCTGTTCCATCATCATTTTGAAACCTTACTAAATCATAAGAATACTTACATCAAATTGAAGCCTTCGTCCTAAGGATTCGAGAACACTTTTCGGAATTGAAATCGGACGATCGGATCAAAAGTTACGGGGTTTTGAAACTCAGAATTTCAAAGAAAAGAAAAGGCTTCGGCTTCTCTGCTCAAAATTCTGAATTCCTTATGCCTTGTACACGTTGACATGCTGATAATCTCATTAAAATCAGATATGTATTGCATAAATTTCAATTTAGTCCCTCAAGTCTTTATTAATTGCAATTCAGTCCTCGGCCTTCCTTTTAATTTAATTTCAATCCTAAATAATTTAAGAATATTACAATTTAAATCAAAACTCTAAATATTACCAAATTAAATATACTCGAATTAAAATTAAATAAATTCGGATTAAATCAATTAATCCCGGCCTTTTGCACTTTAACCCTTGAAACTTTTTCACTTTCGAATTAAATCATAATAATTCTCAAAACTTGGAATTTAATCTTAAATTCCATAAATATTCAAATCGAATATTTAAACTTTTAATTTAAGAATTCTCGGAATTTAATTCTCAAAATCCGTCAATTCTCAAATTAAATATTTTCGACTCAAAAATTAAATGTATAATTTCCATAACTTCTCATATCAATATTTGCATGGAATTTAATTCTCAAATCCCGTCATTAATAATTTAATATTTTTGGGCCTTACAATTCCTCCCCTCTAAGGAATGATTTCGTCCTCGAAATCATATTCAATCTGATAGACTGAATGATTATCTGAAGTAATTCTCACTTCAATCATCCAACTCGGATCTTCGTATTTCATCTCTTCCTTTCTTATCAGAATATTTCTTCGAATCTGCTTCTATTTTCTTGTACTTTAATTAACTGGAAAGAATTATTTTTGAGTTGTTTCTTTCCTCAATCAAGGACCTGTCAAATATCCGATTTAACTCAGAATCTCGTCAATATCTCTGCTTAAAGTACATAGAAAACAATCGAACTGATATTTCCTTGTCTTAGATATGTGGAATGAATCGGATCCATCATATCAAACTGGAAAGAATAAATCATTCAATCAAATCATCAATTCTGTCTGACATCTCAGTCAGTGAAATGCAGCTTCAGTGACGACTTGTGTCTTTCTTTATATCATTCTATGCTTTGCATAGATGATATATCAAGTCTATACTGTCATTATGTTCATCGTTTCAAGATCAGTATCTAATATTCATATTCTGACTCTGTATCTCAACCACTGCTCTTTCTCTATTCTGAATCGAATGATGTTAATTCAAAAATAACTTTCTTGTTGACAAATCAGTAACAACTTAAAAAGTTATATCTATCATTAACTTACTAACTCTGTTTCTTCTTCTCTGTTTTCATTTCGTACAGATTCATATTCGTAATCTTTGTGTATCTCAAATCACATCTGATCTGATATCGGATACTTCTGCAATATCAATTCAACACAAAGAAATCTGATTTCTTTCTCATCGTATCATCAAATCATTATCTCAATATCGACTCGATAGCTGTTACAGGAATCATAATCATCAAGTGACAATATATCAAATCAATTAATACCGAATCAGGTATTAAAGTTCTGAGAATATTCTCAAAATCTAGAAAATCAACTAAGATAATTCATCGATCAGAAAATGGTATAATGTAATCACATATAACCAAACACTCAGAACATCGATCAATCAATGCCACAATTCGATCAAATAAATCTAAAGTCTCTATCATGATAATAGATTTCAATTATTCCTGTAATTTCATCATATCATTACTTCTTAACAGATCTGAATAGATAGCTGTTATTCACATCTCATACAGTGTATTCTGAAAAATCTGATTAGTCAATTCGGACTATCCAATAATCAGAGCAGAATATGTTGTATTCACAAATTCCAAAGTACTCAGAGATTTTGATAATCTATATCATGACCGATATACTTTATTCTTGAAATTCGATTCATCTGCCCTGACTATCCTTCAAGGATAATATGTTGTACTTTTACATCAAAAAGTACTCAAAGTTGTAAATACTCTGAATCATAACTCAATAGTAAACCTACTGTCTCAATATGAAACAATAATTCTTGGCTTACTGTGCATCTCACAACAATTTTGATCACAATCAGTGATTTGATCATACAGACAGATCGTCTTATTCAATAACCTCAAGCAATCTGATCATAACTACCACCTGTTTACATCATATATACCGTTTCATCTTGGTAGTTTCGCAAAATATTCGTTCAAATCATAATTTCGTTTCCAATTCTGGAGTTTTGAAACTGTCATTGAACCAATCTAGTCAACGCTTTTCAACTTCATCAGAAACTCTTTCTATACGTTTAACTTCTAAAACGTAGAAATTATGTTACATCTGTTTGTTTTATCTTCTGATAAAACAATTATTGGATGAATATTGAATTCATTGTTGTGCATTTCTTTCAAAAATCTGATATTTCTTTTCGGAAATATCAAGCACAATCAGATAACCAATCACACGAAAATTCATCCACTCTGATCTGAGGCTTCAACTCATATCTCAATCTGGCATTTTTTACTGCATTCTAACTACTTTGATTTACTTTTTTCCGTGTTTCTTTCATCTTCTTAAAAATTCTGGCTTCTTTCCAATCGAAAATCATTCAGATTGGTTATGTATTCGTCTGAATACTCAAACCAGAATACACAAAAATCTGAAATCAATTGATCGAATGATTATTTCATTTTTAATTTCGATTTCCAAAATACTAACAAATCATACAGCCAATCCAAAATCTGGATAATATTCTAATTCTTCTATCAGTTACGAGCCAATAATTTCAAATACGCTGAAATATCCATCAAAGAAATCAATAATTCTCAAAATCAAAATAGATAAATCAAGATTGAGAAAATCTCCCAATCAAGGTCATCCAAAATCAAATATTCTGGATAAAAAACTCTGCTAAGTGAAAACAACTCACTTGCATCTCATGACTCAGAATGAGTAAATCAACTTAGGCTCCATGAACAAAACAAGGAGAGCCACTCAAATCAAATATTTCAAGAATCATATGTCCAAATGATGTAATCGATTCAGCATAATCAAAGAAAAGACTCAACTGTAACTGATTTTCATATCGTCATCTATTCTATAAACCACAAAAGCAGTATTCAATTCATAAATTCATAAATTCGCTATTGAATTCTAGTTCATAACTTAAACTAAAGTGGAACTCTTACTGAAACAGATTTGCAATCTCTATTCATTGGTATATCTACCAATGCTTGTTTAGATCTTGAACATATCTAGTGCATAGAATATACTTATTTCAGAATATATTTGTAATCAACACAATATACACTGAACCGAAATCAAAGAATCTTAATTCTAGATCCCATATCATATCATCATATTCATATGCACATTATGTTCTTGTTGATCTAATCTAATCGTTTCTTATCATCAATCTTCTGATAATCTGTACTTGATTATTGCATCATCATCTATCATGCAACATAAACAGATATCTCAAGTACGAACAAAATCATGTTCAATTTCATTTCATCGAAGCAGTAGTTTAATTCTTCAATTCAATTCACAAATTTTCTTTCCTAATAAAGAGGTCGAAATATAAGAATCTTTCAGCTATCATATATATCTCTTGCACCATTAACATATACAGGTTAAAAACAAAATAAATCTGTTACCTGTAATTCTCATTCTCAGGTGCAATTTCATTCTGACCCTCTGTATATTTCTGGAACTGTTCTTCATTCGAATCTTCTCATAATCTAATTTGCTTCAAACATATTCTAGCACATCTGCTTGAAATGTCTTTACACTGATTGCTAGGATATCTCTCATCACAATGAGTGTAATAATTTCTATCATACTCTGCACTCAGACTCAGATAAATCTGTCTCGGTCCGCTAGAGTTAAAGAACTAATTTCATTTCGTTTTCTTCATATCTGCTCTGGAATAGAAATTGTAGTTAAAGTTGTGAGTATCTCACACATTGTGACATATCTACACTTTCATTCCTTCTGCGGCATCATTCAGCTTCAATTCTCATAGCCCTGTTTATGTTTTTCATAAAATGTTTCAGTAGTCAACATTTATTCAGACATAATATTCGAATTCAAGCCTTCATAAACAACTCAATCTTGAGCTTCTTTTGTTATCATTCCAAATTCAATGAATCTTAAGAGGCTTACCTTCAAATGAGCATTTCATGTTTTCTTGGCATAATCTTCCGTTTCTCTTCATTTCTATCTGTTATGGCAAAGAACCATGAACAAATCACTGTTCTAAGCACTTACCAACAAATCAATATACCTCTGCTCTCTCAGCATTTCTTCATCAAAATACATCAGCTGGTTGTTAGGTCTCAAAGTTGGTATATAATCAATCTGATGCATCATACATCTGTATATTCAAAAGATTGGCACAACTGATTCAGCTCTGCAAACCAACTTCTAACTGCAATAACATCTATTCATTTGCTGATATACTATTCTGTTCAATCGGAGGTACTTCATTCAGCTGAGCAATATTACAGTTCTGTTCAATCTGATCATACAATTCTGTTCAGTCTGGGGTGCTTACATCACCCAAAGAGCACTGTTCTATTCAATTCTGGGTGCTTACATCACCCAAGGAAATCTTAAAACAAAATCAGTGAGAAATTCTAAAATTTACAAATCAGTAAATCAGGTAGTTTAATTTCGAAAGTAGATCATGCTCACATGCAATTCATCAAATCATCGAATCATCAAATCAAGTAATGCATAATCATGCAATAGTATAAATGCATGTGACTCAATCTACCCCGCTCAACTTTTATCTCAGTCCAAGAAACTTACTCTCTGATACCACCTGTTGTGGAGATCTCGGGTTGCTAATCCCATCTTAGGGCAATTAATGATTAATAACAATTAATCATATATAAAAAGAATACTCATTAATCATATATAAAAAGAATACTCAATTTTTTTTTGTGAATAGTGCTCGGCTAGATCGGTAAGATCTTACCGATCTAGCGGGCACATTTTTCAGCTTCTTTTTTTGGAAAAATCAGGCCTCGCTAGACCGGTAAGATTCAACCGATCTAGCGGCCTCTCTGCCCAGAAAAACAGCAGAAATTATTTTGCTGTCAAAGCTAAAAATCCAATCCCAAATCAATTAAATATCAACTCAAATCTTGCTTTATCAATTCTAACTCATGCACATAAACAAGTATGTAGTGTCAAGTAACAAATGATGCGTGTATTACATCAAACAATAACATAAAAAGCAAGAAACTACAAGCTACACCAAGTCTCAAAAGTGAGCTTCTAAATTACAAGTTTCATGTCAAATTCAATGCTATCTAACTACCATTCTTCTGCTTAAAACCCGAGTCCACACATGCTAAGTCTCGCTCCCGAGCTATCAACGTCATCTCAGCCTAGCTCTTGCCCCATCTGTTGCAATGCACACATACAAAATAAAGCAACAGCCGGATAAACTCCGGTGAGAAAACATTCCCAGTATAATCGACATATAAATGCGTTAAATAAATTCATATCAACTCTAATTGTAAACGACTCAACAATAGAGTAAATAACACATATCTCGATTAAGAATTGATTCATATATCGTCGTTGCCATCAAGATTAGTATCCGATCTTGACATGGATATCCATCTATCAAAATCTTTCCAGATTCAAAAAAAAGGTCACCCTCCGACCTTGGCATAGAATCAATTCAATATCATCTCGTATCATAATCATATCGACTCAAATCAAAGATCCACTACCTGGGATGGATCGACAACATCAAAATCAAATCAAAACATAAACAAGTATGTGGTTTTTGCGGGACAACTCAAGAATAATCGATCTTGAGTTTCAAACTCTCTGACTCGCGATGCCGTCATTATACCTTTCGTTTCATTGCATTGTAGATATTTCACATCTGATCAGTCTACATCAAGAAACATTCATCACCTCTGCTCAAATTCCTCATTCCATCTTCAAGATAGAAACAACTTCAACTTGAGCAAATCATTCTCGGTTCAAGGTTGAATTCTCTAGTCATCACACTTCACTAGACATCTGAAATTAAAGTGATCATAAGCTCCAAATATCAGCAAACAATTTACTTCAGGTTCAGCTCAAGCACTACATCAAATGTCATTCAATTTCCATTCATTTCTTAAGATCAAATACACTTCAAATCTTTACGAAATGAATTCTGAATTTTCAACTCGATAACCTTCAACACTCATCTAAAATGAAGTATTTCCAAGTTATGATTATCACTCACAACTCAAGGAATGTCCAGCTTAATCAATCTAACTTCAAAGTTGATAAAAATCTTGAACCGACGGCGTAACGGTATAAAATCGGTAACCGAAACGATATCGAATCAATTCTAACAATCTTAACCATAATATATCAGCATCATATCATCCTAAACCAGCATCTCAGCAGATATACATCTCGAAATATATGCTGGAAATCATAACAAGTTCATACAACATCAAATCGTCAAGCCGTATTCGATACCGAATTCAAAACACAAAGTTTCAATGTCATTTCTGAGTTCTGTTCCATCATCATTTCGAAACCTTACTAAATCATAAGAATACTTACATCAAATCGAAGCCTTCGTTGTAAGGATTCCAGAACACTTTTCGGAATTGAAATCGAACGATCGGATTAAAAGTTACGGGGTTTTGAAACTCAGAATTTCAAAGAAAAGAAAAGGCTTCGGCTTCTCTGCTCAAAATTCTGAATTCCTTATGCCTTGTACACGTTGACATGCTGATAATCTCATTAAAATCAGATATGTATTGCATAAATTTCAATTTAGTCTCTCAAGTCTTTATTAATTACAATTCAGTCCTCGGCCTTCTTTTTAATTCAATTTCAATCCTAAATAATTTAAGAATATTATAATTTAAATCAAAACTCTAAATATTCCCAAATTAAATATACTCGGATTAAAATTAAATAAATTTGGATTAAATCAATTAATCCCGACCTTTTGCACTTTAACCCTTGAAACTTTTTCACTTTCGAATTAAATCATAATAATTTTTAAAACTTGGAATTTAATCTTAAATTCCATAAATATTCAAATCGAATATTTAATCTTTTAATTTAATAATTCTCGGAATTTAATTCTTAAAATCCGTCAATTCTCAAATTAAATATTTTCGGCTCGAAAATTAAATGTATAATTCCAATAACTTCTTAAATCAAAATTTGCATGGAATTTAATTCTCAAATCCCGTCATTAATAATTTAATATTTCGGGCCTTACAGGACCAACAAGTGGTATCAGAGCCTTGGCATAAAATTTCTTAAAATTCTGAGTATGCTCTGTGGTTGCAGCTGTGACTGATCTTCCACATCAGAAAAGATTATTTTGAAGATTTTATAAGGCATGATTCTTGTAGTCAAGATGTCGGCAAAATACGAGATAGAAAAGTTCAATGGGAGCAATTTTTTGCTGTGGAAATTGAAGGTGCAAGCAATTCTAACAAAGGAGCGTTGCTTGGCAGCTATTGGAGATAGATCGGCGGACGTCACGGATGATCAAAATTGGAACGAGATGAATCACAATGCTGTTGCCAATTTGCACTTGGCTATAGCGGATGAAGTTTTGTCAAGTATCTCTGAAATAAAAAGCGCAAAAGTTATTTGGGATACTTTGACAAAACTGTACGAGGTCAAGTCACTACACAACAAGATTTTCCTAAAGAGAAAGCTTTATACTCTTCGGATGGCGGAATCCTCATCGATGACCGACCATATCAACACACTGAATACTCTATTTTCCCGGCTCACCTCTATGGGGCATAAAATAGAGGAAAAAGAACGTGCGGAGCTTCTACTTCAAAGTCTACCAGATTCATACGATCAGCTCATCATCAATGTTACCAACAATGTTCTTTCGGATAATTTAAATTTTGACGACGTCTTAACTGCGGTTCTTGGAGAAGAGAGTCGTCGAAGGAACAAGGAAGATAGGTTGGCAAAGTCGAAGCAAGCAGAGGCTTTACCGATGACGAGAAGAAGATTGACGGAGCGTGACTCCAGTGGGAGCCACAGATATGGTAGATCCAAGTCAAGAAGTAAGAAGAAGAATATTTACTGCTTTAAATGTGGAGGTAAAGGGCACTTCAAGAGAGAACATACAAAGAGCATCGAGAAGGGATCTCAAGGAAATGTGGCCAGTACTTCAGGCAGTAGTGAAATATTATTCAGCGAAGCAGCAACAGTTGTGGAAGGCAGACACAGATTTTGTGATGCATGGATTATGAATTCAGGAGCGACGTGGCACATGACGTCAAGGAGAGAATGGTTCGATCAGTATGAACCAGTCTCAGGAGGATCTGTATTCATGGGAAATGATCATGCCTTGGAAATCGCTGGGGTCAGTACCATTAAAATCAAAATTTTTGATGGTATTATTCGCACCATACAGGAGGTACGACATGTGAAGGGCCTGACAAGGAATCTTTTGTCTTTGGGGGCAACTAGATGATATTGGGTGCAAAACCCGTATCGAGAAAGAGATCATGAAAATTGTGAAAGGCGCGCTTGTGGTTATGAAGGCAGAAAAGGTTGCTGCAAATCTGTATGTATTGTTGGGGGAAACACACAAAGAGGTGGAACTAGCTGTTGCATCAATTGGTTCGGGAGAAGAATCAGCAGTGTTGTGGCATAGAAAGCTTGGGCATATGTCAGAACGAGAAATGAAGATTCTCTCAGAACGGAAGCTGTTGCCGGGGCTTACAAAAGTTACTCTACCCTTTTGTGAGCATTGTGTTACCAGTAAACAACACAGATTAAAGGTTGGCACATCTACTGCCAAAAGCAAAGGCATATTGGAGCTGATTCATTCTAATGTTTGGCAAGCACCGATGGTATCCCTAGGAGGAGCGAGATATTTTGTCTTGTTTATTGATGATTTCTCTAGGAGATGTTGGGTGTATCCAATCAAGAAGAAATCAGATGTTTTTGAAGTTTTAAAAGTTTTCAAAGCGCGGGTTGAACTTGATTCTGACAAGAAAATCAAGTGTTTGAGGACGGACAATGGAGAAGAATATACCAGTGATGAATTAGATGCATTCTGTCAGCATGAGGGCATCAAAAGACAGTTCACGACGGCTTACATGCCTCAGCAGAATGGAGTGGCAGAGCGGATAAATAGAACTTTGTTGGACAGAACAAGGTTCATGTTGAGTACTGCGGGTCTACCAAAGTAATTTTGGGCAGAAGCAGTCAAAACCGCTTCCTACATCATCAATCATTCTCCTTCAGTGGCGATTGATTTGAAGACTTTGATGGAGGTGTGGACTGGCAAGCCAGCTGATTATTCTCGGTTACATACATTTGGAAGTCCGGTGTACGTTATGTACAATGAACAAGAAAGATCGAAGTTGGATTCCAAATCCAGAAAGTGTATCTTCTTGGGCTATGCTGATGGAGTAAAGGGGTTTCGCTTGTGGGATCCTACTGTCCACAAGCTTATCATCAGCAGAGATGTTATCTTCGAGGAAGATAAAATGAAGGGAGACAAAGACACACTGAATTCAAAAACTACTATCATTCAGGTGGAAAATAAGACAGACGAAGATCAAGTTTCTTGTGAAGCGGTACCAGAGCACGAGGTACAAGAACTAGTTGAGTCAAAGGTTTCCAAAGTAAGGCAGTCAACTCGAGAGAGAAGACCACCAGGTTGGCTTTCAGATTATGTCACTGAAAGCAACATTGCATATTGTCTATTAACAGAGAATGGTGAGCCATCGAGTTTCCATGAGGCTACTCAAAGCTCGGATGTATCCCTGTGGATGACAACTATGCAGGAAGAATTGGAAGCATTAGACAGAAACAAAACTTGGGATCTTGTTACACTACCACGAGGGAGGAAAGCTATCGGTAACAGATGGGTTTATAAGATCAAGCGTGATGTCAATAACCAAGTGGAGCAGTATCGTGCAAGATTGGTTGTCAAAGGGTACGCTCAGAAAGAAGGAATTGACTTCAATGAGATATTTTCTCTTGTGGTTCGACTTTCAACAGTCAGGATAGTATTGGCATTGTGTGCGGTGTTTGACCTACATCTAGAACAGCTAGATGTGAAAACGGCATTTCTTCATGGCGATCTTGAAGAAGAAATCTATATGCTCCAGCCAGAAGGTTTTGCAGAAAAGGGCAAAGAGAACTTGGTTTGCAGGTTGAACAAATCTCTGTACGGTCTCAAACAGGCGCCGAGGTGTTGGTACAAGATATTTGATTCCTATATCATGAGCCTTAGGTACAACAGACTCAGTGCAGACCCTTGTACGTATTTCAAGAGGTCTGGTAATGATGATTATATCATTTTGCTGTTGTATGTGGACGACATGTTGGTAGCAGGCCCCAACAAAGATCGGGTCCAAGAATTGAAGGCACAGTTGGCTAGGAAATTTGATATGAAGGACTTGGGACCAGCAAACAAGATTATAGGGATGCAAGTTCATCGAGACAAAAGCAATAGGAAGATTTGGTTTTCCCAGAAAAATTATTTGAAGAAAGTCTTGCAATGCTTCAACATGCAAGATAGTGCCAGTTTTAACCCCTCTTCCTATTAACTTCAAGTTATCTTCTGAGATGTGTCCTAGCAGTGAAACAGAGAAGATGGAGATGTCTCGAGTACCGTATGCATCAGCAGTGGGAAGTTTAATGTTCGCTATGATTTGTACAAGACCAGATATTGCACAAGCAGTGGGAGCTGTCAGTCGGTATATGGCGAATCCTGGACAAGAACATTGGAGTACAGTTAAGAGGATCCTTAGATACATTAAGGGTACCTCGAATGCTGCATTATGTTTTGGAGGATCAAATTTTACACTCAGGGGCTATGTGGATTCAGATTATGCAGGTGATCCAGATAAAAGAAAATCTACTACTGGTTATGTGTTTACAGTTGCAGGAGGTGCAGTCAGCTGGGTTTCAAAACTGCAAACGGTTGTGGAATTATCTACAACGGAGGCAGAATACATGGCAGCTACTCAAGCTTGCAAGGAGGCAATATGAATTAAAAGGTTATTGGAGGAGCTTGTGCACAAACAAGAAAAGATTCATCTGTTTTGTGACAGTCAGAGTGCCTTGCACATTGCAAGAAATTCAGCCTTTCATTCAAGGACTAAACACATTGGAGTCCAATTTCACTTTGTACGAGAGGTAGTAGAGGAAAGAAGTGTGGATATGCAAAAGATCCATACGAAGGATAACATAGCTGATATTCTGACCAAGCCAGTAAGCACAGAGAAGTTTGAGTGGTGTAGATCCTCAAGTGGCCTAGCAGAAGCGTAAGCAGCGAGAAAAGCAAGATTGAAAAGATGTGTGGAGATGTGTTTGATTCTCAATCAAATCTTCAAGTGGGAGAAATGTTGGGAGTTGGACCGACAACTCATTAATGAGTTGTCGGTAGTTGGGAATTTGACCAATAAATTCCCCACGACTTGCAATTCAGAAGATGCGTAAAACGCGATTTGCACGCGGTTTCCTCGCCTATAAATAGATAGGTTCTGAATCAGTTTCAAGTATCCCAATTCGAGTTCATTTCTCAGTTTATAACATTCAAGTGTTTTGAGTGTATTTTTATATATATTTGTGAGATAGGTTTTTTTCCGTATAAGAGAGTGAGTGTCTCTTTGAAAACACAAAGAGAGGTTGTAATTCTCCAAATATTATAGTGGAATCTTTTGATCTTGCCCGTGATTTTTACCCTAATAATTTTTGGAGGTTTTCCACGTAAATTTTGGTGTTTATTTTATTCTTCAATTTACATAGTTAGTTTCTATCTCGTGATGCTGCACTGAGACCAACATATTTGTATCAAATTATTATTTGACTGTAAATTTAATCAAATTGAGTTTAGTCTCCCGTATTTCACTGTTTGATAATATAATTTACATAAGTAATATAATATATATAATATCTAATATAAGTAGCCTGAATGGATTGACAGTATACTAGATCTTAGGTGTAAAAAGAATATGCTATCTTGGATAGTATCGACACAACCGAACAAACCCTAGGCCATGAAATATCATAATCTTTTTATGATTAAATGATTGAATCGAACACCTAATTGCAATCACCAATAATCAAGACATGAACATCTTCCGGACTCAAAGGTATGGAACCTTGTTGAATCCCTTATGACTATTTTCCTATCCACAATATCAGAAATAAATTTGATGGCAGTATGACAATCAACACAGGTCCTTAAATTCTTGAAAACTTTTATCTGAGTTCCTGGTGGTGTACTAATTACGCCGAACGCCACTGCAAGTTTCTCGCTATGGAATGAGAGGTTTTGCTCCTTCTGCTCCTCCTCCACATCGTGCAACACGTAGTTTGTGCTTGGGACGTAACCCTTCTCCATCATTCTCTTCGAAACCTTCCCCAGGAACTCAAATATTTCTTCTGACTTAGGATGGGACTGATCTCCAACCATGAAAATATGAACTTTATTCTTGACATTAATCCAACTTATTCCAGGTTTCTTTACCACTCGTCTTTCGTCCATCAGCTTTCTCACATTCGCCACTTCGCTCCACTTTCCTGCACTCGTGTATATATTAGCTAGAGTTACATATGTCGCTGCATTCTCAGGCTCGATTTCAAACAAGTTCTCTGCTACCTTCTCGGCAAGTTCATAATTTCCATGGATCCTGCAACCACCAAGTAAGGAAGCCCACAGAAACTTGTCCGGTTTCGTTTGCATTTTCTTGATAATATCTTCAGCTTCTTTAAATCTTCCAGACCGACTCAATAGATCAATCACACAGGCATAGTGATCAGCAGTGTGAGACAATCCATGTTTCTCTTCTATAGAATAAAAATACTCAAGACCTTTATTGACTAAACCAGCATGAGTACAAGCCGAAAGAACACCAACAAACGTGACGTGATCAGGCTTCTCACCAGATTCCAGAAGCAGCTCGAATAACTGAAGAGCATGGTGAGGTTGGCCATTTTGAGCATACCCAATAATCAAGGACGTCCAAAAACTAAATCAGGTCGAGGAAGCCATTTGAATACTCTGTGTGCTCTATCAACACTACCACATTTGGCATACATGTGAACAAGTGCACTAGCGGCAAATGAATATGGATCAAACCCTAACCGAATCATGTTTCCGTGAACCTGTCTTCCCAACCCCTCAGTCGTTTGACTGGCACACGCATTTAAAACTCCAGCATATGTGAACTCGTTAGGCCTAATTCCAGAATTTAAGAAATCCGAAAATAAAGATAGCCCCTCTCCCCATCTTCCATCGCCAAAATACCGATCAATCATAGCCGTCCAAGAAACAATGTCTTTCTCCAATGTTCTATCAAAAATGTGCCTAGCCTCATTTACGCTCCCGCATTTTCCATATGCGTCCAATAAAGCACTCCAAACTACTGCATCAGAATCTAACTGTACTCGAATTATATGTCCGTGAATTTCCTTACCCAAACGCAGAGACTGCAGAGCAGCTGAAGCTGCAAGAGCACTAGAAATAGTGAACTTGTTACACTTGAAATTCTCATTTCTCTGCATTGTTCTATATAATTCTAGTGCATCCTCAGGTTTATTATTTTTAACACTTCCTGAAATCATGGCTGTCCAAGAAAAGTTATCTCTGTCTGGCATTAGGTCGAACAGTTTCCTCGCTTCTTCCACTCTGCCCATATTCGAATATCCTGATATCAAAGTGTTCCTAGAACACAAATCTCTCTCACTCATCTCATCGAACAGGTTCCGAGCATCGGAGAAGCTACCGCACTTGCAGTACAGCTCGAGAATCTTGTTCGAAACAAAGATCCCAGGCACAAAACTGGAGCCTCTGATGTGGGCATGCACTCTTTTGCCCTCATGCAAAGCCCTCTTCTCGATACAGAGTTGTAAAAGTGTGACATATATACCTGCAGCAGATGATACGTGAGCCTGGGTTTCGAGTAATTGGATGGCATCTCTTAAGCGCCTTTGTTGGCACAAGTGTTGGACGGAATCCTTAAATTTCTCGTCTTTGTTTAATGGATGAATGAATCGTGGGTCTTCCTGGTTCGATGATCCAAGGACATGAATGAATCGTGGATCTTCCTGGTTCGATGATCCAATGAAGTGCGTTCGCCAAGAACATGAAGAAGAGAATGGAGATGAGCCGCAACCATGGAGGGTTCCAAGAATCAATGAGCGTGATTTCATGAAATACAACACACAGATAATTATTGCATAAAAATGGGAAACCAAAAAAAGACCGTAAATCAACAGCTACATGTTGATTCCGGATCATCAATTATTTATTACCAACTCATGAATTTCACTTCGGTTCGATTTTGTGAGCTTTAAAATTTGAATGATTAATTTTAATTTGTGAATTTCATGGCAAATTAATGCATAAGATATTATAATTTTGAAAATATTAAGTCAATTAGATTATTGTACGTAAAATACTGTAAATTAGATCACTTGTAAACTGTTAAGATCGAGGTTATATGTAATATGTGGACACTCAAATCTAGGGAAAATGGGGGATATGGACCCCGTCTTGTTTTTATTTGAGCAAATAGACCTCAGAATGAAAAAGACAATTTTACCCTTAAGTAAAAATCTTAAGTTGAATAAAAAAAATCCAAAATGAGATACAAACCATTTTAACCCTCCTCGACTCGGTAAATGATTTCTCGACTGATGTAATTAATTGGTTTACTGCAATTTCCATTTTTCCCAATTTTTCCTCCGTCCGCTTTTCAATTTTTAACGGAACCGTCGGAACGGAACCCTATTGAATCGTCGTCGTAGCTTCTTTACTCCCCGTAACCTCTTTCGTTCTCGACAAGCAGCATTGCAGCAATGGCAGAGGAAAACGTTACTGTAAGTCATCGAGAAACCTAGGTTTTTTTATTTTCATATGTTTGTCCATTCCTAGGGAAACAGTAGTACAGTCATAGTAGATTTCGACCATTTCCGAATGTTTTGTTTCATATCTCGACTTATGTTGTAATGAATCTCGACTGTATTACGTAGCATGATGATATAAATCTCTACTGCATTACGTTGGACGAATCTCGACTATGTTTCGACCGATTTGCTTCATATATCGACTGATGATGTTATGAATCTCGACTGTATTACTTAGCAGGAATTATCGACCATGTCCCGACCGATATCTTTCTTGACTCGACTGTATCATATTTTAATCTCGACTGATTCATTTAACTTATTATTTTGATATTGACTTTTTTTGAACATTTATTTCTTCTGATTTAAGTCGTAAGTAGGTATTCATTGATTTAATATATTTTCAGGTTGTTCTTAAAAGGAAAGGGTTCAAAGTTGATCGTTTTTCTTGCAAAATGACTACATTGGGACGGTACGTAGATGTTTCTGAAAAGATAATGAAGTATCTTAATCCGGCCGAGATGGAAGTCATGATGAGCAGAACACAATTTGGTCACCTGATATGTAATGCAAATCGTTATAAATTGTCTGGGAGTTTGTTATGGTATTTGATAAGTAGGCAGACATTAGACTCACCGAGAAATGAATTCTGGATGGTGATTCGAAAGAGGCCTATAAGATTTTCAAAACTAGAGTTTTGTTTGATCTCAGGACTTAACTCCTCCAAAGATATTCCTGAGATTCCAATGAATTTAGATTTTAAATCTAGACATTTTGGGGATATGGATGTGGTCTTTGTGCGAAACTTGGAGGATAGGCTTGGTGTGTTGAGCAGCGAGGGCGGTGATGAGGTCAATCTTGAGAAGTTAAAACTAGCGTGCCTTCTTTTTGTCGCTGGTGTTCTGTTGACCAAGAGAACTTGGCAATCTATGACTGTGGGCACCGAGTGGCTTAGGTTAGTGGAAGACTTTGATGTTTTTAATAGATATCCTTGGGGGTCTTGCGCATATGATGTAGTCCTTGCTAGCTTGCGGTCGATGAATTTAAGTGAAAAACTGAAAGAAAGACATGAAAAAAAAAACAGAATTTGCTCACATACACCATTGCAGGTTTCATCAATCCATTACAAGTAAGAAGTCATCTTGATTTGTCATTTTTTGTAATAATATCATTTGAATCATATTTATATATTAAATAGAAATGTTATATAATTGCAGATCCTGTCCTATGAATGCATACCTGGTGTTGTGGACAGTTTTGCAACTCATTTAGATGAGGCTGGTCTACCACTTCCGCGTATGTGTCATTGGAGCACAAAGGACTGGAGCAGCAAGAATGCTCCTAAGAAGGAATAAATTAATTCATGCTTCAAATCCCTTGACAATGTAAGTAAAGTAATTGTTTTGTCTCTAAGATATATGGTATTCATTCATAAATCCATTACTCACATTAAATTATGAGTATTACTTGTAGGCTGTCATTGTCGGGATCCTTGCTACCACTGATGAGGAGCGTATGTCAGCACACTTCAGCACTGGAATATTTTAAGACCCTTCTCCAGATCATGTGATTGATCAAATCGTTGATTTTATGGCCCAGGGGAAGAAGGTGTACTGCTGCCAGCGTCCCCATTCCCGTTTTGTTCATACACCGGATGTGAATATTCCTCCGGGGAACCCCCTATCACACATCCATGATCGGTCACCTGATAACCAAAATGAGATGACAAACCCTCTGGTGTCCAATAGCCCCAATAATTCCACGATCCAGCCACCATCTCCAATCAATGCCAGTGGCTTGCAGCCGCCTAAGCCAAATGAAATTCAGATGTTAGGAGACATGATGCGTGACATGCAGACATCCATTGATTTCATGGGGACGGTGATGCAAACTTCAATGAACGAGATGCGAGCCGAGTTTTCTGAGGTGCGAGGTAAGGTCGCTGAGATGCGTGGTGAGTTTGCTGATATGAGACAGAAGATGAAAGAGTTGGAAGATATATTGCGAGCCCATCTTGCTGTCTTTTCTAGTAGCACTCAGCAGCAGCCAAAACCTCACCAGTCACGTATGAATTTGTTTTGTTTGTGTCCAAATACCATACCATTCGTCTGAATCCTAACAACATGCTAAAATGACATGTTTATTTATTTTTCTATACAGAAGAAATGTCTTCCAATGAGGGAAGAGAGAAGGATCCTCAGTCACCACCTCACCATGAACCACGTACGTGTTTGTCATGTTAGAATCATTACTTTTTTGTACTCCGAACAACATTCTTAGATCAATTGCATCTTTCGATCCTTAATGTCAAATTCCTTACCCTTTTTGTGATCCTAACAACATACTAAAATCACTTGTGTTAATCTTTGACGATTAGTCGTCACTCCGCCTAATGCGCAGCTTGGATCCCGGACAGATGAAGAAGCGGATGGTGATGCAGATCCGAAGTCACCCCTACATTCTGAGCCATGTATGTGTTCCGACGTATTAGAATCTCCAAGTTTTCTGTGATCCTAACAAAATCCTAAAATCACTCTTGTAATATTTGATCACTAGTCGTCAGTCAGGCAAAAAATCATGAAGAAGTGGCTGCAGATTCTACACTGCAATTACGACGAACACCACCTACCGGTATGGTTTAAGTCATGAAGTAAATATGGTTTGGGCCATTTATTTCATCTAGTTGACTTGTTTATTTATTTCTCTATACAGAAGGAATGTCTTCCAATGAGGAAAGAGAAAAGGATCCTCAGTCACCACCTCAGCATGAACCACGTACGTGTTCGTCATGTTAGAATCCCTTACTTTTTTGTACTCTGAACAACATTCTTAGATCAATTGCATCTTTCGATCATCAAATCTCAAATTCCTTACCCTTTTTGTGATCCTAACAACATACTAAAATAACTTGTTTTAATCTTTGATGATTAGTCGTCACTTCGCCTAATGCGCAGCTTGGAACCCGGATAGATGAAGAAGCGGCTGCATGTAGTACACTGCAATTTCGACGACCACCACCTACCGGTATGGTTCAAGTCCTTAATTAAATATGGTTTGGGCCATTTATTTTATCTAGTTAACTATTTTATTTATTCCAATGTGTTTAAGAATACTGTGTTGAGGATGAGCCGAAGATGATTGTATTCAGTCACCTGACACCTGAGCGCAGGAGGAAGGTGCAGAGATTATCTGCCGTTTCAACCCCCTTTCACGCACCCATGTATGGCTCCAACACTGCACTTCAAGGTCAAGAGTTTGAGAAGCGGTACTTGCTTAGAGTCAGGCGTGATTGGCCCAAGGTTGAGATGGAGATAAGGAAATTTCGGGCCAAACAAAAACATGGGAAATATGATCGAAACTTTTTTCGTATTCTTATGACCCCTGGACAGTGGTTAGAATATGATGTGAGTGCCCCATGTCAACATATTTTGATTCAATTGTCATTACATGCATTTGTATTTTGTTTTATATATAACTTTAACATATTTTTATGATCCAGCATATGATAGAGTGTATGCTTGGCCTCCTGAGCTTACAGAAGTTTTACCCCAAAATATTAGCTGAGAACGTTTCTTTGATGAACGTTAATTTCGCACAGTTGTTCCAAACAGAGTACGCAAGCATGGACAAGCCAATTGACATTGAGCAACTCACAAGCTACATTACTGGATAAGTAGAAGATTGGCCCTCGTCCTCTTGGTGGTCTTCGAGTTTGGTTCTTGCTCCTATCCATATACCCAACCATTGGGTTATGATGATGGTTTATGTCAAGGAACAACTAATTTACTTTTTGGATTCAGATATAAGTGCGACAACTCGGAGCAACTTTGACAAAGCTGTGAAGGGCGTCATTAGCTTGGTCCTGGAAACTCTGAGATCCTTGGATTTTGAAGGTGCTGAAAGGAGTTGGACGTGCATTAGGTTGTGTGCATTTCCCTAGCAAAAAACAAGGTCTTCCATTTACGTTACTTCTCATCAATGTTTTTTACTATAATGTTTAAGTAATATTTGGTCTATAGTGAAAGCTAATTATCTTTTTTAAGTGCAGTGGCGAGTGTGGTGTGTATGCTTTGAGGTCAATTGCTGCTGAGATGAGCAATGGCGATCCATATCAACTGAATGATGATGTCATTGCCGATTTCAGAAAATTTTTGACCATAGCGATTTGGCTCAATGACTGGTCCCTTCCAGCTATTGATGAGATTTGATGTAAGCATAATTAATTTGTTCATGCGAACAATATAAAATTGGCATTGTACGTTATATTTATTTGTAGTAGAAATCAATTTTGTCAGTATGAATGAGTTTTAATCAATTGATATATGTAATTGTAATCTGGTCGATAGCAAACTCATTAACGACCGATTATTATATGGATTCGACCGACGTTATTCACACTCGACCGAAGACATTCTTTATTTATTTACTATGTATAATTATAATTGTAAACTAATACGATGAGTACAAATATTATTAGGAGGACGAGGAATATAAAAACTATTATTTTAATCAATTGATATATGTAATTGTAATCTGGTCGATAGCAAACTCATTAACGACCGATTATTATATGGAGTGGACCGACGTTATTCACACTCGACCGACTTTATTCATTTACTATGTATAATTATAATTGTAAACTAATACGATGAGTACGAATATTATTAGGAGGACGAGGAATATAAAAACTATTATTTTAATCAATTGATATATGTAATTGTAATCTGGTCGATAGCAAAATCATCAACGACCGATTATTATATGGAATCGACCGACGTTATTCACACTCGACCGAAGGCATTCTTTATTTATTTACTATGTATAATTATAATTGTAAACTAATACGATGAGTACGAATATTATTAGGAGGACGAGGAACATAAAAACTATTATTTTAATCAATTGATATATGTAATTGTAATCTGGTCGATAGCAAAATCATCAACGACCGATTATTATATGGAGTCGACCGATTGGACCTTCGATCGACCGGATTCCTGTTTTATTTAATATGTATAATTATAATTAAATTTGTACAACTTTTCAAAAAAAATAATAATAATTACTTTTGTACCCGTTAATTTGGCATTGGAAATGACCTTGAGGATAGCATAATCAATTTTAATTTATTCCTGGATATCCCCAACAGGCAACAACACCTTGAGGATATTTCAGTTTCTACTGCCATTCCGAGAAAAGTTTTTGGGTACCATGTCTTTCACGAACCATGATCATGCAAAGAGAGTTCTCTATCAATCTGAGTGAAAGATATAACATAGTTCTCTCTCAATCTCAGTGACAGATAACTCTATTTGCATTACCGATAAACTTTGCTCCGACTGGCAACAAAAAGCTAAAAATTCCGAGGCTTCTGGCATAATCTGCTTCGTGGGTGATCACCTTAAAGAACCATGATCAATCTTGAGGATAGCATAATAAAGTTTAAGGTATTCTTTGATATCCCCAACAGGCAGCACCACCTTGAGAATGTTTCATATTTTTCCTGTCATTCCGAGCAAAGTTTTTGGGTACCATGTCTTTCACGAACCATGATCATGCAAAGAGAGTTTCTGTCAATCTGAGTGAAAGATAGAATATAGGTCTCTCTCAATCTGAGTGACAGATAACTCTATTTGCATTACCGCTAAACTTTGCTCGAAATGGCAAGAGAAAGTTGAAAATTCCGAGGCTTCTGGCATAATCTGCTTCGTGGGTGATCACCTTAAAGAACTTGCTCCGTCCATATTTGCTCATATTGTAAACTTAACCTTCGATTTGTTTGTTTCAAAATGATCAAAGATGTTGTGCTTTTATAATCAGAAATAAGAAGTCAGGGTAGGTTAAGTGTGAAGGGTTTGGGAACCCGAACAGTCGCGTGACCATTCGATGGATTTGCATAGACATAAAGCACTGTTTATAGACAAACATAGGGGCGGTGAATGTGAATGTTGTAGATTAAGATTTTTTTTTTTCGTCATAATTCACAATAAAAATCTAACAGAACAAATACAAAAAAATAATTTATATAATAACAATAATAGATTGTTGATATGAGATTTAATATAAGTAAAATATAAAACGTATTTTAGATCGTAATAAATTATTAAACATTGAATACGAATATAATTAGTAGGTCGATAGCTAAATCCGCGACGACCGGTTAATATATGGAGTCGACCGACGTTATTCACATTCGACCGAGGGCATTCTTTATTATTTAATTATTCTCCGTTCGGTAGCAAAATCATCGACGACCGCTTATTATGTGAAGTAAACCTTCATTCACAATCGACGATCGTTTATAATTAAATATAATATTTTTAACTAAGACTGTTGACAATTAGGTTGTATTGTTATTATTATCTTCATTACAGTTTCAAGAATTATCAACGCATGTGTAACGAAAAACTCATTAACGAAACATAATTTTATATAATAAAATGAAATTTTTACAACCTTAATTCTTGAAGTAGTGAATGTTTCCATTCAGCAACCCAAGAGTGCAAGTCAGAGTTAGGGTGATCATAGGCGATTTTCATAAAATTGTAAGAGTAAAATATTTTCCTAACATGTTTAGACTCTTTCATTAACATTAAACGGCGAACATTTTCATCTTTGAAAATGTCCATGGAATTCGAAATGCGGAGCTTCCTCTTAAATTTTTCCTCTATGCGATCAAGTCTTCTGGCGTCTGACATTCGCCGAGGAGGTATTGGCGCTTGTCTGTACATCCTCAGCTCCTCAATCTTCGACCACGTAGACATTGTCTTCTCATAGACAAAGTCTTCGTACATGCTCTTCACATGTTGTATGTAGTGGTTGACGTTGGAACCTTCGCCTGCCATTGGAAAGTGAATGCGAGAGAGGAGAAGAAAACAAAGAGAAGAGTGCAATAGTTTGAGCAGAAAGTAATATTACGTAAACACGTAAATGCACTATTTATAGACAAACATTGAAAGTTGCAAATGTGTATTCATCCTTATCGTGAGTAGCCGATGCGATGGGACGTTTTGAATGCATGTTCTCAATTAATACGCTATTATTGGTTGGCGTCTCTTCGGTGAACTAATCGTAAACGTAATTTCGTAAGTACTGTTTACACGCGATTATTATTATTATTATTATCATTATTATTATCTTTATGAAAACAAATGAATTAAACCCTACTGATGGAAGCCCAGTTACACACAGATAAGGTCCGTAAGGACTCTTCTTGTATTACCAACATAAACAACATAGTGGAAAATAGATACTATTTAACATTACAATGCAAGAAAAACAAAACAAATTACTAATGGAAACACGAAATAATACGATATCGGAATGAGAAAAAAATTCTATCAGTACTGATGGAACCCATAATACATATTTTGAAAATAGATACTATTCTGGGGAGATGTCAAGGAAGAAAGACAGACGATGAGAGTTCAGAGCCTCTCAGAGTGCGTGTACCGGCCTTTTTAACGAATTTCGCCTATAAACATTATATATGTATAATAATATCATAATAACATTAAGATAATAAAGGGAACCTAGTAACCAGCAGACAAAAGAAAAAAATAAAAAATGAACAACGGGAAAAAAGTAAATATAATTGCGGTTTTTAAATGCCTCGATTTGCGTGTCGTCTTCGGGTTGCAAAAACAGCATACGCATGCGCATGCGTGCTGAGCCCTCGATATGCGTGTCTTCTTTGGAGTAATATTATTTGGCTGTCGACTGTTAAAAACTTGATATTTGACGTGATCGATTGATATTTATGAGAAGGCCACGTGGCAATCCTGTGAATATTTGTACTTTACTTTGCTATATAACCTCGAATATCGCGAAAGTAAAATAGCGATAAAGAATCAAATCCAGATTCAGTAGCGTGTCTTTTTGGGGATGCGCGCTTGAAATTTGCTAAACCCCAAATAATGCTAAACCCTAAACCCTAAATTGAAAACCCTAAACCCTAAATTTCATGATTATGAAATTTTTTCCATGGATATTGTATCATATTATTTCAAAGGTCATGATTGTGATTATTCAATTTATAAACATGATTACCTTCCTATCATAATGTAAGATTTTGATTAGTGCGACATTTGGTAGAGAAGAAAGTATCGTTCTCACCATTGGATTAAGACTGAAATAATCATGTGCGACCAGAACCTATTCAATATAATGTGATACAACATGATTTGACCAATAATAAACACAGAGGATGGCCATGCTATCGTATCGACCGCTGTCCGACCGAATATAATGATCGATCGACCGAATATATTTCTTTGTCGACCGATTTACGTTGAGCTTGAAAAGGCTCTGTTTTGACTAGGCTTAACCATAGTCCTCTGACCTCTCATAAGTCATAACTAACAAACATCATCGGCCTCAAAAATAAAATATCATATACAATTTAATCTGAGATGACGATACAATTCAATAATCAGAGATATGCTAAAATTTTTCTAAAAACTTGACAAAAAGTATATATATATTTATTTGTCCTGCTTGAGACAAAGCATATATGTTTTTTCTTTTTTTAATTTTTATGGAAAACCATCATATAAAAACAAATTTTGTTATTCAACTAAACCAATTGGATAATGATTATGAATAACGTTATTGCTTATGATTATGATTAAGATTACAGTATTATGTAATATGTATATGTTATTAACCAGTCGGCGTCTATGAAATAGGCGACTGATCATTATTTGGCTGTCGACTGTTAAAAACTTGATATTTGACGTGATCGCTTGATATTTATGAGAAGGCCACGTGACAATCCTGTGAATATTTGTACTTTACTTTGCTATATAACCTCGAATATCGCAAAAGTAAAATAGCGATAAAGAATCGAATCCAGATTCAGTAGCGTGTCTTTTTGGGGATGCGCGCTTGAAATTGTCGGGTTTCTTCGGACCTGCAATAAAAAACCCTAAACCCCAAATAATGCTAAACCCTAAACCCTAAACCCTAAATTGAAAACCCTAAACCCTAAATTCCATGATTATGAAATTTGTTCCATGGATATTGTATCATATTATTTCAAAGGTCATGATTGTGATTATTCGAATTTATAAACATGATTACCTTCCTATCATAATGTAAGATTTTGATTAGTGCGACATTTGGTAGAGAAGAAAGTATCGTTCTCACCATTGGATTAAGACTGGAATAATCATGTGCGACCAGAACCTATTCAATATAATGTGATACAACATGATTTGACCAATAATAAACACAGAGGATGCCCATGCTATCGTATCGACCTCTGTCCGACCGAATATAATGATCGATCGACCGAATATATTTCTTTGTCGACTGATTTACATTGAGCTATAAATTTAATTTTTCGGGATATATATTTATTTCATAATTCGACCCATTTCTACATACTTCAAATTTTTCTTATCATTTTATAAATTTTCAAACCTTCCCAAATCATACATTATCTTCCAAGGATCGTGATGTCCTCAGTTTCTCAAGGGGGAATGATATTCTGTCAATGTGGACTACGAGCAAATGTGAGGGTTTCTTGGACCAGTGATAATCCAGGTCGGAGGTTCCATGGATGCAAAAATTGGAGGGTGAAAGTCCTGTTTTAATTTTTTTTCACTTTTACAGGATTATCTTTATTTCTTATAATTTATTGCTCATTATATTGTTTTAATCTTTTTTGGTCCTATACCCTCCCTTACCGTGGCAGAGTGGTGGATGTAATTTCTTCGCATGGGAAGATCCGCCGATGTGTCGTAGGGCGATGACTATAATTCCCGAGTTGAAATGAAAACTGGCCGTGCTCGAAGATTACAAGAAAAAAGCTGAAAAAGATAACCGAAAGTTGAAGTCCTTGCTTGCTGGTTCATGGTTGATTTTTATTTTGTTTACTTTGTGTTATTGGATTGGAATGTTATATTGAATGCTTGATTATCTCGAAGCTGAATAAAAATGTTATTTTTATAATAATTACAATTTAATTTTAAGGATAAGTAGATTGTCAAACATCGATAAGCTATTGTCTATTTACTAAATACAATTAATCGAAAACATAGATTACATGACAAGAAAAAATAATAATTCGAAATATATATATGAAAAATGAAACACAAAATTGAAGAACTCCATAAGTCTAAATCCCCTTCCAAATCACCTTCTCGTTCACTCCCCCGGAGAGAAGGGTGCTTTCCAAAAATATTGAGGAGAACAACCAATCACTTTCTCGTTGTAACATGTTGAACCAATCACTTTCTTGTTGTAAAATGTTGGATTCACATTAGGACACCTCTTGTATTCTTCTCATAATAATGGTCACTAACAACTACCAATAAATACATTTATTTCGGAATTTTATTCGACTAATAATTAATAATAATTATCGGACGCAACTTCATGGCTATTTATATAGCAAAAAAAAAAAATATGGGATTGGGACCCCAAAAGACTTGACTGTTCGACCATGCTACTCTCAAGACTAATTTCACGGGAATCGGAATCTATCTGTCTTCTTCGGATACACATTCAAAGAAAAAGGAATTTGATTCATTCTCACCCGTGACCCGATATGTGGAAATAATTCAATGCATTCGGCGATTATAAGGGGCTATAATTATCATTTATTACTAGCATAACGCATGTATATAATAATAATAATAATAATAATAATAATAATAATAATAATAATAATAATAATAATAATAATAATAATAATAATTATTATTATTATTATTATTATTATTTGAGAAATATATGATAATAACATATGTAGACTATTTCAAAATTAATTATTTATAATTTTAATGTGTAGGGACAATTTTGGAACAAAAGCTAAAGTGCTCAACCGTATGGATTATGATTATTCACTCACCCCTCAATCTTCTTCTTCTATAAATAAAGATAAAAGGCGTTTAATTTTTCATATTCATATTCACAATTATTAAAAAAATTTCCATCTCTTCATCTCCTTCTTCGTCTTTTACCTACTCTTCTACTCTTCTCCTTTCTCGAATACAAAATTACAATAATTAATATTTTATCACTATGATTGTTGTTGATCAACTTATTATGTTGGACATTCCACACCCCGTATGGATTTCTGCGGATGATACCCAACCTGGGTTACAAGTTCCATCCAACTACAATAATACGAGTGGAGTCCTAATTGCAGTCCTACGTATCCTCTGTATTACCTAATAATACAAGAGGAGTCCTAACGCTGCCTGCTACCGCCATGTTCACTTCAAGATGGCAGCAGCGTTAGGTTTTTATTCCAAATTGCCTATCTCATCCTGCATGATTTCATGAATCAATGTAAGGCTTTCGAAGACTTAGGCATCAATGGTTTATTTTTGATCGTCGAATAAACCGTTTGAAGGCCGAGATAGGTGGTGAAGAAGAAGTACTGGGATTCGAGTTAAGAAGAATTGTTATTGCTCCTTGGTAATATCTTTTATTTAGGCAATCAGTTTTTTTACACCTAAACCCTAAACCCTAACATTTGAAAACAACAAAACAGATTTCCGTAATAATTTTCATTTATGTTTATGTGGAATTTTAGCTAGCAATAATTTTTATTAACAAACTTGTACCATTTTATATTTTTTTTATACCAACCGACTCTCCTGGATGAATTAGGCTTCGTTAAAACTCTACACTCAAAGCGGTCGAGTTGTTTATATTAACAGTCGATACCATACATTAATCGATCGACACGTATTTCGCGCACACACTACAAAAGTTAAATACGAATAAAATGCAAATAATAATAAATACGAAAAACCCTAACGTTTGAAAACAACAAAACAGATTTTCGTAATAATTTTCATTTATGTTTGTGGAATTTTAGCTAGCAATAATTTTTATTAACAAACTTGTACCATTTTATATTTTTTTATTACCAACCGACTCTCCTGGATGAATTAGGCTTCGTTAAAACTCTACACTCAAAGTGGTCGAGTTGTTTATATTAACAGTCGACACCATACATTAATCGGTCGACACGTATTTCGCGCACAAACTACAAAAGTTAAATACGAATAAAATGCAAATAATAATAAATACGAAAAACCCTAACGTTTGAAAACAACAAAACAGATTTCCGTAATAATTTTCATTTATGTTTATGTGGAATTTTAGCTAGCAATATTTTTTATTAACAAACTTGTACCATTCTATATTTTTTTATACCAACCGACTCTCCTGTATGAATTAGGCTTCGTTAGTAACGAATAACGATCGATTGAAAAGAGAAATAAAACTCTACACAAACCGGTCGAGTTGGTAATATTAACAGTCGACACCATACATTAATCGATCGTTGCATGCTGAATGAGTGACAACTAAAAATCAACGTCTTCTGCCATACTCCCCGACTGAAGGTATTCTTTTTACTTTTTTCCGTCCACGCCGGGGAATGACTAGAGGCGGCAGCACCAATATTTCCTCCTGCACTGTCCATTCACCTGGTACTAGATAGACAGGGTCCGTATATGCTTCTAACCAATAACGTGTGGTGTAATAATCTGTACAAAATTCATAAACAGAAATATTTGCTTTGTAGGCAGCAGCAATGGCATGTGAACATGGAATCCTGTCAATGTCGAATTTACGGCATGTGCAAGATTTACTCTGTAAATCAACTAACTCGTTGCTTGTGCTACCGTACACGCAATACTTCCCCTCAGTTGCTTCAATTACTTCATATTTTCTAGAAACGATGAAATTCTCACGAACGATCGACTCTATCGCTGGTGTGAGATGTGTAGTTGATGAAACCGCTTCTTGACGATATTTACTTCTCCAGGTTGATGTGATTCTTTGCAGTGCTTCCAATAATGCAATTATTGGAAGCTCCCTCTCCTCACGCAACCTACCATTTATTGATTCCACTCCATTCGTGGTCATGATGGAGTAACGGTTCCCGGTTTGTTTCGCTCTAGACCACCTTTCGGGAGAAGTGTTATCCTTCAAATATTTAGCAACCTCTGGAAATCTCTCTCTCAATTCTGTATACAAGAAATCAAAATCACTTTTCTTGTATGCTTTTGCCACCCGAATGAATAGCTCGGCAGCTCCCTTTTTTTTGTTGCTCTTGCCTTTGATGTTTTGTGACATGTGCCACATACAAAACACATGATGTGCACGATTGTATAAAGATGCAACTGCATTTATGATGCCCTGGTGTCTATCTGATATTATCACCAATTCGTCGTCGTCCTCTACTATGATTTTCAATCTGGTTAGAAACCAAGACCATGACTCAGAGCTTTCCTTGTCGACAACACCCCATGCAATGGGAAATTGGTGGTGATTTCCGTCCTGTGCGGTTGCTACAAGTAGCACACCGTCATACTTTCCTTTCAAGAATGTACCATCAAAGCAGATAACTTTTCTCATGAATTTGTATCCCGTAATACATGCACCATATGCCAAGAACATGTATTTAAATCTTTTTTCTTCATCGACTTCTAAATCCGTGAAACTACCAACATTTACTTTCTCAACCATTTTCAAAAATGATGGCAACTTCCTAAAATTCTCAACAGAATCGCCCATCATGGTGTTAAGGGCCAGTTCTTTACCACTACGTGCCTTGAAGTATGATACTTGAACTCCCTGATTACGCATCATTGTGATTATTGATTTCGGCACAGGTGTAGTCCTTTGACCACCGAAATTTTCTAGCAACACAGCTGACACTAACCCAGAAGTAGCCTGTCGATTTTTTATAGTCATGCGCATCAAGTCACAGGTATGAATGTTACAATATGTTCGAACGTTAAAACATGTTGAGTGTGGATCTTTCTTTGTACCTCGAATCCTCCAAGTACAACTATCAACAGCACATCGAACATCATACACGGACTTGTTAGATTTCACTATTTTGAACTCAAAAGATGACTTTATTGCAAGTCGGGACAATTCAATTTGAAATTCTGCCTTATTGGAAAATACCTGCCCAATTGAAATGTTGGATCCATCACGGAATGAGTAGGTACCATTGCCACATGACTCAGCTCTATCTACCAATGAAATTCTCTTACGGATCCGATGTCCATTTAGATACCCTTCCGGCTCGGACTCAGACCGTCTTAATTTCTGCTGGTGTAATGAAGGTTCTCCTAAAATTAAAGGATCTTCAAGTTGTTCGAATGGACAAGACACGTTGAAATTTTCAGTTGTTTCCTTATCATTCTCGTTAGGAATGACAAAAAATCCATCAAAGTATTCGTCATTATGATTCAACCCCCCCCCCCCCCCCACAGGACAAGACACGTTGACATTCTCAGTTGTTTCCTTATCATTCTCGTTAGGAATGACAAAATCTCCACAAAAGTATTCATCATTATGATTCAACCCCGCCACAGGACAAGACATGTTGACATTCTCAGTTGTTTCCTTATCATTCTCGTTAGGAATGACAAAATCTCCATCGAAGTATTCGTCATTACGATTCAACCCCCCAACATTTACATCCAACGATCTGTCACGATCCTCGTCTTCACCATCAAGACCCCGCATTTCATTGCATGATCTACCACAATCAGCGACTTTACAATTGCCACATGTATCATCTCCATCTAACAACAAATTCCTCCCAGTACGATTGATCCCCCCAACAGTTTCATCCATCGATCTGTCACAAACATCAAATGATTGTTCAAAATTAGCGATGTTATTAAATGTCATGCTATCATTACTGAGGTGCTGAGTGCTTTCAAATGCATGCACCTTGTTGTCCAGTCCAACGTTCACTTCCTCTTCTTCCACCATAACATTCAGCACAGGTCTCTTGTTTGGGGCACCAAAGTAAAGGTACGCATGCAGAGTTCTATCATCCTTAATATAAAATGGAGGAGGATGGCAATTAGGAACAATTGGCAAATAGCTGAATTTGGTTCTGTTAATATCACATGCCAAATCCAGAATGTTAACAACCTCATTCTTAAAGGATTCGAAATTGCATGTCTCATCGTCCACTGTGATTAAATCCCATTTACAACTTTCATGTGAAAACCATTTGAAAACATCGTGCTCATCCCGTATCCACTTTCCATTACATTGAAGGACAACATTACTGATTGTCATAACCTATAAAAATAATTAGATTAAGCAACTTTCAAAAAGAAAAAATAAATACACATGCGTTTTAAGAAATTTTATTTGAATTATGAAGACGACATTGTCATGTCCAAAAGGTCGCCATGCTTTACATATCAACCGAGATTTCATAACAATGGTCGAAATAATATTATGCCAATGGTGGAAACTACTTAAAGTCTTGTAGTGCAGTCTATACGCTTGAAAGAGCAGTCGAAATGATTCAAGAATCAGTCGATATTGGAGGGTATAAATCGTACTAATTATATGCAAACGGTCAGGTTGACTAAACCATTGCATTCTACACCAGCCGGCACTACAACAAGTCGGTCGATCATTACAATAAGTCGGTAGAGATTCATGAAATAGCAGTCAAGATTACGGTCGGTATGACTTTACAAAATACATTCTTCCTCGGTCGACGTTACAAAGAGACAGTCGAGCAATAGCCTATGTCGGTCGACCAAATGTAAACCACTCAAATTTCTTCCCCGATCCAACAACAATATAGTTACTACTAGAGTCGATACAAATATTTATTAAACAGTTAGCATTAAAGACATCATTGTAAAACATATACACTGAAAAATAAAAGATAAATGTCATTTAACATAACAGAAATAAAAGAAAGGGGGCAGATTTGGAGCATTAATGATATTGCTTACTTTTTGTTCCCTCTTGGAAAATAGGAGGGATAAAACAAGGGAAATAGTTTGTTTGGTACATGTGTGGGACTTTAAAGCAGAGTGGTCCAGTTGGAAGGAAGTTTTTAAGAATATTTTGGTCGGAGAAAGGGGGGTCCCGGTAGAAAAGGAGCTGCGTTTGCACAGCAGGGGAATACGCACAAAAAAACAAAAAAAAACAGGCCCCACGAGTATATGGTCGAGATAAAGGATTACCTAACCATTAACTAATCTGAGCTGGCACCACTTAAGAAATTAAGACGCATATTTAGGGGCCAACTAAGACAGTACATTAAATGAGTCCCTTTGACTTAAAAAAAAACACGCGAGTCCCTTTGACTTAAAAAAAAACAAGACCGAGCCTATATATTTAAATGCCCCCTCAAATCTATTTGCAAGAAAATTTCTGTGTGAATACCCCATAAATATATCTTGTAAAACGATCTCAAATTATGGATAAATATAATTTTAACATAAAAAATAAAACATTTTTTTCCTAAATTCAAATTGAGTATAAAATCCGTCTAATAAAAGATTAACCAATGAGAATATAATTTTAGCTATGGTAAAATCAGAATACGATCTCATTGCGAAAACCTTCGTATCGAAATCAATTGAAAAAAGAATTTTTTTTTTATAGATTGATCTTGTTTCATTTAAAAATTAATCGATTGTGTTTAAATTCAGTCAGAAAAATTATTTTGAATTCTTCTGAAACTAATAGTTTCTTTGTGTGTGTGTATATATAAAGTAGGTAGAGTGAAACATCTGTCTAAACGGGAAATATATGTAAATATATATTAAAAAGTTTGAGTTTAATTGTCAAATATTCACTTTGTTTCTGTGAAATAATTAAAATGGTGAGAGTTTAATTAATTGTGACATGTCTATTTTGTTCTTCTACCTTTCTCTTAAATGCTTGTTTCTTAATTTATGATCATTTTAGATGAATTTTTATCCTATAAATATTTTTTGTCTTTTATGGTTCAATTAAATTTTTTGTCATGCACTCTTAAATTTATTATGTAAATATAAAATAAATTATGTTTTTTAAGTAATTGTCAAATGTCAACTTTGTCTTTGTGTGAATATTAAAATTGTGAGAGTTTAATTGTGAGTCTGTGACATGTATATTTTTTCCTTGTACCAACATTTAAAGAAGGTGAGTGAAATTGTCTTTCTCTTAAATACTTGTCTCTTAATTTATTGTCATGTTAGATGAATTTTTATAATAAAAATATTTTTTTGTCTCTCATTGTTCAATTAATTTTTTTGTCATGCACTCTTTGATTTATTTTGTTAATATAAAATAAATTGCGTTTATCATCTAAATTGTCTTTATGTTTAAATGATTGTCTTAAATTGATGTTTGTATCCATATTCGTAAGTTTTTATGTATCCACCAAACTTTTTAATTTTATTTCCAATAATTAAAAAATTATTTATTTAATAATAACCGTGTCTAATGGAGATTGAATAAAAATTAAAAAGTTTAGTTATCATCATTCGAAACTTAATTGGATAAAAAAAATAGCGATAGCATTAAAATAATTAAAATAATGGTAACAATGTTATAAATGTTTTATTTTAAAAAATGATTGCGTATACAAAAATATATTATTAAAAATTAAATATTTAAAATATAATATATAATTTTTTATTTAATAATATTTAGGTAAATTTTTTTAAATCAATAATATTTAGGTAAATATATTTTTTTTATTAAAATAATTAGGTATGTATAATAACTTATCGATAATAGTAATAACTTTATAAATATATAATTTTATTAAATAATACAAAAAAAATAAATTAAATTTATCAAATATCTAAAACAAAAAACGATATAAAATTTAGCAACCAATGTTTGAAACTTAAATTTAACAAAATATGGGGTAATTTTTTTTTTCAATATTCATATAAAATTTATAAAAAAAACATATTAATGTTAAATTTTTTAGTTAATACTATAATGGTTAATGTATAATAATTAATGCAAAGAAACTTATTTAAAAATTTATGGGATAGAAATTTATAATTTATTTGTGGTGATTTAAAATTAATTATATAAAAATATTTATTTACATTGAAATATTAATATATTTATGATTACATTATAAAGTTTTTATTAAAAAAATAAAAAATATTTAACAAATACTTTAAAAAAATTTAAAATTTAGTGATAAATTGTAAATTTTGAAATAACAACATCATGATGATGATGATGATGATGATGATGATGATGATGATGATGATGATGATGATGATGATGATGATGATGATGATATGATTTTTTTTATAATTTACATTGTTTTAGTTAAAAAAAAAGGGCAATTTGCTCAAAAATCTCCAAATGCAAACATGTTTTGCTTTGGGGTCCCTAGTCATAAAATGTGGTACAAAATAATACAATATGTGGTACAAAACAATACAAGATGTGGTACAAATTAACAAAAATTGTGATACAAAAAAGTGGCTAAGGAGTGCAGAGCAAAACATATTTGCATTGGGGATTTTTGAGCAATTTGCACTTAAAAAAACTTATTTGTATATAGAAAAAATTAAAAAGAACAACTACTTTGTGAGATTTTTGACCAAGAACATGGATGACTATAATATTAAAGTAAATTAAAATTAGGAATTTTGAGATTGATTAAATATGTGAAAGAAGTATATTAATTAATTATATCTTTTTCTATGTTGTTGATCAATTATTTTTTCTTGACAGTTAACAAGGTGGACTTGGATTACTTACATGTACTTGCATCGATCTCATCGTGTCATTTTTGTTGTTCTTGGAGGTTTTCTTAGAAACCTTTGTCGTTTAATTGAGTTTTTGGCAAGAATAAGTTGGATTTATCGGTTACTCCGATAATTTTCCAAGATGTCAAAGATATGTTGTTTCATGTTCTTTTATTTCGTCAAATTATATGGTCGTATAATAATATATTTTCATTCAATTCTTTCGACAACCAGTTTCACAATAATGTATTTTTTGTTGAATCTGAGGTATGTAACGTTGTAAAATTAGATAAGATGAAATTAATTTACTTCTATTTTTTTAAAAAAATACTTCAATATACAACTGTCTATATTAACATCCATGATTTTGAATATTACGCCACATCTTTCACTTATAATTGAATTGTTTAATTGCGATATGTATTTTTAAGTTTGTTATAATTTATTCTTCTTCATTTATCTATTTGAACTAATAATTATTTAACATGTATATAAGTTTTAAATAACTTTTAATTTATTAAAATACATAAATTTTACTTATGTAAAATTTAAATCATTTTAATCCTTACATACATTTATACATATCTATATGTTGGCTTTTTTATATAACATTAATTTTTTTTAAAAGTTGTATTTTATTAAATCAAAAATCTTATGTTTGAATTTATAATATAAATCTTCATATAAAAAATATTCAAAAATATTATTTACAATTGAGTAAATATAATTTTTGAATAAAAATATATTAATTTACATAATAATTGAAAATACGGAAAAAATCAATTTCAAAAGTTAACAAAAAATTTTAGATTTAAATTATTGAAAAATTTAACGACTTTTAATTTTATGGGCAACAAATTTTTATGATTTTCATAATAATTTTATTAAAAAAACTTATAATAATTTTATTAAAAAAACTTATAATTTTAATTTTGTTTTGATTTCAAACTATTGTATAAACATTAATGACTTAATAAAGTATTTAAATCTTGTTCAGAAAATGAAAAAAATTCCTAAGATAATGTTGAATCCGATATTTTGGTGATAACAAACAACAACTCATTGTATAGGAATGTGCTGCCAACCATTGTATTTCAGGAATCTACTACAACTTCTACCGGAAGCTTGTCAACCGCCTTTGCTCTCGACCGGCTGAAGTCACAAGCCTATCGACTGGCTATCAAAACCAGCAGAGGATAAATCTATCTACCGGAAGCTTGTCAACCGCCTTTGTCTCTCGACCGGTTGAAGTCACAAGCTTATCGACTGGTTATTCAAACCAGCAGAGGACAAATATCTCTACAGGTAGAATGCCAACTGCTTTTCAGGATATCTCAAGACAAGTACCTGTGACAAGATGTTCTTTGCAAGATCTTTTATTAAAAGCAGAACCGGCGTGTCAGAAGATATGTTGACTCCTGCAATCGAGACAACAGGTTGCACCAAAATGGCAAAAACACAGAATGACTACAGATAAAGCATTCGACCGTTTATTCCAGTTTTGGACCCTGGAAGTTGTCTGCAGTGTACGATCTTCATGCAGAATCATCAATGCATTTATGAGCATTAAATGTGCATTCAATGCAGCATCAGAACGTTCAAAATAAAGACGTTGATGATTGACCTATATAAAGGGAAGATTTCTCAAGAAGTGACAAGACAACAAAAAAAAAGGGTAGACAACAAAGAGAGACAAGCAATTCAGAAAAATCTCAATCAACTCAATCACTTGAATAATATCAGAAGTCCTCATCTGATATACTTGAGCACACTTACAAGATCATTCATTTGCTGCTCAAATAAACCCTCGCCTACAGTTCACATATCTGATCGTCAAGGATCATCCTAGGGTTTTCAAGCCTCTCGACCGCTCTGCAGTTTGAGAAGCTCAACTCAACTATACTCATTGTTGAAGAGAATTGAAGCTACTCTGAAAGCTTCCACCAGTCTGATAAGAACTGAGAATCTTATCTGTGTAAATCTAGGAGTTTCGGATTAGGCATTGGATAAGTCCTAAGTCTGAAGTGGGTGTATTACAAGACGTTGTAATAACCAAAGTCTTCTAGTGAATTCCTTCCTAAGTGGAAGAAGGGGAGACGTAGAAGGATTAAGCCTTCGAACTTCCATAAATCGTGCCTTAGTCTTTACTGCTATTTATCTTACATTCTGCTCATACATTGCATTATAAACTTTGCATCACTAAAACCTCTGAACTATTTCCGCACTATTTAAGTTGTTCAAACCGTTTTAGAAGTTGAGAAAACAGATTAAGTGAACTAAACCTCACTTGATCATTTTGAAGAAAGAAGAAGAAAAGTTTCAGAGTGTATTCACCCCCCCTCTACCCTCTGAACCGATCCCAACAGATAAAAATTATAATTAAAAAATGCAAATATATAAGTACATTTTGAAGATAAAAGAGACAGAGACATAGACGAGACGAGAGAATAAAGAGGAGAAAGAGAAAATTTGTATGTAAATCATTAGTTTTAAAAATACATCAAATCTTTGGTTTGGATCAAAGAAAATTGTTGATAATTTAAAATTTTACTTTATGTTTTATGTTAATAAATTCAATCAATTTGTCATCAGTTTTGAATATTGGTTGACTTTTGTAAGATTTTTTAAAGTAAAGATAAAAATCAATTGAATTTTTAAACAAAATTTATTTTGAATATTGCTAGAATTTTGTAGAGAATACAAAAGTCCGAATTGAATACCCTTGAATTTTTAAAATCTAAAAAATTAATTAAAATTAATCAAATTTTTTAGATTGAATATGACTTTAAAATAATTTGACCTGTTCACGATCACATAAACTTCTTATATGACAAGTATAATTAAATTAAAAAAAGCATCAATTAAATTGAAAATAAAGCATTGTCGTAATATCGTGGTTCAAGACTTGCTGTGATTTGTTACAAACATGTTATCAAACTTCTGGTGTATTTAATTGCAAAAATAATGTCAAGCTTAATATAAAAGACATTATAAGGTGCTCACCTATGCTATACTATATATGGATTCTTAATCAAAAACTTTAATTATTGTGTATAAATTCTCACAATTGATTTTTTAGGTACCAAATAATAATAATCATTCAAGATCAAAGTGAAATGTCTGAATTAAGTGACATTATTTGAAGAAACGTTGTAGTGTCATTTATTGATTGTTCTATTAAGAAATACACCGACATGCACACTTGTAAATTAATTTAAAATATTCATTCCAATATTTTTATATTTATTAAACGTATTTTATATTGTAGCGACCATGTACACTGGAACAAAAAAACATGTTATTTCACCCAAAGAAAATAAGATCACAAGTTTTTCTTTCAAATTAGACAATTCCATCTCATATAAAAATGTGACACTATAAATAATTGAAGATGGTTTTGAGAGACCAGAACAATGAATGACAAATGTTACAGATAATTAAAACCAAATACTCATAAAATGAATAAAATACAAAATGATGATAAGAGAAGAACAAACACAAACAAAATAACAAAACCTTATAAAGAGAATCAAAGTCATTCGTCTTCAAAAAAGTTATCGCAATGATTGAAGATAACGAGAGTATTGATGATTTTAATAGAGGAGTCAAGAAATTTAAACAAAAAACAAGATAGTCATGATTAAAAAGTAAAAAACTAAGCGGCAGAAAAAAATTATTATACTTTTTAATATCGAGAATTTAGAATGAACACCATGCTTTTTATTCAAATTTCAATGGACAATGAAAATTTTGTTTTCTCAAATAAATTTACATAAATATTTAATTTCTCTTTAAATTCTTATAATTTCATCTTTTCAGATCGTATAACACGTGCACACACGTCCTACTTACTAGTGAAAAATAAATAGCTCATAAAACGAATCAAAATTTAGAGGATAACTAATAATATTGTTGACATTTTTTACTCCAACTACAGGATTTAACCAAATAAGAATATAGTTATGCCCTTGCTGGCAAGCCCGATGGAAAATTAATTTACGAAAGTGATCAAGGTTGAACTGCATGATCTCTTTGCAGATCTCAAAGCCTACGAGTTCGAGCTCAACATGAGAACAGAAGATGAACCATCTACTTCTCAACCAACCAAGGCCTTAACCTCAACCGTGATATGTCCACCGGTCGAGGAAGCTCCAAAGAGATCAGCTGAGCAAATCAGCAATGAAGCCATGACACTCTTTGTCAAGAAATTTGGTAGATTTATGCGTAAAAACAATTCTAAATTTAAAAATTATCATAAATCGGACCATACAAAGGATGGTCCTACTTGTTTTAACTGTGGCAAGTCAGGCCACTTCATTGCAGACTGCACCAAGCCTAAGAACAATGATCAGAAGCAATTCTCCGAAAGAAGAAGGGGTAAGGAGGATAAAAGGACGTTTAGAAAAGGAAGAGACCAAAGGGTTCTAGTAGCAGACGAAAGCAAAAGCAAGTGGGCTGAGTCTGACTCTGACAACTCCAATACCGGAAGCTCTTCAGATGACAGCGATGATGAAAAAGTGGAATGCCTTATGGCCGACATCGAAGAAGAAGCTGAGGAGGTATTTGACTTTGGCTCACCTGAATTTACTCACAGTGATTTAGTTACTGCTTTACACGAAATGGCTAATGAATACAAAGCATTATCCAAGGAGTTCGAGGAAGTAAAGGCAGAAAGAGCTGACCTAAAAGATAAGTCAAGCAAATCAAGCTGCATGCAGCAAAAAGAGCTTGATGGTCTTAAGGTCAAGCTAAGTCTGCTGGCTACTGAGAACGACACCTTGAAAAGAGTATTCCAAGCTACCTTGATTGAGAATAAAAAACTACTTGAAACCATTAAGGCTTGGAATAAATCTTCTGTAACCATTGACAAGATTCAAGAAATCCAAAGACCGGTACATGATAAAACCGGTCTAGGGTTTGGAACAAATGAACAGTCTATGGAATCCTGTATTCAGTCAAGCCTGGACAAAGGCAATCTTAACAAAATAAGATTTGTCAGGTCCAGCACGATATATGAACACGATAAGTGCAGCTTTGACAAAAATCAAAAAGTATCTAACGAACGAAGCTCTAAGCATAGAGGGCTGGGATATGTGGATCCCCAGACCTCTAATCAAAGAGGAACTTGGATCAAACCAAAACCTAATGAAAGAAGAAAGGGAAACCAATCTAATTTCAAAAGGCCATGGAATGAGTCTAACTACTCTAAGAAAAGATGGTCAAAGGAGAAGCCTTACCAGTACTTTAATTGCAGGCCAGTTCAAAAGAGGTACAGGCTAACTGATGAAAATCAAAAAGGCAAGCAGCACACAGCAACCTCACAAGCACACACATTTACTGCCTATCGACCGCACAGATTTCTGGACACACACACGGGCAAACCTGTAAGGGTGTTCCAGGTGTGGGTCCCGAAAGGGCTAATCCGACCTGGACCCTACTAGATATGGGTACCAAAAGTTCTTCACTCTTTGCAGGTACTAAAAGTCCAAACGGGCGAGAAAACCACTTCTATCAAGGACACTACCTGGTATTTAGATAGCGGTTGCTCACGACACATGACAGGGAATCCAGAACTTCTAACAGAAGTGGTGTTGTGCAAAGGACCAAAGATCAGCTTTGGAGACAACTCCAAAGGTAAAACCGTGGGTAAGGGTAAGATTATCCATGGTAACATCATTATTAAAGATGTGTTACTTGTTGACAAACTATGCTATAATTTGATAAGTATTAGTCAACTATGTGACAATGATCATTCGGTCGAGTTTCACAAACACACTTGCCTCATAAAAAATGACAAAGGTGAGACTCTTATGACCGGTGTACGAGACCTAAACACCTACAAGGTAAACTGGTCTTGCTCACATATTTCTTCACCTACTTGTCTTACTGCTCATCATGATAAACATTGGTTGTGGCATAAGCGGTTAAATCATCTAAATTTTAAGTCCATTTTTAACTTGAGGAAGCATGATTTGGTTTCTGTGGTCTGCCCGAAGGAGATTTTATAAAAGACAAAGTTTGTCCTGCTTGTCAACTAGGAAAGCAGGTGAGAGCAACCTTTAAAAATAAAGGGTGTATGTCTTCTTCCAAATGTTTAGACTTACTTCACATGGACCTATTTGGTCCTATACCAGTAAGAAGCATAGGGGGAATGAGATATGCTCTTGTTGTTATTGATGACTTTTCTCGATTTACTTGGGTCATCTTTCTCTCTTCAAAAGATCAAACTGCACCTCACCTGATTAAGCTTTTTAAACGCTTGCAAAATGAACAATCTACTGTGATAGATAGAATCAGGAGTGATAGAGGGACTGAATTTTTAAACACCACTCTTATGACTTATCTAGATGATCAGGGAATCAAGCATGAGTTGTCAGCTGCTAGATCCCCACAGCAAAATGGGGTGGCTGAAAGAAGGAACCGTACTTTAAAAGAAGCAGCCAGAACTATGATTGCTGATTCAAATGTTTCTCAAAGGCTTTGGGCAGAAGCAGTTAACACAGCTTGCTATACTCAAAACAGATCTATGATTAATAAACGATTTAACAAAACTCCATATGAGATCTGGAATGGCACAAAACCTGATATTTCATACTTCAAAATTTTTTGGTGCAAATGCTTTATCCACAACAATGGCAAAAACCATTTGACAGCCTTCGATGCCAAAGCAGACGAAGGAACTTTTATTGGTTACTCAGCCGTTAGCAGAGCTTATCGAGTGTTCAATCAAAGATCACTAACGGTCGAGGAAACCATTCATGTTGTTTTTGATGAATCTACTCTTTGTACAGAACAAACTCAAGGGAGCATAAATGATCTGAGTCATAGACTGGAAAACACAAATCTACAGGAAGAGAGTGACAGTGATCTATATCCTCCAAAGAAGGATGATCCAGTTCCCTCTACCGGGTGTGATCAAACAAGGCCAGAAGTGGATCCACCGGTTGATAACAATCCTCCAGCCAATGATGATCCAGTAAACGAGGACGTTCATCAACCAATTGATGACAACCCTTTAGGGAATTATTTTAGGTGGAACAAAGATCATCCACCTGGGTTGGTCATAGGTGACCCTTCTGCTCCTCGAAAAACACGTGGTCAAATGATTAATGAATTCTTGCATGCAGCTTTCATATCTCAGGTAGAGCCCAAGAAAATAGATGAAGCTCTATCAGATGCCAGCTGGATTGAAGCTATGCAAGAAGAGTTGAATCAATTCACCCGCAACAATGTTTGGCATCTAGTTCCTCGACCGAAAAATCAAAATGTGATTGGAACTAGATGGGTGTTTCGTAACAAGCTCGATGAACATGGCACTGTTGTGCATAACAAAGCTCGACTTGTTGCTCAAGGATTCAGACAAGAAGAAGGCATAGACTTTGAGGAATCCTTCGCGCCAGTTACAAGACTAGAAGCAATCCGCATCTTTCTTGCTTATGCAGCCTTCAAGAATTTTAAAGTTTATCAAATGGATGTGAAGTCTGCATTCCTCAATGGTCTACTTCAAGAAGAGGTGTACGTTGAACAACCACCAGGTTTTGTCAATCCTACTCATCCTCAATATATCTATAAACTTGACAAAGCTCTCTATGGATTAAAACAAGCACCGCGTGCTTGGTATGACACATTACTAAAATTTTTACTGGAACATGATTTCCAAATTGGAACGGTCGATAAGACCCTGTTTAAATTTGTAAAAGGTGATCATGTGTTACTAGTACAAATTTATGTTGATGACATTATATTTGGGTCAACTAACCCCAAGTTGTGCTCAAAGTTCTCTAAACTGATGAAGGAGAAGTTTGAAATGAGCATGATGGGCGAGCTAAACTTCTTTCTTGGACTTCAAGTGAAGCAACTTGAAACTGGAATATTCATCAATCAGTCCAAGTATGCCAAGGAATTGGTAAAGAAGTTTGGAATGGAACAATGCTCAACTGTATCTACCCCCATGAGTACATCAATTAAGCTTGATAAAGATGAAGGGGGAATTCCGGTCGAGGTAACCATGTATCGAGGCCTTATTGGTTCACTGCTCTATTTGACTGCCAGTCGACCGGATATCATGTATTCAGTTTGTTTATGTGCTAGATTTCAAGCTGCACCTAAGCAATCTCATTTCATTGCTACCAAACGAATACTTAAATATATTAAAGGAACTACTAATGTGGGTCTTTGGTATCCCAAAGATTCAAATCTCAATCTTATTGGCTATTCAGATGCAGATTATGCAGGTTGTAGAATTGATCGCAAAAGTACAAGTGGCACATGTCAATTCCTTGGAGATAGACTAATTTCATGGTCAAGTAAGAAGCAGACATCAATTGCTACCTCGACCGCCGAAGCAGAATACCTTGCTGCTGGCAGCTGTTGTGCTCAAATACTCTGGATTCAACAGCAGCTTAATGATTATGGGATTCGGTCGAGTGAAGCTCCAATCTACTGTGACAATACAAGTGCCATAGCCATCACTCACAATCCAGTGATGCACTCTAGGACAAAGCACATTGATGTCAGGCATCACTTTATCCGAGATCATGTCTTAAAGAAGGAAATCAGGCTGGAATACATCTCTACCGATCAGCAAGCAGCAGACATATTCACCAAGCCTCTACCGGACGCTAAGTTTTCATATTTTCGAAATATTCTTGGCTTAGTAGATTTAAGTTAGTATGCATGTGTTTAGGGGGAATGATTGTCAATATGACATTAATAGATTAGCTGTTACGTTGCCATAAATATTGGCATATCATCCGCCTTTAACTAGTCTCTGACAGGCTTCGTACTAGCAGCTTGGTGCTTTGAACCAAATGACATTAATTGGGCGCCGTGATTATGCTCTTCAAAACTTTTTGAATTTCAAAAATACTTTTCATGACGTCACCCTATGGCCCATAGGTTCCTATATATACTTCTTTACACTCGTATATCAATCTTTCACCTTTGCTAAAAGCTTTCATATTGTATTAAACGCATCATCGAATTACTCTCTAGATTTTGCTTACTCTCTGCTCGAGTTCTTATCTACAGCTATCATGTCGATCCAGAAGACTTGCCTCGCAATCAACTTTGATTCCGTTGTTAAGGCAAACAACGCAGGAATATCTGAGGTCTTCACCATGCTTGAAGCCTCTGGACTGAAGAAATTTCTGGAATGCAGCGCCATCTGCGATTTGCCTGTTTTGAAGGAGTTCTTCGCAACCGCTCAAATCGAGCATGGGACTATCAAATGCTTGATCAAGACAGAGGTCTACTCCTTCAATCAGAAGTTCTTCGCCAGCACATTTGATCTGCCCTCCAGGGGTTTGACAAAATGCACGGATCTTCCAGATGGTAACTGCTCTTATTGGTTGAAGGAGTTCTCAACTACTGATGCTCCGATCAAACTGCCGGCCCAGAAGACATCTCTCAAAGCTCCATTCAGGCTACTGACTAATATCGTGGCCAAGAATCTTCTGGCCAAGGCTGGATCTTACGACAAGGTGACGCTGGAGAAATTTCAATACATGGCTTGTATTGCCTCCAAGATCAACATAAACTGGTCAGACATTCTGTTCAATATTCTATGTGAAATGATCAGGGGCAAAGGGCAATCCGAGGGATTTGCTTTGCAAATCTGCCACATCTTGGGCGTCCTTGGAGTGGACTTTTCCAAGACTGAGCCTCTGCATCCCACCAAATGGCTCAACAAGTCTACAATTCTCAAATTCCTGAACAAGAAAGAGACTGCGGTCGACACCTTGCCCTCAACCGCAAAGGTTATTGCTATCCCTCAACCGCTTTCAACGGTTCCGGTCGTGGCCAAACCAGTCCATACCAAAAAGTCTACCAAGCGTCAACTGATCATCGAATCTGACTCTGAAGATGAATCACGTGAGAATGTTCCACTGATTCAAGCTTTCAGCAAGTCATCCCCTTCGGTCTCCAAAGCAGCTGTGTCATCCACGCCTGCAGGCGAGAAGAAGAGGCAGCACAAGAAGCTAAAGTCTCTTTCTGGACTTGCTCCTACCCTGCCAACGGTCGAGACTACTACCGTTGTTGCTTCTACTGCTCCTCGTCCTACAAAGGGTGTGATAATCCGGGAAGGTGCCTCATCAGCTCCTGAGGTCACTCTAGCTGATCCCAAAGACAAAGGGAAAGGTGTGATGATCTACACACCCAAGGCTCAACCACAGCTACGATAGAACTCAATGTGATCATCTCTCACGTGCTCCGTACTGTCAAGCGTCATCTACAACGTTTTGACAGATGGCATCACTCCCGCACTCACTTGACACTCGCTCAAATATTTCCTAAATGGAAATCTCTAAACTTCATTGAGCAGAAGATGCTTCTATTTGCTGATACTGAAGACATCGTGGAGGCTCTGGGAAGAAGACATCTCATAGACTTGAAGCTTCGAGGAAGCCTGCTATCTCTGCTAATTAATGAGCGTGTCAAGAATTTCAAATCCAAGAGTCCTACCGCTGCCGATGACTTTGTGATTTTGACGGGACTACAGGATAGTCTACGTCAAATCACTCAACTACTTCAGCACTTCCAAGCTCTCAACAATGTCAAAACACCAGCTTCAGCAGCCTGTTTACAAGCTTATGTGCTGGAAGCACAAGTGATGATGAAAACCTTTCTCACTCAAGATCAGGGTGAAGAAGACGTCTATGCTCTCCCTTCTTCAGATGGGATTCTGACCGATCTCATCACTGCTGACCTCTTTCAATCATCTGCTCTAAGATCGAGTGTGGCAGCATCTTCATCGGTCGACCCCTCCTCAACCGCAGTCCAAGCAGTTACTCAACCGGAAGCAGTTGTGATTGCTCACTCCTCTCCAGTGACGACCGCTCACACTTCTCCCGGTCATTCACAAGATGTTTTAGAAGTGGTTGCACAAGAGATACCTGTCACCTTTGTGACAGAGGCTCCTTGCAGTAGTGAAGCAACAGTGCCCCCAACGGAGATATCAAGCACTATTGTATCACCTGCATCTCCAGAACAGCAAGTGACTGATGCTGATCCAGCACTTCAACCGTCTCCATCTACTGAAAAGTTTATGGAAGATCTCATTATGGATGAACCAAGTGCTGATCCTGGTACTCCACCAACCATATTGGCTGCAGTCGAAACTATTACATCTCCAACTGTACCATTATTGGAAGGTCCATCGGGTAGCTCTCCAGCCAGTTCACCCGCACCACATCATCGTGAGTCTAGCCCGGTTTCACCAAGAAATGACCCAGAAGGGCAAATGCTTCAGACTGATGATTCTTTAATTGAAGCCATGGCCGCAGCTCTAGATCATACCTTGATAAATCGGCTTCATGAGCTCATGCAAACGGTTAGGTCCTTCTCTCAAGACATAACAAACTCATCCTCATCGGTCGATAATTCACGCCAGACGATGATTCGGCATTTCGAGACCGTGTCTCGAGACCTTGCTCGTCTGTCCACACAGATCACTAATCATCATCGCACTCAAATCAACACGCTCTCTACCGTCTCCGAACAAGTTATCCGATCCGAAAACCGCCTTCATAAGCAGTTGAATGATCGGATGGACACTATGCAAGCCACTCTACTTGCTCAAATCGATGCAAAAATGGACACTATGCAAGCCTGCCTTGGCACTCAACTCACTGAGGTCATCCTTCGACTCAACCAAGGTGATGCCAAAAAGGGGGAAGAAGAGCAACGTAGAGCAGCAGAGGCAAGAAGACGTGAAGAAGAGTCCAGAAGAAAAGAAGAAGCCGACAGAAGAAGAAGAGAAGGCGATAGGTCAGGAGGAGCCAGTTGGTTCAAAAGATGAAAAACTTATCTCTTCTTTACTTATCGCAGCTGCATCTTATTTTTTTTCTGTAGGTGTAATAAAATTGCTTATTGTACTTAATGAAATTCATTCTCTCAATGAAGTTCATTTTAATGCTTTCATATTGTTCTTGGAGCACTTAAGTTTTGTCATCATCAAAAAGGGGGAAATTGTTGAATCCGATATTTTGGTGATAACAAACAACAACTCATTGTATAGGAATGTGCTGCCAACCATTGTATTTCAGGAATCTACTACAACTTCTACCGGAAGCTTGTCAACCGCCTTTACTCTCGACCGGCTGAAGTCACAAGCCTATCGACTGGCTATCAAAACCAGCAGAGGATAAATCTATCTACCGGAAGCTTGTCAACCGCCTTTGTCTCTCGACCGGTTGAAGTCACAAGCTTATCGACTGGTTATTCAAACCAGCAGAGGACAAATATCTCTACAGGTAGAATGCCAACTGCTTTTCAGGATATCTCAAGACAAGTACCTGTGACAAGATGTTCTTTGCAAGATCTTTTATTAAAAGCAGAACCGGCGTGTCAGAAGATATGTTGACTCCTGCAATCGAGACAACAGGTTGCACCAAAATGGCAAAAACACAGAATGACTACAGATAAAGCATTCGACCGTTTATTCCAGTTTTGGACCCTGGAAGTTGTCTGCAGTGTACGATCTTCATGCATAATCATCAATGCATTTATGAGCATTAAATGTGCATTCAATGCAGCATCAGAACGTTCAAAATAAAGACGTTGATGATTGACCTATATAAAGGGAAGATTGCTCAAGAAGTGACAAGACAACAAAAAAAAAGGGTAGACAACAAAGAGAGACAAGCAATTCAGAAAAATCTCAATCAACTCAATCACTTGAATAATATCAGAAGTCCTCATCTGATATACTTGAGCACACTTACAAGATCATTCATTTGCTGCTCAAATAAACCCTCGCCTACAGTTCACATATCTGATCGTCAAGGATCATCCTAGGGTTTTCAAGCCTCTCGACCGCTCTGCAGTTTGAGAAGCTCAACTCAACTATACTCATTGTTGAAGAGAATTGAAGCTACTCTGAAAGCTTCCACCAGTCTGATAAGAACTGAGAATCTTATCTGTGTAAATCTAGGAGTTTCGGATTAGGCATTGGATAAGTCCTAAGTCTGAAGTGGGTGTATTACAAGACGTTGTAATAACCAAAGTCTTCTAGTGAATTCCTTCCTAAGTGGAAGAAGGGGAGACGTAGAAGGATTAAGCCTTCGAACTTCCATAAATCGTGCCTTAGTCTTTACTGCTATTTATCTTACATTCTGCTCATACATTGCATTATAAACTTTGCATCACTAAAACCTCTGAACTATTTCCGCACTATTTAAGTTGTTCAAACCGTTTTAGAAGTTGAGAAAACAGATTAAGTGAACTAAACCTCACTTGATCATTTTGAAGAAAGAAGAAGAAAAGTTTCAGAGTGTATTCACCCCCCCTCTACCCTCTGAACCGATCCCAACAGATAAAAATTATAATTAAAAAATGCAAATATATAAGTACATTTTGAAGATAAAAGAGACAGAGACATAGACGAGACGAGAGAATAAAGAGGAGAAAGAGAAAATTTGTATGTAAATCATTAGTTTTAAAAATACATCAAATCTTTGGTTTGGATCAAAGAAAATTGTTGATAATTTAAAATTTTACTTTATGTTTTATGTTAATAAATTCAATCAATTTGTCATCAGTTTTGAATATTGGTTGACTTTTGTAAGATTTTTTAAAGTAAAGATAAAAATCAATTGAATTTTTAAACAAAATTTATTTTGAATATTGCTAGAATTTTGTAGAGAATACAAAAGTCCGAATTGAATACCCTTGAATTTTTAAAATCTAAAAAATTAATTAAAATTAATCAAATTTTTTAGATTGAATATGACTTTAAAATAATTTGACCTGTTCACGATCACATAAACTTCTTATATGACAAGTATAATTAAATAAAAAAAAGCATCAATTAAATTGAAAATAAAGCATTGTCGTAATATCGTGGTTCAAGACTTGCTGTGATTTGTTACAAACATGTTATCAAACTTCTGGTGTATTTAATTGCAAAAATAATGTCAAGCTTAATATAAAAGACATTATAAGGTGCTCACCTATGCTATACTATATATGGATTCTTAATCAAAAACTTTAATTATTGTGTATAAATTCTCACAATTGATTTTTTAGGTACCAAATAATAATAATCATTCAAGATCAAAGTGAAATGTCTGAATTAAGTGACATTATTTGAAGAAACGTTGTAGTGTCATTTATTGATTGTTCTATTAAGAAATACACCGACATGCACACTTGTAAATTAATTTAAAATATTCATTCCAATATTTTTATATTTATTAAACGTATTTTATATTGTAGCGACCATGTACACTGGAACAAAAAAACATGTTATTTCACCCAAAGAAAATAAGATCACAAGTTTTTCTTTCAAATTAGACAATTCCATCTCATATAAAAATGTGACACTATAAATAATTGAAGATGGTTTTGAGAGACCAGAACAATGAATGACAAATGTTACAGATAATTAAAACCAAATACTCATAAAATGAATAAAATACAAAATGATGATAAGAGAAGAACAAACACAAACAAAATAACAAAACCTTATAAAGAGAATCAAAGTCATTCGTCTTCAAAAAAGTTATCGCAATGATTGAAGATAACGAGAGTATTGATGATTTTAATAGAGGAGTCAAGAAATTTAAACAAAAAACAAGATAGTCATGATTAAAAAGTAAAAAACTAAGCGGCAGAAAAAAATTATTATACTTTTTAATATCGAGAATTTAGAATGAACACCATGCTTTTTATTCAAATTTCAATGGACAATGAAAATTTTGTTTTCTCAAATAAATTTACATAAATATTTAATTTCTCTTTAAATTCTTATAATTTCATCTTTTCAGATCGTATAACACGTGCACACACGTCCTACTTACTAGTGAAAAATAAATAGCTCATAAAACGAATCAAAATTTAGAGGATAACTAATAATATTGTTGACATTTTTTACTCCAACTACAGGATTTAACCAAATAAGAATATAGTTATGCCCTTGCTGGCAAGCCCGATGGAAAATTAATTTACGAAAGTGATCAAATAATCTCAGATTGAAATATGAAGCGAAAACACTTAGAAATTTTATTATTTCAGTTTTGCAGAAGAATGGATAGCAAGGTTCCCTTGTTCGATTTTGTTCAAGACCCATATGTTGCCTGTGAAGTGTGCAATGAAAGTTACTTCGAGGCTGAGAAAGAAAAGATTGAAGATAGAGTTTTTGAGAAGGTTATGAAGGTTTGGTTGAAGATTGAGGAGCTCCATATATATCATCATGCTCAGTTTCCTCCAAGAAAGTTTGAAAAGGCAGAGGAAATAGCTCAAAGGGAGATGTTTTATATGATAGCACTAGATGCAGTTGAACCCAGAGACATTTTTGAGGATGAAAATGTTCTCTACAGGATGCTTAGCAAAGAGTATATAACATTGGTTCACATTGCATCGGATGAGCTTATGGATCCTTCAGTTGCCCCTCTTCGAGCATGGGTGATGAACTGGAGCTTTGAAATATTTCTTATGATGAGGAATATTAAGCATGCGTAATTGTAGTCCTGAAAGTCTTATGAATGGTAAAGGAAGTTTTACTAATCTGAGTATGGCAATTAACTGTTACCTAAATTGATTCAGTTTATCTAATAAGTATACGATAAGGAAACTGCAAATGTAATAAATAAGCACGAATAACGATGTTATCAGATAATTATTACATGCAATCACGCCTCAGAGAATTTTTGTCATAAATGATGTCTCTTTTCGTGAAATACACGAAAGTGACGCTTCATATTTCCATGAAAATAATGGTGTTTAAAAATAAAAACCAAAATAATAATAGATAGAAGAGACGCTTCGATGTCCGAACTTTTATACTATAAAAGGGACCAAGTTAGATCACATAATCAACATCAAGCAAGCAAAGTAAAAAAAAAAAATGGAGAATCTGAGAGTAGCATATGAAAATTTTGATGACGAGAAGGTTGCCTGGCTTCGGGAAAAGGCTATCCATTTGCAGTTCCGAGGGTTAGAGGCCCTTAGTCCTGAAGAGGTGCGACGCCTGGAAAAATATAAGCAGGTGCTTGGAATCAACGACCCTTCTTATGTTCTTAGCCGTGAGGGCATTAAGCTTCTGCTCCTAAAAAAAGAGTGGAGGATGGTGTCCTTCCTTCACAGCTTGGAAGAAATAGAAGAGGGCGAGCTGGAGGAGCATCTGTCCTTATGGAAAATGGCTGTAGAATTTGAAATCGAAATTGTACTGGGCCATTATTGAAATAAAAAATAGTCCTTTTTCTTTTTCATTGTGTGTTGTTTTGATATTTGCCTATACGTGATGCTCCTTTTTGGTAAACTGCAAAAGGATAAACTATTAAGAGAACAATGTTCCCCCTTAAAATATGCCTAAGACGTTAGTACTTAACATATAAAGGATAATAAGCAAAAGAAATTATAAGTTTTGAAGCACCTCTTATGAAATAAATTATCAACCAAAACTTAGAGTAAACTAACTAAATAACAGGCAGTTTAGGGTTTGAAATATGTTTAGTTTAGGTCATGCTAAACTCGTCAAAATTTTTCAAAGTAGAAACTGATCGATACAAATTTAAGTTAGGTCAATAAGCCCTAAATTATTTCGAAAGTAAGAAAACTTAGTCTCTGGAAGTGGTTTTGTGAAGATGTCTGCAGCATGTTGCTCTGTTGGTATATGCTCCAATTGAATATGCTTCTTGAGTGCAAGATTGCAGATAAAATGATGTCTGACTTCGATATGATTAGTTCTTGAATGAAGAATTGGGTTGTAAGTGATCGCAATGGTACTGGTGTTGTCACAAAATATAGGTGATTCTGTTGCTTCGATTCCATAATCCTTCAACTGTTGTTGTATCCAGAGCAGTTGAGTACAACAACTTTCTGCAGCTAGGTACTCAGCTTCAGTTGTAGAAGTAGCTATAGATGTTTGTTTCTTGCTAAACCAGGAGATCAGTCTATCCCCGAGGAATTGACATGATCCACTTGTACTCTTTTTGTCCAGTTTACATCCAACATAGTCAGCATCTGAGTATCCAATTAGATTGAAGGAATTATCCTTAGCATACCACAGACCAACATTTTGAGTTCCTTTAAGGTACTTTAATATCCTTTTGGCAGTTTTGAAATGTGATTGCTTTGGATTGGATTGGAACCTAGCACATAGACAAACTGCAAACACAATGTCAGGTCTATTGGCTGTTAAATAAAATAATGACCCTATTAGACCTCAATACATTGTTGCATCAAATGGTATTCCCCCTTCGTATTTGTCAAGCTTAACTGATGCACCCATGGGAGTAGTTGCAACTGTGCAATTTTCCATGTCAAACTTTTTGATTAGTTCCTTGGTGTATTTAGTTTGGCTTATAAATATCACATTCTCCAGTTGTCGAACTTGAAATCCAAGAAAGAAATTCAGTTCACCCATCATGCTCATCTCAAAATTTTCCTGCATTAACTTAGAGAATCTCTTGCACAGTTTGGGGTTAGTTGACCCAAAGATAATATCATCAACATATATTTGTACTAGTAGTGTGTGATCACATTTCGTGAATTTAAATAATGTCTTATCAACTGTGCCTATGGTAAATTCTTGTGCAAGAAGAAATTTGGTTAAAGTTTCATACCAAGCTCGAGGAGCCTGTTTCAGTCCATACAGAGCTTTGTTGAGATGATAAACATGATCTGGAAACTGATGGTTTACAAATCCAGGTGATTGTTCAACAAATACTTACTTTTGAATTTTTCCATTTAAGAAAGCACTTTTGACGTCCATCTGATAAACCTTGAAATATTTGAATGATGCATAAGCAAGGAATATTATTATGGCTTCCAGTCTAGCTACTGGTGCATAGGTCTCATCATAATCAATTACTTCCTCTTTCTTATACCCTTGAGCTACCAATCGAGCTTTGTTCCTAATGACCGTTCCATCTTCATTAAACTTGTTTCTGAAGACCCATCGAGTGCCTAAAAAAGTTTGATGTGATGGTCTTGGAACAAGATCCCAGACTGAATTTCTAGTAAACTGATTTAACTTTTCTTGCATGGCTTCTATCCAACAGCTATCAGCGAGTGCATCGTCGATCTTCTTGGGTTTTATTTGAGATATGAAGGCTGCATGAAGAAGTTCTTTGATCATTTGTCCTCGTGTATTTAGTGGTGCTGTAGGATTGCCTATCACCAAATTTAATGGATGCTTCTTGGACCATTTCAGTCTAGGTTAAGGGTGATTCTCGTTGTTCACATTTTCTTCTTGAGCTGGATCAGACACGTTGTCTTGTCCAAACTCTGTGCCTTCACTGGGTAAGTAATGTTCTTGAGCCTCATGTTGCTGTGCTTCACCTTCCTCAACTGGGTGAGTTTGGTGGGTATCAATTGGTTGGTCAGATTCATTTCCCTCAACTGCTGGTTCCACTAGTTCAGGTTCAGGAGTTTGAAGTATTCTGATGAGTGGGGAAAAGTCATCTTCATTGTCATCTTCACTGTTATTTTCCAGTTGTATTTCCTGAAATAGATCTGAGATTTTATGGGCATTAATAGGGAGTTTAGTAGATATATATTCATCAAATATGACATGAACTGATTCTTCAACATTTAAAGTTCTCTTGCTAAAGACTCTATAGGCTTTGCTAATTGAAGAATATCCAAGAAATATACCCTCATCTGACTTTTCATCAAATGCAGTCAGATGATTTTTACCGTTGTTGTGAATGTAGCATTTACATCGAAAAATCTTGAAATAGGATACATTAGGTTGTCTGCCATTCCAGATCTCATATGGAGTTTTCAATTTTTTTTTACATATCATCGATCTGTTCTGAGTGTAGCAAGCAGTGTTCACAGCTTCTGCCCAAAACCTTTGAGACACTTTGGTATCAGCTAACATGGTTCTCGCAGCTTCTTTAATAATACGATTTCTCCTTTCTGCAACACCATTTTGTTGTGGCGTTCTAGCTGCTGAGAATTCATGCTTGATTCCAGAATGCTCTAAAAATGAAGATAAAGTTGTTACGCCTTAAACGCATACAAATCTCGTGTTATGAGATTAATGTTTTTAATGCATTAACAAATCTCATATTATTATGTTTTGATGATTACAAAACTCGGTTAATTGTTACTAACCATTTAAAGTGAGACTTTGCAGATTAGATCATATTAACAATCAAATTCTTGGAAGTTACTTTGAAGTTGTAAAAGAAATGGACAAGGACAAGCCAATATTATAAAGCAGAAACTTGCAAAATTCACCGGGCACTTTCCGGTCATCCAAATCAGATCTCCAACAATGAAAATCAAGATCAGGATGTTCTCAAGCTTCTCTCCAAATTTCATAGCAATCCAACGGCTGGATATGGAGATATGATTTATTTAACAAAGCTGCACAGTACTTACTTCTGCAAGGAATGAACTATGAAGACTCAACTTCAGAAAATAACTGGGAATGCTTCGGTTATTAAAATCCGATCTCCACCGATCACATGGATTTCCATGATGTTTTAAAGTCTCTATCCAAATTTCAAATCAATCCAATGGTTGGATATGGAGTTATGATTTTTTCAAATATGTTGAATAGTAGCTATTTCTGCAAGGAGCTAACTGCTGAAGTATCGTATTCAGAAGACTACTGGAATCGATGGAGGCATCCAAATCCAATCTCCACCAATCACAATCAATATCAGGATGTTACAAAGATTGTGTGTTAATTTCAGGCCAATCCAACGGATGGATTGTGAGATTCGAATTTTTGACAAGTAATGCTCAGAACAAAAGCGAGAACGTGATTTTGCGACTTCCGAGATTTACTGGAAATGTTTGACTCGTTAGAATCAAATCTCCACCGTTCAGATTGCAGATCCAGATGTTTTAAAGCTTCAGTTTAAATTTCAGATCAATCCAACGGTTAGATTGGAAGATATGATTTTTCCACAAAAGCTGCTCAGTGCTGGAAAAAGAAGGCAGCGGCGCCTACACTTTGTCTCTACTCCTTGGCTTCCCAATAAACGCTCCAAGCACACAAATTCAAATTCAAATCTTTGCCAACTATAAATAGAGGCTTGCCAAGACCATTTAGAGACATCCCAACTCATTTCTTCTCTCATTTGCAAGCAATATTCTCTCTACCAAAGTGCTCAATCAATATTTGAGAGTTATTTGTGAAAATAGTTTGTGAGTTGGTTGTGCTATTGTTGTAAACACTTAGTGTGAAGCCAAGTGTATTGTGAGATTGTTGTAAACACTTGAGTGTGAAGCCAAGTGTTTTTGTTGAGGCTATCCTTGGAGCCATTAAGGCCAAGTGTTCGAGTTGTATCGGCGCGGTGATCGTGTTGAGTTGTAAAGGCTATCCTTGGAGCCATCAAGGCCAAGTGTTCGAGTGCTAGTGGATCCTTGGTTAATCGTACTTAACCAAGAAGGGGAGACGTAGACGATTTATCGTCGAACTTCCATAAACAATTCCTATCTCTCTTTTACTGCTTTATTTACATTACGTATTTATTTACCGCACTTATTTATTTGATTGCTTAAGTCTTCCGCTTGCGTACTTGCATAATCATTTTAAATTGCTAAAGTTGCCAATAGAACCTAAATCCCCCACCCATTAGGTTCTAACAAGTGGTATCAAAGCCATTTGAAAATATTTTTCAAATCCTTTTTATGGCAAACCTAGCGAGTGATTATGCTCAAGGGCAATCTACTAATCGTCCTCCTCTTTTTAATGGCATAAACTACGGGTATTGGAAAAATCGTATGTCCCTATATATCCAATCCGTAGACTATGACCTATGGAAAGTGACGGTGAAAGGTCCCTATACACCTATGAAAATAGTTGATGGGGTTGAAATTCCTAAGGGAATGGATGACTTTTCAAAAGAGGACATGAAATTAATTTCGCAAAATGCTAAAGCTATGAATATCTTGCATTGTTCCTTAGATATGAACTAGTACAACCGGATATCGATGTGCTCATCTGCTAAAGAGATATGGGACAAGCTAGAGATATGTCACGAAGGCACCAACCAAGTGAAAGAAACAAAGATCGACTTACTCCAACTCAAATACGAAACATTTGAGATGGAATCCAACGAAGATGTTGACACCATGTTCCGAAGGCTTACTCAAATCATCAATGAGTTAGCACTATTGGGAGAACAATATCCTACCAAGCAAGTTTGGAGGAGAGCTCTTCGTGCCCTACCAAAAGAATGGGATGCAAAGAGAACCGCCATCATCGAATCCAACAAAGGGGACACTGCCGCCTATGATCTTGATCAACTACATGGGACCCTAAAAACCCATGAGTTAGAAGTGTCCACAAGAAACGAATCAAAGAAAGAAGATGTCAAGCACAAAGGGATATCCTTGACTACACAAGTCGAAGAAGATGATGATGATGACATGGCTCTCTTCGCAAGAAAATTCAAGAAATTCATGCGAGGAAACAAATTCAAAAAGGACAAGAAACCTGAGAAAGAAGTGACCTGCTACAACTGTCAACAACAAGGTCACTACGCCAATGAATGCCCACTCAAGAAGAAAGTGGACAAAGGAAAGAAGAAAGCCCTACTAGCTACCTGGAGTGATAGCGACGACGACGACGAGGAAGCAAACTTCTGCTTAATGGCTAAAAGTGATGACATCGTCTCTGACGACGATGACGAGGTACCTACTTACGATGAACTCTTACATGCTTATAAAGATATGTTTGATATGGTTAAGGTTCTTAGAAAAGAGAATAGAAATCTTAAAAAGGAATTAGAAACTAAGGAGCATGATAACCTTAGACTTAAGGATGACTTAGATCTATTAGAAAAATCTTTCGATAAATTCAATGTGAGTAGCAATAAATTGAACAACCTACTTAGCATGCAGAAATGTAGCTTTGATAAGGGAGGAATAGGCTATGGTAAAAAGTCTATAGACTTTGCTAGTCTAATAGCTAAAGATAAAATGAGATCAACCCCTACTTGTTCTTATTGTTGCAAATCTGGTCATGTTAGACATAAATGCAGATCATTGAAATATCAATATGTTCAAAAGAGCTATATGAAATGGAGGCCTAAGAGTACTTAACAACTCATTAGTCGGCATTATGAGATCAAAATCTAAGGGAGTTCAATATAGACCGGCTTAAAAATGCCTTGACTTGCGGCTGGTCTCCCTGTTGAACGTTGCTCTGTCCAAGGAAATAGGTTTTTAAAGTGGCCATATGCCCTACCTACTACTGGGAGCACTCTTGGAAAGTGGCGATGATGTTGCTATGAGAGACTGAACTCTTAGAAGTCTATTTTGTATCTCTCTTTTCTAACACTGTGGACCCAAAAGAACTAAAGGGTACCAAAATCAATTATTTTCAGGGAAACAAGAAAAATGCTCTCCCTAGCATATGGTATCTAGACAGTGGATGTTCTAGACATATGACGGGGAACAAGGATCTTCTTCAATCAATCAAACCAAAGGAGAAGGGGACTGTCACCTTTGGAGACAACAGCAAAGGAGTAATTGAAGGCATCGGCTCAATATGTATATCTAACTCTTGTCTAATTGATGATGTACTCCTAGTGAAAGGACTTAAGCATAATCTACTAAGCATAAGTCAATTGTGCGATAGAGGTTATGAAGTCAAATTCACTCCCCAACACTGCACTGTATCATTTATTAGTGACAAATCCATAAATTTCAAAGGATATAGAAGTGAGAACGTTTACAAGGTCTCTTTAAATAATTTATCTTTATCAAATATAAAAAGCCTTGTATCCGTGAATGTTGATGACAACATTCTTTGGCATAGACGATTGGGTCATGTTGGTCCTAGTACCATCGAAAAACTTTTAAAACTTGACTTAGTCGTTGGTATGCCAAAACTTGATTTGAAACTTGATTCTGTTTGTGATGCGTGTCAATTTGGCAAACATACAAGGGAATCTTTTAAAAGCAAAAATTTTGTATCCACTTCTATGCCCCTTGAACTTCTCCACCTAGATCTATGTGGTCCCTCGAGGAACGCTAGTTTAGGAGGAAAGCTTTATGCGTTTTTCATTGTAGATGATTTTTCACGTTACACGTGGACATTGTTTTTAGCTCACAAAAATGATGCCTTTGAGTATTTTAAAACTTTTGCTAAACGAGTTGAGAATGAGAAAATTCTTTCAATAAAACAGATCCGTAGTGACCACGGAACTGAATTTCAAAATGAGAATTTTTCAAACTTTTGTATAGAAAAAGGCATCGGTCACAATTTTTCTTGTCCTAGAACTCCTCAACAAAACGGGGTCGTTGAGAGGAAAAATAGGACACTAGTAGAGATTGCAAGGACCATGTTATGTGAGCATTCTCTACCAAAATATTTTTGGGCTGAAGCAATGAACACTGCCTGTTACATCATCAATCGCGTATCAATAAGGCCAATTCTCAAGAAAACTCCATACGAGTTATGGAGGGAGAGAAAGCCTAACATTTCATTCTTTCGGGCTTTTGGTTCTAAGTGCTTCATTCACAACAATGGTAAGGACAACCTTGGCAAATTTGATGCCAAATCCGATAAAGGTATTTTTCTTGGGTATTCTACTACAAGTAAGGCTTATAGAGTATTCAATAAGCGCACCTTACTTGTTGAAGAATCAATGCATGTTATATTTGATGAATCTTTGTTAAATATTTCTCGCACTAACAATGATGATATAGAAATACTTGAAGAAGAGATGATTTCCTCAAGCTTAAATGATATAGATGCTACAGTTGAGGAAACACCACTTCCTAAGGAATGGACACATCACAAAGATCATCCTAAAGATCTGATAATTGGAAGTCCATCAAAGGGAGTATCTACTCGCTCTTCTCTCAATAATATTTGTAATCATCTTGCTTTTGTTTCTCATGTTGAGCCAAAATGTGTTGATGATGCTTTACTTGATGATTCCTGGATTATTGCTATGCAAGATGAGTTAAATGAATTTAAACGCAATAATGTTTGGGATCTTGTTTCTAGGCCACATGATAGACCTGTGATAGGTACTAAATGGGTGTTTAGAAATAAACTTGATGAGCATGGCACCATCACTAGAAACAAGGCTAGGCTCGTAGCTAAATGATATAGTCAAGAAGAAGGCATTGATTATGATGAGACTTATGCTCCTGTTGCCCGTCTTGAATCCATTCGTATGTTACTTGCTTTTGCATGCTCTAGAAATTTTAAATTATTTCAGATGGATGTTAAAAGTGCTTTCTTGAATGGTGATTTGAAAGAAGAGGTCTATATTGAACAACCTGATGGCTTTGTTGATAATTTGTTATCTGATCACGTATATAGACTCAACAAAGCTTTGTATGGATTGAAACAAGCTCCTCGAGCTTGGTATGAAAAACTCTCTTCTTTCCTTATTACCAATGGCTTTACTAGAGGAATTGTTGATATTACTTTGTTTACCAAACATGACAAAGATGATTTATTAATTGTGCAAATTTATGTTGATGACATAATTTTTGGTTCTACTAATGAAACTCTTTGTCAAGAATTCTCTAAGTTGATGCAGGAACACTTCGAGATGAGTATGATGGGGGAACTTAACTATTTCCTCGGATTACAAATCAAACAGTGCAAGGATGGGTTCTTTGTGAACCAAAGCAAATACATCAAGGAGATTCTAAAGAAGTTTGGAATGGAGAACACAAAATCATCATCCACACCGATGAGCACAGCAATCAGACTCGACAAGGATGAAAATGGTAAAACTGTAGATCAATCTTCCTTTCGTAGTATGATTGGCTCCTTATTATATGCTACTGCTAGTAGACCGGACATTATGTTTAGTGTTTGCTTGTGTGCACGATTTCAATCATGTCCAAAGGAATCACATTTGTTCGCCTTAAAACGCATTTTCAAATATCTTTCAAATACTCCAAATCTCGGCTTGTGGTATTCGAAAAATTCTTTCTTTGATTTAAAATCTTATTGCGATGCCGACTTTGGTGGATATAAGGTGGACCGGAAAAGCACTAGTGGAACCTGTTTCTTTTTAGGAAACTGTTTGGTTTCTTGGTTTTCCAAAAAGCAAAACTGTGTTGCGTTATCAACGACCGAAGCCGAATATATGGCTGCCGGTAGTTGTTGTGCGCAAATTCTTTGGATGAAGCATCAATTGCTCGACTATGGCGTCTCTTTTTCAAAAATCCCTATTTTCTGTGACAACACTAGCGCCATATGTCTTACAAAGAATCCGATTCAACATTCGCGCACCAAACATATTGACATTCGTCATCATTTTATTCGTGACCACATCGAACGAAATGAAGTTGAACTTCAATATGTTGACACTAAAAATCAAATTGCCGATATTTTTACAAAACCACTAGATGAAAATACTTTTATTCGTTTGCGTGGTGAACTTGGCATGATTGAGTTGTAATCACTTGTGGACATAAATAAATTTAATGTCATATTAAGGGGGAGCTTAATATAAAATTCGAGCAACTTAATTTTGGATAATACAAATTAATTGTATTTATTCAATATTACACGCTCATATTTTGTTATTTATGTGAAATTTATGTGTTGCATTTTAGAAATCATATTCAATTATCATGTTTTGCATTTACTTTTCCAGTCTTTTTGATTATCACAAAAAGGGGAAGAATTAGTTTGGTTAAATACTTTAACTAAGGGGGAGAGTTAGTTTGCTTAAATGCATAGAGAATAAAAAAAATTGGTTATTTGATAAACAAACTCTTCTTAACTAATTGTTTAATTTAGGAGGAGTTTTATTCATGCAATTATATTGTGCAAATTTAAATTATTTATTTAATATTGTACATTTATTTCTCCTATTTAACCAATTTTTGTGATCATCAAAAAGGGGGAGATTGTTACGCCTTAAACGCATACAAATCTCGTGTTATGAGATTAATGTTTTTAATGCATTAACAAATCTCATATTATTATGTTTTGATGATTACAAAACTCGGTTAATTGTTACTAACCATTTAAAGTGAGACTTTGCAGATTAGATCATATTAACAATCAAATTCTTGGAAGTTACTTTGAAGTTGTAAAAGAAATGGACAAGGACAAGCCAATATTATAAAGCAGAAACTTGCAAAATTCACCGGGCACTTTTCGGTCATCCAAATCAGATCTCCAACAATGACAATCAAGATCAGGATGTTCTCAAGCTTCTCTCCAAATTTCATAGCAATCCAACGGCTGGATATGGAGATATGATTTATTTAACAAAGCTGCACAGTACTTACTTCTGCAAGGAATGAACTATGAAGACTCAACTTCAGAAAATAACTGGGAATGCTTCGGTTATTAAAATCCGATCTCCACCGCTCACATGGATTTCCATGATGTTTTAAAGTCTCTATCCAAATTTCAAATCAATCCAATGGTTGGATATGGAGTTATGATTTTTTCAAATATGTTGAACAGTAGCTATTTCTGCAAGGAGCTAACTGCTGAAGTATCGTATTCAGAAGACTACTGGAATCGATGGAGGCATCCAAATCCAATATCCACCAATCACGATCAATATCAGGATGTTACAAAGATTGTGTGTTAATTTCAGGCCAATCCAACGGATGGATTGTGAGATTCGAATTTTTGAAAAGTAATGCTCAGAACAAAAGCGAGAACGTGATTTTGCGACTTCCGAGATTTACTGGAAATGTTTGACTCGTTAGAATCAAATCTCCACCGTTCAGATTGCAGATCCAGATGTTTTAAAGCTTCAGTTTAAATTTCAGATCAATCCAACGGTTAGATTGGAAGATATGATTTTTCCACAAAAGCTGCTCAGTGCTGGAAAAAGAAGGCAGCGGCGCCTACACTTTGTCTCTACTCCTTGGCTTCCCAATAAACGCTCCAAGCACACAAATTCAAATTCAAATCTTTGCCAACTATAAATAGAGGCTTGCCAAGACCATTTAGAGACATCCCAACTCATTTCTTCTCTCATTTGCAAGCAATATTCTCTCTACCAAAGTGCTCAATCAATATTTGAGAGTTATTTGTGAAAATAGTTTGTGAGTTGGTTGTGCTATTGTTGTAAACACTTAGTGTGAAGCCAAGTGTATTGTGAGATTGTTGTAAACACTTGAGTGTGAAGCCAAGTGTTTTTGTTGAGGCTATCCTTGGAGCCATTAAGGCCAAGTGTTCGAGTTGTATCGGCGCGGTGATCGTGTTGAGTTGTAAAGGCTATCCTTGGAGCCATCAAGGCCAAGTGTTCGAGTGCTAGTGGATCCTTGGTTAATCGTACTTAACCAAGAAGGGGAGACGTAGACGATTTATCGTCGAACTTCCATAAACAATTCCTATCTCTCTTTTACTGCTTTATTTACATTACGTATTTATTTACCGCACTTATTTATTTGATTGCTTAAGTCTTCCGCTTGCGTACTTGCATAATCATTTTAAATTGCTAAAGTTGCCAATAGAACCTAAATCCCCCCCCATTAGGTTCTAACAAAAGTTTTATTGAAAAATTCAGTTCTCCTGTCACTCCTGATTATGTCAATCTTACTAGATTTTTCGTTAAAAATTCTTTTAAAAATCTTGATCAGTTGAGAAGTAGTTTGGTGTTTTGATTTTAAGAAAATGACCCAGATGAAACGTGAGTAGTCATCAATAATGACAAGAGTATACCTCATTCCCCCTAAACTTGTTACTGGTATTGGACCAAATAGATCCATGTGCAATAGTTCCAAGCATCGGGAAGATGAGTTATAACCCTTGTTTTTAAAAGATGACCTAACTTGCTTCCCAAATTGACAAGCTGAGCATACTTTGTCTTTAGAAAAATCAATTTTTGGCAGTCCTGTTACTAGCTCAAGCTTACTCAGACTGGCAATTGATTTGAACTTAAGGTGGTTCAGTCTCTTGTGCCAAATCCAGTTGCGCTTAGAGTTGGAAGCGACGAGGCAAACTTATTTTCTAGACTGAACATTCCAGCATAATTTATATGTGTTTCCACATCTGTTTCCTGTCAAAATAATGTTACCAGAAGCATCTTTAACAAGACAGGTTAGTTTTTGGAATTCAACATAATATCCATAGTCACACATTTGACTGATGCTAATTAAATTGTACTTCAAATTCTCAACTAGTAGAACATTTTGAACAATTATGTTACCGTGGATAATCTTACCCTTACCCACGGTCCTATCCTGTGAGTTGTCACCAAATGTGATAGTTGGATCATTATATTTAGTGAGTTCCGACAATAGTTTATCATATCCAGTCATGTGTCTCAAACATCCACTGTCTAAATACCATGATTCATTTGATTGTTCTTTAGTACCTGTTACATGCATTCACAAATTTGAATAAATTTTGGTACCCACATCTATTTGGGTCACGAGGGATTAATCCTTTAGGAACCCAAACCTGGAATACTTTGACTAGTTTACCAGTTTCAGTGTTCCTATAGGTGCGTACTAAATTATGTGCCTTAAATTGTGGAGTGTGATGTGCTTGTGAGACCATATGTTGTTTTCCTTTTCCAGTATCTTTTAATTGTCGATATCGCTTCTGAACTGGACGTTGATTGTGATATTGACCTCGATTTCCTCTCATAGGATTAGGTTGATATGCGATAGTCCTTTTAGAACTTTTAGTAGTTTCAACTTTAGTTTCCTGAGGAGTGAAGCCAATACCAAATCTCTTCCTATTCATTTGCTCTATTGAGTAACAAAGTCATAAGGATGAGTTTATCATATTCATTTACCCTAACTGCTCGTACAAAGTTTATAAACTTTCATTTGCACATATTCAGTTTGGGTAGAGTACTTGATTTACCAAAGTCAACTATTTTACCATACCCTAGACCAGTTTTGTCATTCAGGGGTCTTTGTAAATCATGCATTTCTGTCAGCGTGCTCGAAGATCCATTCCATGAACTTACTAGATCATCCATCCTTTTTTTTTTCTATTGTAAGATTCATGATATTGATCTTGAGTTGCTCATTCTCAGTCTTAAGCTTAGCAATCTCTGTTTCAAGACAATTCTTCTCAACTGATTGTTCCCAGTTGGGTTCAGTTGAGACATCTTGCAGGTCCTCTCGCTTGGCTCTAACTTCATTAAATGCTATGGAAAATTTGTGATACTCATTAGCCATATCGTGAAGTGTTGTGATCAGTTCCTCTCTGGTAAACTCTTCAGAGCTAAAATCAAATACTTGTTCACTAGTGGATGCTTGCTCATGATCATTTGCCATTAGACACTTGACTTCTGCATCATCGTCACTGGAACTGGAAGAGTAGTTGGATTCTTCTGATTCACTATCCGTTTTTGCTCATTTGGCTTTGCTATCCTCTGCAACCAGTGCTTCATGCTTCTTTCGTGAATTGTACTTGGCATCTCTTGAGCTTTTCCTTCTCTCAAAATTCTTCTTCCATCTTTTTGTTGAGGTTTGCACATCTTTCTTTGTTTTAGGACAGTCAGCAATGAAGTGTCCTGTTTTTTCACAATTGAAGCAACTTCTTGGTTCTTCGACTGCATCATTCTTTTGAAAACTTCTTCTGTAAGATCCCTCCTGATTTTTTCTAATGAATTTTCAAAACTTCTTTACAAATAAGGACATAGCATCGCTGCTTAACTATTCTGCAGTCTTCTCTGGTTGAGCAGGTGATTTTATCTTGACTGCTTAGACTGATCTTTCTCTCGAGTTTGCAACTCAAACTCATAGGCCTTCAAGTCCGCAAACAAGTCATGCAGCTCTAATATATTCAAGTCCTTTTATTCCCTCATAGCCATTGTCTTCACATCCCATTATTTGGGAAGACCTCGAATAACTTTGAGAATGACTTTCCTGTTGGTATATGTCTTTCCCAGTGCATTAAGTTCAATGACAATGATACTGACTCTCTCATAAAATTCTGCCATTGATTCTTCAGGTTTCATTCTGATTTTGTCAAACTTTTGAGTAGCAACAGACAGTTTTTTCTCTTTAGTATGCTAATTTCTTTTGCAAAGTTGAATCAGTTTCTCCCAGATTTATTTTCCTGTTTTGCACATCTTGATCTTGCTGAAAGTGTTCTTGTCAAGAGTCTTGTACAAGATGACTTTAGCCACATTGTCAAGATTTGCTTTATTCTTATCTTATGCAGTCCACTCAACTCTTGGCTTCTCAATGTATTGTGGACCACCACCAGAAATAGCTACAATAGTATTAATCTTGGTGATTGTAAGAGGTCCATCAGTGATGACAAACCACATTTCATCATATAAAGCTGATAGATGCGCTTGCATGCGAATTTTCCAATCATCAAAATCTTCTTTGGAGAACATAAGAATCTTGCTGAATGAAGACATTTTGATACAGTGTTCAAGGATAAGATAAGAACCTCTCTCTGATAACAATTGATATGATCGGTTACAAGTGTAGAGGGGGGTGAATACACTTATAAACAGTTTAGTATAAAATAATTGAACTCGATCGGCTTAGTGACTGAATTCTAAGCTTATCTTGATGTCTAATGTAATTTGAAAAACAAGAGTATGTGCGGAAATATGCCAAATTACAGATTTGAACACTGAGTAGGTATCAGTTTAGGTTAGGTGATGATAGTGGGTAAACTGAAGTAACACAAGCAAATGTTTATGGATGTTTGGAGATTTAAAATACTCCTACGTCACCCCTTCTTCCACCTAGGAAGGATATCACTTGAAGACTTTGAATTTTACAAACAATTTGCAAAACCCCGATCCAGTTTAGGACTTAGACAATGCCAAAACAAGAACTCCTACTACAACAACTCAGTTTCAGTCCTAGACTGATGATAGAACAAAGATAAATACAACTCAAAATCCTTAGCACAAAATTGATCCTTCAATGATCAGAATAACACTCAGGCGTTTGTGCTTCGAGTTCCTTGATCAATCTTCAAGCGTGTAAGAATTTGAATGTTCTCGTAAAGATCAATACAAGAAGAATTTCAGTGCGCGAGAGAGAGCTCCTTTGATCGATCAAGATTTCTATTTATACCCTTGGATTGTTAATGGTCATAATTTCAAATTGAATATTCAGATAATGTTTTGAATTATTCCCGTTGGATTTGTCACTATCAACAACAAATTCTGGAGCCGACATTTTCCCTTTGCATCGCGGCACTACCTTATGCAGAACATGTCAAAGTATAAAAGAACTTATCCAAAAGCGGCAAGGTAGTAAACTGGTGAGGGTAAAATGATTAAGTCAGTTTAGCGATGGTAAACTGATGAAGTTAGTTTACCATCTTCGGCCAATTGAGAGAGGCAGTTTAGCGCAAAGCAGTTTAGCTCTATAACTCAGTTTAGTGCTTCTTAGTTGCCCGATCATTTTAGACTTCTTTTAAGCTTTGTAATTGTAAACACCAAAACTTAATTTCCCAACAGGAAATAGCTCGAAGGTAAAATAAGCCAGAAGCAAGTCTAAGTGGCAATCTGATTCCCTTTTTAAAGCAAGTTCGCATCAAGAATTGGACCATTATATTGTTCGGTAACACTATCTATAGTAGGATATTCTCTTGCAAGAGAACAAAACAAAAAATATGCCATGGTTTGTATTTTTACACATAGGCGTAATTAATTATATATTGTGGCAAATCATGAGACATTAGATCTATCATTGGGGTAATACTCATATGCTAGGTTGAAATATACCGCCAGTCATATGGTATAACAACTACACCAAAAGAAATCAAATTCAATCCCGGGCCTTGAAGGAAATATAGCATCACACCAAGATCTATGATCCCCCCCCTCCCCCCCCCCCACCCCCACCAAAAAAAAAAACTCAAAGCAATCCTTCATGTAAACAGAAATTAATAAATACCACCGGAACAACTTGGAGAAAGAGCCATACCCAATGGAAGTTATACCAAAACTCAAAAATCCTCGTTATAATTACCCAAATACCAATCTTTAATGATGATATAATTTGAACACAAATGCTAAATTTCAAAGAATAAGCAAGGATGATGTAAAATCATTTGACAAATATACATACAATCACAGTGAAAAAGATCATCAAAATACATTTTTGCTAGTGAACTTCAAATAACTTAAAACAATCCTCTATCATTAGTTAAAAGCGCAAGACACATTAAAGCATTCAAGAATCCTAGGGCTTTAAGCGCGAAGTGCACGTTTTACGAAAATAAAAGGTAAAAAGTAAATATTCTAAAGAATAAAATAAAATCTTTCTTTTTTAAAATGAAACAAGATATCAAATAATGAAATAATCGTCATCTCATCTTCCAAGTATCAAATATTGTAATGTCAGGGAAAAGGGAGAGGTGAGATCGTGATGTTAGGTTTTCCTCTCCTTTTTAAATAAAGAAATAAATAGAAGATAAATCACACTTTTAAAGGGCAATTTTTCTCCTATCAGATTTCTTTTTTATTTTTAAAAAACGGCTATATTCTCTGATGACGGTTCCATGCGAGCACAAAGCACAAAAAGCGCGTGCGTCACAGTAGCCGTGTGCGTTGTTAAGAGCAGGCTATGTGCTGCACTGCACTTTACACTTAAGTGCGCGCTTCGTGCACTTTGGAGTGTGGCTAAGAGCCGCTTCATCGTGCTTTGCGACAACTTTGCAGGGATGGAAGAGGAGTCCATAAGCTTCTATTACACGAAAACACTACCTTGTGTAAGTTAGGAATCCGTAAAACTGTTGAGTTGTGCACTACGGAGCTGCGCGTCTTGTAATAAGTCAAACCGCTAGCCCCGGATTTCAGAGAGCATCCGCTCAGAATCATACTCCAGTTTTTAATTTCCAACACCCTACATGATAACATTAGTAATTGTGTACTTGCTTTCTATCCCACACAGAGACAAACACCAAAAAGGGACTGAATGATATTCAAAAAGATCTCGAGTAATAAATGTTTCATTATGTCTGTAAGCAGACACACACTGACCATATTTGCAAATAAATACTCCAGATTGAGAACATGAGAATCTCTGGAAAATGGTAATTTAAGGACCCTGATATATATTTACTTCTACATACCAATCACATGAAATAATTTACCGAAAAACTTGTCCTTCCAATTATATTACATGGAGGCAGTTGAATGAAATGAAAGAAATACTTGTGTTCATTCTTCCCGACACGTAAGATCGTACCATGAGTGGCATTATAGCATGTCCATTGCACACATACAAGCATAAAAATTTTAAGCTTGCAACAATGACAAACAACCCACAGCTTACTGTCAATGACAAACTCAACATCACATTTCCATCCGGGTGAGCTAAATAGATACAAATTTTTTTTTATGTAAATAAATTAATTTCTAAAACAAACCATTACAACAATTCTAAATAAGCCAAGCCATTTCCAACTCAAAGTTCAAATCCATGAACACTACAACTAAAGTATTTTCCCAAAAAATCACACAAAATTTAAATTAAATAGAGTACCAGAACAGTACAACCTGATGGGTACTATTAAATTAATTAAATTTATGATACATTGATTTAAGCCCAATTTTATCCAAGCCCAAGATACAAGGGCCCAAGGCCCAAGCCCATAAAGCACTCCTAAAACTCTATAAATAGAGAAAAATCTCCATATTCAAGGTACATTCTCATTTTTCTCTCTAACTTGAGTTTTCTTATTTTGGGAGATTATCCTTGTGCTCTTGGCTGACTTGAGTGTCGGATTTCCTACGCCGGAGAACCGCCCGGTGCCTCTGACATTTGTTTGTGACACAGGTGACGATCCACGAAGTTTCAGTTTACGCTACAGGGTTCACTTTACGCTACGTGTTTACCTTAATTACGTTGAAAATTTCACCTTACGCTACGTGTTCACCTTACTTACGCTACGTGTTTACCTTACGCTGCAAGGTTCACCTTATGCTACGTGAGTGTTCTACGTTGCAAGGTTCAGACTACAGACCTTATGCACCTGTACTTGTATTTTTTGGCTACATCATCTTGGCGCCGTCTGTGAGAAAATTGTTTACCTCGTCACTGAGAATGGATAATCAGCCTCATACCTCTCAAGATACTGAAAAATATGGACTACCACATCAACCTACAAGGCAGATTACACAGGAAAAATTGAGAACCATGTTAGAGGAGACCGCCACCCGCGCTGCGAGTGAAGCGTTAGCAAGATTCTTGGAGTCCCAACAAAATGAGAAGATCGACAAGATAGTCAACGAAAATGATTTATCCACCGCTAACCCGAAAGAGGATGCACAAAAGAAAACAACAAATGAAGCAAAAACTCCACCACATAATTCCAAGAAAAAGACAACCCATAGAGAGGATGAGGCCCAGAGTCGAGCTCAGAGCACCCCAGTGAATGAAGAAGAAAAATCCTTGACAATTCTACCTGCTAGACGTAGCCCATTCACTACAGCTATCCTAGCTGAATCATTGCCCAAGGGAATGAAAATTGCCAATCTTCCAGAATATAAGGGAACAGGTGATCCACAAGATCATCTCGACAAATTTTATGCGAAAGCGGATTTATATGACATAAGCGATGCTGCTTACTGCAAGATATTTCGAACCACTCTATCAGGGCGCGCACTTGTTTGGTTCAACAAACTACCTTCCGGAATCATTGAAAACTTGGAACAGTTAACTCAGTGTTTTCTCCATCAATTTTCGATCAACAAAAAGTATCCGAAAACCGCAACATATCTGTTTACAATCATTCAAAAGGAAGGGAAAGGCTTATGGGACTATGTACAATGGTTTACGCAAGCCGTCCATGAAGTTCCTCATGTTAACCATGACTTGCTAGCAGGGATAATGCAACAAAACCTCCGAGACAGAAAGTTCAAAGAGTCGATAGCAGGGAAACCCCCAACCACCCTAGAAGAATTACTGGAAAGGGCAGAAAAATATATCCGCGTAGAAGAGTCTATCGAGCTACGATACCTGGGGATGAGAAGTAGGGAGGAAGAGAAACCAAAAAGTAAGAGAAAAGAAGATAGACAAACGGCTCAAAGTCCCCGAATACAATTCATTCCCCTGAATGCACGTTTGATAGACGTAATGATAGTGGTTGAACAACAGGGGTTATTGCAACCCCATCGCCTGATGAAGGAGAACCCTAAGCAACAACGATCAGAGAAGTATTGTCGTTTCCATAAAGATAAAGGACATACCACTGAAGACTGTTGATGGACGATTTCGGTTGGAAAAATTCTAGCAAGTGAACTAGGTCAAGTTATAATATAGTTGGACTGAGTCCTAGTCGATCCCACAGAGACTACTGTTTAAATACTAAGATATAAATTATTTAACTTAATCTAGGCGAAATAAAATGAAGGATTTGATGAATTAACTACTAATTAAAATAAAATAAATTATTCAAAAGAAATTTTTTTTATTAAATTAAAATAGCAGAATAAATTTAAGACTGATTCAAATTTCAAGAAAATGACCAGGAACACACAACGGTACCAGACATCGATAATTGCCACAGATTGGATTTAATCAAACAAGAATCATTCATATTCACGTCAAAATTCCCTAGAATAATTATTAATCTATTTCTAGAATTAACAATCCTATTATCATTTAACAGTCCAATTATTTCTAATTGAATTTAATTAAACAAAAACACATTCACGAGTTATGGAATTTCAAGTTTTGCCTAAAATCGCACACTGAAACCGAATACTATTTCTAGTCGGTTTAACCATGTGTTGATCAATATTTTTGAAGCTAATTTCAATCTCTTCTTTTCAAGTCCAGATCGAACAACAAACATGAAATTAATTGGCCAGATTAAAAGCAAAAATTATGCACAAATATTAATCAATAAATACTTCATAAATAAAAAATCAATCAATCCATTCCATGAACAAAAATCAATAGTCTGGCCCTATCGTGGCCCCGGTAAAAAGACGACTACTCCATAATATCAAAAAGAGACAAAATTCTCATGTTTGAATTCAACATAATTAAATCAAAAAAAGAAGAATAAATAAAATCTCAGCGATGGTGCCGAATCTTGCTTGTGTTCTTCGTTTCTGCTCTCAGCCGTCAAATCTCCAATCTGGCCAAAGTTCAGAAGTCAAAAGTCCTTCCCAATTAGGGCTTGATTCCCTTTTATATTTTCCTCTAAAAACCTTATTTTCATCCAAAATATGTGTCCAATATTGCCCAAAATAAAGGAGTTCCAAAATTTTCAAATTCTGCACGAATTATTTTTTTTCATATCTGCGGCATACACGGACCCCGGACATGGTCCGTGTATTTAAATTATAGCTCCAAAAATTTTATGAAGATGCACGGACCCCTTTCCAGACAATGCACGGGGTCCGTGTATTATTCTGTGGTGAACTTCTCATTGTTCGAAGGTACACAGACCCTCTTCCAAATTATGCACAGGGTCCGTGCATTAAATTCTCTTTAATCCTCTTGACAACTTATGATTTTTTCGTGTTCTCCGGCCAAGTTTCAACATGACATCGAATTGTTTGACTTTTTCTTCAATATTCAAGTCTTTTAAAATCTTAGTCAAACCTACAAACACAAAAAATATGACGATTTAAGCGCAAAACTCGGAATAAAAAATGCCAAACAAGCACGAATACGACAAAATAAAATGCCAAATAAGCTATAAGATTCGTGCTTATCAAATCCCCCACACTTAGATTTTGTTCGTCCTCGAACAAATCAGAAGAAATTAGAGATGAGAAATATCAATGATTTTCAACACAGAGTGGAACAATCAAAACCTTTCAATATACCAAATCTCGTCACACACAGTCAAAAGCTCATACGTCAAAAATCACAAGCCTCGCTTTCGTCACAATTCAAAACTCGAACACTACCCAGAAAAGATCAACAGAATGAGACGTGTGTAGCGTAAGTGTCATAACTTATACTCCTCAAAAGTTTTTCGTTTTAAGGATCTCTCAAGTTTATTCATCATTTTTTTTCAACGCCCCATATTTTATCCGCTAACTTAGCTACAACTTTGATAGGATTAGGATTTCAATCCCCTCGTCTATAGCACGGATGGACCTTCAACCCCATTTCATCCACATACTTAGCCTTGGACTTGGTGATTAGGATTTCAATCCCTTATCCATGACCCGGATGGAGTTGTTATCTCTTTTCTTTTCCTTTTTTTTAAGAGAACCCATTTTACCAATTCACAATTAACTTGCATAAGTCTGAAAAAAGTACATGAAGGATGTCTCATAAAGTCAATGCAAAACTAGTTCATATCAAAGTCTCTCCTTGCAACTACAGCTAATCTCATTCAGTTCTAGGCATGAAATAGTTTCTCAGGCGATCAAAAATCTAGCAAACTAATTGGTATTTCATGTAAACCAGAAGTGAGGTGCCTCAAAAAATACTCATCTCTCTTTTTTTTTTAAAAAAATATGTTGCTAAGTGATATGAAATAGATTGTAATGAACTACCTACCCCCCAAACTTAAATTGCGACACTGTACTCAGTGTTAAGATAATAGAAAAATAAAGTAAAAAAAATAGCAATAGCAAAAACACTTCCCTAAAAATGTCGACGACCATGCAAACACAATGAACGGGTGGCAGCCTGAGCATAGAAAACAACAAAACCAAACAAAATGCATAAAATAGAATCGACTTCTCAACAATCATGTTATTCCCCCTCATTTTCTCGTACCACTGATAATTCTCTAAACTGGTAAACCGAGACGCATCAAAAGAAACCCCCTGACCAGAGCGAGAGGACAAAGCGCCTCCCCTTGCGCGCTTACTAACGGTCTTCCTTGCGCCATATCAAATGAGCAACTAATCCAACACTGTCAAATCTCCCAACACAAACAACTCAAAACAATCGATTTATCAATCACCACTACAACCAAATCTCCCAACACCAGCCGGCCAAACAACAATATAACCAACAATGCCAACACAACAAAACTTTCAAAACGGCCAACATAAACCAACCAACAAGCCAATATAACCAATCGAATTAATCACAACGACAACAACAACCACTGAACAATAAGCAACAACGATAACTAATTTCCAACGCCTAAAATAACAATCACCAACTGTGAACCACAAAAACTCAAACCTAGCACGACATCAATTAACCAAGAGACACTAAATATCCAACCGGAGGAGTTAATCCGTGCTTACCCAATAGAGAACCAAAAACTCACCCGGAAAAGTATTAGAAAAGGAGGATCAAGGGCGGCCCGGAGGTGTATACGGTTGAAGGACACGTAGGTGATAGCCGGAGTAGAATGAACGGGGTCTGTAGAGGGAGAAACGAGAGAGGAACAAATTTTTGGGGAATTAGGGATTTGTGAGTGGGAGGACACGAATCTAAAAGATTTAAAACATAAAACGATGTGAACGGACCTTTGATAATGGTCCGTGTACTGGTCCATGTAGCTTCGACTTACGGAAAAATTTTCGGAGATCAATTTACACGGACCCCGGACAGTGGTCCGTGTTCACCTCCGTGTGCCTACGCAGTTCAGAAAAAATATTTTTTAGAAATCTTGGACACGGACTCTGGGTATGGTCTGTGCCCACCTCCGTATCTCGACTATGACGCTGCTCGTTGTACACAGACCCCAGACATGGGTCCGGACTGGGGTCCGTGTAGCTTCGCATTGTGACTAGATCATGCATTTTAAATATCCGGACCCAAGAACGGGGTTCGGAGATGGTCCGTGCGACCTTTTTTTTTCAATCAATTTAGGCACGGAAACTGACACCCAAAACTCACAAAATTAATCCAATAACTTAGTTTGCATCTACAAATTTCATATAAAACACTCAAGCACACAAGATGCAAAATTGTAAAGAAACTCCCCTGGATGATACGATTCCCCACACTGCACGCATTCTCCTCCTCAACCAATGATATACCAGCTTCATTAAAATATCTGCACCCACAAAAAAATTCGCTGAGATTAACTAAAGAAGAAACAAAAATAAATTAAACAATAAAAAAAACAAAACGAAATAACTAAACAAAAGGAAAAGAAACTGGGTTGCCTCCCAGCCAGCGCAAAATTTATAGTCTATAGCCCGACTTTGCTTCCCTTTTAATTTTAAGGTGGATCATTTGATGTCATGGATCTATGTCCTTCAATACCGTGATTTCTGCCTATGTTGTCATCCACCATCACTATGGGTCCAAGTCCTTTTATATCATCGATGCTCCACCCCATTGTGCGAGCATAATCGCGTAAGAGTCTAGCAAGCTTTGATTGTTCCCTACCTGCCAAAGAAAATGACACAATTATAGGTATACTTGAATCTTCTAACGTCAGACATTTCAAATAAGAGGGCAAATATTTAGATTCAAGTCCAGGAGGTTCTTCGACAGAAAGTTTTGGATTTTGCGAGATTGCGGTTAATTCTGTCATCTTCAAAGAGGACGATTTCACTGTGTTTCGTACCTAAACATTGCCACCTACACATGTACTACGAGCATCAAAATTCAGACAAGAATAATTGACTTTAGGATAAGAGGAATCATTTTTAAACATATTAAACACAACTTGCTTCTCATTCAACCTAAGTATTAATTCCCCCTTCTGAACATCAATTAATGCTCTACTGGTTGCCAAGAATAGAAGTCCTAATATCAAAGGAGTTTCGCGATCATCATCCATATCAAGTACCACAAAGTCCACAGGAAAGATAAATTCATCAACTTTAAGAAATACATTCTCCACTATTCCCTTAGGATGTTTAATTGATCTATCAGCTAGCTTGAGGGACATTGTAACGTCCCAAAATTTATTACCGAATTAATTGGAAATTAAAATAATTATTGAGTTGGAAAAAAATAATTATTACTGCCAAATGAGTTATAGAGTGTATTTACAAAATACACGTGCCAATTAGTCAATGAGTTTGACTATTTCTGAATATCTGATAATATTGGCATTTTGAGATAATTATTGAGATAATGGAATTAAAAATAATTATTGATGCCAGATAATTTAAATTGGAGAAAATAATCAGTTTGGGTGACTGGTCAAAGCCTTAGATTGACTCAATTTATTTATTGGGAATTAACTGGTCTAGTTGACAGGTCAAAGTTCGCTATTTCAGATAATTGTAAAAATGTGTTAATTTACATATTGGAGTAAAATAACACAAGATCATTGAAATGGATCAGTCCGGGTCATTTTAGAACCAATTTTTATAATTCAGTCACCCAAACTGATTATTTTCTCCAATTTAAATTATCTGACATCAATAATTATTTTTAATTCTATTATCTCAATAATTATCTCAAAATGCCAATATTATCAGATATTCAGAAATAGTCAAACTCATTGACTAATTGACACGTGTATTTTGTAAATACACTCTATAACTCATTTGGCAGTAATAATTATTTTTTTCCTACTCAATAATTATTTTAATTGCCAATTAATTCGGTTACAACTATCCCCTCCTTAAATGGAATTTTGTCCTCGAAATTGGAGTAAGTACCGATAAGCTCTGGACAATACGTCCGCATAACAACCTTGGCCTCCGAGAGAGCCTCCTCCTCTGACTGATTCTAACACCGGACCTTGACCAAGGGAAAAACTCGCGTTCTAAGTATCTGCTCCTCCCGTGCTAAGATCTGCTCTAATCGTTCCTTGGACGACAAGTCTGATGCCAACTGCAGAGGCTCATATCCATAACGCATCACGCCCTTCATGGGCGCAATCCTCACAAACACATGGTCTCCAACAACAAACTCGAGGTCTCATAGTCTTCGGTCAGCATAACTCTTCTGACGAATATATGTGGCCCTCACTTTGTCCCAAATTCGAACCACGATATCTTTAGTCTACTGAACTAACTCGAAACCTAAAAGAATCCTCTCGCCAACAACGTCCCAATGCACGAGAGATCTACACCTTGTTTCGAAAAAGTCTCGTATGGAGCATACCTATAGACGCCTGACAACTGATGCTATAGGTGAACTCCACTAACGGTAGTCTCGACTCCCAAGAGCCCTAAAATTCAATCACAATAGGATCTCAACAAAACCTCGATATCAACTGTCCCACAATTCTATCTGGTGCCCGCCAAACACTAAATTCCAACGGTGCTAACAATCACTATCAGTTACGAGCCAAAACAATGTCAAGACGACGTTCAGTATAACTCAGCTCAATAAATAACTTGATGGGTCATAATAAAATCAAAATCTAAGAGACGTGGTTCAGAACAATATCAAAGTAAAATAATCTGGAAAACAAATCTGCAAAAAGGAAACAATTCGTTTGCAGTCTAATACAATGGGTGGGCGAATCAATTCAAGGCTTCATGAATCAATGGATACGAGCCAATCAATAAATATCAAATCAGATGATCAACTGTCGACAAGTATGACATCATGTCCACCATCAATACAAATAAAAATCAAGGTTGTCAGCGTGACTTACACACGAGGAAATCCGCACGCACTCAACGAAAATGAAATAAAATCTCAAGGTGTAATCCGATGTCAACAAAATAAAATCGAGATCCCAATGGAATGGAATAACAATACTCACCCAAATCAATATCCATGTCCAGATTTAGAATTCAAGTTTTCAAGAAATATGAATTTTCGAAATTCATAACCGAAATATCATTCGAAGCCAAATTGACTGAATCTTCATTGAACAATGTCATGCGAATCAAGGAATGCATGAACTACAAGAAGGATTCCAATATTTTCGAAAAGAATCGATAAAATGACTTACATAACTGATTTTCCTCTATCCCAAAATCACCTTCCCAATCCCTCACAAAATCAACTAAACGTCAATCAATACTTAATTACTCAATTAGGACTATCACCAAATTCCCAAATTTTATATATTCAACAAACTAATTCATCTCTCAATAGTACCCTTCACTCGAATCATTGGGCTCAACGATTCCTGAGAAAAATGAAATATAAATTCCTCGATAGCAATCAATCAAATCTCTAAGATAATTCTAAAAAAATTCCCTCCGACCCAACATTCTCATCTAACCTATATCAAACAATTACTAAAATCCTAAAAAACTACTGAGGTAAAAGAATGCGTAGCTCCATAATCTAGCAACACAAACGTAACAATACCTTTAAGGCTAATCTTCCCTGTACACAAAATATTTCCTAACAGATATAGGACGTTCCTCTAGAGCAACCAATTAGCATCCTAAGTTCAATCCTGAGCATGCTAATTTAACCAATTCCCAATTCTCATCCTACACATCCATTTCTAAAACACAAGTACAATACTCAAGCGATTTCCAATGCAAATCTTAACTAAGAATCTCAATAACCGAATTTAAGAATGCAAATTAGGACTATCCGCGATAAGAGAAGTATCATGATCTGCATCCTCATCATGCACCACAAACAGGCGCCTTGTGGTCTGCCTTGCCCTGTGACAGTTCCTCAAAATCATTCTGGATCCTTGCAATGGTAACACCTGATTGAGCCAACCAAACACTTTCCAAAATGAGGCCTCTGACGCTGTTTGTATAAAGGTACCCCTCCAGTTCTAGGAGCAACTGTCCCCTAATGCTGATGGCCCTGCGGCCTCTGCTGCTGCTGATGCAGTCTAGGAGAATCTGATCCCTTAGACGATCCAAAATAAGACTTCTATGCTGGCTGCTGCAAGGAATGTCCTCTAGATGACTGCTGGAACTGTCTCTGCTTCTGGGAGTCAGCCTGCATCTCTTTCCTCTCTTATCGGACTGGCACGCTCGACTAACCGCTACCTTGTGCTTCGTCACGTCTGCCATGGAAACATATGCTTGATATCGGACCTCAAGTTCCCAGTAAAATGCCGCAGCCTCTCTCCATTGTAGCAATCGTGGGCACAAAGTGACACTCCCGCTCGAATTTCCTCAAATACTTGGCCACAGTCCTGTCTCCCTGTCGAAGGATCATGAAGTCACGAATCAGATGGCCTCGCACATCCTCTGTGAATTACTTTTCAAATAAAGTCGTCTTGAAATCCCTTCAAATCATCCTGGCCAGATCAAGACAAGTCACTGCGCCTTCCCACCAGAGAGTTGCATCATCCTTTAACATGTAGATTGCGCATCTGACCCAATCAACATCCTGGGTCCCCATGAAGGCAAAGATCGTCTACAACGCTAGAATCTACTCCTCAGCCACAAGTGGATCACGTGTTCATGCAAAATCCTTCGATCCTTGCTTGCAGAACCTCTCAGTGATGTCCTCATCGTGCGCCCTCCTAAGCTGTCCAGCCTGATGCTCAAGTAAACTCGTGATACTAGCTAGCATGTCCATGCTGGCCCTCTCAAAAGCTGCGAGTGGTAGAGCTGCAGGTGAAGGTAGAGGCGAAGGTGGATCCTGATTACCCGCATCGCAAACTACGCGACTCGAAAACATACTGCAATTCCCAATAATCCCTCACGCAACTGTAGTGCATAGCTATGTATTTTAATTTAAAATCCTTATAACATGAATTTAAGTGAAAACTAACTCATGGGTCCCATTCGTAAAGCATAATTAAAAGAATTTAAAACTCACAGACTGGTAGTGTGACTTCTGAGCTCCACGTAGCAGGCTAGCCAACCCTCCAAGGACCTTGCTCTGATACCAAATGAAACGACCCAAACTCGAAGGAATTTTTTTTAAATATTACATATATGCCCATACATATATGCATCTATACTTAAAATAGATTTTCCTAAAATTTAATGCATAATAAAAATCGAATGCATCTTAAAAGTTTAAAAACTCGAACAGGTTAAAATTCATGAAAACGACTATAATCTCAAAAGTATGCAAACTAATGAAAAAAAGTAAACATGTGCGGAAAATAGCTCAATACATAAAATATCTCATCATAAACTAAATCAACTGAAACATGAGCTGGCGAAGGTCACGGGTGTGCTAGCTTGCCACGGATGCACAGAGGTCTTCACCACCAGTCGGGACCACAACCCCTGAATAACATAAAACTCACCTGCACATCATTTAGATCTAGTGAGCCTAAAGGCCCAGCATGCTCTACCTTTAATAACGAGTACTACTAAATAAAACCACATGCAAGCACATAACGTATATAAAAATAACCTGAGGATTCTAATGCATGCATGATCGTAAAATCGTATGCATAAACTACGTCGTAATCTAAATCATAATATAATACGTATCATAATACGTAACATAAGCATTGGCATGTCATAAACATAAAAATCATTTTTCTGTGGGTCATATCAGTGAAGTATAACCTATTCGATTGATCAATCTAAATCCATCGTACGTAGTGGCGGCCTGTGGGGTGTACCTCTAACGCCTTATGCCACTTCACCCAACCTTTGGGGATCCATAGGCTCATAATCGTAAGTGGAAAGGTCATCGGGCCCGGTATCCCGACCTCTAATCCCGTGTTTGTCACAAATCACTTCAACTTCCCAAAAATATTTTCTTTACATGCCCGTTATCTCATCATAAAATACATGCATGAATCATGAACTTAGAAATATCATTTTCTTAAATTTTGCCCGTAAATATATATTTAATTCATTTTTCATAATAAAAGTCATACTTATATGAAAATATACATATACATCAATTAAATATATATTTATGAACTATTTTTTTTGTCACTGGATAGTTCGAGTTACTGCCCCTTAACTAAAGCCCATAAACTTAGACTGGCTTATTAACATTTATACTGACCCAAAAATACTTATACCAACTCAATCAGATCTAAAATGACCCAATCAGACTTAGATTGACACAATAGTACTCAGTCCAACTTAGAACTTAGTCCAACCAAATAATTAAACAACTTAGGTTCGTTAACATATTTAGCTCTATTATTGAATTAAACCTCCAATAAATATATTAAGCCCAATAAGTTTGGCTCAATAACTAAATCAATTCATTCAAGCCCAAATAACACTTTATCCCAAATAAACAATTAAGCCCAATAAATAAATTGAACACAATAAACATTTTAGACTCAATAACTAAATTAAGCCCAATGAACATCTTAGGCCCAATAACAAAATTGGCCCAATGAATAAACTAAACACTTAGACTCTTAAATAAATTACCTGGCCCAAAATAAAATAGTTCGGAACCAAACCATAACATATGACCCTAATACACTTTACCCGACCCGGACTACCCACTCGTCCGAGCCCTGCCTGAGCTGCCCGCTAGATAGATCACCCTTACAACCATCCAACTGTTCACCTAGCCGACACTACTTCAAGACATCTTAAACCAAGACCCAAAGGGACCTAACTCAGCCATAAACCTATGAACAACAACTAAGAACCAGCCATGACAGAAAAATCATCCACAATACATAAAAACGTGAATAATGCATGAGTTAAAATTTAGCTACTATATCCACATAAAAATGTAACAACACAATTTAATAATCAAAACAATGAATATACTGATCTAAACGGTGTGAGCAAGGAAGGGTATAACATGCATTTGCGTTTAAAACGCACGAAAAACCTATACAGTTGCGGTTGCGCATATCGGGACTTGGAAATCTCATAATTATCCAATTTTGGATCAAATCCCTAATCTGCTGATTTCTGCCTCTAATTATCCTCAACGGGCTTCCGATCTGCGAAAAATCACACAATGGTCAAAAGTCAACCTTGGTCAACTCTGGTCAAACTTTGACCAAAAATTACCAAATTTTATTGCGCTCTCACCGCTTAACGATTTTGAATCTCGACTCAAAACTTTGATATTCGGATCTATCACATCGAGACGATCGAAAATGGTTAGCATGTTGACGGCCGGTGGCTTGCCAGAGAAGACAGCGGCGATGGCGGCGGCGGTCATCGGAAAATCGCAGAACAACTCCAAAAATTATGAAATTTGGCAGACTTGTAGAGCTTGACGAGACGATTCTAATGGACTAAGCCACGATCGGAGAAAATCACCGAGGTGGTCGGAATCGGCGATTTAGAGTGGCGGCGGCGACGACATTCAAAGCTTCGATCTACCCGATTTTTTCAGGAAAAATGCTGGAATAAGCTTGGAAAATGATCTACACACATCCTAATATCATTTAGCAGCCCAAAAACAAGCTCAATCGAGCTAAAATCCGAATATTATACGCGAAGAATATGATGAATAGTGTCGCCCCTTTCTCGACTTCGTGCTCACCAAATCGGACACCAAAACTCACGATTCTTGGTATGGTTGTGACCGCCTCGACGAGAGCTACAAGATGGGAGGGTCAATCGACGGCGATGGGCGGTGGCTGGCAGCCGGCGACGGAAGAGGCGTGAATGGGGGTTAGGGTTTAGTGTGTGTTTTAGGTGTTTAGTGCGTGAGAATAGTGTTAGGTTCCATCACACCTATACCCAATTTTTTTGCAAGTGAATATGGCATTAAGTTGATACTAGCACCTAGATAACATAAAGCCTTATCAAATGACATACTACCGATAGCACAAGGTTTATAAAAACTCCCTGGATCTTGAAGTTTTGGTGGGAGCTTGTTTAGAAGTACCGCCGAACATTCCTCATTCAAAGTCACGGTATTCAAATTGGTTAGCTTCCTTTTATTTGATAGAATTTCTTTCAAGAACTTAGAATAACTCGGTATTTGAGCTAGGGCATCTGCAAAAGGGATGTTAACATGGAGTTTCTTGAAAATTTCAAGAAACTTTTTAAATTGATGATCAAAATTTAATTGCCTAACTCTTTGGGGAAAAGGAAGACTAGAAATATCAATCTTAGAATTTAAGTCATCTTCCTTACCTTTCTTACCTTTGCGTGGAGAGAGACTGACTTGTGCTGGTGTGTGCTCTGCCTTGACTTCTTGCTCCTCTGTCTTGACTGTCATATCATGTTGCACAAAGATGGCATTCATTTCCATAGGATTCTTCACTGTGTCACTAGGTAGTGAGCCTGGAGCCCGGGAAGATAACTGGTTTTCCAACTGACCCAATTGGGTTTCCACTCTTTGTATCATGGCATCATGATTCTGCCATCTCATCTCGTTCCCAGCTATGTACTTTGCAAGCATGTATTCCAGATTTGACTAATTCTCAGATGGGTTGAAACCCGGTGGCATAGAAGGTCCAGCACCTTGTGGAAGTCTAACTGTTTGCTGAGGAGGCCTTTGCTGTGCAGGTTGCTGAGGTGGATTAAAATATTGAGGCTCGACAGAATTTTCAGCCTGTTTCCACCCAAAATTTGGGTGACTTCTCCAACCCGGATTATATGAAAAACTGTATGAATTATACTGTTGTCGCCCTTGGTTCCCCACATAATTCACTGAATCACTTTCAAAAATTGGCGGCCCATCAAAAAATGAATCTGGCATAAATGGAATGCCACTTGCTGATCCTTCAACTGCCTCAGTGCTTCCCTGAACTTGATTCACTTGTTTTACTGAGGCTGATTTATTAGCTTGTAGTTGAGATACTTGATGGGTCAGTCCATCAAGTTTCGCTGTAATTGCTATCAAAGCATCCATCTCAAGAAATCCAACTTTCTTTTCTCTCCTGCTGTCTTGCCAACCAACATTGCTTTCAGCCATATTTGAAATGATTTCGAGTGCTGCTACATGAGTTTTTCTATAGAGGCTGCCATTGGCAGCTGCATCAAGCATAGAACGCACAGATGAATCCACCCCATAGTAGAAAGTATCTACTTGTTGGCCTATGGAGAGATCGTGTACAGGACATACTCTTAACATCTTTTTAAATCTCGTCCATGCGGCATTCAGTGATTCTCCATCTTTCTGCCTAAAAGACATGAATGCATTCCGCAGTTGTGTAACTTTAGTTGGTGGAAAATACTTGTGCATGAAAACTTCAACCAGACCATCCCAAGTAGTAATTGATCCTTCTGGAAAATCTCGAAGCCACTCTATCGCTTCTCCTTGTAGTGAAAACGGAAATAGCCTCAGTCGAACAACATCAAAAGTCACTCCATTAAATTTGAAGGTGTCACAGATTGACAAGAATTGCTCCAGATGAGCATTCAGATCCTCAGAAGGCGTCCCTCCAAATCTGACTTGCATCTGAATCATCTGGATAATGGATGGTTTAAGTTCAAAAGTGTTCTCCTGAACTGCAGGGCGAACAATGCTGGATCCGTATCCTCCAAATAATGGTCGATGAAGGTCCATCAAAGTGCGGTTATTCTCTTCTTCGGCCATATCTTTAAACTCCTCTTCAGATTCAAAATTAAGAGCCAAGTTATTCTGCCTTCGATCTCTGCGTATGCGACGAAGAGTGCTTTCAATTTCCAAATCAAGCGGTATGAGGTCGTCAGAATCTCGAGAACGGCTCATATAACATGAGATATACTCCTGAAATAAAAAATTAAAGCGCACAAATCAACCACTTGAATAAAAATTAAGCAAAAAAAAACCTAGTCTCAAATAAATAATCAATCCTATTAGTAAACAAATAGTCCACGGCAATGGCGCCAAAAACTTGACCGATGATTTCGGTTGGGAAAATTCTAGCAAGTGAACTAGGTCAAGTTATAATATAGTTGGACTGAGTCCAAGTCGATCCCACAGAGACTACTATTTAATTACTAAGATATAAATTATTTAACTTAATCTAGGAGAAATTAAATGAAGGATTTTATGAATTAACTACTAATTAAAATAAACTAAATTATTCTAAAGCAGAAATTTTTATTAAATTAAAATAGCAGAATAAATTTAAGACTGATTCAAATTCAAGAAAATGACCAGGAACACACAACGGTACCAGACATCGATAATTGCCACATATTGGATTTAATCAAACAAGAATCATTCATATTCACAACGAAATTCCCTAGAATAATTATTAATCTATTTCTAGAATTAAAAATCCTATTCTCATTTAACAGTCCAATTATTTCTAATTGAATTTAATTAAACAAATACGCATTCACGAGTTATGGAATTTCAGCTTTCGCCTAAAATCGCACACTGAAACCGAATACTATTTCTAGTCGGTTTAACCATGTGCTGATCAATATTTTTGAAGCTAATTTCAATCTCTTCTTTTTCAAGTCTAGATCGAACTACAAACATGCAATTAATTGGCCAGATTAAAAGCAAGAATTATGCACAAATATTAATCAATAAATTTTTATAAATAAAAAATCAATCAATCCATTCCATGAACAAAAATCAATAGTCTGGCCCTATCGTGGCCTCGGTCAAAAGACGACTACTCCATAATATCAAAAAGAGACAAAATTCTCATGTTTGAATTCAACATAAATAAATCAGAAAAGTAAGAATAAAGAAAACCTCAGCGATGGTGCAGAATCTTGCTTGTGTTCTTCGTTTCTGCTCTCAGCCGTCAAATCTCCAATCTGGCCAAACTTCAGAAGTCAAAAGTCCTTCCCAATTAGAGCTTGATTCACTTTTATATTTTCCTCTAAAAACCTTATTTTCGTCCAAAATCTGTGTCCAATATTGCCCAAAATAAAGGAGTTCCAAAATTTCCAAATTATTCACGAATTATTTTTTCCACATCTGCGGCATACACGGACTTCGGACATGGTCCGTGCCTAGATCCGTGTATTTAAATTCTAGCTCCAAACATTTTACAAAGATGCACGAATCCCCTTCCGAACGATGCATGGGGTCCATGTATTATTCTGTGGTGAACTTATCATTGTTCGAAGGTACACGGGCCCTCTTACAAATTATGCACAGGGCCCGTGAATTAAATTCTCTTTAATCCTCTTGACGACTTATGATTTTTCCGTGTTCTTCGGCCAAGTTCCAACGTGGCATCGAATTGTTTGACTTTTTCTTCTATATTCAAGTCTTCTAAAATCTTAGTCAAACCTACAAACACAGAAAATATGACGATTTAAGCGCAAAACTCGGAATAAAAAATGTCAAACAAGCACGAATACAACAAAATAAAGTGTCAAATAAGCTATAAGATTCGTGCTTATCAATTGTTTCAGCCTCCGGGATGAGATAGAAAAGTTAATCAAGCGAGTATACTTGGGTGATTATGTGGATAAGTCTCGTAGTCAACAGCGAGATAACAAGCACCATGATGACAACCGTCAACGTGACCAATGTAAAGAGAGAGGTGACACAAGAAAAAAACCCGACCAAAGGGAAGTGAATATGCCTACGGGAGGCACGATATCTGTCATAATCGGAGGACCAGCTTGCGGTGATACAAATCGTGCACGGAAAAATCTTACGCATGTAGTCAGGGGAAATTATTCATCCTCACATCAGGTCTCCATCCAAACAGTACATGATATTTCAAGACCAAGTGAAGAGGTGTCATTTGGAAATGCAGATTTGGAAATTTTTTGAGATGAACACAACGATGCCCTCATAATTTCCGCAACAATTTCTAATTTTTGGGTAAAAAAGATACTAGTGGACTCCGGAAGTTCAGCAGATATCATTTTTTATGGGGCATTTTAGAAAATGGTAATAAGCAACACATAGTTGATGCCAGTGAAAACTCCTGTCGTCGGGTTTTCAGGGGAAATAATTGAAGCAGCGGGGGAACTCACACTACCACTCTCTCTAGGATCATATCCCCAACGAACCAGCAAACTGGTGAAATTCCTAGTGGTTCAGGCCCCTTCTCCTTACAATGTAATACTTGGACGTCCAAGTTTGAATTTGTTTCGAGCAATAGCATCCACACATCAAATGAAATTGAAATTTCCAAATTTTGACGGAATTGGAGAAGCGATTGGAGATAGTTGGCTTGCAAGGGAATGTCACGCATCTATCTTACGAAACTCTACGGGAAGTCATAGACAGTCCGGTCTCTGTGAAGACTCATTGAAAGAAAAATAGGCAAAAACTTGATTACGATAAGGATGGAAACCAAATACACCTTATCGAGGGAGAATCACAGGATCAAGAGAGAATGAAGGCCACAGACACACTCAAATACATAGAAATAGTTCCCAGAGATCCAAATAAAGTCAACAAGATCGGATCAGATTTGCCAGTAGAAGAGGAAAAAGTTTTGACAAACTTTTTGCGGCACAATGTCGATATCTTTGCTTGGGGTGATGAAGCCTTACCAGGTATACCTCCGGAACTTGCACTTCATCATCTTAATGTGGACCCACAAATGAAACAAGTCAAGCAAAAAAAAAAATCTTTCGATCCAGACAAAAACAGACATATCACTGAAGAGGTTGAAAAACTTTTAGTAACCAAATATATCAGACCGGTTTCATACCCAGAATGGTTGGCAAATGTTGTATTGGTCCCAAAACCCGGAGGAAAGTGGCGTCTTTGCATAGATTATACCAATTTAAATAAAGCTTGCCCAAAAGATATTTTTCCATTGCCTTGCATAGACATTTTGGTCGATTCAACTATAGGCTGCGAGCTACTTAGTTTCCTTGATGCATACCAAGGATACAATCAAATAGGCCTAGCTCCAAATGATCAAGAAAAATAAATTTTTATCACTGATCGTGGAATCTATTGCTATGATGTAATGCCCTTTGGACTCAAGAATGCCGGCGCCATATATCAGCGGTTGGTGAATAAAATGTTTGCAAACTTAATTGGACTAAACATGGAGGTATACATAGATGACATGCTAGATAAGAGCATCCAAGCTAGTCAACATGTAGAGGACCTTTCCGAGTGTTTTGAAATATTGAGAAAGTATCAGATGAAATTGAATCCCGAAAAATGCTCTTTTGGCGTGCGAGGTGAAAAGTTTTTGGGTTACAAGGTTTCACAAAGAGGAATAGAGGCGAATCCCAAAAAGATTAAAGTTGTTCTATGCATGAAACCCCCACGAAGAGTTAAAGGAATACATGAGATGACTGGAAGAATAACAGCCTTAAACCGCTTCATTTCTCGTTTTGCAGACAAAGGTTTGTCATTCTTCAAAATCTTACGACAAGGAAAGAGATTCCAATGGACCGAAGCATGTCAGAAAGCATTTGAAGATTTGAAGAAATATCTATCAATACCGCCACTCTTGACCAAGCCTCACGAAGGAGATACTTTGCTACTTTATTTACCAGTATCATCTGAAGCAGTTAGTGCTGTACAAATGTTTGAAGAAGGAAGAGAGCACAAACCTGTGTATTACACAAGTCGGACATTGCAAGGGGCAGAGATTTGGTATGCCAACATAGAAAAGCTAACGTTAGCTTTAGTGACTGCAACAAGAAAGTTACGTCCCTATTTTCAATCTCATCAAGTAATGGTTTTGACCAATCATCCTCTCAAACAAGTGCTAGTCGGCCCAGAGGCCCAATTTTATCCAAGCCCAAGATACAAGGGCCCAAGGCCCAAGAATCAAGGGCACAAGGCCCAAGCCCATAAAGCACTCTTAAAGCTCTATAAATAGAGAAACATCTCCATATGAATATTCAAGGTACATTCTTATTTTTCTCTCTAACTTGAGTTTTCTTATTTTGGGAGATTATCCTTGTGCTCTTGGCTGACTTGAGCATTGGAGTGCCTATGCCGGGTAACCGCCCAGCGCCTCTGACATTTGTTTGTGATGTAGGTGATGATCCAAGAAGTTTCAGCTTACGCTATAGGGTTCACTTTACGCTACGTGTTTACCTTACGTTGCAAGGTTTACCTTACGCTACGTGTTCACCTTATCCTGCAAGGTTCACCTTATGCTATGTGAGGTCTCTACATTGCAAGGTTCAGACTACAGATCTTATGTACCTATACTTGTATTTTTTGGCTACATCACAACCAAAACTCAAATCACCCTAAAAGTCTACAACCTTCGGTCACACACTGAATGCGCTGATTTATTTGCAGCCAAGACCCAAACATGAAAAATCACAATTCGACAAAAACTTCAGGAAAAATTATGAGCAATAAGCCTGTCATCAACAAAAAAAACATCCAAAATATGAAGGAAGAGGGCATGGACGGATCTAAGGCAAGGCAAGTGGACAATCGCTATCTTGCCCAATTTCTAATAAACCATCCGGCCCAACATCGAACACATTCACAATAATTTTACTAGCTGTGGTGTTTAAAATCAAACACATTTTTCTTATTTATTTATTGGGTTATGTCGATGCTAGCGATTCGCTCACGTGCATAAAAATTGAATCGTTAAATCCTGGGCACTGTCCCAATAGGATAGCATCAACAAATCTCATTGATAGATAGTTCTGAACTCGATTTTTCAAAAGGCAAGGTTTAAAGTATTATTAATTTTAAAAATGATACATTACAAGGAGGATTACAAATTGAGTTACAAAATGTATTTGTAATTACAAACTTATCCCTACCTACACTTTATTTGGAGAAAAAAAATATATTTGAAAAATGCATTTAAGATATTTTGTAATTCAAATGCACCTTGGAATTCAATGTGTAACCCCATTTGTACATGTAACACAATCCTATTAATGTTATACAATGAGTTATGCGTATTTTAGGTATTTAAATGTAACAATCCTCCAACGTCTCAGACAATATATATGTAAAACATAAGATCGTAGATAAATATGTCAATCTCATTTGAGCAAAGTTTATGGCGGCTTTTTAGGCAGGTGGAGGATTAGTGAGTTGCGTGAAGTAGACCACTACCACATACTCAATAATTGTTCAATAAGAACTGGAAGCAAGTGCCGAAGGATCCAACAGAAGCATAAGGAAGTATATATCAGAGAAAAAAGAACTCAATCTAACCCAAACACTTCGAAACTTTCTAGCTTTCATTTTTTAACATCTTATTCATATTTCCAAGCAATACCCAGATTTTACTTTCATCTTTCTAAATATGACTTTCATCTTTCAAAATCTGTAAGGAAAAATGTTAATTTTAATTCTTAATGACTTTTTTTGTGTTCTTGCCACTTGAATAATTTCATTTCGCTTTTCTAAAATTAATGTTTTCAGAGTGTTTAACACTATTAAGTAGTGTTTGACAGAACTTTTAGGAAGCACTTCTCAGTTTTTTCTTAATAAAATTTTGAAATTTTGTTAAGAAAAAACTGATAATTGATTTTTAGAAATTCTACCAAACACTACCTTAGAAATTATATCTTGGAGCGATTATATGTTGAGTGCTTTTGAAGATTTTTGTAGAAACAGGTAACTACTACCACTTCAAAAGATTTATATTTTTAAAGAATCATGCTACTGTTAGAGTAAATGTCCAACAAGCCAACTTGTGGTTGTGGGTTTTATTTATTTTGACGTGTAAACACTCTTTATTCAATTTATTGATTATCTTAATGGTATACCTTTATATTTATACCCATGTAACAACATTAATATAAAGACCTTGAGATTACTATAGTCCATGAGAAATGCGATTACGCAATTGTTGGTAATCATGAAACACATTTCTCAGTGACTGTAGTCTCTGAATTAGTTCCTGGTCGATGAGCTTTCAAGAAGAAGGATATTGACAAGCTCGATTGAGATCAGTATTCGAGTCATATTGATGCTACGTTTCATTAGCATGGATGTAGAGACATCCGCATACTCGAATAGGTGCTTATTGGATAAGTACACTGAACAACCCTCACCCTAAATTCTCTAAGTGGTTACCACTGGTCGAGTAGAGAATTTATAGTTACAGTTGTGCATCATTAATCCTCACGACCCAATACACCACTGCAGCTCTATCTAATGAGCATTGCATTGTGACTTGTTTTCCGACTCCTTGAGGGTCATAAGGTGGCAAGTTCGGTGCATTGTAAATTGGATAGGAGCTTGTGCATTGTAGTTGGAAATTCAGTTGCTCACTTTTAATAGTGGATGTCCTATGTGTTCTATCAAATAAATATCTCAATGAATTTCTGGACAGAGTAGGATGTATGTTTTAGAGAAAAGAGTTTCTCTAGTTACATGCAAATGAGATATGACATGTTGGAACATACACATAGTTGTTGAAATCAATTGGGATCTCGACATACCAATGCCCTAGTTTCAATCGGGACATATGAACTGAAAGGATCGTAATGCATGTTAACTATAACTGAAGGTTCTTGCAGGCATGCACTATCAGTTTGTATCTATAGGATCGTGACACGACTTTGCTAGGCGCTAATCACGATTCAGTGGGTTAAGCCGAAATGAGTTCGGAAATCGATAATTAAAAGAGTTTAATTAATCAATGAGAACAATTAGGGTATGTCCACAAAAGATTAAATATGTTTAATCTAAAATCGCAAAAAGTTGTGATCCCATGACTAGCATACACCTGAACCATTGAGGGTCACACAAATACTAATTGTGATATACTCGAACAAGATAATTAAATTCAATGAGTTGAATTTAATAGTTATAAATTTAATATGATTAAATTTATAAGCTTATAATTTAGATTATGAGCTAATTTTAAATAGACACGAAAAATCAAGAAAGTTTTATTTTTGAATTGCTTCCATGAAGATATCTATATGTAATATTGTAGTAACGAGTTTAATATGCTCGTCATGAAAATAAATTTGATTTATTTTTTTGGACTACGCTATAAGAATGATGAAATATTTTGTGAGAAATGTTTTAATTAATTTTTAATTGAGATACTATTTGGATAGTATTTAAAAATTAATGAAACTGTCACAAAATATATATACATATATACATATCATATCAAACAAGATAAAGAAATTAGAATGGAAAAATTTTATTTCTTATCTTGGTGATATACATATATATGTAGAAGATAATGAGATATTTGATTTATGGAAATCAAATAATTATCTAAATTGATATCTAATAATTAATGATAATATCATTATCATTAAGTTATTATACTTATTAATATAGTTAACGTGAAATCATAATATTAAGTAATCATTAATAATAATTTGTTAATGATGATATGATTTTCATTAAATTATTATAATCTGTGTACATATATATATTTATACGTATGGTTATTAAAAAAAAAGTAACTATATTTGATTTATGAAATCAAATAACTAATTTTAAGTAATAATTAATGGTAATGAGATTATAATTATATTTTTACTAATAATAAGTTAATATATATATATGTACACGTATGGAGGCTTCAAGAGAGTCAGACTTTCACAATTCAGAATCGAGAATTGCAATTGTGAATTCAATTCTCGGTTGGAAATTAAGATTTTGATTTTTCGTGTTCTTGATATACAATCTATATATCGTATCGACCGTGGTTTTGATATGGTATTAGATTTCTTGTTCGTATAATTCGAATAGTTGTCTAGTGCCAATTATTCGTGGTAGATCCAATTGGTGGTGGACCGGATTTTTGGCGGCTGCGGAAAAGTATACAGTTGGGGTCAGATTGGAACAAGACAGGAGTAACCATCCACGACCCAAGGACATGTGGTAATCTCTTTTCATGTGTTTAATATTTTATGCATGTTATTTTATGAATCAAAGACAACCCACAATTGTCTCCGGGATCGATAGATCAAAAAATTTTATAATTCTGTTGCGTATTCGATGCGGGTTCCAGAGAAACCCAACAGCTACATGTACAATGAGCTTACATATTAGGTTACAAAATGCATTAAAAATTAAAAAATATCATAAATGCATTTTTAAAAGATTTTTTTCAAATCAAGTGTAGGGATAATTTTGTAATTTCAAATGCAATTTGTAACATTGATTGTACATATAACATTTTCCATTTTTAATCCGATTATTTTAAACACTCTAAAATGTAGGATTGTTAGAGCGGGTATTAAACACTCTTATGATATGTTAGAGCGGTGACTAAATGTGCTCTTGTAAATGCTCGGCAAGAGCGGTTAGTTAACATGTAAGGTCTAAAAATCCACAAAACCTACTCACGATGAATTATTGAAATAGTACTGAAAATTATGAGTTTAAATTTTTAGATCATGAAATTTTATGCAAAATGTTAATTTTAATGTTTTTCAAATATGAGTTAATTTCGATGATCAAGGGAGTCGAGACTAGCCAATAAACAAGATTTAAGTACTTTTAAGTTAAAATATGTTTATTGTGCAGATTTTTATTTTAAGTTGTGCATGGTGGTTTAATTTTAAAGTTAAAAGGACATAAGTTTTCTCCCATTTTCTCTCACTTTAATGCCGCCATATTCCCCTCTCCCTTCACTTTTCGAAATTCTGCACTTATTTTTTTGGAGTGAAAGATTTGTCGTTTGTTCGTCTCTTGAAGGCTAGATCGTCCCCAACATCCGGTTTATCCATACGTTCGAAGAAAGGCAAGTTTCTTCAAAATTTTGAAACTACCATTCAAGAATATAGATATGTTGATATAAATTCTTCATGTTAATGTATATGTATTGTTTATTGTATAGAATTTTGAGAGATTTTGAAGAGCATGATGTAGAACTGTAAAACGTGAATTGTTCTTGATGTTTTGTATACAGATTTTTGAGGATTGATGCACAATATGTTTGAATCTCAGATTTTTTGTGTGTATTTTGTAAGCATAGATTTTGATTCAAATATTTTGAATTGGGTTATTTTTGACGAATCCTTTTCGAGTTTTGAAACTTTTTCATGTAGGTGATCGAGTTTTTCAACGTGTGAGTGAGTATGTTTGAAATAAGACCGAAAAAGACCGAAAAACTAGGGGTGGAATAGGGTCGGGACACCTCCCGTAACCCTCCTACCAATTACGGTCCCGAAAAGAATCGAAAACTTTTTTTTTTCTACCGATCCCATACCCGACACATTTCGGGATCCTGTCAGGTCGGGAGATAAAATCGCGTATTTTTTTTTTCATTTCCAAGATTTCGTTCGAAATACAAAAAAAAATGTGATTATTTTATAAAAATACTGTTTAAAAATTTATATTTTTAATTAAAAAATAAATATTCAACTTAAAATATATAATTTTAAAATGTGCCGGATAAATGACAATGCTTCAAAATTTTGTCGAAAAGAGGAACATCATATTATGCATAGGATAATTATTAATAAAATGTTCGAATATAAATTACAAGATAATTATTGCATCACTTATTCTACATATTTGTTATAATTATATAATTATAAATATGAATTAATTAAATTATTAATTTATAATTTTTAAAAATACACAAAAATAAAATGTCATTTCGTGATTCTATTATTCGATAGTTTCAACAATAAACAATTATGTGAATTAAGTCCAATTAATTGTTATATGAGTGAAAACACAATAATATTTAGCTCAATCTATTAATAAAAATATTAGTAAAATATATTCTAATATTATTTTGGGACGGGTCGGGAATCCCATATGGATAAGGTTTTATTCTCGATCCCTCTTCTCATATTAATCGGGACGGGAAAAATCCCAAAAATTCGGGTCGGAAAAACGTTAAGTTGGGATTTTTTCGATACGGAAATGGGATGGGATCCAGGAAGGTTCGGAATTTCGAAAATTTTGGTCACCCCTAAAAAAACCAAGAAATCGCTAATTTTTCCTCATTTGTGCAGCAGGCAAGCATAGAGGCACCACCAGAGGCACTCCAGCGCCACCAGGGTTGAAACCCTAGCGCATAGGATCTGCTGCCGCAACCCTAGTGCCCAGGCGCCCTCCAGAGGTGCCTCAGCGCTAGGGGCTGCCCTGAGAGATCCTTTTAAATGTCGTTTTGAAGCCCTAAATTCATTTTAAAGATATTTTAAGGTGTTTGAATTGTTTATAAGATATTTCATGGAAAGATTTTCAAGTTTTGAAGCCAATAACAAAAAAAACGACTAACGTGGATTGGTTTAGCTATATATGCACACATATGTTATTATTCCTTCACGAAATGTATGTTCTTATAAAAGGCATGATGTTTGAGAATGATGAAGTTATGATGCATGAAAAGCTATATTTTGATGTTTGAAGTGTACTTGGGTTGACAACATGGTATTGACGCCCCGTGATGAGTTTTGGAGAGGACCTTTCCAAAGAATGAAAGTTTATATGAATAGGTATGAGACGATATGCATATTGGCTTCGGTTAGTATGGGATGTACCAAATATTATATGATGTTGCACAACTATTTATATGATCATGGACCCAATAAATGTGTTCTAATGGTTATCACATTTGTATAAATATCATCACCCAAAAGAAAAAATGCCATGTTTTTAGGATTTATTCACGTCCAGTACATGTTATAAGTGTTGAAAATATATTTAAATAAAATTTTTGAATGAAAATAATAGATCATGAATGTGAGAGTGTCCTTTGCATCTTCATATTCTTGAATTAATTTGAGACTTTTGGCTCTCCATATTCTTGAGTTAAATGAAAGATTAATTGAGTTAATTAATCTTATGACTCTTGGTGTGCTTTTTGAAGCTTATAAATAGTGTTCTCATTTCCTCAATCCACACACACATTATTCAAGATCTCACTCAAGAATTCTCTTACATTTCATATTGTTAGCTTTTCTTTTAGCCTCCGTTAAGTTTTGGTGATAAATTGAAGGTACGATTCAAGTTCGCCGGAGTAGTGAATTTGTGCTTAGTTTGCTACTGGTTTTTTGTTGTATCCTGGAAAACAGACGTCTGTACATGTTGATCCTCAAGCATCTAGTGGAGGTGACGAATCTGTTTTAAGGAAACTGTACTTGTTACAGGCCTCGGTTTGCTTTATAGTTTTCTTATTATATCTAATTTTTCTTTACTATTACCATACTACTGCGATTTCTTGTTATTATGTTATTTTCATGTTTTTGTACTGTTGAGATCATATTGTTCAGTATTCATTATACTGATACGATAGTTGTTGTTGTTAGTATATTATTTCTGTTCAAATCACGTTTAGCATTTTGGCTAAAAAAAACTTAAAACAGACTTGTTACTCATTACGTGAATTGTTACAGAAATGCCTTCTGCTTCAAGTGAGACTAATCCTGTTGCCTCTCTTGTCACGATTCCAAATCGTGTCGTTCCTCCTGTTGCGCGAAGATGTGCTGTTGTTCCTCTACCTCACAACCACGGAGAAAAGCCAGAGAAGTTTACTGGCGTGGACTTCAAGAGGTGGCAGCAAAAAATGCTATTCTACTTGACGACGCTGAACCTGGCTAGATTCCTCTCGGAGGATGCTCCTAAGCTCAAGGAGGACGAGGGAGATGTTGAATCCGTCAGTGCTTTGGACGCATGGAATCATTCTGATTTCTTTTGCCGAAATTACGTACTGAACGGATTGGCAGATTCTCTCTACAATGTGTACTACGAAAAGAAAACGACCAAAGAGATGTGGGAATCCCTTGACAAAAAGTACAAAATCGAGGATGCGGGGGCCAAGAAGTTTCTTGTAGGCCACTTTTTGGATTTTAAGATGGTGGATTCCAAGCCGGTTATCAGCCAAGTTCAAGAGATCCAAGTGATTCTTCACGAGATTCACGCTGAGGGGATGACTTTGAGCGAATCCTTCCAAGTGCCTGCCATTGTTGAGAAGATACCACCGACATGGAAGGATTTCAAAAACTACTTGAAACACAAGCACAAGGAGATGAATGTTGAAGAACTCATTATTCGACTTTGTATCGAGGAAGGCAACAAAAGCTCTGAAAGATAACTGTTTTCTCCTGCTGCTACTAAAGAAAATTTTTTCAAGCATGACCAAAGCTCAAAAAAGAAACACTTCAATCCTTCGAACAAAAGGATGAAAATGGGACCAAAAGGAGGCATTAAGAAGAAGAAGTTCTTCGAGAAATGCTTCAACTGTAATGGTATCGGTCACAAGGCCTCTAAATGCAAGAAGCCAAAGAAAAACCGAGAGTTGAACATGGTGGAGAACATATCTCATGAGGTTTCAAATATGAACCTCTGTGTTGTCATTTTTCAAGTGAATCTGATTGGATCAAATCCAAGGTAGTGGTGGATCGACACTGGTGCCACTCGCCATGTTTGCTCTGATAAAGAGATGTTTGCAAATCTTGAGGAATCCGAGAATGGGGAACTGCTGTTCATGGGAAATTCTGCAACTTCTGAAATCAAGGGACAAGGAAAAGTTTTTTTGAAGATGACATCTGGAAAAGAGCTGACTTTGAGCAATGGGTTGTATGTGTCAGACATCCGTAAGAACTTGGTGTCTAGGTCGCTGCTTAACAAGCATGGTTTTTTGCATTGTGTTTGAGTCAGATAAAGTTGTTTTGTCTAAGAGTGGAATGTTTGTTGGGAAAGGCTATGTAAGCAATGGTTTGTTCAAACTCAATGTAATGACTATTAAGCCCGTAATCAATGAAATGAAATCTTCTGCTTACTTGCTTGAGTCTTCCAATTTGTGGCATGATAAACTAGGACATGTTAATTATGATACAATTCGTAGACTAATTAACTTGAAAAATATTCCTACATTCCAAATCGATAAACAACACAAATGTGAAACTTGTGTTGAGGCAAAACTAATAAGATCATCTTTTCAAACACTTTAAAGGAAAAGTGAACCCCTTGATTTGATTCACTCTGATCTATGTGATTTAAAAAGAGTGAAAACACGTGGTGAAAACTAATATTTCATTACTTTTATTGACGATAGCACAAAATATTGTTATGTGTATCTTCTTAAAAGTAAAGATGAAGCTATTGAAAAGTTTGTCCACTAGAAAAGTGAAGTTGAAAACCAACTAAGTAAGAAAATTAAGGTGTTAAGAAGTGATCGTGGAGGTGAGTATGAATCACCATTTGCCGAGTTTTGAGCTCAACATGGTATCAGACACGAAAGAACCGCACCTTACTCTCCTCAGCAAAATGGTGTTGCAAAGCAAAAGAATCGCACTTTGAATGATATGATGAATGCACTATTATTGAGTTCTGGTTTACCACAGAACATGTGGGGGGAAGCTGTTTTAACAGCTAATTATATTTTAAATAAGGTACCCTGAAAAAAGCAAGAAAAAAATCCATATGTATTATGGAAAGGAAGAACACCTTCCTACCAATATTTGCGAGTGTGGGGGTGTCTTGCCAAGGTAGCCATACCTACTCCGAAAAAGGTAAATATTGGACCAAAAACTGTTGATTGCATTTTCATTGGATATGCACACAACAGTAGCGCTTATCGATTCCTTATGTATGAATCTCAAATTCCTGACATTCATAAGAATACGATAATGGAATCAAGAAATGCTTCGTTCTTTGAACATGTGTTCCCTTGAAAATCTAAGGAAGAAATAAGTTCATCCAAAAGGTCTCATGAGACAATGGAACAAGAGGTTAAAAATGAGGTTGAACCTAAACGTAGCAAGAGAGCTAGGATAGAGAAATAATTTGGTCCGGATTTCATCACTTTCATGATGGAAAGTAAACCTCAAACCTTCAAGGAAGCTGTGAATTCATCTGTAGGATCACAATGAAAAAAGGCTATAATTTCCGAAATAGAATCCATTTTGTAAAATCATACGTGGGAACTAGTAGACCTTCCTCCGGAAAGCAAACCACTAGGTTATAAATAGATCTTTAAACAGAAAATGAAATCATATGGAACAATAGATAATTATAAAGCCCGATTGGTAATCAAGGGTTACCGTCAACGTGAAGGGCTTGATTACTTTGATACTTATTCTCTAGTAATGAGAATAACTTCAATTCGAGTGATACTTGCAATTGCCAACTTGCGGAATCTTGAAGTACACCAAATGGATGTAAAAACTTCCCTTCTAAATGGAGATTTAGAAGAAGAAATTTACATGGTACAACCTGAGGGATTTTCTGCCCCTGGGCAAGAAAATAAGGTTTGTTAATTGGTGAAGTCTTTGTATGTCTTGAAGCAAACATCAAAACAATGGAATGAAAAATTTGACAAAGCCATGCTAAAAAGTGGATTTAAAGTCAATGTGTGTGACAAATGTGTATACGTAAAGAACACTGAAAGTGGCTATGACATTTTATGTCTTTATGTAGATGACATGCTTATCATTGGAAGCAATGATAAGATGATCAAATCCAACAAGAAACTGCTGAACTCCATATTCGACATGAAGGATTTGGGATTAGCCGATGTCATCCTTGGAATCAAAATCCATAGAACATCAGAAGAGATGGTTCTAATTCAATCACATTATGTAGATAAAATACTTGAGAAATTCAATAAGGATGACTCTGCATTGGCTAGAACTCCGATAGATTTGATTCAACATCTATCGAAGAATCGGGGTGAGAGTATCTCCCAATTAGAATTCTCTCGAGTAATTGAAAGTATGATGTACTTAATGAGTTGTACATGACCAGACATAGACTATGCAGTAAGAAAATTGAGAAGATTCACGAGTAATCCAGGAGTTGAACACTGGAAAGCAATTATCAGATTGCTAAGGTATTTAAGATACACTCGCAATCATGTGCTGCACTATACTAGATCTCCCGCTGTTATTGAAGGATACAGTGATGCAAAATAGATATCTGATATGAAAGACAATCTACTATTGGATTTGTATTCACTTTAGGAGGTGAAACAATTGCGTGGAAATCTTCTAAAAAACTATAATAGCCAGATCCGCGAAGAAATCTGAGTTTATAGCACTTGATAAGTGTGCTGAAGAGGTTGAATGATTGCGTCTATTCTTAGAAGATATTTCAAGATGGGTAAAACCTGTACCAACTATATGCATAAATTGTGATAGCCAATCTACGATCGGAAGGACACAAAGCAAGATGTATAATGGTAAGTCTAGACATATACATCGTATACACAATACCATTAGACAACTACTCTCAACTGGAGTTATCTCTATTGATTATGTAAAGTCAAAGAATAAATAGCGGATCCGTTAACCAAAGGGTTCAGAGAGTTGGTTGAAAAATCTTCAAAAGGAATGAGACTGAAGCCTATGGTATAAATTGGTGCGAGGAAAAACCCAATCTACGCTAACTGGAGATCCCAGGAACTAGGTTCAATGGAACAACCTAATCGCACTGATTTGGTAGATCACTGTGGGAGTTATCCCTAGTCTATTCCTATTGCAAACAGTGAATATTGCAGATAAGAATATTTCTTTTAATGATTCTGATGAAATTTAACATAGAATCACCTATGTGAGAGAGAGGTGGAGCCGCTTTGAAGGAATTGCAAGGCTCAATTCTAGACCCTCTTACAAAACCAAGCGTGTGTTCATGGCCAAAACGAACACAATCATGAGAACTGAATTGTATCAGGGAGAATCTTGTGTGAAGTATATCTTAATTTACACAAACGGATGTACAGTTCAAATACATTGCGTCTACTATCAACCAGTACATTACTATGCTTTCACAAGTGAAGGTTCAAAGGGTAACACCTACCTATCCTATGCAGGATTCAACTTTAGAGCTTTATCACCAAAAATTCGTATCAATTTTCATTCATGTGGGGGATTGTTGGAAATATATTTAAATAAAATTTTTGAATGAAAATAATGGATCATGAATATGAGAGTGTCCTTTGGCTCTTCACATTCTTGAATTAATTTGAGACTTTTGGCTCTCCACATTCTTGAGTTAAATGAAAGATTAATTGAGTTAATTAATCTTATGACTCTTGGTGTGCTTTTTGAAGCTTATAAATAGTGTGCTCATTTCCTCAGTCCACACACACATTATTCAAGATCTCACTCAAGAATTCTCTTACATTTCATATTGTTAGCTTTTCTTTTGGCCTCCGTTAAGTTTTGGCGATAAAGTGAAGGTATGATTCAAGTTCGCCGGAGTAGTGAATTTGTGCTTAGTTTGCTATTGGTTTTTTCATTGTATCCTGGAAAACAGACGTTTGCAAGTGTTGATCCTCAAACATCTAGTGGAGGCGACAAATTTATTTTAAGGAAACTGTAATTGTTACAGGCCTCGGTTTGCTTTACAGTTTTTTTATTATATCTCATTTTTCTTTACTATTACCATATTGCTGCGATTTCTTGTTATTATGTTATTGTCATGTTTTTGTACTGTTGAGATCATATTGTTCAATATTCGTTATACTGATACGATAGTTGTTGTTGTTAGTATATTATTTATGTTCAATAAACGTTTAGCATTTCGGCTAACAATAAGATTTTATCATGTATACGTTATTACATAAGTATGTTTGTTGAGTCTTAGACTCACTATGCTTAGATGGTGCAGGTGAGGAAGATGCAGTTAATGATTATGATGTTGTACAAGACGCGGAGTAATCGAAGAGGCGAGGATTTGCATGCCAAAACTGTTTATGAACTGCGTTTTAGCAAAGATTTTATGCTTTTCAAACAGTTTTCTTATTATTGGTGTTTCGAAATGGGTTTGCATACATTGAAAGTTTTCTTTCGGTTAGCACGTTGATAGCCTGGATCACACAATGTTTTAGTATGCAATTTGAAACATATTTATTTTTCAATTTCTGAAAAGTATTTTTTGCAAAATTTTATTTTCCGCATTTTTATTTTTATTTATAAGCGTGAATGTTGACGACGTCGTGATAGACTTCACTCAACCGCTTTTATATTACTGAGCAGTTTTTATAACCACACTTAAAGGCTTATTTAGGAACCATTGCAAACCGCTCCTAAAGTCCAGATTTTCAATATTTCATCTCACTTTTTTTACAGCTGAATTTCAATTTTGAGTTTCATTTTTCATTTATAAATTACATTGATTCAGCAAACAACAAATACATCAGCTGAAACATTCACATTTCATTCAATAGAATCAAAATATTATCCTTACAAAACAAATATAAAATAACATATTAATTGTTTGTAATGGTACCATAAACAAAAATATTCATCCCTTTCTTGAAATCCTCTCTAACTACTATTGTCTCAATTCAATGGTGAAAGATGTCCACGAATACTTTGGGAAGCTTTTGGCATGCGTTGTTGCATAATTTTCGTCATCACATCAGTCATCTACAAAATAAATTGGATTTTACATATTTCAGTTTTACAAAAAAATTTTAATAACTCATATTTATTAATTTCAAATTTGTTATTTATCAGTGTCGGTAAAGATTCAAGCCCACGTGATCCCATGGGAGCTCTACTCATCATACTTTAAATAACAAGTATAAAACTGTTGTTCTTGCACGTGTCTCATCATTAGCTCCATTTTGGTTTGTCATCGTGCCTCTCTCTTTGCTTCTTGTGCTTCCATTTCTGATCTTCGTCGTGCTTTCCACTCTGCTTCAAGTGCCTCCATTATGCTTGGCGTTGTGATTCTCGCACCTCTACTTCTGCTTGTTGTATTTCTTCCCTCACTTTCAGTTATTTTATTTTTCATCCATTTCCTTGAAATTTTCGGTAATATATATTTTAATCATAGCCATAACAACGGTCATGCCTACGCTTAAATTTCTCAAGAAAAACTTGTCTAGGAAATGCTCCGGCTTCCAAACATCAAACCCCACAAGAATGCTCGGGCCCTAATATATCGATGTATCAAAATAATGTGATTAATATCATCGAGTTAATAATAACTTTAACAAAAATAAAATATATTACTGAAATGTTGCCGCATGCAGTTCTCTTGATTGTGTTCCCACAAGCTTGTCTCGGAGATGACGTTGCATAGCCTTTTACAATAAATTTTTATGCAAAATTAATCTTTGTTGATAAAGTTAAAAATATCGAAAATTCATTTTAAACTAGAAACAAACTATTACCTCATATCGAATAGCTTCATCATCAATTAGAGCATCACTTTTTCTTACTTTGCCAACTTAAATAATATAATATTTCAATACGAGTATGTTTTTTTGTCATTCTCCTTAAACTAATCAACATAAAAATATAATCAAATTCATCTAACACCAATTGTTCATAAGATATTATAGAAAACACAACTAAAACTTCAAATAATTTGTAACGTAAAGTCATTGTGTAACCATTACAAATTATCTTCCAATGAAGGAATGATTGTGCGTCCCTGTGCATGATCCCTAGTTTTTTATATGCATTTTCTCGATTAATTTTTTTAGGATATCTGTCAAAATTTTTCAAAAAGAAAATAGAGCAAATTGGTGATAAATCCCCAAACCCAAACTTGACATTGCCTTAGCTTCCTACCCATAAGATTCTTTGCAATAGCTCGCTAGGACCACCAAACTTGAATAATTAAATGTTTAATTCTTGTACTTAATTTATGCTTATTTATGCTTAAAATCTAAAGACTTTATGCTAAAATCTGAAGATTTTGTGCTTAATTATGGTACAAGGAATTATCCGCAAAAATGATATCAGAGCTTTAGTTAATTATTCAGACTTTATATTATTCGTTAATTCATACTTTTCTTTGTTGAATAGAATATTTTTACAAAAGATGACTTCAAACGAAGGTTTGAATCAAGAGGATTTTATTCATATGAAATCCTATAAACAAGTTAATCTATTCAAAATAGATTACTTAGAACATGTTGTGATTAATGCTCTCAATTTTGAAGGGATAAAGAAAGATGATTTCTAACTCTCAATTTTTAGAGATTACCCCAGATTCTTCTAAACTCTTCGAAGATCTTAGAGAAATTCAAAAGACGGTACAATATTACATCAATAAGTTGTATGAAATACCTTGGCAAATTGAAGAAATCCTTAAGAAACAAGAATAAATTCTTGGAACTCTAAAGGATCTTCAAAATAAAATCATAAATCTAGAACACATTTCTGGTTCTAGAAAAGGAAATGCAGGAGGAAAGTTACCACTCTCATTTGGTACCGAACCTTTGTTACATCAGAAAGGTAAAACCAAAATAGTTCAAAAACCTTTAACTGATGATGAAATGATGATTAATCTTATAAAAGCAGTATCAGAGAAAAACACTATTTGATGACTACTTTAGAAAGATTAAATCTCGAAGATCTACAAGATCTTGAGGATTCTTTTGCGAATCTCAAAGAAGTAGATCTAAAAATTAATTCCCATGAGGGTGAACAACCCATAGGGAATCCCCCAAGATATGTGGTTAAAACAGAAGAACCACATAGTGAGTTCCATGTTGGAGAAAATTCACATCCAGCAGGAACCAGATCAAAAAGAAGTAAGATACCACTATATCAAACTCCTTATGAAAAAACTATTTTAGACCCGATACATCCTTATGGGGTTATGTTAAACCTTGATGTTCTGGACTTCAAAAACAGAAAAGATCTCATAGATGATTGGACATCAGCTATGAGAATAGAAGCAGGAACATTAGATCTCAATAAAGAAGGATTCATTAAACTTCTAAAAATGAGTCTAATGGGATCTGTCAAGATCTCTTGGGAGATGACTATGCCAGAAACTAAGAAATCAATCTTAGCAGGAGAATCCCTCAGCAAGATTGGATGAAGAATGGCCACCCTATTTAAAGCACAATTCATAGGGTAGACTATTTCAATAATCAAGATACAGAGAAAAAGAGAAGATATACTCAGGCTCTGTATATCCTCGAGTTACATGATATCTGTTTAGTTGATGAATACATTATGTTATTCACTAAATACAGATGGAATTCGGGAGTCGAGAAAAATGTAGCTATTCAGCTATTTTTCGCAAACATGCCAAGTCCCTGGAGAGAAATGCTGATTAAAGAATACGTTCCAGGTAATCTTGATACATTGGCAAGGCGCGCCTCCTTTTCGAAAGGAAAATTGGCAGAATGGTGCCATATGACAGCATTACAGAAGAACTACAAGAAAATAAGGGGTATAGATAAACGTACACCTTTATGTTGTAAAGAAAATGATCTTCCAACGATCATTGGAAACAGATCACAGGGATTGAAAAGGAAGAAATTCAGAAATAATCCCTATAATAAAAAAATAAAAAGTTCTTGGAAACCAAGAACATTTTGGTCCAAACAAAAGGCCAGATCCTATAGATCGGGTAGAAGAAGTGGACCTACAAGAACATCCCCAGCAACAGGCTCATCACAAAGCAGAGGAAGAACACCATCAAGAAGAACTTTTAGAAGAACTAATACAAGAGCAAGTGAAAGTTTCAAGGATTGCAACTACTGGACATGTGGAGCAAGAGGACATATATCTACAAATTGTCCAAAAAATGAGAAAAAAGGAGTTAAACTCTTTGAAACAACACCAGATATGGATGATGCGATCTTCTTTCAAGATCTAGTCCAAGTATATCAATATGAGGATATCCCCTCAGATGAAAGCATATACGAAGAAGAGATATTGTTTAGTCAAGAAGTTTCTGAGGATGAATCAGAATCAGAATAAAGAGGAAGTGTTTCAGCATGAAACACATGAAAGTTTGGTTGGGTTCTTTAGTCAAACTACGATATCTCATAATATGGTCCAAAGGATTATGAGAGAAAATCCAACATTACAGAAGTACCAAGAATTTTCGGCAGGACAAGTTAAAAGAGTCATAGGAAACCTAGGGCTAAGACACATAATACATAATTTGATATATAAGGTATCCAGAAGGGAAATGACGATCCCTATGGAATTAACCAGTAATCAAATTGAGATGCAGTTAATTTCCTTTGAAGAAATTCGAGAGGAATTACAGAATTTAAAAGCAGAAGTAGCAAAGACAATGTCTTGGATTTATATTGGAGCAATCCAGATTATGATCAAAGCTACTTTTAAAGAGGGAATAGATTCACCCATAAATATCATAGTATGATTAAAAGAATGGGGAATATACAAGATGCGGTTCTAGGAACTATCTTGGGAAATTTGTGTGCAGGAAAAATTGTGGGAGTTATTTATCCAAGAATAGCCTACAATTTAGCTGATAGAGATTTAAGTCGAGCCTTGACATTACATCAAAACTTCAAGGATAAAAGACTAATGAAGGAAGGTAATAGGCCATATTCTATTACGCATCAAATTTCATATGCTCTTTCTAATACTCACCATTCTGAATTATTTATTAGAAATAAGTTCATTGAAATTGCAGAGATCTTTAGGAAAGTTGTTCAAGAAATATACCCGGAAAGGATCGAGTTTCCTTTAATTCAGGAAACAAACATTCAAATTCAAGACAGACCGGTTCTATACAGAGACCTTAAAATAGAACCCCGAAGGTTATTTTTCCAAGGAGACCGAATGACAAGTAGGAGATGGGACAAATATCCTATTCAAGAAATTTCACCAGAAAAAAAGGAGTTTTCTATAATAGAAAAACTTAGATCTCCAGAAGGATGGAAAGAAGTGAAAATAGTATTCGAAATTACAAGTCATCGGAACCAGTTCCCTTGTAACTCGATTTACTATCTGAAACAACAGGAAAAAAGAACTTACCAAGGAGTGATAAATATTGGAGAATTGGAAGTTCAAATATGTGGAATTCCAGGAAAAGAAGTGGATCAGCTCATTCTTGGCCTAGAGTTTCTGGCGGACCATAAACCATGAAAACGCCTTGAAAAAAGAATAGAGTTCATGGCAAAAGAATAGACTTGGAGGATTCAATAAGAATTCTACGAGATGGAAAACCAAGAGAATTGGATAAGGGACAATCCCTTAATCAGATTTGAAAACTCTGTTTACAAACAGAGGAAGAAGCAACTGTTGAAATTAGTAAGTCATGAACATGATTTACTAGAACGCATTGAAGAAGTAGAAAGAAGTAACCATACTCTACCTTCTGAGGCCTTAGGAAGACTAAAGGTGAATAGTCTTAATTGAATTATTGAGTTAGAACACAGTCTGTTAAAAATGGCGGGGCCATTTAGTAATCCCTTTAAAAAATGATAACAAGTCCTTTCTCCATATACATTCCGATAGGGATTTTGTATGAACAATATAAGGTTGAATACTTTGCAGACTATATTGATTCAGGAGCAGGAATTTGTACAGCAAAAAGAGGAGTCTTCCCTACAGATTGTGAAGAAGAATTGCCAAAAATTGCTGGTCGCGATTTCTCGAAAAGAATTCTTATTCTTTGCAGAGGAATAAAACAAGCAGAAATCCTTATGGGAGGCGCAGGTCAGACTCCTTGGTACAAGGTAAAGATACCACCAATATATTTCCATGATACAGGAGCCGATATCTTGTTGGAAAATAACTTTTTACAAATGTTTAAAAAGTACACACAAGATAACGAATTAAGACGACTTATGTTTACTACCATTTGTGAACATAAGATTATCGTTCAACGGCTCAAGATGTCCTTTTATCGACAAATGCCGATAATATTCCGCAGCCAGCGTGGTGATAAAGGACAACTTTTTCACCCAAAAATGAAAGATCCAAGAAGGAGAAACCATGTTGAAAATAACAACAAAACAAGAACTCCAAACAGAGGATATGAAGCTTCTCAAGGTAACTCTAAATCACAGAGATATAGAGTTAGAGAATAAGGTATCCCTTGAAGATGTCAAAAAGAGGCTCAAAGAAAGTTATAACGAGCATCCTTTGGCATGGTGGGATAGAAATCAACTCAAAGCCAGTCTTGCTTTAAAGGTAGGCAAAGAGTATGAATTCGTCAGATATAAGCCTATCCCGATGAACATAACAGATAAAAAGGATATGAGAATGATTATCAAGGAACATTTGGACCTTGGTCTAATCAAAGAAGGAGTTTCACCATATAGCAGCCCAGGTTTTCTGGTCAGAAATCATGGTAAAATAAAAAAGGAAAACCCAGGTTAGTTATTAACTACCAAGATATTAATAAAATCTTGGAGTTTGATGGGTACTTCATACCCAGTAGAAAACACCTAATTAGCTGTGTACGAAATGCTAGAGTGTTCTCAAAATTTGATTGTAAGTCTGGATTTTACCAGATTCAAATGGAAGAAGGCAGTAAAAAATTCATAGCCTTCTCTACACCATAAGGACATTATATCTGGGAAGTTATGCCTATGGGATTGGCTAATGCACCCCAAATATTTCAAAGAAAGATGGATAATTTTTTTAAAGATTATTTTAACTTTATGTTTGTTTATATTGATGATATTCTTATAGCATCAAAAAACATAGACGAACACATTAAACACTTAGAGATTTTCTCTAAAATTTGTAAACAAGAAGGACTGGTTTTATCTGAAAAGAAAGCAGTCCTAGCAATAAGGAAAATTGAATTCCTTGGTATTAAGATTGATGAAACTAGAATAATTCTACAACCCCATATTGTGGAAAAGGTAAAGAATTTTTCAGATAAACTCAAAGATGTAAAACAACTCAAAAGTTTTCTAGGAGTAGTTAATTTTGCAGGGATGTTCATAAACAACCTAGCAATGTACAGAAAAGTGTTCAGTCCTTTGTTAAAAAAGGATGCTTGGTTTATATGGACCGATGACTATACTAAAGGGGTAAACCAATTAAAGGAGATATGTAAGAATCTCCCAAAAATGGCTATACCCGTAGATGAAGATGATCTGGTTTTATTTACGGATGCTAGTGACGAATGGTGGGCAGCAAGCAGTCCTTACCAAAATTACCCCGGATGGAAAAATACCATGCAGATACTGTAGCGGTATTTTTTCAGAATCAGAGGCCATAAGATGGCATATCAACGAGAAGGAATTTTATGCAGTTAAAAGGGCTTTCGAAAAATGGCCATTATTTTTACTTGCTAAAAAATTTACCTTAAAAGTTGATAATACTCAGGTAAAAACTTTCTTAAAGAATAAAATTGAATCTAAACCAGAGAAGGCTAGATTATTAAGATGGCAAGCTTTATGTCAGAACTATATTTTTGATATTGTTATTATTAAATCTCATGAAAATATTCTTGAAGATTTTTTAACAAGGGAAAGAAGGTAGTGACGTGGATTCCATCATGAAAATGCAGAGGCACCTCAGGGAACACCTTGGGTTGCTTCAAACCGAGTTCAACCAGTTAATCATTAATGCTGAAATGGCTGGCAGGTTACAACAAGCTGATCGGATCAAAGTATCTAATCGTATTACAGGATGTTTGCAAGCTCAAACTCAATTATGGGCTGCTATTCAAGGGCCAATTGTGAGGGCTATAGAGAAGCCATTGGTTTCTCATAAACAAGAAACGATAAAACCATTGGTTTTACAAAAAGAAATACAACAGTTGGTTTTAGAACAAGATGTTGGGAATTCTAATACCTAAGACACAAGTGCTAATCTACCATCAGCTTTTGATGAATTGGATGAAACAATAATTGATGAGAAAAACTCATCAAGTCAACCCTCCGCCTCTGAGGTAAAAGAAGAAGAGATCAATCTTAGGCCCAACATTGACAAGGGAAAATTTAAGATTGATACTAATCCATCTATTATTTCTTCATTCCAGGTTTATCAACAGAGGTTGGAAAAATTGAATACAAGGAGTGAAATCAACCTGAACACTTGCAGAGTTGATGTTGCAGGAATATATCCAAGGATTTGGCTAAAAAACAATGTCAATCCTAAAGATGTAAAACTCTGGTATGAATTTCGGGCTTTGGCCTCAGTTTATACAACGTCACCAAGCTTCCCGAAGATATCACAGCTACCAAAATTGATCCATGAAGCAGTCCAAGAAACATGGGCAAATAATGATAATTTGTCCAGAAGAGATGTGCTTGAGTTATACTTTTTCAGTGCAGCTCCAGAACCAACAGTGAAAGGATCACATGAACCCTTTCATTTCATCAAGCTGAGGAGACCTGATATAAATAGTCATAAATTTATCAAGGATCCTAAAACTGAAGAAATACCCTTGGTGTCCATTTTCGGGGAAAATGAGATCTCAACCAGAAGGGCATGGAGTATTTGGGTCTGTCTTACTGAGATGGAAAAAGTCAAGTTTTCATTCAAATTTTATCAGAATTCTGTGAATGGATCGTTCCTGTTAAACACAATGACAGGGAAAACCACAGCCTTTGCGGAAGAACTCTTCGAAAAGAAGAGAAATCTTTTGTGGAAAGAAACTCGCTGAAAATTTTGTAACATGACTCATATTGGACGATGGTAAGAGAATATCTGCCCAGAATTCCCAAATCAGAAGGAGCCAGAATTTGGAAAGACCTTTAGACCCCGAACGGATCGGAAGGATTTTTCCGAGACAAGCAAAGGTGGACAAGGACCATTGAAGATGCGTTTTCACAGGGGCCTACTTCAAAAGCAAAAGATGCCCCGACAACAATAAAAACAGGCATGTGAGGAGAATAAAGTCAAAAGAAAGTGGCAGACATGTGATTCCTCCACTAGTAAAAGATGTTATTAACAATGGCATAAAAAAATACAAGACAACTACCTCCTCCACTAGTAAAAGATGTCATCAATAATGACATAAAGAAATACAAGATAGCTGTGAGATTCTCTGAAGTTTCTCAGTGAAACGAGTGGAACTACAGCTATAAATACAGGCATTTGAGGAAGCTGAAGACATCGATCATTCCCTTCAGTTTTCTTACAAATAAATTATTTTAATATTTCTCTTTCTATTATATTAAGTTTTCTTTTATGTATTTCAAGAACAAGGCTACTATGAGTAGCTACACAAGTTATCTTCTCTTCTTCAAAGGAGTTGATTTATGTAATAATATTATGTCTGAATAAATTTCCTAAATCTCTCGTTCTTTCATGCTCATTTTTATAATTAAATTTATATACCATACGCCTTAAGGTAGAAAACGAATTAAGGCTGTGCTGGGTGTCGTTGAAGGAGCTTGTGCAGAAACCATCTGTTGCGACTACGTGGTTGGAGTGTGAGGAGAACTTCGTAAAACTTGGCAGGTATGACCCGACGACATTATGGTCAAAGGGATATTTAAATTCAATTCATCTTACGGAAGCATGTTGGACCCTAATCCGGAGTATATCGGCTGGAAACCTTGCGTAACGGATAGTTTTGCATGGTCAGGACTGGTACGATAAATATAACAAAGTCACGTACAAAGGATTAGTTTTATTAATTTTTAATTCAAAAATGGGGACCACTAGGGAGTGAAAATAAAGAAAGAGGTGGGTAGGGAGTTAAGTTAAAGAGAAGTTTGGTAGTGAGGAGTTTAAAATAATTTGCCCAAAAAAATATCATATTCACACAAGCTATATATAATAAAAAAATAATCAACATATTATAACTATCTCAAAAATATTTCAGTGTTTATATGATAATGCTTCCCAAATAGTTAAATGTCATGTTATGAGAGATGAGACAAATGCTCAATAGCTCATTCAATGGAATATTTGGGTCATAAGACCTTGCCTTGATTTCTGTCATCCATCACCTCCATGCAACTCCCACAAGAATATTTTGTATCACAGTTTTTCTGTAGCGATCCGAGATGTCAAAAATATTCCTACAAATATTAAATAGAGAATATTAATATTTAAATTAATGCTTGGAATATAAGACGTGCCAACTTACAATTAAGACAGATTCTCACGCATCATTCAAATGATTCTTAGGTATTCTCTTCCAATCAAAATGGCTAAAGGACAACAGATTCTCATTTCGAGCAATCGTCCCCACATAATTTTCAAGAGTGGGATGCATTTCTCTATAAGGTTATTCTCTTTCATTAAATCTTATTGCCAAAAACTCGTTAGGACTTAATGAATGAACGCCTTTCATCCGTCCTGCCAGAATTATTCTGGTTCTTTTAATTTGGGATGAACATGAAAATATATTTTTTAAAAAAAGTTCATTCCATGTAAATTTAATCAGCTATTTATAATTTTTTTTAAAAATCAACCTTCCTCGTTCGTATCCTCATTTGATTGTGTTTCCTGTTTATTATTTTGTGTTTCCGACTGAGAAAGCGATGTTGCATCTTGTGATTCATTTTCATCATCATGTCCTCCATTATTTGGTTCTTTTCTCCTAGAACGTCCTCTAAAATGTTCAAGCAATCTTTTCATTCCTTTATTTTCCATTTCCAAAGCAAATTGGTTCCTAAATCGGAAGCAATAGACCAATAGTTTATGAAATTTCATATTAATAGCGAGTATTAAAGAAACCAATAATGAAATTTCATATTAATAGCGAATATTAAAGAAACCAATAATGAATCAGTAGCTTTACCAACCTAGGGATATAACAACGAAGTATGCATGGCCAGCGAATATCGCTCGTCATTTTTAGATATTTTTTTTACCTTTAGCTTTATACATTAATGTTGAATAAGTTCGCTAGTCAACGAATATTGCACCAGTGAATGCTTGTACTATTTTCGTAAGTTAGATTCTTTTTACCTATGCTTTCTCAGGTTAGCTTGTCACACAGCTCTCGATGAGGTACTTGACTATCATAGTTTAAGCAAATTACTGCATTAGCGTGAGATGCACTTAGTACGTACCAAAAGGTAAGTGCTAAGTTTCATAGTAATAAAAAAAATGATAATGTTATCATTCAATATTGAATGTTTGAATCAATATTCTTAAAATAGGACTGTTCGATAGCAAACTAGTCAGGAGCAAGCCCAAAAAAACTTTTAATGGTCAAACCACTCGAAAGCGATCAAAACCAGTTGAACCGACCTTGAAAAGATAAAACAGTTTAAAAGTAGTTCGATCGATTCACTTTTTTTTAATTTTTTTAATTAGAATCTAATTATTTCTTATTCCCTACAAAAAGATATTTCCTATAACTAACATTTAAAAATTTTATTTTTCGTTATATATAAATGATTATTTTGTTTTAAACTTAGTTAGAAATATTATTTTAGTAGTATTTGAGTTTTAGATTTATTTTTTGTTTGTAAAATATATAAATAATTATAAATTGATATTTTGATTATATAGGTCGTTGTTTAGATTTTAAACTATATTATTATTATTATTATTATTATTATTATTATTATTATTATTATTATTATTATTATTATTATTATTATTATTATTATTATTATATGCATATTTAAGGTGTGTAAAATTTAAAACATATCATTTACTATATAATATAACAATATTATATAATTTATATAATATAATAATATTCCGATCAATCCAGATGGTCGGACAGGTTTCGAACCATTTTTTAAGGATTTATCGATTCGATTACTGGTTCTGTGGCTGTTATGAAACACTGATTTGAATAATCTATCAGGATAATGTTATGTATACATAGAGTCTTACATAAAGAGTTACACGCTCTATTAAATTAGAAAAGTATCTCAAAACTCTTTTTAAATTCTTTCTTTTCAACCTAAAATTGTTTTTCTAGCGAAAAAGCTTTTAATGATAATATTATTTTTTATTTTATTATTATTGTGCAGTTTTAGGATGTCAAAATTAAACCCGACCCGAGTTGACTAGAAAATATCGGATTAGAGTTGAAGTCTTTGGGTTCGAGTCAGATCGGTTTGGACCCGAAATTTGACCCGAAAAAATTAATCGGGTTGGGTCATATTTGGGACAACCCCAGATGACCTGGTTTTTTTTTTAACTTATTTATAGAATTAAGAAATATTGACTAAATTTTTATATATTGTATGTTTGAAAGAAATTTTTTGAATATTGTATCATAGATTTTCATCATGTAATAATTATTTTGTAAAAATTTATTTTTAAAAATAATTTTTATTTTGTGTAGTAAACATATTTTAAATTTTGTACAATTAAATTTTTATGTTTAAATTATATATAAGCGAGATTTTGTTATCATGTATTTGAATCAAAATATATTGATTATTAATATTTGAATTTAATTATTTCTTTAACAAATAAAAAAATAAAAATTAATTTTTATTATAAAATAATTATTACATGATTAATTTTTTCGGGTCAAATTTTGGGTCCAACCCGATCTGAACCGAAGCCAAAAACTTCAACCTAATTTGATATTTTTCTGGTCAACTTGAATCGTGTTAAATTTTGATACCTTTAGAACTACACAGTAAATAATAAAATAAAAAGTAAAATTTTCATTAAAAATTTTTTTGAGTAAGACAAACAATTGTAGGTTGAAAAAAAAAATTTTAAAAGAATTTTGCGATACTTTCCTAATTTATTAGTGCGTGTAACCTTCTATGTACACATAACATTATCCAAGCTATCATGCGTACTCTCAAGTCTCTCGGGTTTGTTGACCCGTATCAAGAGGGTTGCCTATTGGAGGAAAGGAATTTGAAATTTGAATGTATGAAGTTCAAATTTGGTTGGAAACTATGTGAAAATGGTGTTTATACTCTAGAGTGCAAGAATTTGCATTAACTGAAATGGTACTTTGAGTTGATTGCTTTTATTTATTAGAAAAAAGAAATTATGACTTCTCGTTTTCCCATGTGACAACAGTGAAATTCCAAAAATTCCACAATTCAAATAAAAAAAAAACCACGTTTTTTATTATTGATTTTGATCAAATAGTTGATTAATTTATTTTAGTTTTAGCATTAAAAATTAAAATTCCGACCAAAATAAATAAACATGCTCAAAATATTATAATTGAGATTGAAAATTGAAAATTGTGAAAAAAATGTAGTGTACATTTGACATAAGATATGAATGGCGGTACATAGATCTCACAACTAGATATGATATCATATTCATGAAAACAACTATTAAAATTGAAATCGAGAGACATGAATGTAAAGGCTATGCTCCACAGGATGTATTTCATTTGGTGGATCTGGACCATTCATTGGACATGAGGCCTTACAAAATGTGTGAGCCTCATGCCCAATGCATGGTGAATGTTATATCCGATGAAAATTACCCTGTGGGCTGAGTAGCATAGCCTTTATAAGACATGAACTGTGGGATGAGCAGAATTTAACTTTTTAAGATTTACATGTTAGCACTAATATAGACTAAGCTAAAGCTTGCAAATCAAAATGATCATCCAACATATTAACACTTTATAATAGAAATTGAGCGAAAACTAATGATTTGAATTGCGTCATCGGTACCAAAAGATCAAATGATTTTTCTACAACTTAGGAAACGGGAAGCAAATGGTACTGTGAAGTATCAACAATAGTAGGTGTCATGAGATGGCACATAGAGACACCGGGGTAGCTGTTGATGGGGAGAACTTTGGCACTTGAAGCTTCTCATTGTGTAGCTCATTCTTTTCATCCTACATCCATAATATAATTAACTTTGGAACTGATGAAATCACACAACAAAAAACAAAAATTTAAAACTGCAATTTAAGTTGGGTCGCTAAATAACGATGAAAAATTTAAAAGCATGGGATAAATAGATTCGGTGACAAAATAGGCAAATCCATATCTAATCTACTACATATTAGTTTAGTTTGCCATTAATAATCGACATGTTGGGTAAATCCGTCGTTAAGTAACAATGACTTTTTCTCGCGGTTATTAATTTGCGTCGGAAATATTTATTTCCATATTCAAATTTAAAATATTAAAAAAAAAAAAATTGGACCAACCCACTATTTAATTTACCCCGAATCGATACCCGCAGTTTCACACCCCTATTTAAGTAGGTTTGCATCTTTGGAGAAATCGCAAACCCTTTCTGCCTCACAATCCCCATCAGCTAGTCGGAGTCTTGGCCGCTGTTCGATAGCATTCATTATTCAACAACCACAACGTAATCCTTCATTTCCTCCATTGTTGCGCCCGACTCTCAGGCTTTTGTAGTTTTTTTATTTACACATTTTTTTATTTAAAGCATGAATTAAGATTTATTCAAGTGTATGTGTGGCTTTTTTCTTTTACTTTTCGTGGTAGACTGGCGGTTCGAGTGTTCTAAATGGTGGCCAAGACGGGAGGCTGCCATGGCATTTGCCTTAGGCAGTAAAAGATGAATCGGAGTGGGCGAGGTGGGTGAGGTCCAAAGTCAACAAAATGTCAAAACCCTAATTATTAATAGATTGTTCACTTTCTATTCAAAATAATCAGCCCAATTATCACCCAAATTTAATTTATGTGGAGGGAAGTAAGTAATGTTAGAATTAATATTTAATTTAACAATTTAAGAGCCGTGATGAATTATTTTATTTTAATTTAAAGTGGCAATGCATCCAGGGACATAGCTGGAAGTTCGTGGACGAGAAGACGAGGGACTTTAAACAACTAACTATTTGAATTGCAGGAAAAATATTGTTGGGATCCTCGATTGGACACAGACGTTAAGAAATCTTTGAATTCACTTGTGGAAGATTTATACAAAAAAAACATTGTGTAACTGGTGCAAGAAGCCTCAGCCTCCACAAGGCGTCGATGCCGATGTGTGGGAACACTGGAAAAATATTTGGAGTAGACCTGACTGAAGAAAAAATCGGAGTGCGGAAAACGGAAAAGGTGTAGTGAGCCAGCTGGTCTGAGTACTGTTCTTTCCAAACACATTGGTGAATCTTGCTCATATGTAGAGCATGCAATAAAATTGGTAAGTTAAACTTTAGTTTCACTTCATCAATATTTTCAAGAAAACACACGAGAAGGATGGGACATTTTTTGATGCTAAATCGCACGCCGCAAATGTGAGTTTATGCAATTTAATAATATTGTTATTATCTCTTACAATATCGTTATAGTTGGGAACCTCATATTGATTATGTTTGATTTAATTTTAATCACAAAGGAAATGTTTGTACAAAAATTTCTTAATTTTCTTGACTTTGTTTTGACTTTAATTTCCGAATATTTCTCATATTTACATGTTTGTCATTTTATTGTTGATTATTTGGGTTTTTATTTATTAATGTTGTTAGGCATCCACCTTGAGCATGAGCCAAATACCCAGTCTTGTTTCCTGCAAAATAAGAAGGAAAACAAGCAAGAAAGAAAACCAAAGAAAAGAACAAAAAAATAAAAGAACGACAGTTCAATAAACGTAAAGAAATCGCAAGCTTCGGGCTCAGATAACTAAACCGTCTCTCCAACTAACTGGAAAGCCAAGGCAAAGGCACAAAAGGATTCCCACGCCCCTGTTCACGGTTGAATCCCCTACACACAGTAGGAGAACACCCAACGAACCCAGGGAGGAACGAGAGAGACTCACACAGAGCAGCACAAGGCTCAAGGAGAAAAAAACGCAAGGCCACCTGAGAGGAAGATGGAACGCTCACTTGATTCACGAAGAAATCCAAGAACGCACAAGTTATTTCTGCGGCTGCTCAAGCTCTCCCTCTCTCGATCTCACACTCTCTCAATTCCCACGGCAGATTAGGGTAGGTTGGAGGCTTTATACAAGGGCCTAATATGAATTGGGTTTGAGAAATAAGAGTTAGTTGGGCCAAAGCCCAACAAATCTCCACCTTTTGGCCCAACGCCGGTTCACTGGTTTTGGAGAGTCACCCACAGTTATCATCATCGCCCCACAACAAAAACACAAAGTCAGTATCAGTCGGAAGTATCAAAGTTTAAAATTTTCAAACACGATCTAAATTTTTCAACAGATAAACACTTAGTTCCCATATCAGCAGGATTAAATTCAGAAGGAATCTTTTCAAGATATACAATACCTTTTGCTACCACATCACGAATGTAGTGGAACCTAACATCAATATGTTTAGTTCTGTCATGAAAAACAGGATTACTACACAGTTGGATGCCGGATTGACTATCAGAAAATAAAACAACTTCACCTTCAAGAAAACCAATTTCATAAATGAGTCCTTTCAACCAAATAGCTTCTTTTAATGCTTCAGTGACAGCTACATACTCAGATTCGGTGGTTGAAAGGGCAACAATGTGTTGTAATTGAGATTTCCAGCTAATACAAGCACCACACAAGGTAAACACATAAGAAGTTGTAGATTTTCTATTGTCCTTATCATTGGCATAGTTAGAATCCACATATCTAACCAATTTAACACAATTTTCAGATCTGGAAAATTTTAAACCATGATTAACAAAGCCATTCAAATATCTCAACAGAAATTTGAGAGCTTCCCAATGGGAAACTCCAGGATCAAACATGTACTCAAGCAACTTACAGAATATGTAATGTCAGGCCTTGTGCTAACCATTAAATACTTGACAGAACCAACAACATTAGAATAAGGTACATTCTTCATGCATTTAATATCATATTCAATTTTAGGATATTGCTTTTTACTTAGAACAAAATGACCAGCTAGAGGCACATTGACAGGTTTGGCATTTGAAATGGAAAATTTACTCAAAACTTTCTTAACATAAGTATCCCGATTCAATAAAATGATAGACCGCTTTCTATCCCTATAAATATTCATGCCAAGAATCCTTTTAGCATCTCCTAGAAATTTCTTATCAAAATTAGCACTCAAGCAATTTTTGATATGTTCAACAGTTTTCACACAAGAACTAATCAATAGCATATCATCCACATAAATGAGCAAGAAAACTGAAACTTTGGAATTTTGTTTGAAATACAAGCAATGATCATAATTGCTTCTAGTAAAACCCAAAGAAAGCATGCATTCATCAAACTTTTTATTCCATTGTCTAGGAGACTGTTTTAATCCGTACAAAGATTTCTTAAGCAGAAACACATGATCAGGATACCTAGAGTTCACAAAGCCATCAGGTTGCCTCATAAAAAAATTTTCATTAAGTTCACCATGTAAAAAAACAGTTTTAACATCTAATTGTTCAACTCCCAATCAAATTGAGCAACAAGGGCAAGCATAATTCTAACAGTAGTAAATTTCACAACAGAAGCAAATATTTCGGTATAATCTATCCCTTCTTTTTGAGTAAAACTCTTAGCTACTAACCTAGCTTTAAGTCTGACAGATTCACACTCATTCTTGACCTTAAACAACCACTTACAGTCCATAATAGAACAATTTTCAGGTTTAGGCACAAGAATCCAAGTATTGTTAACATGCAAAGACCTAATTTCTTCTTTCATCACATTTAACCATTTTCCAGAATTTTCAAATTTTAAAGCTTCGTCATACGACTTAGGTTCAACATTATCAATAGATTCAAATACACTGAATGCATAAGAAGTCATGTGAAAGTTATCAAAACGTTGTGGAGGCCTAATATTCATTCTGGATCTATCTCTAGCTAATTGATAATCATTCAAGTCATCTTCATGCACATTTTCAGCAGTTTCCTCATGCATATCAAAATTATCAATAGAATTTTCAGACATATTTTCAGGCACTTCATCCACAACAGGCACAGTCTCTGCACATTTTCAGAAACAAGACTTGGATCAGGCAAATGCTCCACCTTATTTGGAGCAGTGGCAGCTTGGGGAATGGGTAAGAGAGCAGATAAACATGGAAAATCAGATTCATTGAAAACAACATCTCTACTGATTAACACTTTAAAACCAGTTTGATCCCTTAACCACAATCTATAACCCTTAACCCCATCAGGATAGCAAAAAAAAACACATTTTACTGATCTAGGTTCAAGTTTATCTTGTTTCTGATGCACAAAAGCAGAACATCCAAAAACTTTCAAGTTTGACAAATCAGTTTGCGTACCAGAACATACAAATTTTGGACACTTACCATTCAAAGGCACAGAAGGGGACCTATTTATCAAATATGCAGCTGTACAAACAGCTTCACCCCAGAAATTTTTTGAAAGTCCAGAACATGCAAGCATACACCTCACCCTTTCAAGTAAAGTTCTATTCATACGTTCAGCAACACCATTTTGCTGAGGCGTATAAGGGACAGTCTTGTGTCTTTGATACCAGATTCAACACACAGGTTGTCAAACAATTTGTTACAAAATTCAAGACCATTATCGGTTCTTAGAATTTTAATTTTCTTACCAGTTTGATTTTCGATCAAGGTTTTCCAGTTTTTAAACTTCTCAAACACATCAGATTTATTTTTCAATAAAAAAACCCAAACTTTCCTTGAAAAATCATCAATCACAGATAAGATATATTGATTTTCACCATGCGTGTGCACAATAGCAGGACACCAAACATCAGCATGCAAATATTCAAGAATTTCAGAAGTGACATATTGTTTGGGACTTGGGGAATGTGGAAACTTGACTCTAGATTGTTTGCCAGGAACACATGCATCACAAAATGGCACACAAGATAATTTTTCAGTACCAAAGTAACCATCTTTATGCAAAATTTCTAAACCTTTAGAACTCAAGTGACCTAGTCTTTTGTGCCACAAATCAGTTTTATCACTCAAGACAGTATTCACAAAGGTTTGCATACAAGATTCAGGTTCAGCATGGCAAACATACAAGTTTCTCAATTTTTCATCTTTGAAAATCACCAAAGAACCTTTCAAGATTTTCATGACCCCATTACCCCATCTACCCTGTAGACCGTCATCTTCCAAAGCAGCACATGAAATCAAATTATGACATAAATCAGGAACATGTCTAAATTTTTCAAAGTCAGCACATAACCTGAATCAAATTTCAAACATACATCACCAAGACCAGCAACTTGACACATCTTTTCATTATCCATAGAAACAGACACATGCTTAACTTCTTTATAAGTAGAAAACAGATTTTTGAATGGAGACATGTGAAAAATGCACGCAGAATTTACAAGACATTCATTTTCACACAAAGCACTTGAATGTACAAAATTCACAGTAGGCACATCACATACTTCAGTCACCATAAAAACATCACCCATGTTTTCACTAGAAGAAGCCATAGCAATATCGTCATGCTGATTTTGTAATTCTGGTTTTGTTTTTGTTTAGGCCTTGAACAATCTTTAATGTAATGACCTGTTTCACCACAATTAAAACATTTTTTGTTTTTAGGCCTCGACTGAGATCTTTGCTTACTCTTACCTCTGTTTTTGGCAAAAGATTGATTATGGTTATTTGAATGTCTTTGAAAACGAGTTTTAGACCTTCCTCTAACAAACATAGGCTCACCAGTATTATTAACACCCCTATTGGTTTTCAAATCGATCTCTTTGCTTTTAAGACCATTCACAACAGTTTCTAATGTTATATTATCTCTGCCATACTTAATAGCAGATTTAACATCACTGTAAGAATCAGGAATAGCATTCAAGAGAACAATAGGTGTGTATTCATCAAGGTGTTTATCTCCTGTTTGCTTAATATCTTGAATTAGTTTGGTAAACACATCAATATTTTCATCAATGTCTTTGTTCAAATCGAGTTTGAAATGGAAAAGTTTTTCAAGCAAAAACAATTTACTCGGCAGTGAAGTCTCGGTATAGAGCTCTTCTAATTTTTCCCAAAGTTCTTTGGCCGATTTCAGTTTACCCATTTTTTTAGCACATAATCAGATAAATTCAAGATAATAGAGGAGTAAGCAAATTCATCCATTTCAGCTTTTTTCTCAGCCGTTCCGGCAGCAGGATACGACAAATCTATTGCTTTAAAAACTTTTTGTTGTATTAAAATTCCTTTCATTTTCTGCTGCCAAATTGAGAAATCCATTTTTCCATTAAAAGGTTCAAGGTTAAAACCAGTGAATGACATTATTTTTTTTCACACAGAAAAAACACATAAAAAACGCAGAAACAGGACCAACGAATTTTCAAATAGAAAAGGCAGTAAACCACATAAATTTCAGCAAACACAGCGGAAGCACAAGTAAGCACGTAAGTCCTAGGTTTCTACCAGCAAAAAATCCCAGTACCTAAACCGCAGCCAGCGGCTACTACTAAAGCGATAAAAGAGGTTGAAGCCAATTTATCAGAGCAAAACTCTAAGTAAGAGTTTCGATCCTACGAACCAAAACGACACCCAACGGCGACGACGGGAAGCAAGCTGTCCAAGGCGGTGTGGCTACTGTCCAACGAAAATAGCGGTTGTCCAGGCAGCAATAGCGGACCAAAAAATAGCGACACGAATAACCCCAGCATCCAGCGATGATATCCAACAGCAACGGCGGCTGCTGTCCTTTAGGCGGCGGCGGCTCGGCGATGGAACAGTGGCTCTGATACCACTGTTAGGTATCCACCTTGAGCATGAGAAAAATACCCAGTCCTGTTTCCTGCAAAATAAGAAGGAAAACCAGCAAGAAAGAAAACCAAAGAAAAGAACAAAAAAATAAAGGAACGACAGTTCAATAAACGTAAAGAAATCGCAAGCTTTGGGCTCAGATAACTAAACCGTCTCTCCAATTAACCGCCAAGCCAAGGCAAAGGCACAAAAGGATTCCCACGCCCCTGTTCACGCTTGAATCTCCTACACACAGTAGGAGAACACCCAATGACACCAGGGAGGAATGAGAGAGACTCACACAGAGCAGCACAAGGTTCAAGGAGAAAAAGACACATGGTAACCTGAGAGGAAGATGGAACGCTCACTCGATTCACGAAGAAAGCCAAGAACGCACAAGTTCTTTCTGCGGCTACTCAAGCTCTCCCTCTCTCGATCTCACACTCTCTCAATTCCCACGACAGATTAGGGTAGGTTGGAGGCTTTATACAAGGGCCTAATATGAATTGGGTTTGAGAAATAAGAGTTAGTTGGGCCAAAGCCCAACAAATGTGGAGTAATATATGAAAATAACATGTCATGTTTAGACTTCAATAATGCAACCAAGCATTTGAAAAAACCATGAATTTATAATTCAATATAATTTTTGGTATTTTAATAAATTTTTTGTCTAGATTATCTCACTCATCTTTTGCCTTCGTATTTCCCTCATCATTTGATCATGTAAGTTTCATTATGCTTGGAGATGATATGTTTTTCAATGGTTTAATGAAAAATATATGTGTACATATTTTGGGTTTTATTTTATTGTATTTTGGGAATTGAGAGAAAATTTTATGGATTGGAGATCGTGATCAATTTTGGTGTAGATAGGCATAACAATGGGAGTGTGATTTCAAGAGTTTGAGAACAAATATGGAATCTTTGTTGTGTCAGGTGTAATTCACTTTATTATTGTTTTCAGACTATAAATTTTTTTTCCCAAGTGTAAACTTAATTGACCCATACATAATTTCACTTGGTTGAATACTATAGATAGAAGTTGCAAAGTATAATTTTTTTGCCTGAGTTTTCAACTACTTCTCGTTTTTTGACCTGATTATATTTGGAATAGAGAGATGTGAATGGTAATATCGTCATCATAATTTATTGTGTGGGTTAAATTTTGGTTACATTTTTTTAAGAATGCACATTGCACACCAAGCATGTTATATAATTGAAAATAAATTAAATAATTGCATTACTTGGTTATTTGTAGGAGAGGATGAAGGCGAGGTTTGATGAGGCTTCCCAACCTACTACTGAGGACGGGATGCTACAAACCCCAACTATTGAGGCCATCGATGAAATATATGTGGACGTGGCCGACGGGGTAAAAATACAACGGGTATATGGCATTGGCTCACAGGCATATGTTACCTTCCAAGATGCCATGTCAGGTCGTTCTAGTCGGGGTGTAAGCACAAGAAAATCGAGTCTGCTCTTGCAACTTCAGAGGGTGCTTCTATCTCTGCAAGATGTGTGATAAGTGTATTTCATACACTTAATTTAGTTATGATTTTAATTGTTAAATATTTGTTTCAAGCAGATTTATGTGGGTATTTTATTGTTTTTGTGGTTGTAGGAAATTATTGAATTTATTTGGACAAGTGAAGAAAAATAAGAATTTAGAGGAGAAAGAAATTAAAAGAATAAATGAAGAAATAAGAAGTGGAGAAGAGAAAAGAGAAAGAAAAGAAGAAAAGATCAGACAAGAATGGAAGAGTGTTGGGCTTTCTTTTGGGCCAAGTGTTTAGCGCTTAAGTTAGCGCTAAAATAGGAGTGGAGAAGTGCTAACGTGCAAGTTTCCTTGAGATTTGAGAATCGAGATCAGAGTCCTATGTGCGCCCGCGTGAATTCTGAGGCGCCCGCGCGTCGCGTAAAATAGGAGTTGGAAGATTTAATCGGGAAGGAAACTTTCTATTTTATTGGGCTTTATTCTTGGGCTTTTGAGTACGCTATAAAAAGAGATCTTTTAGTCTGAGATTGGGGGAGAGCCGCCACACATACACGATATATCAGAGAAGAGATTTCTGGGTTTGAATGTGTGATTTCTGGAAGATTTCTGGAGCTTTAATTGAAGAACGAAGACGGAGATCGATAGACCGGACACAGCATCGCATCGACAGATTTGTTTCTTATCTTTATTTATTTTATTCTAAATATGTTTGGATTTTTGAATATGATTTGTTTTATTCAGAATTTTATTATGAACTAATTTTTATAGTTTAGAGGTCGGATGGAACCTGGTGTAGACACTTTCATGAATTTTTGATTTTATGGAATTGAATTTTTTCTAGATTAATTGTTTTTTCTAGAATTGATTGTCTTTTCAATTATCTGATCAATAATTGATTTGTTATATTTCTTTGAAATCTGGCACTCGGGAGAGGAGATTTTGAATAGGACCATTGAAAAATACACTGTTATTTATTTATATCGCTCGGGAGAGTGTATAATTTTAACAGAGCTTTTAAAAAGAACATTGTTTTGAATTGATCACTGCAAGTAGATTCTTAATAGGGATATTGGAATTGAATTGTAGTTGATATATTTTATTCGGCACTCGGGAGAGGGAATAATACACTTAAGTGTTCTTGGCTATTAATTCATTGAAATTCATGAAGATTAATTAATTAGGATTGATTGTTGTTGAAACCAGGTGAAATCTATACCTCTAGACCATTTTTCTCTGATTGATTTTATCTGAAAGTTGGGTGCGTGCTTATCAAAACTCATTGATTATTTATTTTCGAAAAATTCTCAAAGTTTGATTTTCTAGATAAAGTTTGGACTATTTTAATTACAAGTACTGAATAGTTTCATTTTACTCCCTTTGGGATCGATATCTGATTTTATCACTATATTAAAATTTGACACTCGTACGCTTGCGAGAATTTTCAACAAGAAGTTTTTGGCGCCGTTGTCGGGGAGTAAATTTTGATTATTTTTTAGTCTTGTTACCAATTAGTCTAGATTTTAATTTAGAGTTTTATTTTATTTTATTTTAAGTTACTAATTAATTTTTTCTTATTTCTAATTGCAGTTTATGCGACGATCTCAAAGTGCGAATTCTCTACTGTTTGATTCGGAGATCGAGCGCACTGCACGTGCTTTAAGAAGAGCTAGAAGAGAAGAAATTGAAAGAATGGCTGAACAAGAAGCACAACAAGCTCCCCTGGTGCCAATTAGAGATCACTTCAGGCCAGTAATCCAGGCTCACTACTCTGGAATAGCTCGTGGAACTATCAACACAAACAATTTTGAGCTGAAACCGGCCTTGATCAATATGGTTCAACAGAACCAATTTAATGGGAGCACCACTGCTGATCCTCACCTACACCTACGCACTTTCTTGGAGATAACCGATACGGTAAAAATTAATGGTGTATATGAGGATATTATTCGTTTACGCTTGTTTCCTTTTTCTCTCAGGGATCAAGCAAGGAGTTGGTTGCAATCACTGCCGTTTGGAAGCATCACTACTTGGGAGGGGATGGCAGAAAAATTTCTTGCTAAATATTTTCCACCTGCCAAGTCCACCCAGTTGAAGATAGAGATCAGCACCTTCTGGCAGATGGAAACTGAACAGCTATACGAGGCGTGGGAAAGGTACAAAGAATTACTTAGACGTTGTCCTAACCACAATTTTGCAGATTGGGAACAGATCGAGTGGGTTTACAACGGACTGAATGCGCCTACGAGGATGAATGTGGATTCTGCGGCTGGATGTACCATTTTTGCTAAGGACCATGTGCAGGCCTATGATATGCTGGAGCAGATGACGGTCAATAGTTTACAATGTCCATCTGAGCGTATGGGAGTCAAGAATCCAGCTGGAGTGTATGCTGTGGATCCTCTCACATCCATCACTGCTCAATTATCTGCACTGACTACACAGGTAGCTTCTTTAAATAAGATTAATGTTGCAGATTCAATTGGAGTTGAAGGATCACATACCCCAGAGGAAGTTAATTATATCAATCCTAATGGCTACCGAGGTTATGGAGCTTACAGAGGTAATCCTGTTCCCAATACTTACCATCCTAGCTTGCGTAATCATGAAAATTTTTCGTATGCTAACAATAAAAATGTGTTGAATCCTCCGGAGTTCAATACAAACAAGGATGAGGGTAAGCCTTCTTTGGAGGACGTGGTTAGTACCTTTGTGCAGGAATCAGGAAAGAGGATGACGAGAACTGAGTCTCGCCTTGATATCTTGGAGACGCACATGGCCAACATGGGTGATGTAATTCAATCCATGAAAACTAGCATAGGGCAGTTGGCGAACGCACTAAAGAATAATAACAGAGGCCAGTTCCCGAGCAACACAGAGGTAAATCCCAAGGAGCAGTGCAATGCTATCATGTTGAGGAGTGAGAAGAAAGTGGATAGAGAAGAAATTCAGCCAACTGAAGGGACTGAAAAATCTGTAATTGGAGAGAAGGAAATCGAGAAGAAAGAGAAGGAGTCTGAAACTGAGCCAAAACCGATGTACAAGCCTCCACTCCCATACCCGCAGAGGTTCAAGAAGAAAGCTTTAAATGAGCAGTTCTCCAAATTCTTGGAGATTTTCAAGAAAACTCACATCAACATTTCCTTTGCTGATGCTTTGGAACAAATGCCGAACTACGCAAAATTCATCAAGGAGATGATGTCCAAGAAAAGGAGACTGCTAGAGAACGAGGTGGTGAATCTAACTGAAGAGTGCAGTGCGGTGCTACAAAAGAAAATGCCACAAAAGCTTAAGGATCCAGGGAGTTTTACTATTCCTTGTTCTATTGGTGGTTTTCATTTTAATAATGCACTTTGTGATTTAGGGGCCAGTATTAATTTAATGGCATTATCTATTTACAGGACCTTGGAGTTGGGAGAGATGAAATCGACTTTGATTTCATTGCAGTTGGCGGATCGAAGCATTACATATCCATTGGGAATTGTTGAAGATGTTCTAGTCAAGGTGGATAAATTCATTTTCCTAGCGGATTTTGTGATATTGGATATTGAAGCGGATCATGGTGCTCCGCTGATTTTTGGACGCCTGTTTTTTGCTACTGCTGATGCCAAAATTGATGTCAAGAAGGGTGAATTATCGATGGGTGTGGAGTACGAACGAGTGGTCTTCAACTTATTCACGAAAGCACCCAATCCACCCATAGAAGAATTGTGCTTAATTGAACCGGTTGTGAAGTTGGAGAGCTGTCCAAGAGCCGATTTTGAGGTTGAATCAAAGAGTAAAGCGCCAAATTTATCGACGAAGAAAACCACGAAGAACAAGAAAGCAAAATTTAAAAGGCGGTTCGTGGAATTTATTTGGCGAGTGAAAGAGAAAGAGAAGATTTAACACTGGTGAAAGTCGGGCTGATGACTCTAAACCAAGCGCTTTTTGGGAGCCAACCCAAAAATTTTTGTTTTATTTTTTTTATTTTTTATTTTTTTTATTTTATGCTTTTATTTTTATTTTTGTTCTTCAGTTAATTTTATTTTTTTAAATTTATTATTGGAAATTTTGGAGGCCTGATTTTATAAATGTGTATTTTTTTCAGGATTTTAGTCTTCTGGCAGCGGCTTATGCACGCTCGCCCAAGATTTGAGGGCGCCCGCTCAAGATTTGGGAGATGATAACAGAGGCTCATGCGCGCCCGCGCACTCTCTACGCCAACAGATATCACCAACCGCGCATGCCATAGCGCTAACGCACTCTTGAAGGGCGCCTACCTAAGCGCTATCGCGCCACAACCACCAACTCACCCTGATTAGCGCATCCAGAAGCGCTATCGCGCTGCAACTCCTCCTCTGCATTTCAATTAAGCGCCATTGCGTGTCCCACCCTCCAATAGCGCAGCAAATCTCTGCCCTCCAGCTAGCGCGATAGCGCATCCTAGTCCCCATTAGCGCAAGCCATCATCAGCGTCTTCCTCTTGAGCAATCACATGTCTCAGCTGCTGCACTCATGCGTGAACAATCCCCTTGCATCCCATCTGCTCTGCCAATAATCACCAACAGCTTAACATGTGATCTCGCGCTCCTACGTAATCAGAAACATTGTGCAAACGTGCCACTTCCTAGAACCTCCACCATGCACCAAACATCTCTCCATTAGCGCAGGACATCTTCCCTATTTATGCGCTAACCATCTCCCATCAGCACTAGACAAAGAGCAATCGCGTCACTAGCCATCCCCTACAATGCGCAGCTTGCATGTCCAGCAGTCCCATGATCTTCTCCTTGCGCAAACAACATCCACTGTTGTTGATCACCCATGCGCGATCGTTTTTTTTCCTTAGTCATTAATAGTTTGATATTGTATTTATTACTTTGGGGATTCACTATTGTTTCTTATCGTGTGCATATATTATTTTCAGGTTCATTTGGATGTTCATGTTGTGCTTCTCAATCCCTTCCACCATGGTATTGCGGCTGCAGATTATTTTTCTTGGTGATGAAGTTGATAACATCGAGTAGTGATGCTTGGTGTCGAAGGTATGTGTCTCGTGTTCTTTTTCTAGTTTTTAATCATTAGGAACAATGATTATATTAAGTTTGGGGGGGTGAATCAATGTTTGATGTTTTGAATGGTTGAAAGTGAGTAGTTTTGAGTTTTAGTGTGAGTCATAGATAAAATTTTTGTTTTGTTTAGTTGTTAGTTGAGAGTTGAGTTGAAAAGAAATCGAGAAAGAAATAAATGGATGCATGACTGAAAAATATTTTTGTGCTATAACTGAAATTCATGACTGTCTACCTATCTGACAAAATATTTTTGAAAAAATTGAACCAATTGAATGAACAATTTCCTATATACTCTATGATTAATAATTGAATCTAATTTTTGAGACATACAGACATAGATATGATTGAGGCATTGTTTGAAATTTTTGGGCCTGATTTTATTGAAATTAATTTATCCATAGTTGCTCATTTGAGCCTACACGTATATATTGGTACATTGAGGTACGAAAATCTGATTTTGTTGTGAAAATCATCGTTAACTGCTGATGATTATTATTTTTTGCACTGATTGATATTTGTATGAATTAATTATGGATTGAGACTTGTCTAGAACTAGTTCAAACACTCTTCGAGGCAAAATACGGGCAAAACTGTGATTAGGAATGATTTAGGCGATTTTTCTGAATTCGTTTGAGCCTTTCAAGCTACCTAATTATTTATTTTATCCCTAGTACCTTGTTTGAGCTTTATTGAAAATCAAATGGCATGCGTGTAGACGTGTGATAAACCTCCATTCGTCATTATTTTAAGGTCCTACATTGACTACCTGAATAGCCTAAACACTATTTCCTATCTTTAAGGGAGTAATTTGAATGCTAAAATGTTATATGCTCCTAGTTAATATTTGTGAAAAATGGAATGGTGTGGTGGATGAATTGAAAAGATGAAAAGAGGTAGTAGAAAAAAAGAGTTGAAAAGGTTGTGAAAAGAAAAGAAAATTTGTGAAAAAAATTGAAGAAGTTGTGAAAAAATTGAAAAATCAATGAAGTGAAAAAGAGTGTGAAATTGTGAATGAAAAGGAGTCGAAATTAAAGCATAAATATGAATTACTCCTTATTTTGAATTCTAACCCTTCGTTTGTAGCCATGAGTCAGGCCTTACACTATAAGCTAATTAAGTCCTATTGACCGAGTCTCAGTTGCCCAATATACTAGTGGAGAAGAATTGCGAGAATTTAGTCTATGGACTGTTGATTGATGCTTTTAATGATTATGAATTTTGATCGAAACACGCACATACTATTATTTGTTGTATTTACCTAATTGTGAGTATTTTTGATAATTATCCTATTTTTTATCCCTAGCTACCTTGAAAAGTCCTCATGATCTATGAATGTGTGAATTGAATTTGGAGAAGCTAGGGTGTTTTGAAACGTGAGTTGCGGAGATTGTGAGTTTATGCGGTTATTTTGGTTTTGATTGAAATTTTCAATTGTTAGTTGGGTGTGATATGATTGGATTTGAAAATTCTTTGAAATCATTGCTGATGTCATTGCTCCATAATATTTCTTGATTATTCTTGTGAGTTGTTGATGAGAATAAGTTTTAGAATTTGGTTTTTAATAGTTTTGCTCGAGACTAGCAAAAGTCAAAGTTTGGGGGTATTTAATAAGTGTATTTTATACACTTAATTTAGTTATGATTTTAATTATAAAATATTTGTTTCGAGCAGATTTATGTGGGTATTTTGTTATTTTTGTGGTCGTAGGAAATTATTGAATTTATTTGGACAAGTGAAGAAAAATAAGAATTTAGAGGAGAAAGAAATTAAAAGAATAAATAAAGAAATAAGAAGTGGAGATGAGAAAAGAGAAAGAAAAGAAGAAACGATCAGATAAGAAAGGAACAGTGTTGGGCTTTCTTTTGGGCCAAGTGTTTAGCTCTTAAGTTAGCGCTAAAATAGGAGTGGAGAAGCGCTAACGCGCAAGTTTCCTTGAGATTTGAGAATCGAGATCAGAGTCCTATGCGCGCCCGCGTGAATTTTGAGGCGCCCGCACGTCGCGTAAAATAGGAGTTGGAAGATTTAATCGGGAAGAAAACTTTCTATTTTAATAGGCTTTATTCTTGGGCTTTTGAGTACGCTATAAAAAGAGATTTTTTAGTCTGAGATTGGGGGAGAGCCACCACACATACATGATATATCAGAGAAGAGATTTCTGGGTTTGAACGTGTGATTTCTGGAGGATTTCTGGAGCTTTAATTGAAGAACGAAGACGGAGATCGATAGACCGGACACGGCATCGCATCGACGGATTTGTTTCTTATCTTTATTTATTTTATTCTGAATATGTTTGGATTTTTTAATATGATTTGTTTTATTCAAAATTTTATTATGAACTAATTTTTATAGTCTAGAGGTCGGATGGAACCTGGTGTAGACACTTTCATAAATTTTTGATTTTATTGAATTGAATTTCTTCTAGATTAATTGTTTTTTTCTAGAATTGATTGTCTTTTCAATTATCTGATCAATAATTGATTTGTTATATTTATTTGAAATCTGGCACTCGGGAGAGGAGATTTTGAATAGGATCATTGGAAAATACACTGTTAATTATTTATATCGCTCGGGAGAGTGTATAATTTTAACAGAGCTTTTAAAAAGAACATTGTTTTGAATTGATCACTGCAAGTATATTCTTAATAGGGATATTGGAATTGAATTGTAGTTGATATATTTTATTCGGCACTCGGGAGAGGGAATAATACACTTAAGTGTTCTTGGCTATTAATTCATTGAAATTCATGAAGATTAATTAATTAGGATTGATTGTTGTTGAAACCAGGTGAAATCTATACCTCTAGACCATTTTTCTCTGATTGATTTTATCTGAAAGTTGGGTGCGTGCTTATCAAAACTCATTGATTATTTATTTTATGCAAAATTCTCAAAGTTTGATTTTCTAGATAAAGTTTGGACTATTTTAATTACAAGTACTGAATATTTTTCATTTTACTCCCTGTGGGATCGATATCTGATTTTATTACTATATTAAAACTTGACACTCGTACGCTTGCGAGAATTTTCAACAACAATGTGAAGCTCTGGAAAAGGATAACAAAGCACTACGCCAAGAGCTCGATGTTCTTCGACAACAAGTTCAAATTTTGATGACGAATGTACTAGCCCAGCCTCCCTTTTCTCATTCAAATCCGATGGAGGATGATATGACCCTACCCCTTCACTGTAGTGGTTGTTTATTGTGCATGTTAGGACTCTATTATTTTGGATATAATAGAATTCCCATTTGTACATGTTTATTGATTTTGAGTTATTTTGTTGGATTGACAAAACTTTTAACATAAAATATGCACTTAATGATTATTTGAATGAATATTTCAGATTGTATGTTTATCTTGATTTGATTGAATTATTATATAACATTTGCAGTGTTTTAAATAGCGTGGAATAGCGCATTTTTATGGTTTAGTGCTTTATAGCGCTAATATTTTAGCATTCTGCACAAATGACGCACACTATATATTCTCATGAAAACAATACTATAGTGCAAATAGCGTGCGCTATTAGCGCAGTAAAGAGAATTATCGGAAATAGCTCAAATAAAGTGCGCTATTTGGGAAAATACATAAGGTCCATGATCAACATATTTTGACAAAAATTAAAGGACTTAACAAGCAAGGTTGGGTCTTGTTGATGTGGAAAAGGTCTATATGGATGTTGAAACTATCTATATGGATGTTCAAACTATTTTTTGGCATATAATGACCAATTATTATGGTTTCATGGCAAATTATCTCACTTATTTACTTGTATATAAGATTCTATTTTCTAATTAATAATTGTTGTGGAGGAATAGCTTGCGCTATGCTATGACAGGACAAAAACCTACGATTCAAAGCTACGCTTTGTAAAACACCAAGCATTTGTGGGTAAAATGAATCTGGAAGGGCTGATCGATGGGTGCTTCAAAACTAAATATTCTATAGTCAATTAACGGCTGACAGATAGTGTGTGTTAAAAATGATTGACAAAGAGAAATGTTGTCTTTAATGTTTAAAAAATTGACGTGTTTCAGTCTTTAAAGTTTCACAACGGAAACCTATGTTATGTTATTATTTTTAATGGATAAATTATTATCATGCACTAATAAATAACGACATAATTTAGGTTTCAGTCATTGTTTATCTCGTAGCCATAAAAATCATAAACACTTTTATTATGTTGTTAGTCCATTGATAATTCTAAGAGTAAGTATCTTGTGAAACTATCTCACTGATCTTTATCCGTGAGACTTGTCAATCCTACTCATATTTACAATAAAAAGAAATAGTTTTGGCATAAAAATAATATTTTGTCATGGATCTAAATTAGAGATTCGTCTCACAACTCAATATTGTCATTGTTGATCCTAAATTTTCTTTGTACACATTAAAAAAATTAAAATTCAGACCAAAATAAATAAAAATGCTCAAAATATTATAATTGAGTTGAAAATTTAAAACCGTGAAAAAAATATAATGTACATTTGACAAGGCCTCCTGAGAAATTCTTGAGAGCATGTTAAAATTAACGTTATTTTAATAGTGGTGTCATGAAATAAGAATATATGGTTGTACATATATCTCATAACTAGATATAGTATCATATTCATTAAAACAACGATTAAAGTTGAAATAGAGCGACTTGAACGTAGAGGCTATGTTCCACAGGGTGTATTTCACTTGATGGATCTGGACCATTCATTGGACATGAGGCCCCACAAAATGTGTGATCCTCATTCCCAATGCATGGTGTATGTTATATCCGATGAAAATTACCCGACCTAGCATAACCTTTACGAGACATGAATAGTGTTGTGAGCAATTTAACTTTTTAAGATTTACATGTTAGCCTAATGTAGACTAAGGTAAACCTTGCAAATCAAAATGATCATCAAACAAATTTACACTCTACAATAGAAGTTGAGCGAAAACTAATGATTTAAATTGCGTCATCTGTACCAAAAGAACAAATGATTTTGCTACAACTTAGTCAACGGGAAGCAAATGGTACTGTGAAGTATCAACAACAGTAGGTGTCACTGGCACATAGAGACACCAAGGTAGCAATTGATGGGGAGAACTTTGGCACACGTAGCTTGGCTTCGACCAAAAAATGCAGCAAGGATGGATGGAGGAGTAGGCAGAAAGCGGGGATGGGGAGCACACAACATCTTCATCTGTTGTTCAAGCTTCTCCTTCTCCAATTTTAACCGTTGCTTCTCGTTGTGTACTTGCTATCCTCATCCTACATCCATAATATAATTAACTTTTGAAACTGATGAAATCACACCACAAAAACACAAAAATTTACAACTTTAATTTTAAGTTGGGTCGCTAAATAATGATGATAAATTCAAAAGCATGGGATAAATAGATTTGGTCACAAAATAGGCAAATCCATATCATATTAGTTTAGTTTGCCATTAATAATCGACATGTTGGGTAAATCCTTCGTTAAGTAACAATGACATTTTTCTCGCAGTCATTAATTTGCGTCTGAAATATTTATTTCAATTTTCAAATTTTAAATATTAGAAAAAAAATTGGAACAACCCACTCTTTAATTTACCCCGACCCGAGACCCGCAATTTCACACCCCTATTTAAGTAGGTTTGCATCTTTGGAGAAATCGCAAACCCTTTCTGCCTCACAATCCCCATTTGCTAGTCGGAGTCTCAGCCGGTGTTCGATAGCATTCATTATTCAACAACCACCGCGTAAACGTTCACTTCCTCCATTGTTGCGCCCGAATCCTAGGCTTTGGTATTTTTTTTATTTACACATTTTTTATATAAAGCACAATTTCTTCAAGTGTATGTGTTGCTTTTTTTATTTACTTTTTATGGTAGACCGACGGTTCGAGTGTTCTAAATGGCGGCCGAAACAAGTGGCTGCCATGACATTTGCCTTAGGCGGTCAAAGATGAATCGGCGTGGGCGAGGCCGGTGAGAGGTCCAAAGTCAACAAAATTTCAAAACCCTAATTATTAATATATTGTAAACTTTCTATTCAAAATAATCAGCCCAATTATCACCCAAATTTAATTTATGTGTATATTGAATGATTATAAATAATTATGTATAAAAATATTAAAACCTCCTAGGCGGCCGAAGTGGTAGGCGGTCATTGACGATCCAGCCACGGCCTACCTCAATTTACAAGAATGGTGGTTCTCAAGAACCACTCAGATGACACAAATTGGCGTATAATCTAGTTAAACAAATTTGTGGTGGACCGATTCACACAAATTCGTGGTGAATTGGTGTATAGAAATTGGTGCATAATCTGATAGTCTTTGATATGTGTCCTCGTTGAATTTCTTCGAGTAGGATATGAAACAATCAAATATATAACAAGCTTATTTGTGAAGAATGCATCTATGTTTGAGTAATCGTAGATCTATAGCTAGCCTAGTATTTTTTATTTTTGTCGTCACTTTTTTCTTCATTTTTTGTTTTAATTGTTTTTTCATTTATGTTTCGTGGCTTCATGAATGACTAGACTTATTTTATTTCTCTTTTTATGTTCATTGACAGTTTTATCAGATGATGGTAAAAGTGATGATAATTATTTGTTTTGTTTTGATTCATTGCATATTTTACAGTCAATGTTGTGTTTAGGTAATATATTAATTACGGGATTCTTGGCTTGTGTAATAAAATTTGTCTTATCCAAATAGATATGAGTGCATAATAATACATCTTAAATCATCTAGTTTTTGATGTAGTCAATACCTACATTATAAGAAACGTGGGTTCTTGAATGTGTTCTAGGTGTATATTATATTTAATCCATAATTTTGTAAGGATCAATTCCATCTTATTTATTTTGTTGAATATCAAAACTAAATCAAGTAATTTAAAAGTTAAAAATTATTTTATACATGTATTACATAAAGCCAAATGCTTATGCTAGCTATCTTTGTGTTCTTTAGTCATCTACACTTTTAAGTTAATTGTTTCTTATTTAACATAAAGCCAAAAGATTATGATGTTATCTTTGTGTTCTCTAATAATCTAACACTTTTAAGTTGTTTGTTTCTTAGCTCACATCTTTTCATAGCCACTCTAATTCCAAGAAACTAGTTTCTGCATGTTAATTTTCTAACAAATAATTTTTATCATATGCATATTCAGGATGATTATATTATATATATGTATTGTGTCAACTTTATTGAATGAATTATTTACGTTGATTCTCCCTCTTGTACTGTATGCATGAATATTTGTGTGATATTTTTATTGATTTTAGAAAATTGTTTGTTTATTTAAGCTTATACCATAAGTTGATATGACTGAGGAATCATCTAATCACATGAACTCGCGATCTTCGGAGGAAGAATCACAGAGGATAAAAATTCGTCCCTGTGGAGGAAAGTAAGTAATGTCAGAATATTTAATTTGACACTTTATGAATCGTAATTAATTATTTTAATTTAATTTACAGGTTTCTTCCACAAAGCCATAGGGTCTCAGCTTACATTACCCGCAAATTTGCAAAGTTGCAATGCTTGCAAGGACATAGCTGGAAGTTTGTGGACGAAAAGACGAGAGACTTTTACTGGAAGAAGTTCGAGGTAAAAAAACATAATTGTATATTTGAATCGTATAAATTTAAAATTTTAAACAACTAAAATTTTTAACAATTTGAATTGCAGGAAAAATATTGTTGGGATCCTCGATTGGACACAGACGTTAAGAAAACTTGGAATTCACTTGTGGCAGATTTATACAAAAAAACATTGTGTAACTGGCGCAAGAAGCCTCAGCCTCCACAAGGGGTTGATGTCGATGTGTGGGAGCATTGGAAAACTATTTGGAGTAAGCCCGACTGGAAGAAAAAATCCGAGTGCGGCAAACGAAACAGGTGTAGTGAGCCAGCTGGTCTGGGTACTGGTCTTTCCAAACACATTGGTGGATCTCGCTCATATGTAGAGCATGCAATACAATTGGTAAGTTAAACTTTAATTTCACTTCATCAATAATTGATCAAGTTAATGCTTACAAAAATATTTGTGTTGCAGAACGCGGATTTGAACCGCAAGGGCACGTGTTGGGACCTTTTCAAGAAAACACACGAAAAGGACGGGACATTTGTTGATGCTAAATCACACGCCACAAATGTGAGTTTATGCAATTTAATAATATTGTTATTATCTCTTACAATATCGTTATAGTTGGTAACCTCATATTGATTATGTTTGATTTAATTTTAATCACAAAGGAAATGTTTCTACAAAAATTTCTTAATTTTGATGACTTTGTTTTGCCTTTAATTTCCGAAAATTTCTCATATTTACATGTTTGTCATTTAATTGTTGATTATTTTGGGTTTTTCTTTATTAATGTGGAGTAAGTTATGAAAATAACATGTCATGTTTAGACTTCAATAATGCAGCCAAGCATTTGAAAAAATCATGAATTTATAAATCAATATAATTTTTTTAATTTTATTAATGTTTTTGTCTAGATTATCTCACTCATATTTTGCCTTAGTGTTCCCCTCATCATTTGATCATTCATTATGCTTCGAGATTATATGTTTTTCGATGGTTTAATGAAAAAGATATGTTTATATATTATGGGTTTTATTTTACTGTATTTTGAGAATTGAGAGGAGATTTTATGGATTGGAGATTGTGATCAATTTTGGTGTAGATAGGCATAACAATGGGAGTGTGATTTCAAGAGTTTGGGAATAAATATGAAATTTTTGTGGTGTCAGATGCAACCCACTTTATTCTTGTTTTTAGACTACTTTAAATTTTTTTTCCCAAGCATAAACTTAATTGGCCCATATATACATAATTTCACTTGGTTGAATACTATAGTTGGAAGTTGCAAAGTTTAATTTTTGTTTCTTGAGTTTTGAGCTACTTTTAGTTTTTTTGACGTGATGATATTTGGAATAGAAAGGTGTGAATGGTAATATCGTTTGATATGTTAATAACTTGATTCATAGGGATGTTATATAATTGAAAATAAAACAAATAATTGCTTTACTTGGTTATTTGTAGGAGAGGATGAAGGCGAGGTTTGATGAGGCTTCCCAACCTACCACTGAGGACGGGATGCCACAATCCCCAACTATTGAGGCCATCGATGATATGTATGTGGATGTGGCTGGCGGGGTAAAAAAACAACGGGTATATGGCATCGGTTCGCAGGCATATGTTACCTTCCCAGATGTCATGTCAAGTCGTTCCAGTCGGGGTGCACGCACAAGAAAATCAACAGTTATTGATGGAGCGACTACTCGTGCTAATGCTGCTACCGCCATTGCCGAGGCTGCTCTTGCAACTGTAGAGGGTGATTCTATCTCCGCAAGATGTGAAGCTCTGGAAAAGGATAATAAAGCACTACGCCAAGAGCTCGATGTTCTTCGTCAACAGGTTCAAATTTTGATGACGACTGTACTATCCCAGCCTCCCTCTTCTCTTTCAAATCCGATTGATGATGATATGACCCTATCCCCTTCACTGTAGTGATTCTTTATTGTGCATGTTAAGACACTATTATTTTGTATGTAATAGAATTCCCATTTGTACATTTTTATTGATTTTGAGTTATTTTATTGGATCGACAAAACTTGTAACATAAAATATGCACTTAATGATTATTTGATTGAATATTTTAGATTGCATGTTTATCCTGATTTGATTGAATTATCAGGTAACATTTGTGGTGTTTTAAATAGCGTGGAATTGTGCATTTTTAAGGTTTAGCGCTAATATTTTAGCGTTTTGCACAAATGACGCACGTTATTCTCAGGAAAACAACACTATAGTGCAAATAGTGTGCGCTATTAGCGCAAGAATAGATCATTATCGCAAATAGCGTGCACTATTAGCACAAATAACGTGCGTTATTAGCGCAAATAGCGTGCGCTATTTGGAAAAAAACTTAAGGTTCATAATCATTATATTTCACTAAAATTGAAGGCCTTGACAAGCAAAGTTGGGTCTTGTTGATGTGGAAAAGATCTATATGGATGTTGAAACTATATTTTGACATGTAATGACCAATTATTATGGTTTCATGCATGGCAAATTATCTCACTTATTCACTTGTATATAAGTATTTTTTTTATTTTTTTATTAAATAATTGTTGTTCATGAATAGTTTGCGCTATGCGCTATATTATGACAGGACAAAAACCTACGATTTGAACGCTATGTTTTATAAAACACTAAGCATTTGTGGGGAAAATGAATCTGGAAGGGCTGATCGAGGGCTGCTTCAAAATTAAATCTTCTGTAGTCAAAGTAACAATCATCATCATATTGATTATGTTTGATTTAATTTTAATCACAAAGGAAATTTTTCTACAAAAATTTCTTAATTTTGATGACTTTGTTTTGCCTTTAATTTCCGAATATTTCTCATATTTAAATGTTTGTCATTTTATTGTTGATTATTTTGGGTTTTTCTTTATCAACGTGGAGTACTAAAATATGAAAACAACATGTTATGTTTAGACTTAAATAATGCAACCAAGCATTCGAAAAAACCATGAATTTATAATTCAATATAATTTTTAGTATTTTATTAAAGTTTTTGTATAGATTATCTCACTCATATTTTTCCTTAGGGTCCCTCGATCATGTAAATTTCTTTCTGCTCGGATATGATATGTTTTTCTATGGTTTAATGAAAAAAATATGTGTATATATTTTGGGTTTTAGTTTATTGTATTGTGGGAATTGAGAGGAAATTTTATGGATATTGGAGATCGTGATCAATTTTGGGGTAGACAGGTGTGATTTCGAGAGTTTGGGAATAATTATGCAATCTTTATGGTGTTAGGTGTATTTAACTTTATTCTTGTTTTTAGACTACTTTAATTTTTTCCCAAGTGCAAACTTAGTTGGCCCATACATAATTTCACTTGGTTGAATACTATAGATGGAAGTTGCAAAGTATTATTTTTGTTGCTTGAGTTTTCAAATACTTTTCGTTTTTTTGACGTGATTATATTTGGAATAGAGAGGTGTGAATGGTAATATCGTTTGATATGTTATTAACTTGATTCATCATAATTTATTGTGTGGGTTATAGTTTTGGTTACAATTTTTTTATGATTTGAGGTTTTAAAAGAATGCACATATTGCACACCAAGCATGTTATATAATTGAAAATAAATTAAATAATTGCATTACTTGATTATTTGTAGGAGATGATGAAGGCAAGGTTTGATGAGGCTTCTCAACCTACTACTGAGGACGGGATGCCACAAACCCCAAACTATTGAGGCTATCGATGATATGTATGTGGACGTGGCCGGCGGGGTAAAAAGACAACGGGTATATGACATCGGCTCGCAGGCATATGTTACGTTCCCAGATGCCATGTCAGGTCGTTCGAGTCGGGGTGCACGCACAAGAAAATTGACAGCTATTCATGGTGCCACTACTCGTGCTAATGGTGCTACTGCCATTGCCGAGGCTGCTCTTGCAACTACAGAGGGTGCTTCTATCTCCGCAAGATGTGAAGCTCTGGAAAAGGATAACAAAGCACTACGCCAAGAGCTCGATGTTCTTCGACAACAAGTTCAAATTTTGATGATGAATGTACTAGCCCAGCCTCCGTCTTCTCTTTCAAATCCGATTGATGATGATATGACCCTATCCCCTTCCCTGTAGTGGTTGTTTATTGTGCATGTTAGGACACTATTATTTTGGATATAATAGAATTTCCATTTTTACATGTTTATTGATTTTGAGTTATTTTGTTGGATTGACAAAACGTGTAACATAAAATATGCACTTAATGATTATTTGAATGAATATTTCAGATTGTATGTTTATCTTGATTTGATTGAATTATCATGTAACATTTGCAGTATTTTATATAGCGCATTTTTATGGTCTAGCGCTACATAGTGCTAATATTTTAGCGTTTTGCACGAATGACGCACACTATTCTCAGGTAGAGCATTATCGCAAATAGTGTGCGCAAATAAAGTGCTCTATTAGCGCAAATACCGTGCGCTATTTGGGAAAAAAACTTACGGTTCATAATCAACATATTTCGACCAAAATTAAAGGCCCTAACAAGCAAGGTGGGGTCTTGTTGATGTGGAAAAGGTCTATATAGATGTCGAAACTATATTTTGGCATGTAATGACCAATTATTATGGTTTCTTGGCATATTATCTCACTTTTTTACTTGTATATAAGTATTTTTATATTTTCTTAATTAATTAATTGTTGTGCAGGAATAGCTTGCGCTCCGCGCTACGCTATGACATGACAAAAACCTACGATTCAACGCTACGCTTTATAAAACACTGAGCATTTGTGGGGAAAATAAATCTGGAAGGGCTGATCGAGGGGTGATTCGAAATTAAATCTTTTGTATTCAATTAATGACTGACAGATAGTGTGTCGGTAAAATGAACGGTAAATCTACCTAATTAAAACTTAGTTTGCACTCCCTGGAGAGAGAAATTTTTACCACAAATCCCCAAAATACCCTTATTCTTTAAAAAAAAGTGAGAGAATGGACATAAAAAATAAGACTAATCCAAATAGTATTTATATAAAAATTCAAATTAAAATTAAAGAACATAAACCATATAATATACATGCTTATGTTCATACAGGAGCAAGTATGTGTTTAGGAAGCAAACATATACTTCCAAATCATTATTGGAAGAAATATGATAAATGATTAAAAGTTCGAATAGGAGATGGATCAATTATTTTGCTAGATACAGTAGCAGAAAAATTAAAAATTGAAATTTAGGAAACAAAATTTGAAATACCAATAATATACCAAATAGAATCAGGAATGGATATTATAATAGGAAATAACTTTTTAAGGCAATATCTTCCTTTTACACAATTTGAAAATCATATAAATTTAAACAAAGGATCATCAATGATTTATATTCCTAAAATACGAACAACATTTCGTAGGAAATGAAGAGTTTACAAAGAATTTTCATAAACGGAATACAAATCCAATAGAATTGAAAATAGAAAATATTTTAACAATTAATCCTGAAAAATAAATCATGAAGAAATTTCATGATATTTGTACTGAAAATCCTCTGGACAAAATTAAGAAAAGAAAACAATTTATCGCTTCAATAAAACTAAAAGACCCTAATATCACAATCCGTGAAGTACCGAGAAGATGCAACATGGATAATATAAAAATATTCGAAAAAAGGTTCAGGAATTACTCAAACTTAAGATAATCATTCCAAGAAAGAGTCTACACTCTTCACCAACCTTTTATGTCAGTAAGAAAGATACTGATAAGAAAAGAATGGTAATTGATTATCGAAAAATGAATAATGCAACAATCATGGATGGATATTACATCTCGAACAAAAATGATTTACTATCTTATATAGGAGGAATGAAATATTTCTCCAGTTTATATTGTAAATCGGGATTCTGGAAAATTCAGTTAGATCCACAAACGCAATTACTTACAACATTCAGTTGTCCAAAAGGGCAATATCAATGGACTGTATTACCTTTCGGACTTAAACAAGTACCAGGTATTTTTCAAAGATATATGGATGAATCTTTTAAACCTTACGTAGATTTTTGTTGTGTTTATATAGATGACATATTAATTTATTCAAAAACATTAGATCAACATTATAAAGATCTCATGATTGTATTAGAAATTTGTCATAAAGATGGAATTATACTTTCTGAAAAGAAAGCACAATTGTTTAAAACAAAAATAAATTATCTAGGATTACAAATAGAAGATGAAAAACATTGTTTACAACAACATATACTTAAGAAAATTCACGATTTTCCTAGTGAAATAAAAGATAAAGATCAATTAAGAAGATTTCTAGGATTATTAACATATTCTAGAAATTACATTAAGAAACTGGCTAAGATCAAAAAACCTTTTCAGGCAAAACTTAAACAGGACTATAAATGAAAATGGTCGAAAGAAGATACTAATTACATAGACACTATTAAAAAGAAAATTATTAGTAATCTTCCTGAGTTATATTTTCCTTCAAATAAAGATATAATAATAATTGAAACAGATGCATCAGACGAATACTGGGGAGCATGTTTAAAAGTTTATACAGGAGAAAGAAATTTAGAAAAGCTTACTAAAACAGCCACCAAAAATAATGAAGAATTATGTAATTATACATCAGGAACCTTTCAAGGCGCACAATTAAATTATCATTCAAATGAAAAAGAATTATTAACTTTAATATTTACAATTAGAACTTATGAAATTTATCTTATCTCTAAACCATTTTTAGTAAGACAGATAATATGAATTTAACATATTTCAAGTCAAGGAAAATATCAAGAAATGCAAGGAGAAATGAAGCAAGGTTAATTAGATGAAAATTGGAAAACCATTATCAGTTTGAGATCATGTCGATTAATGTCTTTATTCTTATCTCCGAATTTGTTGAGATATCTATCACTGGTTTCTCTTCATTTGATCCTTCAAATAAGAATTTTCTTTATTTCTTCGACATTGAATATATACCATTGGTTGGTAGAATTTGTCATTATCCCAATCTAGAAGGGTTGAATGAATGTTCAACGTTAGATCGTCTTTAAAGACTGCTTTCTTGAATTGAATGATACTATTTCTCAGTTGGTATGGAAATAGTTCTATCTCTTGATTGTTGGGACTGACTTCTAATCCACTTAATAATTCATTTGAAAAGAATCTTGCGACTTCATGCGCTGGAGCACCTTGCAGTGTTCTTGCTCTTGATATGATTTGTGTCACAAGTTTGTAGCCAAGATCCTGCAGATGGTTTGACTATTCTCAAATAGTTTAATGTTTCAAAGAACTCAGTCTTGAGTTTTTTTTGGAAAATTTGTTTTTTCAAAAATTGGTTTTTGTGGTCGCAGATTGACCATCTTTCTTTCTCTTTTTTTCAAGGGCACTCTTAAACGTCGTCCTTTCTTCTTTTTATTTTTCTCGGTGCTGGCTGTGTCCACCTATTCTTTTTTTCTTTTTCTTTTATTTGTTGTCAGTGTTGTCTATGACCACTGACTTTTTTTAATTCATCTCCATTATTTTGTCAAATGGAGTTGTTATCTTGATTGGTGTTCTTGGTGAGGATGATGACGACGAGGTTGTCATCTTTTCTTTTTTATCCTCTGAATTTTCCCAATTACGTTCTATTCTTTTTGTTGAAAAATTTGAATTTGTTCCTGTATGTCGATCAATATTTCCTCTAATTGATTTAATTTGTCCATCCTGCACAAGAAAATATATATATATATATATATATATATATATATATATATATATTTAAAATAGTTAGTAATTTAACTCTTTTCGTGAGTAATTCGGATAGTTTTATTATGCGTATCATTGCATTTATGAATTCTTTTTCAAGAATTGAAACCAATCTTCATAAATGAGATAGATTATTTTACTCATAGAGCAATTCATGTTTCTGTATATAAATCTCAATTAATAAATTTATATTCTCCATGCTTTCTAAGGCATGTTCGGATGACTTGAAGCCATAAAGTAATTCATGTTTCTAAATATAAATCTCATTTCATCAATTTATATTCTCCATGCTTTCTGAGGCATGTTCGGATGACTCGCAGTCGTTTTCTGGATCGCTTAGAATCTCTTTTGTTATTTCATTACTACGGATAGTATAATTTGGATGAAGTTCTCTGGTTAATGCGTTGGATAATGAATTATCCGTTCCTTTGACATGCTGGATCTCAAACTGATAATTGTTCAATTCTAATTGCCATCTAATTAACCTTGCTGAATTTCTCCAACATTAATCGACATGATCTCAAAAACTGGAAATATTGATGAAAATTCAAAGGTTAAAATAAATTTTGCATCTAGTAAAATTTTATTAACCACTGGATACAAGGATATCATTCAAAAGAAAGATCAAGCTACGTTAGCTCAATTTGAAGCACCGATCTATGAAGCAAGAGTTGACATGACCAGAGAAACTCAACAAATGCTATGCAAAAAATTAGGTATAATGATTTCCACTCACAAATGTGGACATTGCCTAAAAACAGAAGAAAAGATAGAAGAAACAGCTGTCAAAGAAGAGAAAACAATAAAGAAGTGGTCTAAAGCCACTAGTGATATAGACAGCGAATCAATGTAAGAAAATCACAAATTGTGGACCACACCACGTGTAAAGGCGTCCATTCAGATGATAAATGAACTGTCTTCAATAATGTTGTATTTTTAATTATGTAGTGTCGGAGTGGTCCCTCCATGAATTCTTGTCTTTAAGCGTTTCTCCGCGCCTATTTAAGAAGAAGTTTGTTTTGTGAAATGATAAGCGAAGTTTGAGTCTCTCTCTCTTCTTAAGTTTCTTACAATATGGTTCATACAAGACGTATGAAAACTATCAGAGATTAAGAAACATAAAATCAGAAACAAAAATTAAGCTTTATGGAAAATAACTAAATAAGAAGGGCGTAAGGAGGATAAGGTTGGAAGTCAACCATTGAAGATTCATGGTAAGAGTAAACCTAGAGATCCACACAGCAAGTACCATCTGATCAGGTGATCGTTAAGGAAAAGCAAGGATTTGGCCTCTGCTCAAAACCAAGATTCAATCAATCAAGGTAACCTTCCTGAACCTCCTGCTGCCCTTAATTCAAAATTATTTAAAACCTTATCATACTAGATTAACTCCCAAGTCTTTGTAAACAAATTATGTCACTATATTTTATAAGAAACGGAAAATTAATAGTTAAAAATTGGTTTGAAACAGAGGATGATCATGAATATGATACATTTCATGAATTTCATATAAATAATTTTGATTTAACTATTTTCGAATCAGTTTATCAATTAAAATTCATAATAGTAACTAATGAATGGAACCAAATTGGATTCAAATAATTTATCTGTTATAAATAAATTTTGTCGTTTATCTGTTATAACCTGGTATCAAAATTCTAAACATGTATGGAATGACTATCAAATTAGAAATACACATTTTAAATAAAAAGCTTCAATGTTTTAGAAGATCAACTTTAAAATATGTCAAACACAGATCCATTATACTTTTTGACATACGAAAAATATAATCTGATGAACCAATTAATATGTTATTTAGAATCAAAATTAATTCAACAAACTAGAAGTGTCAGTTTACAAATATAGATTAATTATGATTATAATGATTAATTCTGTAATTTCCGCAATCTGGTATCAGAGCCATGTTATTAATTAAAGATACCTACTAAAATATTTATGGAATCAGGATCTAAGAAATCCAAATCACCTCTAGGAAAAGAAATTGACGAAACATTTAAAGAGACAAGTATGTTTATAAGATCTAGAAATGATATTCAAGAACAAAAATGTTGGATCAATAAGAGATATACTTCAGTACGATCAAAATATAAACTTAGCATATTTAATCTGGCTACTAAGAATATTAGTTTCAGAATAGTTATGACTAAAAAACAATTAAAGGCTCATGAAAGAGCCCTAAATTGCTCTTCTAATTATGAAGAAGATGATTTAATAATTCAAGATATAGCAAATATTGAACAAAGACTAATAGATCTCAAAAAGAAAGATCTTCGGTTATTTATTGATGGCAAATTTGGAAATCGAAGAGTTTGAGAATAATAAAGAATATGATTTAAATATCACATTCAATCAACAAAAGTTTTTAGAAATTAAGAAACTTAAAAACGACAGTTCTTCGCAACAATTGCTAATCAGCCAAGGAATTTTTACTAAAATATCTCAAACATTAAATCCAAGAAATAATCATATATTTTATTCTCTAAAAACAAAAGAAAAATCTTTACGGATAAATCTTGAACATAAAAATTAAATACTACTTCTAACAGCAACAGAGGTAGAGTCAATTATGAAATGAGCAAAAGACTCTGAAAGAAATAAATTAAAATATATATTTATCGGAGGACTTGAAATAATAGTTTCAGCTCATTTCAGGGAAGGAATTGATCCACCAATTGAAATTATTGTATGAGATAAACGAATAAACAACTATGAAGATTCCATATTAGGAATAATTACAGGAAATTTATGTTATTCAAAACTTAAATTTTATTTATATTCGCAATTCAAAGTTTTTATTCAGGATAAAGATATTAAAAAAGTTTTAACACTCGAATATCATTTTAAAAGAAAGGATCTAATGAGATCAGGAAATGCACCAATCAACATACATTATGTTGTTGGATTAGCATTATCAAATAGTGTGCATTCGCACAATTCACAATCTAAAGAAATGATCGAGATTCCAACGATATTTCAAGGCATCACAAGGGTTGAAACACCCAAGAAAGTATTTATTGAAGAAATAAATTTTCATAAAAAATGGAGTTCAGATGACCTCCAAATAACGAAACATTCTTTACCAAGGAGATCATTATCATTCGCTAGAAATAATGAAGATATCTTTGAAAAGATTGGAACAATGAATCAGAATATTCTTAAAATTAAATAAGCTATTGTTAATTAATCAACCTCATCGTAATGACATCCTTAACAAAATTAGAAAAAGATTTGGGAGATTTAGAAAATAAAATTAACAATATCAATCTAACAATACAAGATTTGAGAAAAAATTCAAATGATATATTGATCTAGCTACGACTAGATTAATAATAGAACAAGAAAAACATAGCAAAGAAATATTAAGCTATCTTAAAGAAGTTTTTCCAAAGGATAAAGGAAAAGGGAAAATAGAGGAAGAACCATTCAAAATGGAATCATGGTATAGAAATTCCCTTATTTATGGAAAAACAAAGTATGGAGATGTTTAGTGAAACAGATCAATCTGATTATGAACAAATAGGAATAAATACAGAAGAACTGTATCATTCTCATCAAGAAACAGAACAATATAGAGATATGGATATCTCAAAACCAGAATCAAAAGATGATTCTAGACCACGATTAACTCTACGAATGAATGTAGGCAGTGGTAGTGGCACCAAAAATGAAGGATTCAAATATAATAGAGACCAGTATTCTGGATCATATAAAGATGTTAGAGATATTCTCAGAGAATCAAAAACATCAGGATTTGTAAAACAAAATATTCTAAATTTAGGATGTTCTACTACTAAGGAAAGAAAACCAAGGATAGATTATTGGGCAAATGAACTATTAGTGTAAGACCCCGTTTTTAATCTACTAATCTTGATTAATTAAACACAATCGAACACGAGAAGCCGCGAAAAAACGAATCAATTTTTTTTTATCGAGGGAATAGTACCGCGCTCGATCGCACGAACTCGTGCGATCGAGCGCACTACAAAAGTGCAATCTGCTGCCCGGGGGATTCAAGGGCTGCGCTCGATCCTACGAACTCGTGGGATCGAGCGCACCCAAAAATGCAAGGTTGCTGCCCAGAATTACAACAGAACAGAAATGAGGCTAATCAAATCGATCCAAGCCATTCAATGCTTCAAAATATAAACATGCACTACGAATTCCACATGCATATTACAATACCATACAAATCGAAATACAAACTAAGTTCGACGATAGGGTTCGTTCGACTAATCAAAACAATACAAGTTCAATGACACAACCCTACAAAACACGGTGTCTCACTTCTATCAATTCTCACCCCGAGCTAACCCAAACGGCTCGATCCGGCTCCTGATCCTCCTGTTGCCAAGTACACATACAAAAAAAAACAACAGCCGGATAAACCGGTTAGAAATATAATTTCTAAGTAAAAGGGACAGGCATACAATATCAGTTAAACATCTCATATCGAAATGTAACAATTATTAATAACTCAAAGAAGAGTAAATGTATGCATGGATTCAAAAGCTCGGGACTCTCAAATCAGATAATCGAAATATCAATCGGTACTCGGTTGGGATCCCGGGGCCAAGTCACTACAACAACCCACCTACACACCCATTCGGGGTGGATGTCGAACGACTCAAACCCCTAGACTTCAGAGTAACTATAAGAAGTATTCTAGTACTTGGAAAAACTCGAAATCCAAGACCACTTCAATATAGCTCCCTAAATCGTCTAAATTCAAAATGAATCGAATATTCGGCTCAATATGAATGCAAGTGTAAACAACATAATCAATCAAGTTCAACACCAGCAATTAACATGCAGTATGTGATTTTTGGGGCTCGAGAATAAATCGAACTCGAGTATTCTACCCCATTCGAATCAATGTCGTCTTTTACCTTTCAAATTCGTCGAGGATTCCAATCTGAAAATAACAACAAATTCAATAAATAATCAATCGAAACAAAACGAATCGAATCAAAGAAACTCAATCAATATACCGTCTTCGATTCTCAATTCGATCAACTCCCAAGTTCGATCTAAACCCGAAAATCCAATCCAAATCTGAAAATGAAGAATATACGGATTCGATATCAATCTACCAAGTCAATCAAACCCGGAAATCAAACCGAAACTAAACAACCGATAATCCAAACTCGATTTCGACGGAATAACGGCTATAAACGGTCAAACCAAAAATCTCCAACAACAACAAACAATCCCAAACCATCCACATCATCTTCTAAACCAACCAAACAATCCAAAATCAATCAAATCCATCAAAATCCAACAACCCCATTTTCGAATTAGTACTCCAAAAATCAAATAAAATCCAAACTTCGATCTTTTTCCAAACCGACTTCGAATACACGATCTATGCTAGCTCAAGAACAACATACTCCAAGATTATCAAATTCTGACAACCCAACAAAAATCAAAGTTCAAGGATCGTAGAAAAACTTACGTCAAAACGAAGCCCTCGTTGCGGTGATCGTGAATCTCAACTCGGAATGAAAATCTAACGGTCGGATCGTGCGAATCAGACGAAAGAAAAACTCAAAGGAGCTTCCATGGCTTTCTCGATCGGTACGCACTGATGGGAGGGAGAAGGAGGAGGGATGGAGAAGTGATGGTCAACTTGCAAGATAATATATATAAAATCCCATTTTTGCATTTCGATCCCTCAATTCTTCAAAGTTTGCAAAATGACCCCCTGCGAATTATCAAACGGCCCTCAAATACTAAAAATCCTGATTATCTCAATTAAACTCAATTATAATAAAATCGGGGCATTACAATTCTCCCCCTCTAAGATTTGATTTCGTCCTCGAAATCTGACAGATCACAAACTGAACAAGAAAGAATCATACTGATGACGAACTCACCTCAATCGAACAACTCTGGAAAACGCTGCCTCATATCGAATTTGGTCTCCCAAGTCGCTTCTTTAACTCCGTGACGACTCCACTGAATCTTCACCAATGGAATCGACTTGGTTCTGAGATGCTTCTCTTTCTTATCGAGAATCTGAATCGGTCGCTCGAAGTAACTCAGAGTCTCATCGAGTTCGGCCTCATCTGGCTTAAGAACATGCAACGGATCCGGATGGTATTTCCGCAACATCGAAACGTGAAACACATCGTGGATACCTGAAAGAGACGGAGGAAGAGCAATCCTATAGGCAAGATCGCCTATCTTCTCCAGAATTTCATACGGTCCAATGAACCTCGGAGACAACTTCCCTCTCTTTCCGAATCTGACAGTACCTTGGAACGGAGAAATCTTCAAAAACACATGGTCTCCCTGATCAAAACACAGTGGTCTGCGTCTGACATTCGCATACTTGGCATGTCGATCTTGGGATGTCTTCATTCTTACTCGGATCATCTTCACCTGCTCTGCCATGTCGCGAATCATAACTGGACCCAACTCCGGTGATTCTGAAATCTCATCCCAAAATAACGGAGATCTGCACTTCTTCTCGTACAAAGCTTTGAAAGGCGCCATGCCAATACTCGCTTGGAAGCTGTTATTGTACGAAAACTCCACTAGAGGTAAAGACTCCTGCCAACCTGAGCCGAAATCAAGCACTACTGCGCAAAGCATATCCTCCAAAGTCTGGATCGTACGCTCGGACTGACCGTCGGTTTGAGGGTGATATGCTGTGCTCAAATGCAAACGAGTACCCAATGCCCCCTATAGACTGCGCCAAAAGTGAGAAGTAAACCTCGGATCTCTCTCTGATACTATCGACTTCGGCACGCCGTGCAATCTCACAACCTCTCTGACATACAACTCGGTCATCTGATCATGACGGTATGTCATATGGTATGGAATGAAACAAGATGATTTCGTCAACCGGTCAATCACAACCCAAATCGCATCACAACCTCTGACTGAATGCGGTAGCTTTGTGACAAAATCCATCGAGATGTGATCCCACTTCCATTCCGGGACAGGTAAACTGTGCAATAATCCACCTGGTTTCTTCCTCTCGGCCTTCACTTGTTGACAATTCAGACAACGGGACACAAATCTCGTGACATCTCCTTTCAATTGCTTCCATCAGAACTGAGTCTTCAAGTCGTTATACATCTTTCGGCCTCCTGGATGAACACTGAACCGACTGCAATGCGCCTCTCGAAGAATATGCTGTCTCAACTCAGAAACATCGGGCACAACAATACGGTTATTCACGAATATCATATCATCCCTGACCTGAAATTCTTACTGATGACCTGATCGAACCTTCTCTATCGAACTCTGACTGCTCGGATTGGATCTTTGTGCCTCTCTGATCAACTGAAACAACTCTGGCTCGGCCTGAATCGCAAAAACGCTGATGGATCTCCGATCGGTCTCAAACTCCAAACCATAAGTACAACAGTCTTCAATCAATTGAGAGACACCCCGCGTAGAAAGAGATAAGGAACCAAGCTTCCGACTAAGAGCGTCTGCAGCTGCATTCGACTTTCCAGGATAATACTTGATCTCGCAGTCGAAGTCCTTAAGAAAATCCATCCATCTCCTCTGTCTTATGTTAAGCTCGGACTGGGAAAACAAGTATTTCAGGCTCTTATGGTCAGAAAATATCTCAAACGACTCGCCATAAAGATAATGGCACCAGGTCTTTAAAGCAAACACAATCGCCGCAAGCTCAAGGTCATGGATCGGATAACGAGTCTCGTGCGGCTTCAGTTGCCTCGAAGCATAAGCTATGACATGCTTCCTCTGCATAAGAATGCATCCAAGACCTCGGTGAGAAGCATCACAGTAGACGGAATAACCTCCCGTACCTGATGGAATAGACAAGATCGGAGTGCTGGTCAATCTCTTCTTCAAATCAATAAAACTGGCCTCGCACTCCTCGGACCAAACAAATGGTGCATTCTTCTGGGTCAACTGGGTAATCGGCTTTGTAATGGAAGAGAACCCTCGATAAATCGGCGATAATACCCCGCCAAACCCATGAAGCTTCGGATTTCTGGCACTGATGTCGGTCTCGGCCAATTCATAACTTCCTCGATCTTACTGGGGTCGACAGAAATTTCATCTCCTGATACAATGTTGCCTAAGAAAACCACTCGGTCCAACCAGAACTCGCACTTTGATAGCTTAGCATACAACTGTTCGGCTCGCAAAACCTGCAATACAATCCTAAAGTGCTCTGCATGATCTGAACGGTTCTTCGAATAGATCAGAATATCGTCAATGAAGATAATGACGAACTCATCCAAATACCGCTGAAAGATACGATTCATCAGATCCATAAAAACTGCTGGAGCATTTGTCAAACCAAACGGCATGACTACAAACTCAAAATGCCCATATCTGGTTCTGAAAGCTGTCTTAGGCACATCCTCGTCGTGAACTCTCAGCTGATGATATCCTGATCTCAGATCTATCTTCGAATAAACTGAAGAACCCTGTAGTTGATCGAAAAGATCGTCGATCCTAGGTAGAGGATACTTGTTCTTGACCGTCGCTTGATTCAACTGGCGATAGTCGATGCAGAGTCGCATAGAACCGTCTTTCTTCCTCACAAAAAGCACTGGAGCACCCCAAGGCGATACGCTAGGTCGGATGTATCCCTTGGCAATCAAATCTTCTAACTGCTCCTTCAACTCTTTCAATTCTAACGGAGCCATCCGATAAGGTGCTTTCGAAATGGGCTGAGTACCTGGTGCAAGTTCGATGTTGAATTTGATCTCTCGAATCGGCGGCAAACCAGGAATCTCATCTGGAAACACATCCGGAAACTCGCTAACCACCGGTATCTCAGTCAACTCAGGACTAGACCTCTGCACATATACTGCATAAATCAGGAATCCTTCTACTCCTCTTTGAAGCAAACGAGACATGGAAAACGCAGAAATCAGAGGAATCCCGGATCGAGAACCCTTACCGAAAAACTTCCAATCATCTGTCATCTCAGGTCTGAAACGAACCACTTTCTGAAAGCAATCTACTGTCGCCCTATACTTGGTCAGAGCATCAATCCCGACAATACAGTCAAAGTCAGATAATCCAAGTACAATACAGTCAATCTCAATCGAATTCCCCTCGAATTCTAATTAACAGTTACGGACCATTCTCATTGAAATAATTCCTCCACCCAAAGGTGAAGTAATTGGAACAACATCAGATAATGGCTCAGCAATTAAATCATGCATCAGGACAAATCTTTCAGAAATAAAACAGTGAGAAGCACCCGTATCAATCAAAACAAACACAGGATAACCAAAGATCGAACAGTTACCTGCTATCACATCATTCGGAGCTGCATTGGCCTGAACCTCTGTCAGGGCAAACACCATTTCCTGCTGTCGAGGAGGTTGGTTCTGATTCTGGTTACCTCCCTGACGAGACTGCTTCTGGGGCTGAAAAGAATGGACTGCAGAAGCTGGTCTCTCGGGCTGAGCTGGCGATCGAGAAGAACTGCTGCTCTGAGCTCTATCGGATCCTCGCTGAGGAAAGACCCTAGCAAAGTGACCCGGCTGCTGGCAGATATTGCAACTACCAAACACGCCTCAACACTGATCACTTGGATGGCGTCCTCCACACTTGCTACACGATGCTACTGAAGACCCTGAATTCTGCCCAGAACTGAACTGTCTAGAGCCACTGGAACTCGATGAACTGTTCCCAGACTTCTTGAAATTCTTCCCCTTTGGCCGATACTGATCTCTCCTGTTTCTGCCACTGTTACCTCCCTCAAACCTCTGAGGCTGATTCGACTGCTGAGAAGGTTGGTACTGATACTGGGATTGTTGCGGCTGAAACTGAACAGGCTGATTCGGAAAAGATCTCTGTTGCTGCTGAGGAGCTACCTGATTACCTCGTTGCATCAAAATTCCGGCTTCGGCTCCCTTTGCTTGATCCATAACATCTGCGAAGTTGTTGGGTCTCCCGGTATTGACCAAGGTAAAGATCTCAGGATTCAAGCCATTGATAAAGTGATCGGCCTTGGCAACACCCTGAAGCTGGTGGATGACTAACCTGATCCTGCGGTCATCGGTATAGTCGAGAGAATCAAAGAGCTGATCAATATCCTCTATCCAACTCTCACAGTCAACGGAGTTCTCGGTGCCAGTCAAGGTAGGAGGTCGGAAGGATCAAAATCTCTTCAATAGAGTCTCCATCGGGGTCGCAGTTGCATCAAACTGATCCACTCCGGTACTATCCTGATCATTCGGAGGAGTTATAACTGGCGGCGGATTTTCAGTAGAATGAGGAGTTAAAGGTGGTGGATTCCTTCTCAAAGATCGTCGAGGTGACATCTGATAACAAAGGTTAGGACACAGTATCTCAACTCAAACTCAATCTCAACCTCAAAACCTCGGTGTCCAAAACTCTGCTCTGAGAACCCATGAATCTCAATGATATTCGGAAACAGATAATAGCACATAATTCATGCTTTATAAATTAAATCACAACTCATGTAATTCAATTAATTCAAGAATCGATAAAGCATGCTCGCACGTATTTAAAGTAATCATTTAAATAAATCAATCACATTCGAGAATTCAATTCATGCAGACTCGATCTACCCCGCTCACTCTAGTTCAAATCCAAGAATCTTATCGCTCTGATAACACTTAATGTGAGACCCCGTTTCTAATCTACTAATCTTGATTAATTAAACACAATCGAACACGAGAAGCCGCGGAAAAACGAATCAATTTTTTTTATCGGGTGAATAGTACCGCGCTTAATCGCACGAACTCGTGCGATCGAGCACACTACAAAAGTGCAATCTGCTGCCCAGGGGATTCAAGGGCTGCGCTCGATCCTACGAACTCGTGGGATCGAGCGCACCCAAAAATGCAAGGTTGCTGCCCAGAATTACAACAGAACAAAAATGAGGCTAATCAAATCGATCCAAGCCATTCAATGCTTCAAAATATAAACATTCACTACGCATTCCACATGCATATTACAATACCATACAAATCGAAATACAAACTAAGTTCGATGATAGGGTTCGTTCGACTAATCAAAACAATACAAGTTCAACGACACAACCCTACAAAACACGGTGTCTCACTTCTATCAATTCTCACCCCGAGCTAACCCAAACGGCTCGATCCGGCTCCTGATCCTCCTGTTGCCAAGTACACATACAAACAAAAACAACAGCCGGATAAACCGGTTAGAAATATAATTTTTAAGTAAAAGGGACATGAATACAATATCAGTTAAACATCTCATATCGAAATGTAACAATCATTAATAACTCAAAGAAGAGTGAATGTATGCATGGCTTCAAAAGCTCGGGACTATCAAATCAGATAATCGAAATATCAATCGGTACTCGGTTGGGATCCCGGGGCCAAGTCACTACAACAACCCACCTACACACCCATTCGGGGCGGATGGCGCACGACTCAAACCCCTAGACTTCAGAGCAACTATAAGAAGTATTCTAGTACTTGGAAAAACTCGAAATTCAAGACCACTTCAATATAGCTCCCTAAATCGTCTAAATTCAAAACGAATCGAATATTCGGCTCAATATGAATGCAAGTGTAAACAACATAATCAATCAAGTTCAACACCAGCAATTAACATGCAGTATGTGATTTTCGGGGCTCGAGAATAAATCGAACTCGAGTATTCTACCCGATTAGAATCAATGTCGTTTTTTACCTTTCAAATTCGTCGAGGATTCCAATCTGAAAATAACAACGAATTCAATAAATAATCAATCGAAACAAAACGAATCGAATCAAAGAAACTCAATCAATATACCGTCTTCGATTCTCAATTCGATCAACTCCCAAATTCGATCTAAACCCGAAACTCCAATCCAAATCTGAAAATGAAGAATATACGGATTCGATATCAATCTACCAAGTCAATCAAACCCGGAAATCAAACCGAAACTAAACAACCGATAATCCAAACTCGATTTCGACGGCATAACGGCACGGTCAAACCAAAAATCTCCAACAACAACAAACAATCCCAAACCATCAACATCATCTTCTAAACCAACCAAACAATCCAAAATCAATCAAATCCATCAAAATCCAACAACCCCATTTTCGAATTAGTACTCCAAAAATCATATAAAATCCAAACTTCGATCTTTTTCCAAACCGACTTCGAATACACGATCTATGCTAGCTCAAGAACAACATACTCCAAGATTATCAAATTTTGACAACCCAACAAAAATCAAATTTCGAGGATCGTAGCAAAACTTACGTCAAAACGAAGCCCTCATTGCGGTGATCGTGAATCTCAACTCGGAATGAAAATCTAACGGTCGGATCGTGTGAATCAGACGAAAAAAAAGCTCAAAGGAGCTTCCATGGCTTTCTCGATCGGTACGCACGGATGGGACGGAGAAGGAGGAGGGATGGTGAAGTGATGGTCAACTTGCAAGATAATATATATAAAATCCCATTTTTGCATTTGGTCCCTCAATTCTTCAAAGTTTGCAAAATGACCCCCTGCAAATTATCAAACGGCCCTCAAATACTGAAAATCCTGATTATCTCAATTATGATAAAATCGGGGCATTACAATCAGTACAAATCCAATTAACACCACTATTAGATAAAAGTGAGAACATCCAAGTATTAACTCATGGAATGATAAAAATGACATTGGTAGGAGTAGTAAGAACTTGGGATGAAAACCTGGTAATTACTAATCTACCACAAGGAATGGCAGGACATCGATATTTCTAACTATTTGTTGATGTCTTGTACCAAGAATTTTTAGGAGTATCAAACAATGATGCCAATTTGGTAGCCAAAAACATAGAACAAAATAGAGCAATTTTCATCCTAGATAATATCAAATTATGCAATTTATGTTATCTAGAAGAATTTATTTGTGATTATGAAATAAACTATTATCAATTTAATAGACTCTGATAAAAAGGAACATAATAAATTAAGTATTTTTAATAAAATACCTAATATTCCAATAAACAGTAAAGATGAATTCTTAACTAGCTCTTACGCCAAAACATTAGGAGGAGCTATTAAATTCATCAAAAATATAATAACAAAGAAATTTCATGAGGTAACGTTAAATAAAAAAATTTCCAAATCCTACAAACAAAACAATAAACTTTGTTGTGACAAAATGAAATTCACAGTAAAATAGTATGGCTGTAAAACAAACATCTAAAACGATAGAAACATAATAAAACAAATAAACCTTATAAATCTTTTAATAGAAAACTCATTACTTATAAGAAAAAGAAATTCAAAAGGAATTTCTTCAAAAAACCTTATAGACGAAAATTTTATAAAAAGTTTGATATCAAAAAACCACCTTGCCTAAAAGGTAAAAGGAAGAATTGCACATGTTGGTTGTGCAATGAAGAAGGACATTATGTAAAAGAATGTCCAGAACAAAATGAAAAGAAAAACAAAGTTAAACTTTTAGAAGAATTATACACTATTGAATTTTATCCAGTTGAAACAATTGAATGTCCATCAGAAGATGAAAATATTTATTATCTTGATGAATCAAGTGAATCAGATTTTGAATCCGATTCCACATTTGATAATTCAGGAGATAATAATTATTAAAATTAAGAACAAGGGCATTTTTGGAACAATTTAAGCAATAGGGAGTTGAAACAAAGTTTAAACCAACTAGGGAGTAAACACAAAGTTAAGTTTGATTTGGAGAGTGATTTGTAAGTTGCCCAAAAATGAATGACAAAGAGCAATGTTGTCTTTTATGTTTAAAAAATTGACGTGTTTCCATCTTTAAAGTTTCACAACGAAAACTTATGTTAGGTAATTATTTTTAATGGTGAAAATTATTATCATGCACTTATAAATAACGAAATACTTTAGGTCGTAGCCATAAAAATCAAAGACACTATTATTCTGTTGTTAGTATATATATAATTCTAATGGTAAGTATCTTGTGAGACTATCTAATCGATCTTTATCCTTGAGATTTTTCAATCCTACCCATATTTACAATAAAAAAAAATACTTTTGGCATAAAAATAATACTTTATCATGGATCTAAATAGAAGATTTGTCTCACAACTCAAAATTGACATTAAAAATTAAAATTCAGACCAAAATAAATAAAAATGCTCAGAATATTATAATTGAGATTGAAAATTTAAAACCGTGAAAAAATGTAGTGCACAATTGACAGGCCTCCCAAGGAATTCATGAGAACATGTTAAGATTAACGTTAACTTAATAGTGTTGTCATGACATAAGAATATGAATGTCGGTACATAGATCTCAAAACTAGATATAGTATCCTATTCATGAAAAAAACGATTAAAGTAGAGATATAGAGACTTGAATGTAGAGGCTATGCCCCACAGGGTGTATTTCACTTGGTGGATCTGGACCATTCATTGGACATGAGGCCCCACAAAATGTGTGAGCCTCATGGCCAATGCATGGTGAATGTTATATCCGATGAAAATTACTCGGCGTAGCATAACCTTTACAAGACGTGAACAGTGCTGTGAGCAATTTAACTTTTTAAGATTTACATGTTAGCCTAATGAAGACTAAGCTAAACCTTGCAAATCAAAATGATCATCAAACAAATTTACACTCTGCAATAGAAGTTGAGCGAAAACTAATGATTTGAATTACGTCATATGTACCAAAATATCAAATGATTTTGCGACAACTTAGGCAACGGGAAGCAAATGGTACTGTGAAGTATCAACAGTAGTAGGTGTCATGAGCTGGCTCACAGAGACACCGAGTTAGCTGTTGATGGAGAGAACTTTGGCACTCGAAGCTTGGCTTCAACCAAAAAATGCAGCAGGGATGGATGGAGGAGCAGGTAGAAAGCGGGGATAGGGGGCACACAACATCTTCATCTGTTGTTCAAGCTTCTCCTTCTCCAATTTTAACTGTTGCTTCTCGTTGTGTTGTTCATTTTTCTCATCCTACATCCATAATATAATTAACTTTTGGAACTGACGAAATTATATTGCACCACAAAAAACAGAAATTTACAACTGCAATTTTAAGTTGGGTCGCTAAATAACGATGAAAAATTCAAAAGCATGGGATAAATAGATTTGGTCACAAAATAGGCAAATCCATATCTAATCAACTACAGATTAGTTTAGTTTTCCATTAATAATCGACATGTTGGGTAAATCCGTCGTTAAGTAAAAATGACATTTTTCTCGCGGTCATTAATTTGCGACATAAATATTTATTTCCATTTTAAAATTTTAAATATTATAAAAAATTGGAACAACCCACTCTTTAATTTACCCCGACCCGAGACCCGCAATTTCACACCCCTATTTAAGTAGGTTTGCATCTTTGGAGAAATCGCAAACCCTTTCTGCCTCACAATCCCCATCTGCTAGTCAGAGTCTCAGCCGCTGTTCGATAGCATTCATTATTCAAAAACCACCGCGTAAACGTTCATTTCCTTCATTGTTGCGCCCGAATCCCAAGCTTTGGTATTTTTTTTACACATTTTTTATTTACAGCCCAATTTCTTCAAGTGTATGTGTTTCTTTTTTCTTTACTTTTCATAGTAGACTGGCGGTTCGAGTGTTCTAAATGGCGGTCGAGACAGGAAGCTGCCATGGCATTTACCTTAGGAAGTCAAAGATGAATCGGCATGGGAGAGGCGGGTGAGGAGGTCCAAAGTTAACAAAATTTTAAAACCCTAATTATAATTTCAAAACCCTAATTATTAATACATTGTACGCTTTCTATTCAAAATAATCAGCCCAATTATCACCCAAATTTAATTTATGTGTATATTAAATGATTATAAATAATTATGTATAAAAATAGTAAAACATCCTAGGCGGCCGAAGTGGTAGGCGGTCATTGACGACCCAGCCACGGCCTACCTCAATTTACAAGAATGATGGTTCTCAAGAACCACTCAAATGACACAAATTGGCGTATAATCTAGTTAAACAAATTTGTGGTGAATTGGTGTAGTACAGAAATTGGTGCATAATCTGATAGTCTTTGATATGTCTCCTCGTTGAATTTCTTCGAGTAGGATATGAAGCAACCAAATATATAACAAGCTTATTTGTGAAGAATGCATTAATGTTTGAGTAATCATATATAGATGATCTATATCCGAGTATTTTTTATTTTTGTCGTCACTTTTATCTTCATTTTTTTTGTTTTAATTGTTTTTCGTTTATGTTTCGTGGCTTCTAGAATGGCTAGACTTATTTTATTTCTATTTGTATGTTCATTGACAGTTTTATCATATGATGGTAAAAGTGATGTTAATTATTTGCTTTGTTTTGATTCATTGCATATTTTACAGTCAATGTTGTGTTTAGATAATATATAATAATTACGGGATTCTTGGCTTGTGTTATAAATTTTATCGTATCCAAATAGATATATATGAGTGGATAATACATCTTAAATCATCTAGTTTTTGATGTAGTCAATACCTACATTATAAGAAACGTGGGTTCTTGAATGTGTTCTAGGTGTATATTATATTTAATCCATAATTTTGTAACGATCAATTCCATCTTATTCATTTTGTTGAATATCAAAACTAAATCAAGTAATTTAAAAGTTAAAAATTATTTTATACATGTATTACATAGGGATAATTAATGAATATGTCCCAAAGGTTCCTAACTTTCCCAAAAATATACTAACACTTTTTTCGTTCCCAATTATGTTTCTCTTTTAACAAAAAGTTTTCCTGATATGTCTTCCAAACTAAAAATTTCCTATACTACCCTTAATTTGATATTTTGTATTAAAGTTTCCCTTATGCTCGCAAAATGGTATCAGAGCCTAGGTAATTTTATTCAGACTTTATATTATTCATTAAATCATATTTTTCTTTGTTGAGGAAGAGATTTTCAACAAACCATGAATTCAAACGAGAGTTTGAACCAGAAGGATTTCATTTATATGAAATCTCATAAACAAATGAATCTATTTAAAATATATTCTTTACAACAGAACTTAAAAAGACTTAGGTCTTTAAACTCTCTGAAGAGATTAAGAAATATGATTTCTAATTCTCAATTTCTAAAGATTACACCAGATTCCTCTAAACTCTTCGGAGATCTTAGAGAAATTCAAAAGACGGTACAATATTACAGTAATCAGCTGTATGCATGAAATACCTCGGCAGATTGAAAAAATTCTTAAGAAACAATAAGAAATTCTTGGAACTCTAAAGGATCTTCAAACGAAAATCATAAATCTAGAACACACCTCTAGTTCTAGAAAAGGTAGCACAGGAGAAAGGTTATCACTCTCGTTTGGTACCGAACATTTGTTACATCAGAAAGGTAAAAACAAAATGTTTTACAAAAACCTTTAACTGATGAAGAAATGATGATTAATCTCATAAAAGTAGTATCAGAGAAAAACACTATCTGATGACTACTTTAGAGAGATTAAATCTCGAGGATCTACAAGATCTTGCAGATTCATTTTCGAATCTTAAAGTAGTAGATCTGAAAAATGAATTCCCCTGAGGGTGAACAACCTATAGGGAATCTGTAGTGACCCTGCATGGAATCACCTACTAACTGGCAACTAATAGCATGCATTAAACTTAATACAGCAAAATACTTAACAGAGTAAAAACGTGCGGAAACTTAACCATAATTTACATATCAGCTTAGTAATATAATCCAAGCTTAAATATGTAATGATACAACCATATTGAAATTCTTAAAATAAACATTATACAACTAACAAATCATGTTGTATAATAAATTCCTCAAGGCTCCTGCTCCCTAGTCCTGCCTTGAACTACCAGCTCCGTCCATCCTGCGACCTACCCCATGGAATAGGGTGTCCAAGATAACAACTAGGACGTGAGCACTACGCCCAGTACATAGACATGAGTAAACATATGTATATAATGCATGCAACATGATGACTGGTAAAAGATCATCTGAAAAATCATGCTCAGAACCGGCGCCACATGAGTGCTGCCACCGCACGGATCAACCTCTGGGTGCAACCACACTCTTCTAGTACACCAGAGTAGACAGACATAAATGTCTTCGCCGTCGCGGTACCCTCAGTGACAGACTATCGAGTATAGAGCTGAGCGGCTCTATAATCAGGTATAACAAGGTATAGGCTCAACGTGTATATGCACATGACATATGAGTATAGAAGACGGTAAAGCATACATCATGCCATATAATAATGCCAAATAAATGCAACATATAAACATGTATACTCGCTGGCAATCTCAGTCAATGTGTACGTACCTCTAGGCTAGTTCAAGTATAATAGGATCCTAGGTTCCAAGCCTATATTCAAAAATTCACCGTATCACTACATAAATTCTATAAGCCTTAACTAAGCTAATAAGTACTCCCAAAACTTAAATAGATTCCCGGACCATACCTTCGTCCGTAGTTAGCCCTTTGGATTCGCTAGTCCCGGATGACTATAACCACCCCTTGGTTATTCCAGAACCTCTATTATAACCGATAGGGCCCTCAAGTGTATAACTCATACTATATAACTGAAGAAGGAAACTCGGGAATTCGTAATTCAGAAATGAACTCTGAACGGCCCTATTTATAGCCAAATTTCTCGGCTAGGATCGGAACTTCCGATTTTGGGATCGGAGCTTCCGATCCAGCTCATTGCGTGCATGTCTGCCACGCCAGGATCGGAACTTCCGATCTATGATCGGAGCTTCCGATCTGCTCTATGACCGACACTTGTCAAAACTCGCGACTGAGTCATCGATCATTTTTGACAGCTGGGGATCGGAACTTCCGTTCTAGGATCGGAGCTTCCGTTCCGATCGGAGCTTACTATCCGGGATCGGAGCTTACTATCCGGGATCGGAACTTACTATCCGGCCCAAAATGAAAAAGCCCAAATTTTACTTCTGAAGTCCAATAACACTCCGAAATTGGTTAAATACCAACCCTTAATCATGTTTAACATATTATTATCTTAAAATGGTATCTGGGTTACTACAGAATCCTCCAAGATATGTGGTTAAAACAGAAGAACCACATAGTGAGTTTCATGTTGGAAAAAATTCATATCCAGCAGGAACTAGGTCAAGAAGGAGTAAAATACCGCTACATCAAACTCCCTATGAAAAAACTGTTTTAGATCCGATACATCCTTATGGGGTTATGTTAAACCTTGATGTTCTGGACTTCAAAAACAGAGAAGATCTCATAGATTATTGGAAGTCAGCTATGAGAATAGCAGCATGTACTTTAGATCTCAAAAAAGAAGGATTTATCAAGATTATGGAAATGAGTCTAATGGGATCTGTTAAGATAGCTTGGGAAATGACTATGCCAGAGACTAAAAAATTGGTCTTAGCAGGAGAATCTCTAAGCGAAATTGGAGGAAAAATGGCCATCCTATTTAAAGCACAATTTATAGGAGTGGATTATTTCAGTAATCAAGATACAGAGAAGAGAAAAAAGATATACTCAAGCTCTGTATAGTCTCGAGTTGCACGATATCTGTTTAGTTGATGAATACATCATGTTATTCACTAAATATAGATGGAATTCGGGAGTCGAAGAAAATATAGCTATTCAGCTATTTTTTGTAAAGATGTCAAGTCCCTAGAGAGAAATGCTGATAAAATAATACGTTCCAGGTAATCCAGATACATTGGCAAAAATAGCCTTATTTCTTAAAGGAAAATTGACAAAATGGTGCCATATGGAAGCATTACAAAAGAACTACAAAAGGATAAGGGGTATTAATAAGCGTACTCCTCTATGTTAATTGTAGAGAAAATGATCTCCCACGGTTATTGGAAATAAATCACAGGGAGTTAAGAGGAAGAAGTTCAGAAATAATCTCTACAATAAAATAATGAGAAGTTCTTGGAAACCAAGAACATTTTGGTCCAAATAAAAGGCCAGATCTTATAGATCGGGAAAAAAAAGTGGACTTACAAGAACATCCCCAATAATAAGCTCATCGCAAAGCAGGGGAAGAACCCCATCTAGAAGAACTTTGAGAAGAACTCATACAAGAGCAAGCAAAAGTTTCAAGAATTGCAACTGCTGGACATGTGGAGCTAGAGGACAGATATCTACAAACTGTCCAAAAAACGAGAAAAAAAGAGTTAAAATCTTTGAAGCAACACCAGATATGGATGATGCGGTCTTCTTTCAAGATCTAGTCCAAGTATATCAATTTGAGGATATTCCCTCAGATGAAAGCATATACAAAGAAGAGATATTATTTAGCCAAGAAGAATCTGATGATGAATCAGAATCAGAATCAGAATCAGAATAAAGAAGAAGTGTTTCGACATGAAATGCATGAGAGTTTGGCTGGGTTTTTTAGTCAAACCGCGATATCTCATAATATGGTCCAAAGGAATATGAGAGAAAATCCAACCTTACAGAATTACCAAGAATTTTTGGCAGGACAAGTAGAAAGAGTCTTAGGCAACCTAGGGCTTAGACAAAGAAGACATCATTTTATTTACAAAGTATCCAGAAGAGAAATGGCAATCCCTATGGAGTTAACGAGTAATCAAATAGAGATGCAGTTAATCCTTTTTGAAAAAGTAAGATAGGAATTGCAAAAGATGAAAAGTGAGGTAGCAAAAACGATGTCTTGGATTCATATTGGAACAATCCAAATAATGATCAAGGCAACTTTTAAAGAAGGAATAGATTCACCCATAGATATCGTAGTATGTGATAAAAGAATTGAGAATATCCAAGATGTTGTTCTGGGTACTATCTCAGAAAATCTATGTGCAGGAAAAACTGTAGGAGTTATTTATCCGAGAATAGCCTACAATTTAGCTGACAGATACTTCAGTCAAGCCTTGACGTTGCATCACTTAAAGAAAAAAAGTTTAATGAAAGAAGGTAATAGACCATATTCTATTACATATCAAATTTCATATGCTCTTTCTAATAATCACCATTCTGAATTATTTATTAGAAATGAGTTTATTGAAATTCCAGAGATCTTTGCGAAATTTGCTCAAGCAATATACCCGGAAAGAATCAAGTTTCCTTTAATTTAGGAAACAGACATTCAAATACAAGATAAACCGGTTCTATACAGAGATCTTAAAATAGAACCCCCAAAGGTTATCTTTCCAAGGTGACCGAATGACAAGTCGAAGGTGGGAAAAATCTTCTATTCAAGAAATTCCACCAGAAAAAAAAGAGTTTTCTATAATAGGAAAACTTAGATCTCCAGAAGGATGGAAAGAAGTCAAAATAGTATTCGAAATAACAAGTCATAGGAACCAATTTCCTTGTAATTTGATTTACTATTTAGAACAGCAGGTAAAAGGAACATACCAAGGATTAATAAATGTTGGTGAATTGGAAGTTCAAATTTCAGGAATCCCGGGAAAATAAATAGATCAACTTATTCTTGGCTTAGAATTTCTGGAAGATCATAAACCATGGAAACGCCTTGAAAGAGGAATAGAGTTTATGGAAAAAGAAAAAACTTGGAAAATTCAATAAGAATTCTACAAGATGGAAAACCAAGAGAAATGGATAAGGGAAAACCCTTTAATTAGATTCGAAAACTCTGTTCAAAAACAGAGAAAGAAGCACCTACTGAAGATAGTAAATCATGAACATGATTTACTAAAACGCATTGAAGAAATAGAAAAGAGTAAACATACTCTACCTACTGAGGCCTTAGAAACACTAAGGCAAAATAGTTTTAAACAGATTACAAAATTACAAAGAAGTTTACTGAAAATGGCAGGACCATTCAGTAATCCCTTCAAGTAACATGACAACAAGCCCTTTCTATCATGCCCCGAAACCGGGCCTAGTTGACATCGGCGTTGTTTAACAATTTAACATTGAAACAACAAGCCTCATAGTACAAGTCTTGCCAAAAACCAGTCTATTTCATAAATCATAACTGTTTTTACAGAGAAAAAAAGCACAAGTGCAACAATGCGGAAGCGAAACTGAAATTTAAAGTAAAAATATTTCTTCAACTTGAACTAATCCATCCTCACCAACCTCAGAACTTATTTTGTTCTTCGTCATCTAACTCATCTTCATTCTTATCTGGGGAGCAAAGTAAAGGGGTGAGTGTTTTGGAAAACACTTAGCAAGTGGGGGCCGATCGAGCACGATAAACACCAAAATATATTTACATGTACTCATGTATATTTTATAATCTCGAAACAAAATAAGCATGCTGAATTCGAACAAATATGAAGCAAATATTGCACTGTTAATTATCTCATTTTTCGTGGTTCTACTGGTCAGTCCCCTATATGTTACTCCTCTAAGGGGTGAGGCCAAAGGAATGGTTATTATAACCCACCGCATCAGGGCCATATCAAATCAAATCGTCAAAAATTTCTTAACCATTTCTAAATCGACTCTTAACAGTGCATCTCAAATATTTCCAAATAATTCTAACATGCTTCAAATAATATCACGAATAGCCAACAAATAATATATATATATCAAAGTGAAACGAATATTATCATGCCGATCGAATTTTCAAAAGTATAAGTATTTATGTTATAAAATTTAACTCATACGCAAAAATAAATATAAGTGTAGAAACTTATATCACACAAAAGAAACGTAGAAGCCCACTTACAGTATTTTGATTTCAAGAAATCGTGTAGGAGTAAACGTGTTTTTGGAGCCTTGAACCCTAGAACAAGCTAAGCTACTCGATCTTTTGCACAGAGAAAAACAACTTCTTGATCGGGTTTCGGCGCTGCTCCTGAACTAAACTCAAACAGATTTTTGGCTTTGGGTTGATGTGTATGATAACTCGAAACTTGGACAGAAAGTCTACTCGAATTTGAACATAAATTTTGCTTGAACCGTGGACAAGAACTCGGCTCGAACGTTGGACAGAACCTGCTCGACTTTGGATAGAAAGTGCAACTCCTTGCTCGATTAGGCGCTTCCTCTTGGATGGAACTCAGCCACTTTCTTGCTTAGATTATTGTAGGTGATTGCTCGAACCTGGACAGACCACAAGGCTTCAAGAACGGCCAAAACCTTGCTCTTGAAATGAACAGAAATCTCTTCAAAAATGGACATCAAGTTTACTTCGAAATGAATGCCGAGTTCCGAGTTTTCTGGTTCAGCCTTGAAGAGATTTCCGAGTTCGAACTCCTGCTGTTGTGTTTCGAATTTGGGCAGGAACAAAGTTGGTTAAGATCTCTAATATTTGGACATGTTATGTCTTCAAGATTATGCTGAAATCTTTCAATTTCAGCAGCTGCTGCGCAACCAAAATAGCAGCAACTTGGTGTTTGAGAAAACTGAAAATGACAGCAACTTGATGCTCGAGAATGACTGATTTGGGTGTGATCTTCACTCAGCTTCTGGCCACCATTTATAGGCTGTAAATGAAGCTAAAAAGCCTCCTATTCATGGCCAATAATACCCATTAACATCCATCATTCTTCTTTAATTTGGATGTTACAATTCTTGGCTGTTACAACTCATGCACATAAAGTTTTGAATCTGAAAAATCTGCTCAACATTCCTTCGGTTATGGCTCAACATTGCTGTTGGAATGTTGGGTTCTCACATCCCACCCTCCTTATTGAGAGTTTCGTCCTTGAAACTTGAGTCGAGTTGCTTTTCAAAAAGATAATGATATTGTTTCTGCATCTTCTCTTCGAGTTCCCATGTGGCTTCCCTTTCAAAATGATTAGACCACTGCATTTTAACATATGGTATGGTCCGTCTCCTAAGCACCTGGTCCTTTGTATCCACAATTCAAATAGGAACCTCTTCATACTTAAGTTCATCATTTAGATTTCCTTTGACTATAAGGGGTGCACTTTCAAGGACATGAATTGGGTCCGGAATGTACTTCCTCAACTGAGACACATGGAAAACATTGTGAATCCTTGATATATCCGGTGGTAATGCCAAATCTATATGTCAATGTTCCCACCTTGTCCAAAATCTCAAATGGTCCGACGTACCTTGGGTTTAATTTCCCAGTTTTTCCATTGAATTGCGGTTGATATACAACTAAGAGTTACCATGAAAACCATATCCTTTTGGACATTCTTCCATATTTGTGATATCAGATCTTGATTTGAAGTTGATGCGAGGTTGACGCTTAACAACTGCTGGATCATAATCTTGATCAAGCTATTTGAACTTACATTCGTCCTTTTAGGTACTTCTTCTATTGGAAGAATATATTCTTAACTTAGACTAAATAAGAACATGATTTACCTATTTTGTAAATTCTGAATTGTCATTTGCGTAAACAACTATAATCCTAATATATAGACTTGTTTCCTAATATCCACTTAAAATATTAATGGATCGTATTCTAAAATTTCAAATCTTAGTTTTCAGAAGTGACAATGATGGAAGAGAATTGAATAGATTTTCCATCATGAAATAATGAAATAGAATATTGATTGTATTTATGATTATTTCATCATAAACCAAGGATTTTGATATCTGAAACAAATTAACGAAAGAAAAAAAATAAAAAATAATTTACTTAGTATAACTAATATGATTATGGAAACTAAGTAAAATGATTTGGATTATAGAAGTGTGTTATGGATTTTATCATGTAGACGGGCAGTGACTCTGAAAATCTCGGACAAGTGAATTATCAAAAAAATTAACCATATCAGTTAAACAACTGAATTAGCTACGTCAAAAATGTAGTCAATTGTGAGGAGATAAATCTAGTTGAATAACGATCTACAAAACCTTGTAGCTCAAATAAAATGTCAGAATAACTCAATCAAACAAATAAAATTAGGATGATAAATATATTTAATAATAAGAAAAAATATTGGGTTATCTAGACTATGAGTAAAACATATTAGCAAATAGGTGAGACTGATAATCATATAAAGTTTATCATATGACTGGATAACATGGTTGGGTAAAATAATAACAATCAAACAGGATATATTCTAAAAAAATGCAAGTCGGAAAGTAACAAATTTTGATATGAATATCAGAGGTAAAACTGAAATGATTTATGTAGACTGAAACAAGAAAACTAAAAAAAATATATTGTCAAACGGACTTATTGGATCAAGATGAATGATGGCTTGGCAAAATAGAAGTGTTACTCAAAGTGTATAATCGGAGGCGAAAGAAAACAAAAAAAAAATGTATACAAAATATGGTATAGATAGATACCATGTCTAAACCTTTGGGCAAGATGAAAGGAGAAATCAATTTAATAGATTAATTGATAGAGGAAAAATAACTTCATAAAGATTAATACACATTTTTTTTAAATATTAATAAACTATTTTGTATTCAATCTAATTTAAACCCAAAAATAATTTTTGATAAAATTGATCTCCATAAAAAAAATTTCTTATTGGCATATCTCAACTAGTTGAACCCAATTTACTTAATTATCTTACTTGGTTCTATCAAGTTCCCAAAAAAAATAATCATCCTCACGGCATGTTTCTTTTAGCCAGACTTTTCTTAATTCTGTCTTTGAGGATTACGTACCAAATTCCTGCTAGATGAATCACTAATAGTTGAATTCCTCTCTAAATATAGCACGAACCATATTTTTCAATAGTTCAAACCTAAATTCCTTTAACTGAGTTTTTCTTATCTAGAATCATTCTTAATTGGTATACCCTTGACTAAACACACAAGATATTGTGTGATAGATCTATAAATTAAAATTCATCCTTTCAGTGATAAGCTTAGTATGTTTCATTTCAGGCATGTCTACTTCTGTCCCATAACACATTCAAGGACAAAACTGAAGTTCATTCTAGAATCCGATTAGTCTCAACAAATCTATTCCACCAGTCAGCTATTTTGACAGCTGGTCTATCTAAACTAGGAATATTTTACACAACTGAAATTTTTTTTTTTCAGCTAGAAATTCCTCCCATCCGGATTATGGAACCTGGAGGCTTTGATACCACTTAAATGTCACTCCCCGAAACCGGGCCTAGTTGACATCGACGTTGTTTAACAATTTAATATTGAAACAACAAGCCTCATAGTACAAGTCTTGCCAAAAACCAGTCTATTTCATAAACGATAACTGTTTTTACAGAGAAAAAAAAGCACAAGTGCAACAATGCGGAAGCGAAACTGAAATTTAAAGTACAAATATTTTTTCAACTTGAACTGATCCATCCTCACCAACCTCAGAACTTATTTTGTTCTCCGTCATCTAACTCATCTTCATTCTTATCTGGGGAGTAAAGTAAGGGGTGAGTGTTTTGGAAAACACTCAGCAAGTGGGGGCCGATCGAGCACGATAAACACCAAAATATATTTACATGTACTCATGTATATTTTATAATCTCGAAACAAAATAAGCATGCTGAATTCGAACAAATACGAAGCAAATATTGCACTGTTAATTATCTCATTTTTCTTGGTTCTACTGATCAGTTCCCTATATGTTACTCCTCTAAGGGGTGAGGCCAAAGGAACGGTTATTATAACCCACCGCATCAGAGCCATATCAAATCAAATCAAATCGTCGGAAATTCCTTAACCATTTCTAAATCGACTCTTAACAGTGCATCTCAAATATTTCCAAATAATTCTAACATGCTTCAAATAATATCACGAATAGCCAACAAATAATATATATATATCAAAGTGAAACGAATATTATCATGCCGATCGAATTTTCAAAAGTATAAGTATTTATGTTATAAAATTTAACTCATACGCAAAAATAAATATAAGTGTAGAAACTTATATCACACAAAAGAAACGTAGAAGCCCACTTACAGTATTTTGATTTCAAGAAATCGTGTAGGAGTAAACGTGTTTTTGGAGCCTTGAACCTTAGAACAAGCTAAGCTACTCGATCTTTTGCACAGAGAAAAACAACTTCTTGATCGGGTTTCGGCGCTGCTCCTAAACTAAACTCAAACAGATTTTTGGCTTTGGGTTGATGTGTATGATAACTCGAAACTTGGACAGAAAGTCTACTCGAATTTGAACATAAATTTTGCTTGAACCGTGGACAAGAACTCGGCTCGAACGTTGGACAGAACCTGCTCGACTTTGGATAGAAAGTGCAACTCCTTGCTCGATTAGGCGCTTCCTCTTGGATGGAACTCAGCCACTTTCTTGCTTAGATTATTGTAGGTGATTGCTCGAACCTGGACAGACCACAAGGCTTCAAGAACGGCCAAAACCTTGCTCTTGAAATGAACAGAAATCTCTTCAAAAATGGACATCAAGTTTACTTCGAAATGAATGCCGAGTTCCGAGTTTTCTGGTTCAGCCTTGAAGAGATTTCCGAGTTCGAACTCCTGCTGTTGTGTTTCGAATTTGGGCATGAACAAAGTTGGTTAAGATCTCTAATATTTGGACATGTTATGTCTTCAAGATTATGCTGAAATCTTTCAATTTCAGCAGCTGCTACGCAACCAAAATAGCAGCAACTTGGTGTTTGAGAAAACTGAAAATGACAGCAACTTGATGCTCGAGAATGACTGATTTGGGTGTGATCTTCACTCAGCTTCTGGCCACCATTTATAGGTTGTAAATGAAGCTAAAAAGCCTCCTATTCATGGCCAATAATACCCATTAACATCCATCATTCTTCTTTAATTTGGATGTTACAATTCTTGGCTGTTACAACTCATGCACATAAAGTTTTGAATCTGAAAAATCTGCTCAACATTCCTTCGGTTATGGCTCAACATTGCTGTTGGAATGTTGGGTTCTCACACTTTCTCCATATACATTCCAATTGGGATGTTGTACGAACAATATAAGGCTGAATACTTTGCAGCTTATATTGATTCAGGAGCAGGAATTTGTACAGCAAAGAAAGGAGTCTTCCCTGAAGGATGTGAAGAAGACTTGCCAAAAATTGCTGGACGAGATTTCTCTCGAATAATTTTAATTCTTTGCAAAGGAATAAAACAAGCAGAGATCCTTATAGGAGGCGCAGGTCAGACACTCTGGTATAAGGTAAAGACACCACCAATATATTTCCATGATACAGGAGCCGATATCCTGTTGGGAAATAACTTCTTACAAATGTTTAAGAAGTATACCAAAGATAATGACTTAAGACGACTTATGTTCACTACAATTTGTGACTATAAAATTATCGTCCCAAGACTCAAGATTGCTTTTTATCGACAAATGCCAATAATGTTCCGCAGCCAGCGTGGTGATAAAGGACAACTTTTTTACCCAAAAATTAAGATCCAAGAAGGTTTGGAGAAACCATGTTGAAGATAACAACAGAACAAGAACTCCAGACAGAGGATATGGATCTTCTCAAGGTAACTCTGAATCACAGAGATATAAAGTTGGAAAATAAGATATCTCTTGAAGTTGTCAAAAAGAGGCTCAAAAAAAGTTATAACGAGCATCCTTTGTCATGGTGGGATAGAAATCAACTCAAAGCCAGTCTTACTCTAAAGGAAGTCAAAGAGTATGAATTCGTTAGATATAAGTCTATCCCGATGAACATAACAGATCAAAGAGATATGAGGATGATTATCAAGGAACATTTGGACCTTGGTTTAATCAAAGAAGGAGTTTCACCATATAGTGGTGAAATAAAAAGAGGAAAACTCAGGTTAGTTATTAACTACCAAGGTATTAATAAGATCCTGGAGATTGATGGGTACTTCATACCCAGTAGAAAACATCTAATTAGTTGTGTACGAAATGCTATAGTGTTCTCAAAATTTGATTGTAAGTCTGGATTTTATCAGATTCGGATGGAAGAAGGCAGTAAGAAATTCACAGCCTTCTCTACACCACAAGAACATTATATCTGGGAAGTTATGCATGTAAGATTGGCTAATGCACCCCAAATATTTCAAAAAAAGATGGATAATCTTTTTAAAGATTATTTCAACTTCATGTTTGTTTATATTGATGATATTCTTATAGCATCAAAAAAAATAGATGAACATGTTAAACATTTAGAGATTTTCTCTAAAATTTGTAAACAAGAAGGACTGGTTTTATCTGAAAAGAAAGCAGTCATATCAACAAGGAAAATTGAATTCCTTGGAACTGAGATTGATGAAACTGGAATAATTCTACAACACCATATTGTGGAAAAGGTAAAGAATTTTCCAGATAAACTCAAAGATATAAAACAACTCCAAAGTTTTTCTAGGAGTAGTTAATTTTGAAGGGATGTACATAAACAATCTGGCAATGTACAGAAAAGTGTTCAGTCTTTTGTTAAAAAGGATGCAAGGTTTATATGGACCGATGACCATACTATAGGGGTAAAACAATTAAAAGAGATATGTAAGAATCTCCCAAAAATGGCTATACCCGTGGATGAAGATGATCTGGTGTTATTTACGGATGCCAGTGACGAATGGTGGGCAGCAGTCCTTACAAAGATCACGACGGATGGAGAAATACCATGCAGATATTGTAGCGGTCTTTTTTCAGAATCTGAGGCTATCAGATGACATATCAATGAGAAGGAATTTTATGCAGTTAAAAGGTCTTTCGAAAAATGGCCATTATTTTTACTTGCTAAAAAATTCACTTTGAAGGTTGATAATACTCGGGTAAAAGCTTTCCTAAGAAATAAGATTGAATCTAAACCTGAGAAATCTAGGTTATTAAGATGGCAAGCATTATGTCAAAATTATAATTTTGATATTGTTATTATTAAATCTCATGAAAATATTCTTGCAGATTTCTTAACAAGAGATGGAAGGCAGTGACGTAGAGTCCATCATGAAAATGCAGAGGCATCTCAGGGAACACCTTAGGTTCCTTCAAACCGAGTTCAACCAGCTTGTCATAAGTGTCGATATGGCGGGCAGGTTACAACAAGATGATCGGATCAAAGTATCCAATCGAATCACAGGATGTATGCAAGCTCAAACTCAACTATGGGCTGCTATTCAAGGGCCAATTATGCGTGCCATAGAAAAACCACTGGTTTCTCAGAAACAAGAAATGTTAAAACCATTGATTTTACAAGAACAAGAAATACAGCCACCGGTTGTAAAACAATATGTTGAGGATTCTAATACTCAAGAAACAAGCGCTAATCTATCATCAGCTTTTGATGATCTAGATAAAGCAACAATTGATGAGGATAACTCATCAAGTCAACCCTCTACCTCTGGGGTAAAAGAGGAAGAGATCAATTTTAGGCCTAACACTGACAAGGGCAAATCTAAGATTGATACTAATCCAGCTGTCATTTCTCCATTTCAGGTTTATTAGCAAAGATGGGAGAAATTAAGTACAAGAAGTGAAATCAATCCGACCACTTGCAGGGTTGATGTTGCAGGAATATATCCAAGGGTTTGGCTAAAAAATAATGTCAATCCTAAGGATGTAGAGCTATGGCATGAATTTGGGGCTTTAGCCTCAGTTTATACAACTTCACCAGACTTTCAGGAAATATCACAGCTACCAAAATAGATTCAGGAAGCTGTCCAAGAAACATGGTCAAATAATGATCATTTGTCCAGAGGAGATGTGCTAGAGTTATACTTCTTTAGTGTAGCTCCAGAACAAACATGGAAAGGATCACACGAGCCCTTTCATTTCATCAAGCTAAGGAGACCTGACATGAATAATCAAAGATTTATCAATGATCCTATCTCTGAAGAAATACCATTGGTGTCCCTTGGAGAAAATTAAATCTCAACCAGAAGGGCATGTGGTATTTGGGTTTGTCTCACCGAGATGGACAAGGTAAAGTTTCCGTTCAAATTTTATCAGAATTCTGTTAACGGATAATTCCTGTAAAATACAATGACAGGAAAAAATACGGCTTTTACGGAAGAACTCTTCGAAAAGAAGAGGAACTTTTTGTGGAACAACAAGCTGTCGGGGAGTAAAGAAACTCGCCGAAAATTTTGTAACATGGCTCATATCAGAAGATGGTCAGAGAATATCTGCCCAGAATTTCCAAACCAGAAGGAACCAGAATTCGGAAAAACCTTCAGACCCTGAACGGATCGAAAAGATTTTTCCGAGACAAGCAAAGATGGACAGGGACCACCAAAACCGCGTTTCCCCAGGGGACCACTGCAAAAGCAAAAGATGCCCCGACAACAATAAAGAAGGCATGTGAGGAGAATAAATCCAAAAGAAAAAGTCAAACATGTGACTCCTCCACTTGTAAAAGATGTCATCGGACATGTGTCTCTCCCACTAGCAAAATATGTCATCAATAATGGCATAAAAAATTAAAGACAGCTGTAAGATTCCCTGAAGTTTCTCAGTGAAATGAGTGGAACTTCAGCTATAAATACAGGCATTTGAGTAATCTGAAGACATCGATCATTCCCTTCAGTTTTCTTACAAATAAAACATTGTAATATTTCTCTTTCTAAGTTTGTATTAAGTTTTAATTTTATGTATTTAAAGAACAAGACTACTATGAGCAGCTAAACTAGTTATCTCATCGTCTTCAAAGGAGGTTGATTTATGTAATAATACGTTGTCTGAATAAATTTCCGAAGCTCTTCCCTATCATGTTATTTTCATTTAAAAATTAAGCTTTTACTATACGCCTTAAGGTAGGAAACGAAATAAGGCTAAGCTAGCAGCTGCTGAAGGAGTCTGTGTCAGGAACCATCGGTTGCGACAGCGTGGTTCGGTTGTGAGGAGCAACTTGTAAAACCCGATGGACATAACCCAACAACAGTGTGGTCAAAGAGGTAATTTGCTTTAATTTACTTACGGAAGCATGATGGGCAAAAACTTATTATTAATAAATTTGGAAAATAAAGGGCAGAATAGGTATTTTTTAGTTTCAAGGACATGTTCGAGATACTTTTTAATTAATAAGGGATATTTTCAGGATACGAAAAACAAAAGAGATATAATTGGCTCGGTAACGAAACTATAAGGATATATTTAGGAATTTTTTTGTCGTGTCTTTCGCAGGGGGCAACACTTACATAAGCCACTGTCAACCACTGTAATAAGAGCAATGGGATAGACGAGCGCCTTCTCATCGTTGATACCGACGGGACCCCAAACAAAAAGCATCCCGCAAGGCTGCCCTGTCTCACCCACAGCACCTTGGTTCACGATCCAGGAAAGCAAGAATCGCATTCTTCCTTTATCCCTATTACATAAAGCCAAATGCATGCTTATGCTATCTTTGTGTTCTTTAGTCATCTAACACTTTTAAGTTGTTTGTTACTTAGCTCACATCTTTTCATAGCCAATCTAATTCCAAGAAACTAGTTTCTGCATGTTAATTTTCTAACAAATAATTTTTATCATATGCATATTCAGGATGATTATATTATGTATGTATTGTGTCAACTTTATTGAATGTATGGATGGAATGATTTACATTGATTTGCCCTCTTTTACTGTATGCGTGAATATTTGTGTGATATTTGTATTGATTTTAGAAAACTGTTTGTTTATTTAAGCTTATACAATAAGTTGATATGACTGAGGAATCATCTAATCACATGAACTCGTTATCTTCGGAGGAAGAATCACAGAGGATAAAAATTCGTCCCTGTGGAGGGAAGTAAGTAATGTTAGAATATATAATTTAACACTTTATGAGCCGTGATTATTTATTTTAATTTAATTAACAGGTTTCTTCCAAATAGCCATAGGGTCTCTGCTTACATTACCCGCAAATTTGCAAAGTTGCAATGCTTGCAGGGACATAGCTGGAAGTTCGTGGACGAGAAGACGAGGGACTTTTACTGGAAGAAGTTCGAGGTAAGAAATGATAATTGTATGTTTGAATTGTATAAATTTAAAATTTTAAAAAACTAAAATAATTAACAATTTGAATTGCAGGAAAAATATTGTTGGGATCCTCGATTGGACACAGACGTTAAGAAAACTTGGAATTTATTCGTGGCAGATTTATACAAAAAAACATTGTGTAACTAGCGCAAGAAGCCTCAGCCTCCACAAGGGGTCGATGTCGATGTGTGGGAACACTGGAAAACTATTTGGAGTAGACTTGACTGGAAGAAAAAATCATAGTGCGGCAAACGGAACAGATGTAGTGAGCCAGCTGGTCTGGTTACTAGTCTTTCCAAACACATTGGTGGATCTCGCTCATATGTAGAGCATGAAATATAATTGGTAAGTTAAACTTTAATTTCACTTCATCAAGAATTGATCAAGTTAATGCTTACAAAAATATTTGTGTTGCAGAACTCGGATTGCACGAATGACGCACGCTATTCTCAGGGAAAGAGCACTATAGCACAAATAACGTGCGCTATTAGCGCAGTAAAAGAGCATTATCGCAAATAGCGTGTGCTATTAGTGCAAATAAAGTGCGCTATTAGCGCAAATAGCGTGCGTTATTTGGAAAAAAAAAAAAAAAAAACTTAAGGTCCATAATCAACATATTTTGACCAAAATTAAAGGCCCTAACAAGCAAGTTTGGGTCTTGTTGATGTGGAAAAGGTCTATATGGATGTCCAAACTATCTATATGGATGTTGAAACTATATTTTGGCATTTATAGCCAATTATTATGATTTCATGGCAAATTATCTCACTTATTTACTTGTATATAAGTATTTTTTTATTTTTTAATTAATTAATTGTTGTGTAGGAATAACTTGCACTATGCGCTACGCTATAACAGGACAAAAACCTACGATTCAACGCTACAATTTATAAAACACTGAGCATTTGTGGGAAAAATGAATCTGGAAGGGCTGATCGAGGGGTGCTTCAAAATTAAATATTCTGTAGTCAATTAATGAATGACAGATAGTGTGTAGAGAGCAATGTTGTCTTTCATGTTTAAAAAATTGACGTGTTTCCGTCTTTAAATTTTCACAATGGAAACCTATGTCAGGTTATTATTTTTAATGGTGAAAATTATTATCATGCACTTATAAATAACGACATACTTTAGGTTTCAGTCGTTGTTTATTTCGTAGCCATAAAAATCAAAGACATTATTATTCTGTTGTTAGTACACTGATAATTCTAGGAGTAAGTATCTTGTGAGACTATATCACGGATCTTTATCCGTGAGACTTGTCAATCCTACCCATATTTACAATAAAAAAAATACTTTTGACATAAAAATAATACTTTGTCATGGATCTAAATAGGAGATTCGTCTCACAACTCAATATTGTCATTATTGATCCTAAATTTTCTTTTTGCACATTAAAAATTAAAATTCAGACCAAAATAAATAAAAATGCTCAAAATATTATAATTGTGATTGAAAATTTAAAACCGTGAAAAAATGTAGTGTACATTTGACAGGCCTCCTAAGGAATTCTTGAGAAAATGTTAAAATTAACGTTATCTTAATAATGGTGTCATGACATAAGAATATGAATGTCGGTACATAGATCTCACAACTAGATATATTATCATATTCATGAAAAATAGAGCTGTCAAACGGGCCAACCCATGGCGGGACGGGCCGCCCCACCAAAAACCCACCTTTTGGTGGGTCGATGGCGGGCCGACCCACCATCCTAGCGGGCTAGAAATGCTCAACCCAACCCAACCCAACCCAAGGTGGGTTGCGGGTTAGGCGGGCCAGCCCGCGGGTTAGATCACAACAAATAAAAATAAATAAAAAATATTATAATTAATTATAAATATAATTTCATAAATAAATATTAATAGAAACATATTAATAAAAATTTTAATTATTTATTTCATGTGTGTAAATTTTATATAAATTAATTAATACAAAAAAATCACAACTTTTATTAAAAAAATACATATATAACAATAAAAATAAAAATAATTAATTAATTTTCCAGACCCACGGCCCAACCCAGGCCCGCGGCGGACCAACCCGCGCGGGTCGCGGGCCTAGGCGGGTTGGCCCATCTAGGCCCAACTTTTGTTGGGTTGAAATTTTTTCAACACAACCCACTAAAATTGTGTGGCAGGTCGGGCCAACCCGGTGGGCCTAACCCAAATTGACGGCTCTAATGAAAACAACGATTAAAGTTGAGATAGAGTGACTTGAATGTATAGGCTATGCTCCACAGAGTGTATTTCACTTGGTGGATCTGGACTATTCATTGGACATGAGGCCCCACAAAATTTGTTAGCCTCATGCCCAATGCATGGTGAATGTTATATCCGATGAAAATTACCCGGTGTAGCATAACCTTTACAAGAATTGAACAATGCAGTGAGCAATTTAACTTTTTAAGATTTACATGTTAGCCTAATGTAGACTAAGCTAAATCTTGCAAATCAAAATGATCATCAAACAAATTTACACTTTACAATAGAAGTTGAGCGAAAACTAATGATTTGAATTGCGTCATCTGTACAAAAAGATCAAATGATTTTGCTACAACTTAGGCAACGGGAAGCAAATGGTACTGTGAAGTATCAACAACAGTAGGTGTCATGAGCTGTCACATAGAGACATCGGGGTAGCTGTTGATGGGGAGAACTTTGGCACTCGAAGCTTGAATTCGACCAAAAAATGCAGCAGGGATGGATGGAGGAGCAAGCAGAAAGCGGGGATGTGGGGCACACGACATCTTCATCTGTTGTTCAAGCTTCTCCTTCTCCAATTTTAGCCGTTTCTTCTCGTTGTGATGCTCATTCTTCTCATCCTACATCCATAATATAATTAACTTTGGAACTAATGAAATCAAACCGCAAAAAAAATAAATTTACGACTGCAATTTTAAGTTGGGTCACTAAATAAAGATGAAAAATTCTAAGGCATGGGATAAATAGATTTGGTCACAAAATAGGCAAATCCATATCTAATCAACTACAGATTAGCTTAGTTTGCCATTAATAATCGACATGTTGGGTAAATCCGTCGTTAAGTAACAATGACATTTTTCTCGCGGTCATTAATTTGTGACAGAAATATTTATTTCCATTTTCAAATTTTAAATATTAGAAAAAAATTGGAAAAACCCACTCTTTAATTTACCCCGACCCGAGACCCTCAATTTCACACCCCTATTGAAGTAGGTTTACATCTTTGGAGAAATTGCAAACCCTTTGATAAGTGCATTTTATGCACTTAATTTATATATGATTTGACTTGGATTTTGTGATGTATTGAGTGAATATTATGCCTATTTGTTGTTGTTTTTGTGAGTTTCAAGGATTTGAAGAAAAGTAGCAAGAGGAAGCGGAAAGCCGAATTACGGAACAGCAAACTTCAGAAACTTACTGGGAATGTTACAAACATCTAAATCCGATCTCCACCGTTCAAATTGAAGTTTAGGATGTTTTAAAGTTGCTGTCAAAATTTCAGCTCGATCCAACGGCTAGAACTTAGGTTATGATTTTTACAAAAATGTTGTGCAGATGGTGAAATGGAAGAACAAGTAGCGCCCCAGCTCTAGTTTTCCCGCGCTCCAGCGCCAGTAAATTCATGTCCAGAGCGCCCCAGAGCCATCTTTTGAGCGCTCCGGCGCTAGACGTCCATCATTAAAAAATAAAATACGAAACTTGAGCGCGCCAGCGCCGAATTATTAGCGCTCCAGCGCTGCGCAGTCTCCAAAAATATGGAAAGTCTTTAATCGAGTTTTAAAAGGGAATATATGACTTATTCTGGAGGATACGAGGGTTTAGAGAGTTTTCAGAGCATAGAGATGGCTATTGAGAGTTTTGAAGTGCACAAGAGCTCGAGAATTGGATACGAAGACAGAAGACGGCGGCAACCGACGACGGAAAAGCTTAATTTTACTTCGTTCTAGTTTTCCTTTAAACTCTATTTTTCTAGTTTGATGGATTATTTGAAGAACAAGTTTTGTTTGATCTTTGAATTTGTTATGAACTAATTTCTTAGTCTAGAGGTAGACGGATCTTGACTGGAAACCATGATTGAGATATTTTGATTTATATATTTGAATTCTTCACACAGTTTATTTATGTTTTCCTGATTTTAATGCTTTCAATTTACTGGCCATAGATTGAATGATATTTTATTTAGAATCTATCACTCGAGAGAGGAGATTTTGAATACGACATAGGAAAATACATCTTTGGTGTTTATATTGTTCGAGAGGCATATAACTTCATAGAAGTCATTAGAAGAATTCTTGTGCTATTTATCGGATTTAATAATTGAACTTTGATAGAGATATTGAGTTTGTTATTGAATACGAATTTCTGCTTGACACTCGAGAGAGGTAGTAGAAAATAATAGAGATTCTTGGCTAATAAACTAGAAGAATTGATAATTGAACAATCATTAGAAATAAATTATGGTGTAACAGTCAAGTGAAGATTCATGGTGTTACTGAGGACACCATCAGACTACGATTGTTCACATTCTCTCTTAGAGACAATGTTTGTAGTTGGTTGCAGTCACTACCTCTTGGGAGTATCACTACATGGAAAGACATGACATCCAAATTTCTGGCTAAGTACTTTCCTCCTACCAAGTCTGCCCAGCTGAAAATTGAGATCACTACTTTCAAACAGCAAGATTTTGAGCATCTTTATGAAGCTTGGGAGCGGTACAAGGAGTTGCTTAGGAAGTGTCCAAACCATAATTTTCCGGATTGGGAACAGATTGAGTTATTCTACAATGGTTTGAATGGCCCAACGAGGATTTCTGTGGATGCTGCAGCTGGAGGTTCAATATTTTCTAAATTTCCTGAACAGGCTTATGAGATGCTTGAGAAAATGACTGTTAACAGTTATCAGTGGCCGAGTAAGAGATCTGTAATAAGGAAGTCTGCTGGAATTCATGAGGTTGATGCATTCATTGCTTTGACAGCTCAGATGGCTACTATTTCTACACAGTTGGATGCACTGACCAAAGGCAATCAAGTTTCTATTAAGACAGCATCGCTGGCGACTGCCGTAAATTCTGCTGATGGATTTGAGAGTGTGGAGCAAGCTCAATATGTGAACAACAGAAATTACAACAACTATCAAGGTAATCCTGTACCCAATCAATATCACCCTAGTCTGCGTAATCATGAATTTTTTTCTTATGCTAACAATAATAATGTGTTGAATCCTCCTCCGGGATACAATACAAATAAGGGTGAGGGTAATCCTCCTTTGGAGGATGTTGTTAATGTTTTTGTGCAGGAATCGAGCAAGAGGATGGCGAGGACTGAGACTCGCCTTGACAACTTAGAGACGCATGTGGCCAACATGGGTGCTGTATTGCAATCCATGGAGACTAGCATTGGGCAGTTGGCGAACGCACTGAAAGATAATAACGAGGCCAATTCCCAAGTAATACTGAGGTGAATCCCAAGGAGCAGTGTAATGCTATCACGTTGAGGAGTGGGAAGCAGGTGGATAATGAAGAGGACAAATATGAGAGCAAGACGTCTGAAAAAGTTGCAGTTGACGAGAAGAAGGTCGAGGAGAAAGAGTCTGAACCTGAGCAGAAAACGTTGTACAAACCTCCTCTTCCATACCCCAAAAGGTTCAAGAAGAAGGCAATGGACGAGCAGTTCTCAAAATTCTTGGAGATTTTCAAGAAGATACATATCAACATCCCTTTTGCTGATGCTTTAGCACAAATGTCGAATTATGAGAAGTTTATTAAAGAGGTGATGTCCAAGAAAAGGAGGCTGCAAAAAAATGAGATGGTGAGCTTAACTGAAGAATGTAGTGATGTGCTCCAAAAGAAGATGCCACAAAAGCTGAAGGATCCAGGGAGTTTTACTATTTCTTGCACTATTGGTTCTTCTTATTTTAATAATGCACTTTGCGATCTAGGAGCTAGCATTAATCTGATGCCTTTGTCTATTTTCAGGAGCTTAGGACTTGGCGAGGTGAAGGCCACAATGATCGCATTGCAGCTAGCTGATAGATCTATCACATATCCGCTTGGAATCATTGAAGATGTTTTGGTAAAAATAGATAAATTTATTTTTCCGGCGGATTTTGTTGTGCTATATATGGAGGAGGATGCAAATATGCCACTAATATTGGGGAGACCTTTCTTGGCCACTGCTGATGCCAAGATTGAGGTGAAGAATGGTGAGTTGTCGATGGGTGTGGACGGAGAAAGAGTTATTTTTAACATATTCAAGAAATCAAGTAATCCACCAATCGAGGAATTATTCATGATTGAGCGAGTTGTGAAGCTAGATGGTCATCCCAAACTTGTTCATGAGGTAGATTCAAAGAAGAATGATCCGAAGGTACCAAAGAAGAAGAAGAAAACGAAGAAGAAATCAAAATTTAAAAAGGTTGTTGAATATATTTGGAGGGTGAAAGCGAAAGGGAAGACCCTCAACAAAACGGAACCGGGCTAGAATTGGAATAAAGTCGGGCTATGGACTATAAACTAAGCGCTTCTTGAGAGGCAACCCAAGCTAGTTGTTTTTTGCGTTTTTTTTTATTTTCTTTTAGATGTTTTTGTTTTTATTTTTATCATGAGGAAACTAGACATTAATGTTACGCCTTAAACGCATATAAATCTCGAATTATGAAATTAATGTTTTTAATGCATTAACAAGTCTTATTTCTCTATGTTTTGATGATTAACAAAACTAGGTTAAAATGTTACTAATATTTACATTGAGCTTATTACAGAGTTAAAATTTTCAAGATGAATTTAGACTAAATTCATACTCAAGATCAAAAACAAAATTTGAGGAAGTTTACTGCTACGGGATCGGAAGCTCCGATTGCAGATCGGAACCTCCGATCATGATCAGAAGCATCTTCGGAAGCTAAGGGTAGATCGGAAGCTCCGATCATGGTTCGGAAGCTCCGATCTATTTCAGGGAGTTTTATATTGTTCGGAATGAAGAACGGAAGCTACGAAGAACAGGTTCGGAAGCTCCGATCTATGATTGGAAGGTCCGATCATTTTCTAAGGAATATTATATTGTTCGGAAGCAGATCGGAGGCAACGAAGTGAAGCAGATCGGAAGCACCAAACGTGATCGGACGTTCCGATCCTGAACGGCCGCCTGATAATCTTTTCCGGAAGAATTTTGCCCGACACCACATTTATTGCGCCGATCGGAAGCGCCGAAGTGGATCGAACGTTCCGATCCAGTACACCCGCGTGTCTCAGAATTCAAATTTCGGAAGCTCCGATGCAGGGATCGGAAGTTCCGATCGATGCCAAAATTTCAGCTATAAAAGGAGGCATTCCGAGGCCATTCAATCTATCCCAACATCTTCAAGTCTCTCAATCCTCTCAAGCATTATTCAAGCCATTTGTTGAGCAATTTGTAGCCCCTTTTGAGTGTTCAAAATATATTCACATATCGAGTTGTATACGGGGTTGTAAAATCGAGGGTTGTTAGTTTGTGAGTTGGTTGCTCGGTTTTGTAAACACTTGTGTGTGAAGCCAAGTGTATTTTACGAGTGTTGAGGCTATCCTTGGAGCCCTTAAGGCCAAGAGTGTTGAGTTGTATCGGCGCGGTGATCGTGTCAAGTTGTAAGGCTATCCTTGGAGCCATCAAGGCCAAGACGTTCGAAGTGCTAGTGGATCCTTGGTTAATCGACTTAACCAAGAAGGGGAGACGTAGACGATTTATCGTCGAACTTCCATAAACATCTCTTATCCCTTTTACTGCTTTATTTACATTACGCATTTATTTACCGCACTTATTATTTGATTGCTTAAGTCTTCCGCTTGCGTACTTGCATAATCGCTTTAAATTGCTAAAGTTGCCAATAGAACCTAAATCCCCCCCCCCCCATTAGGTTCTAACAAGTGGTATCAGAGCCATTTGAAAATACTTTTCAAATCTTTTTTATGGCAAACCTAGCGAGTGATTATGCTCAAGGGCAATCTACTAATCGTCCTCCTCTTTTTAATGGCATAAACTACGGGTATTGGAAAAATCGTATGTCCCTATATATCCAATCCGTAGACTATGACCTATGGAAAGTGACGGTGAAAGGTCCCTATACACCTATGAAAATAGTTGATGGGGTTGAAATTCCTAAGGGAATGGATGACTTTTCAAAAGAGGACATGAAATTAATTTCGCAAAATGCTAAAGCTATGAATATCTTGCATTGTTCCTTAGATATGAACGAGTACAACCGGATATCGATGTGCTCATCCGCTAAAGAGATATGGGACAAGCTAGAGATATGTCACGAAGGCACCAACCAAGTGAAAGAGACAAAGATCGACTTACTCCAACTCAAATACGAAACATTTGAGATGGAATCCAATGAAGATGTTGACACCATGTTCCGAAGGCTTACTCAAATCATCAATGAGTTAGCACAATTGGGAGAACAATATCCTACCAAGCAAGTTTGGAGGAGAGCTCTTCGTGCCCTACCAAAAGAATGGGATGCAAAGAGAACCGCCATCATCGAATCCAACAATGGGGACACTGCCGCCTATGATCTTGATCAACTACATGGGACCCTAAAAACCCATGAGTTAGAAGTGTCCACGAGAAAAGAATCAAAGAAAGAAGATGTCAAGCACAAAGGGATAGCTTTGACTACACAAGTCGAAGAAGATGACGATGATGACATGGCTCTCCTCGCAAGAAAATTCAAGAAATTCATGCGAGGAAACAAATTCAAGAAAGACAAGAAACCTGAGAGAGAAGTGACCTGCTACAACTGTCAACAACAAGGTCACTACGCCAATGAATGCCCACTCAAGAAGAAAGTGGACAAAGAAAAGAAGAAAGCCCTACTAGCTACCTGGAGTGATAGCGACGACGACGACGAGGAAGCAAACCTCTGCTTCATGGCTAAGAATGATGACATCGTCTCTGATGACGATGACGAGGTACCTACTTACGATGAACTCTTACATGCTTATAAAGATATGTTTGATATGACTAAGGTTCTTAGAAAAGAGAATAGAAATCTTAAAAAGAAATTAGAAACTAAGGAGCATGATAATCTTAAACTTAAGGATGACCTAGATCACTTAGAAAAATCATTCGATAAATTCAATGTGAGTAGCAATAAATTGAACAACCTACTTAGCATGCAGAAATGTAGCTTTGATAAGGGAGAAATAGGCTATGGTAAGAAGTCTATAGACTTTGCTAGTCTAATAGCTAAGGCTAAGATGAGATCACCCCTACTTGTTCTTATTGTTGCAAATCTGGTCATGTTAGACATAAATGCAGATCATTGAAATATCAATATGTTCAAAAGAGCTATATGAAATGGAGGCCTAAGAGTACTTAACAACTCATTAGTCGGCATTATGAGATCACAATCTAAGGGAGTTCAATATAGACCGGCTTAAAAATGCCTTGACTTGCGGCTGGTCTCCCTGTTGAACGTTGCTCTGTCCAAGAAAATAGGTTTTTAAAGTGGCCATATGCCCTACCTACTACTGGGAGCACTCTTAGAAAGTGGCGATGATGTTGCTATGAGAGACTGAACTCTTAGAAGTCTATTTTGTATCTCTCTTTTCTAACATTGTGGACCCAAAAGAACTAAAGGGTACCAAAACAATTCTTTTCAGGGAACTAGGAAAACTGTTCTCCCTAGCATATGGTATCTAGACAGTGGATGTTCTAGACATATGACGGGGAACAAGGATCTACTCCAATCAGTCAAACCTAAGGAGAAGGGAACAGTCACCTTTGGAGACAACAACAAAGGAGTCATTGAAGGCATCGGCTCAATAGGTATATCTAATTCTTGCCTAATTGATGATGTACTCCTAGTGAAAGGGCTTAAGCATAATCTACTAAGCATAAGTCAATTGTGCGATAGAGGTTATGAAGTCAAATTCACTCCCCAACACTGCACTGTATCATTTATTAGTGACAAATCCATAAATTTCAATGGATATAGAAGTGAAAATGTTTACAAGGTTTCTTTAAACAATTTATCTTTATCAAATATTAAAAGCCTTGTATCCTTGAATGTTGATGACAACATTCTTTGGCATAGACGACTAGGTCATGTTGGTCCTAGTACCATAGAAAAACTTTTTAAACTTGATTTAGTTGTTGGTATGTCAAAACTCAATTTAAAATTAGATTCTATTTGTGATGCATGTCAACTTGGCAAACATACAAGGGAATCTTTTAAAAGCAAAAATTTTATATCAACTTCTATGCCCCTTGAACTTCTTCACCTAGATCTATGTGGTCCCTCGAGGAACGCTAGCCTAGGAGGGAAGCTTTATGCATTTGTCATTGTGGATGATTTCTCACGATTCACGTGGACATTGTTTTTAGCCCACAAAAATGATGCCTTTGATTATTTTAAGACTTTTGTGAAACGTGTCGAGAATGAAAAAAATCTTTCAATAAAGTAGATCCGTAGTGACCACGGAACTGAATTTCAAAATGTGAGTTTTTCAAACTTTGTGAAGAGAAAGGCATCGGTCATAATTTTTCTTGTCCTAGGACTCCTCAACAAAACGGGGTCGTTGAGAGGAAAAATAGGACACTTGTGGAGATTGCGAGGACCATGATATGTGAGCATTCTCTACCAAAATATTTTTGGGCTGAAGCAATGAACACTGCCTGTTACATTATCAATCGCGTATCAATAAGGCCAATTCTCAAGAAAACTCCATATGAATTATGGAGAGGGAGAAAGCCTAACATTTCTTACTTTCAAGCTTTCGGTTCCAAATGCTACATACATAACAATGGTAAGGACAACCTTGGCAAATTTGATGCCAAATCCGACAAAGGTATCTTTCTCGGATATTCTACCTCAAGTAAGGCTTTTAGAGTTTTTAATAAACACACTTTACTTGTTGAAGAATCTATGCATGTTATTTTTGATGAATCTATGTCTACTATTGTTCGCACTAACATTGATGATGTAGAATTACTCGAAGAAGAGTTGGCTTCCTCAATCCTAAATGATATAGATGTTTCCGTTGAGGAAACACCACTTTCGAAAGAGTGGACGCTTCACAAAGATCACCCAATGGATCTTATCATCGGAAGTCCTTCGAAGGGAGTAGCCACTCGTTCTTCTCTTAATAATATTTGTAATCATCTTGCCTTTGTTTCGCATGTTGAACCTAAATGCATAGATGATGCTTTGTTAGATGATGCATGGATAATTGCGATGCAAGATGAGTTGAATGAGTTTAAACGCAATAATGTTTGGAATCTTGTTCCTAGGCCGCATGATAGATCTATCATTGGTACTAAATGGGTGTTTAGGAATAAACTTGATGAGCATGGCACTATCACTAGAAATAAAGCTAGGCTTGTTGCTAAAGGATATAGTCAAGAAGAAGGCATAGATTATGATGAAACTTATGCGCCTGTTGCTAGACTAGAATCCATTCGCATGCTACTTGCTTTTGCTTGCTCTAGAAATTTTAAGTTATTTCAAATGGATGTCAAAAGTGCCTTTCTTAATGGTGAATTGAAAGAAGAGGTTTATATTGAGCAACCTGATGGCTTTGTTGATCTTTCTTTGCCTGATCATGTGTTTAGACTAAACAAAGCATTGTATGGTTTGAAACAAGCTCCTCGAGCTTGGTATGATAAACTGTCTACTTTCTTGCTTTCAAATGGTTTTTTAAGAGGAAAGATCGACATTACCTTATTTACCAAGAATGTCAAAAATGATCTTTTGATTGTGCAAATTTATGTTGATGATATAATTTTTGGTTTTACTGACGAAACTCTTTGTCAAGATTTCTCCAAGCTTATGCAGGAACACTTTGAGATGAGCATGATGGGGGAACTTAACTATTTTCTCGGATTGCAAATCAAACAGTGTAAAGATGGGTTCTTTGTGAACCAAAGCAAATACATTAAGGAGATTCTAAAGAAGTTTGGGATGGAGAACACCAAATCATCATCCACACCGATGAGCACAGCAATCAGACTCGACAAGGATGAAAATGGTAAAACTGCAGATCAATCTTCCTTTCGTAGTATGATTGGCTCCTTATTATATGCTACTGCTAGTAGACCGGACATTATGTTTAGTGTTTGCTTGTGTGCACGATTTCAATCATGTCTAAAGGAATCACATTTGTTCGCCTTAAAACGCATTTTTAAATATCTTTCAAATACTCCAAATCTCGGCTTGTGGTATTCGAAAAATTCTTTCTTTGATTTAAAAGCTTACTGTGATGCCGACTTTGGTGGATATAAGGTGGACCGAAAAAGCACTAGTGGAACTTGTTTCTTCTTAGGAAACTGTTTAGTTTCTTGGTTTTCCAAGAAAAAAAATTGTGTTGCGTTGTCAACGACCGAAGCCGAATATATGGCTGCTAGTAGTTGTTGTGCGCAAATTCTTTGGATGATGCATCAATTGCTCGACTATGGCGTTTCTTTTTCAAAAATACCTATTTTCTGTGACAACACTAGCGCCATATGTCTTACAAAGAATCCGATTCAACATTCGCGCACCAAACATATTGACATTCGTCATCATTTTATTCGTGACCACATCGAACGAAATGAAGTTGAACTTCAATATGTTGACACAACTAATCAAATTGCTGTTATTTTTACAAAACCACTAGATGAAAATACTTTTATTCGTTTGCGTGGTGAACTTGGCATGATTGAGTTGTAATCACTTGTAGGCATAAATTCAATTTAATGTCATATTAAAGGGGAGCTTAATATTAAATTCGAGCAAATTAATTTTGGATAATACAAATCAATTGTATTTATTCAAAATTAAGAAGCTCACATTTTTATGTGAATTATTTGCTTAAATGTTAAATAAAATAAATTTTAAAGAGTCGAAATCATGCATTCTTCCTAAGGCAGTTCGGAACCACCGATCCAGATCGGAACCACCGATCCTGTTCGGAACTTCTGATCTGTATCCCGCCACTTTTCATCTTGCGCGGTAAATTTTCCCTCCAAGATGCGGATCGGAACCACCGATCACGATCGGAACGTCCGATCCCCATCTGATCCGACTTTTCAAATTACTTTTCACCGCCTTATCTTTAATTACCGCCTCAGGATCGGAACGTCCGAAGCCTGTTCGGAGCTTCCGATCAACACGTGGCCTTACCTCAGTGGACCACACGATCGGAACGACCGATCCAGATCGGAGCTTCCGATCGTTCCAACCCCTATAAATATCAGATCGCTCAGTCCGATTTCTTGCACCTAAATTTCTTCTCTTATCTCTATTTCATCCGATTCCAACCTATAAAAATGTCTGTCAAACGCCGTCGTGATCAGGCGAGTTCTAGTCGCCCTATTATTGTCCGTGATCCTACCCAACCAGTTGTTTCTAGGCCCATTCCTGATGATTATTTACATCGTCAAATTCATCCGGGTCGTATCTTAGATACTATCTACTTGGCCCAATCCCATCTCCTACTGTTGAACTTAATCAATGCTCAACATTGGGAATCCTTTTTTCAGTCATCTGTCCCCGACCGAATCTTTCCTCCACTGATTCACGAGTTCTATGCAAACCTTGAACTTGAATTAGGGCATGGTGATATCACCATTGCCACCATCGTTCAAGGTAGGCATATCATTTTTTCTTCTGCTGATCTGTCCTCCTGGTTTGATCTTCCCAAGAATGGACCCGGTGAATACTTTTCCCAAAACTTGGCCACAAAATGATCCAAACTTTGATCGTGATCTCTTTCTTACTACTATTCTCGGTCATCAAGCCACTGCTGCTGACGATCGAATCCATCTCAAGAGTCTTTGTCCTGATTTTCAAATCATTCAAAAACTCATCACCACATCCATAGTTCCCCGCAGTGGAGACCTCTCCACTTGCAAATATCTGGATTTGTATATTCTTTTTCATATCATCTCCTCTCGACCTTTTAACCTTCTGCGCCTTGTTATGCAGACTATGCATCACACGGCAACGACGGCTAAAAAGGTTTCCTTTCCTTTTGCCCGGTTTATTAACCGGATTTTGAGTCGTTTTGATATTGATTTTGAAGGGATTCCTTCTCTTGAAATCCAGTCGAGTAATATCATCAACCATCAGTCTATTATCAGGATGGATTTATCTTGGAATCCTGTGTATTCTCGATGGGTTGATGATCCTAGTCGAGCTTTTTCTAGATTTTCTCCTATTTCTAATTTTCATCGAGACTTTTCTTCTCTTCCTCACTCTATCCAAACCAAAGGCTTTCCGACTGGTCCGCCCAACACTGATATTCCATCCTCTTCCAGTTTTGAGGCCTTTGCGTCTACCATTGGTGATCTTCCTCTCCAGGCTCCTGAGGTTCCTCCTACACCAATAAACCAATTTCCTAGCGACCGACTCTTCGAGACTTTTCATCGCATTGAGACGAGTATGCACACTCATTTTACCGAGTTGACTGCTAGAGTTGCCTCTCTGGAGACTCGATTTGATGACTTCGCCGCTCGCTACCCTCCTCCGCAGCATGATGATGACTCTTAGATTTTTATTTTATTTTTATTTGTATTTTTTTTCTTGCGTTGTATTAAAAATTTATTATTGTAAATGAAAATGTTGCGTATTTTCTTTTAATTAATTCTATGTTTCATTACTTTTTGCTTATCACAAAGGGGGAGAATTAATGGTTAAAATATTAATTGGGATAAAATTTGTTTATCTGATAAAATTTGTTTATCCGTTAAACTCTGTTGCTTATAAAAATAAAAATAAAAATTGCTTATGATTATCGTATATTTTATCTCCTGTTTTTAACCAAGTTTTGTGATCATCAAAAAGGGGGAGATTGTTACGCCTTAAACGCATATAAATCTCAAATTATGAGATTAATGTTTTTAATGCATTAACAAGTCTTATTTCTCTATGTTTTGATGATTAACAAAACTAGGTTAAAATGTTACTAATATTTACATTGAGCTTATTACAGAGTTAAAATTTTCAAGATGAATTTAGACTAAATTCATACTCAAGATCAAAAACAAAATTTGAGGAAGTTTACTGCTATGGGATCGGAAGCTCCGATTGCAGATCGGAACCTCCGATCATGATCAGAAGCATCTTCGGAAGCTAAGGGTAGATCGGAAGCTCCGATCATGGTTCGGAAGCTCCGATCTATTTCAGGGAGTTTTATATTGTTCGAAATGAAGAACGGAAGCTACGAAGAACAGGTTCGGAAGCTCCGATCTATGATCGTAAGGTCCGATCATTTTCTAAGGAATATTATATTGTTCGGAAGCAGATCGGAGGCAACGAAGTGAAGCAGATCGGAAGCACCGAACGTGATCGGACGTTCCGATCCTGAACGGCCGCCTGATAATCTTTTCCGGAAGACTTTTGCCCGACACCACATTTATTGCGCCGATCGGAAGCGCCGAAGTGGATCGGACGTTCCGATCCAGTACACCCACGTGTCTCAGAATTCAAATTTCGGAAGCTCCGATGCAGGGATCGGAAGTTCCGATCGATGCCAAAATTTCAGCTATAAAAGGAGGCATTCCGAGGCCATTCAATCTATCCCAACATCTTCAAGTCTCTCAATCCTCTCAAGCATTATTCAAGCCATTTGTTGAGCAATTTGTAGCCCCTTTTGAGTGTTCAAAATATATTCACATATCGAGTTGTATACGGGGTTGTAAAATCGAGGGTTGTTAGTTTGTGAGTTGGTTGCTCGGTTTTGTAAACACTTGTGTGTGAAGCCAAGTGTATTTTACGAGTGTTGAGGCTATCCTTGGAGCCCTTAAGGCCAAGAGTGTTGAGTTGTATCGGCGCGGTGATCGTGTCAAGTTGTAAGGCTATCCTTGGAGCCATCAAGGCCAAGACGTTCGAAGTGCTAGTGGATCCTTGGTTAATCGACTTAACCAAGAAGGGGAGACGTAGACGATTTATCGTCGAACTTCCATAAACATCTCTTATCCCTTTTACTGCTTTATTTACATTACGCATTTATTTACCGCACTTATTATTTGATTGCTTAAGTCTTCCGCTTGCGTACTTGCATAATCGCTTTAAATTGCTAAAGTTGCCAATAGAACCTAAATCCCCCCCCCCATTAGGTTCTAACAATTAATAATGATTTTGAATTGTGTAGGTTAAAAAGTATGGCTGAAAGAGTTTAGGAGCCACCCCTGATGAAGAGTTTTGAGTGATTAAGATGGTGCTGAGTACTGACGCTTGGTGCCTAAGGTATGTGTCCCTTGTTTTTAATGAATACTGTACATTGAGGACAATGCACAATTTAAGTTTGGGGGGGTGTTTAAAAATTGTGAAAATTTGAAATTTTTTATGAGTTAGTTGGAGTTGAAGGCATGATGTTGTAATTGTGTTGGCCTATGATGAAAATAAATTTTGTGTGCTGAAAAAGTTTATGTTAGCTATATTTAATCTTGAGTTCTCACATTTATGCACGAATACCATGATTTTCGATACTCCTAGCAATTAAAAAAAAAATTATCTGGATTTGTGATGTGGATTAGAGGATTTGATTCTTAACTCTTGTGATTTTTATTTGAAACTGAGGTAGATTTTTAAGATCACAGAAGTGATTTAGGCGTCTTTTTTTTTTAATCTATTGAGTTTTTTTAGCCATTCTATATTTATGAAAAATCCAAAACAAATTGAGTAGCTAAAAAGTTCAAAGAAAAGTAATGGCGGAGAAAGTAAGGTGAGGGGAGACCTTGAAAAGAAAAAAAAAATGGATTGAAATTCTAGTCCAAATACAAGGCATAAAGATGGAGATGTATGGAGTAGAAGAAAGCCAAAACTAATGTCTGGCAATGCAAATAAAAAAATTTTAGCTACTCATAATCCTGCACAAATTGAAAATATTTAATTCCCTTTGCTTTGCATCATGAGTCCTTGTTTGCATTGATATATATATGGATGCTTATCTCCTGCTGATTATGCTTGAGCCTAATATTAACCGAAAAAGTCCTGTTGATCTGTGTGAGTAAAAGTTGAACTTGGTTGAGAGTATTTTGAAACTTGAGGGCGGAGTTAATGATTTTATGAAGCTTACGGATTGCATGATTTTACCGAAATTTAGGTGGGTAGATGAGATTGGCAAATCACACACACACGAGAACTCTTGAGAAAATTAGCGGGCATGTGTATTGAATCTTAAAATGTAAAAATTCAGAGGTCGACTATATTGCTCATTACTGTTTTGCTCGGGATTAGCAAAAGTCTAAGTTTGGGGGGATTTGATAAGTGCATTTTATGCACTTAATTTATATATGAATTGACTTGGATTTTTTGATGTATCGAGTGAATATTATGCGTATTTGTTGTTGTTTTTGTGAGTTGCAAGGATTTGAAGAAAAGTAGCAAGAAGAAGCGGAAAACCGAATTACGGAATAGCAAACTTCAGAAAATTACTGGGAATGTTACAGAGATATAAATCCGATCTTCACCGTTCCAATTGAAGTTTAGGATGTTTTAAAGTTGCTGTCAAAATTTCAGCTCGATCCGACGGCCAGAACTTAAGTTATGATTTTTACAAAAATGCTGCGCAGATGGTGAAATGGAAGAACAAGTAGCGCCCCATCTCTAGTTTTCCAGCGCTCCAGCGCCAGTAAATTCATGTCCAGAGCGCTCCGGCGCCGTCTTTTGAGCGCTCCAGCGCTAGACGTCCGTCATTGAAAAATAAAATACGAAACTTGAGCGCCCCAGCGCCGAATTATTAGCGCTCCAGCGCTGCGCAGTCTCCAAAAATATGGAAAGTCTTTAATCGAGTTTTAAAAGGGATTTTATGACTTATTCTGGAGGATACGAGGGTTTAGAGAGTTTTCAGAGCATAGAGACGGCTATTGAGAGTTTTGAAGTGCACAAGAGCTCGAGAATTTGATACGAAGACAGAAGACAGCGGCAACCGGCGACGGAAAAGCTTAATTTTACTTCGTTCTAGTTTTCCTTTAAACTCTATTTTTCTAGTTTGATGGATTATTTGAAGAACAAGTTTTGTTTGATCTTTGAATTTGTTATGAACTAATTTCTTAGTCTAGAGGTAGACGGATCTTGACTGGAAACCATGATTGAGATATTTTGATTTATATATTTGAATTCTTCGCATAGTTTATTTATGTTTTCCTGATTTTAATGCTTTCAATTTACTGGTCATAGATTGAATGATATTTTATTTAGAATCTATCACTCGAGAGAGGAGATTTTGAATACGACATAGGAAAATACATCTTTGGTGTTTATATTGTTCGAGAGGCATATAACTTCATAGAAGTCATTAGAAGAATTCTTGTGCTATTTACTGGATTTAATAATTGAACTTTGATAGAGATATTGAGTTTGTTATTGAATACGAATTTCTGCTTGACACTCGAGAGAGGTAGTAGAAAATAATAGAGATTCTTGGCTAATAAACTAGAAGAATTGATAATTGAACAATCATTAGAAATAAATTGTGGTGAACAGTCAAGTGAAGTCGAACCTCTAGCATTCTTCGCTTATTGAATTTTTCTCTCGTGAACTCGTGGTTATTTAGTTTTGTTTCTTGAAAATTTTAGTTTTATAAAAATCAAACCATTTTCGTATCTCTACATAGGATTATGATTTTATTAGTTGCAAATATTTGATATAATATCATTTATTCATTCTCCGTGGGATCGACTTGGACTTAATTCCTATATTATAACGTGACATCGTGCGCTTACGAGCGAAAAACACGCAACACCCTTTCTGCCTCACAAACCCCATTTGCTATTCAGACTCTCAGCTGCTGTTTGATGGCATTCATTATTCAACAACCACCGCGTAAACGTTCATTTTCTCCATTGTTGCGCCCGAATCCCAGGCTTTGTATTTTTTTTATTTACACATTTTTTTATTTAAAGCACAATTTCTTCAAGTGTATGTGCTACTTAAGTTTTTCTTTACTTTTCATGGTAGACTGGCGGTTCGAGTGTTCTAAATGGCGGCCGAGACAGGAGGCTGTCATGGCATTTGCCTTAGGCAGTAAAAGATGAATCGGCGTGAATGAGGCGGGTGAGGAGGTCTGAAGTCAACAAAATTTCAAAACCCTAATTATTAATACATTGTACACTTTTTATTCAAATAATCAGTCCAATTATCACCCAAATTTAATTTGTGTGTATATTAAATAGGAAAAATTGTTTTTTTGGTCCTGTATGTTTGTCACTTTGCGATTTCAGTCCTTTATATTTTCAGTTTTCAGTTTTAGTCCGCTATCTTTATTTTTTTGGCAATTTTAATCCTTTTTCTGACGTGGCGCTGATGTGACACCAATTCAGTGCTGATGTGGAGCTGACGTGTAAAGTGCCACGTAAGCATTTTTGAATAAAAAGGATCGAAATTGCCAAAAATCGGAACATGCAGGACTAAAACTGAAATGTGAAAACATAGAGGACCAAAATCGCAAAGTGACAAAGATATAGGACTAAATTTGCAATTTTTCCTATTAAATATTTATGTACAAAAATAGTAAAACCTCCTAGGCGGCCGAAGTGGTAGGCGGTCATTGACGACCCAGCCACGGCCTACCTCAATTTACAAGAATGGTTAACCACTCAAATGACACAAATTGGCGTATAATCTAGTTAAACAAATTTTGGTGAATTGGTGTACAGAAATTGGTGCATAATCTGATAGTCTTTGATATGTCTCCTCGTTGAATTTCTTCAAGTAGGATATGAAACAACCAAATATATAACAAGCTTATTTGTGAAGAATGCATCTATGTTTGAGTAATCATAGATCTATATCCGAGTTTTTTTTTTTTTTGTTGTCACTTTTATCTTCATTTTTTTTGTTTTAATTGTTTTTCGTTTATGTTTCGTGGCTTCTTGAATGGCTAGACTTATTTTATTTCTCTTTTTTATGTTCATTGACAGTTTTATCATATGATGGTAAAAGTGATGATAATTATTTGCTTTGTTTTGATTCATTGCATATTTTACAGTCAATGTTGTGTTTAGGTAATATATTAATTACGGGATTCTTCGCTTGTGTTATAAATTTTATCGTATCCAAATAGATATATATGAGTGGGTAATACATCTTAAATAATCTAGTTTTTGATGTAGTCAATACCTACATTATAAGAAACGTGGGTTCTTGAATGTGTTCTAGGTGTATATTATATTTAATCCATAATTTTGTAACGATCAATTCCATCTTATTCATTTTGTTGAATATCAAAACTAAATCAAGTAATTTAAAAGTTAAAAATTATTTTATACATGTATTACATAAAGCCAAATGCTTATGCTAGCTATCTTAAATTTGTGTTCTTTGGTCATCTAACACTTTTAAGTTAATTGTTTCTTAGTATATATAACATAAAGCCAAATGATTATGAAGTTATCTTTGTGTTCTCTAGTAATCTAACACTTTTAAGTAGTTTGTTTCTTAGCTCACATCTTTTCATAGCCAATCTAATTCCAAGAAACTAGTTTCTGAATGTTAAATTTCTAACAAATAATTTTTATCATATGCATATTCAGGATGATTATATTATATATGTATTGTGTCAACTTTATTGAATATATGGATGGAATGATTTAGATTGATTTGCCCTCTTGAACTATATGCATGAATATTTTTGAGATATTTGTATTGATTTTAGAAAATTGTTTGTTTATTAAGCTCATACGTACCATAAGTTGATATGACTGAGGAATCATCTAATCACATGAACTCGCGATCTTCAGAGGAAGAATCACAGAGGATAAAATTCGTCCCTGTGGAGGGAAGTAAGTAATGTTAGAACATTTAATTTAACACTTTTTGAGCGGATTTATACAAAAAAAACATTGTGTAACTAGCGCAAGAAGTCTCAGCCTCCACAAGGGGTCGATGCCGATGTGTGGGAACACTGGAAAACTATTTGGAGTAGACCTGACTGGTAGAAAAAATCAAAGTGCGGCAAACGGATTAGTTGTAGTGAGCCAGCTGGTCTGGGTACTGGTCTTTCCAAACACATTGGTGGATCTCGCTCATATGTAGAGCATGCAATACAATTGGTAAGTTAAACTTTAATTTCACTTCATCAATAACTGATCAAGTTAATGCTTACAAAAATATATGTGTTGCAGAACGTATTTGAAATGCAAGGGCACGTGTTGGGACCTTTTTAAGAAAACACACGAGAAGGATGGGACATTTGTTGATGCTAAATCGCATGCCACAAATGTGAGTTTATGCAATTTAATAATATTGTTATTATCTCTTACAATATCGTTATAGTTGGGAACCTCATATTGATTATGTTTGATTTAATTTTAATCACATAGGAAATGTTTCTACAAAATTTCTTGTTTTGCATTTAATTTCCGAATATTTCTCATATTTACATGTTTGTCATTTTATTGTTGATTATTTTGGGTTTTTCTTTATTAATGTGGAGTAAATTATGAATATAACATGTCGTGTTTGGACTTCAATAATGCAACCAAGCATTTGAAAAAAGGGTTAATTGTCAATCACTTCCTAAACCACTTTATAACTTATTTATAAATCCCTAAATAAATAAAACTTACTTTCAACTCCCTGGAGAGAGAAATTTTTGTTTTTAAATATCAATTTTACCCTTATCTCTTAAAAAAATGAGAGAATGAATAATAAAAACAAAACTAATCCAAATAGTATATATATAAAAATTCAAATTAAAATCAAAGAACATAAACCATATCATATACATGATTATGTTGATACAGGAGCAAGTATGTGTTTAGGAAGCAAGCATATACTTCCAAATCATTATTGGAAGAAATATGATAAAGGATTAAAAGTTCGAATAGGAGATGGATCAATAATCATGCTTAATACAGTAGCAGAAAAATTAAAAATAGAAATAAAAGAAACAAAATTTGTAATACCCATTATATATCAAATAGAATCAGGAATGGACATTATAATAGAAAATGACTTTTTAAGAGAATATCTTCCATTTACGCAATTTGAAGATTACATAACTTTAAACAAAGGATCATCAATGATTTACATTCCCAAAATACGAACAGCATTTCGCGTAGAAAATGAAGGATTTACAAAGAATTTTCATAAACGAAATACAAATCCAATAGAATTAAAAATAGAAAATATTTTAACGATTAATCCTGAAAAAGAAATCATGAGGAAATTTCATGATATATGTTCTGAAAATCCTCAGGAAAAAATTAAGAAAAGAAAACAATTCATTGCTTCGATAAAACTCAAAGACCCTAATATCACAATCCGTGAAGCACCAAGAAGATGTAACATGGATGATGTAAAAATATTTGAAAAAAAAGTTCAAGAATTATTAAAACTTAAGATAATCATCCCTAGTAAAAATCCACACTCTTCACCAGCCTTTTATGTCAGTAAGAAAGATACTGATAAGAAAATAATGGTAATTGATTATCGAAAGATGAATAAAGCAACAATTATGGATGTATATTATATCCCAAATAAGAATGATTTACTATCTTATATAGGAGAAATGAAATATTTTTCCAGTTTAGATTGTAAATCAGGATTCTGGCAAATTCAACTAGAACCACAAACACAATTACTTACAGCATTCAGTTGTCCAAAAGGACAGTATCAATGGACTGTATTACCTTTCGGACTTAAACAAGCACCAGGTATCTTTCAAAGATATATGGATGAATCTTTTAAATCATATATAGATTTTTGTTGTGTTTATATAGATGACATATTAATTTATTCAAAAACACTAGATCAACATTATAAAGATCTCATGACAGTTTTAGATATTTGTCATAAAGATAGAATTATACTTTCTGAAAAGAAAGCACAATTATTCAAAACAAAAATAAATTATTTAGGATTACAAATAGAAGATGAAAAACATTGTTTACAACCGCATATAGTGAAATCAAGGATAAAGATCAATTAAGAAGATTTTTAGGATTATTAACTTATTCTGGAAATTACATTAAGAAACTTGCAGAAATCAAAAAACCTCTTCAGGTAAAACTTAAACTGGACTATAAGTGGAAATGGTCGAAAGAATATACTAATTACATAGACACTATTAAAAAGAAAATAATTAGTAATCTTCCTGAATTATATTTTCCTTCAAATAAAGATATAATAATAATTGAAACAGACGCTTCAGATGAATACTGGGGAGCATGTTTAAAAGCTTATACTGGAGAAAGAAATTTAGAAGAACTTACTAAAACAGCTACTAGAAATAATGAAGAATTATGCAACTATACATCAGGAACTTTTCAAGGTGCACAATTAAATTATCATTCGAATGAAAAAGAATTATTAGCTTTAATATTCACAATTAGAACTTATGAAATTTATCTTATTTCTAAACCGTTTTTAGTAAGAACAGATAATATGAATTTAACATATTTCAAAACAAGGAAAATATCAAGAAATGCAGGGAGAAATGCAGCAAGGCTAATTAGATGGCAATTGGAATTAAACCATTATCAGTTCGAGATCCAGCATGTCAAAGGAACGGATAATTCATTACCCGACGCATTAACCAGAGAACTTCATCCAAACTATACTATCCGTAGTAACGAAATAACAAAGGAGATCCTAAGTGGTCCAAAAAATGACTGTGAGTCATCCGAACATGCCTCAGAAAGCATGGGAAATATAAATTGATGAAATGAGATTTATATTCAGAAACATGAATTATTTTATGACTTTCAGTCATCCGAACATGCCTCAGAAAGCATGGGGAATATAAATTAATGAAATGAGATTTATATTCAGAAACATAAATTACTCTTTGAGTAAAATAATCAATTTAAGATTGATTCAATTCTTGCAAAAGAATTTATAAATGCAATGATATGCATAATAAAACTATCCGAATTACTCACGAAAAGAGTTATTTTACTAACCATTATATATATAAATATGTTTTCTTGTGCAGAGTATAATCAAGATGGATCAACTAAGTCAATTAAAGGAACAATTGATTGAATTTCAGGAAGAAATTCAAATTCTTCAACTAAAAGAAAGGAATTTGAGTAGAAAAATTCAAAGGACAGAAGAAAAGATGATAACTTCATCATCATCATCCTCACCAAGAACACCAATCAAAATGGCAACTCCATTTGACAAAATAATGGAGATAAAAGAGAAACAGTCAGTGGTCACAGCCAACACTGACAAAGAAAAAGAAAAGAAAAAAGAACCGGTGGACACAGCCAGCACCGAGAAAAATAAAAAAGAAGAAAGGACGTTTAAAAGTGCCCTTGAAAAGAAAGAAAGAAAGATGGTCAATCTGCGACCACAAAAACCAATTTTTGAAAAAACAAATTTTTCAGAAAAACTCAAGACTGAATTCTTTGAAACACTAAACTATTTGAGAATAGCCAAACCATCTGCAGAATCTTGGCTACAAACTTGTGACACACAGAGAATATCAAGAGCAAGAACACTGCAAGGTGCTCCAGCGCATGAAGTCGCAAGATTTTTTTCAAATGGATTATTAAGTGGATTGGAAGTCAGTCCCAACAATCAAGAAATAGAACTATTTCCATATCAGTTGAGAAATAGTATCATCCAGTTCAAAAAAGCAGTCTTTAAGGACGATCCAGTATTAACATTGAGTATTCACTCAACCCTTCCAGATTGGGATGATAACAAATTCTATCAACCAATGGTATATATTCAATGTCGAAAACAAAAAGACAAGTTTTTATTCGAAGGATCAAATGAAGAGAAACCAGTAATGGATATCTCAACACTTCCTGAGATAAGAATAAAGACATTGATTGATATGATCTCAAAGTCAGAAAATATTGATGGAAAATCAAAGGTTAAAATAAATTTTGCAACCAGTAAAATTTTATTAACCACTGGACACAAGGAGACAATCCAAAAGAAAGAACAAGCCATGTTAGCTCAATTCGAAGCTCCAATCTATGAAGCAAGAGTTGACATGATCCGAGAAACCCAACAAATGTTATGTCAAAGACTACGAACAATGATTTCCACTCACAAATGTGGACATTTTCAACCCATTCAGACAGAAGAATCAGATGTCAAAGAGGACAAACCAGCTGTCAAAGAAGACAAACCAATAAAGAAATTGTCCGAATGCACCAGTGATTCAGAGAGTGACACAATGTAAAAACAAATGAAATCGTGGACCACACCACATGTTAGAGGCATCCACTCAGATGTAAAATGAGCTGTTTCCATTATGTAGTGTCGGGTGGTCCCCCTCTTTTCTTTTATTTTTAATTATGTATGCGTTTCTCCACGCCTATAAAAGGAGATGTTTTGTGCTATAAAAGAGAAAGTGAAGTTTGAGTATCTCTCTCTTCTTAAAGTTTCTTATAATCTGGTTCATATAAGACATATGAAAACTATCAGAAACTAAGAAACATAAAATCAGAAACAAAATAAGCCTTATGGCTAATAACTAAACAAGCAGGGCGTAAGGAGGATAAGGTTGGAAACCAATCATTGAATATTCATGGTTAAGAGTAAACCTGAAGATCCATAGAGCAAGTACCAGTTGATCAAGTGATCGTTAAGGGAAAGCAAGGATTTGGCCTCTGCTCAAAACCAAGATTTATTCAAACAAGGTAACCTTCCTAAACCTCCTGCAGTCCTTAATTCAAAGAAATAGTCAAAATACATTAATCATGTCATCATCTTTTATAAGAAATGGAAGATTAATAATAAAAAACTGGTTCGAAATAGAAGATGATCATGAATATGATACATTTCGTGAATATCGTTTAAATACTTCTGATTTAACCATATTTGAATCAATTTATCAACGAAAATTTGTATTAATAACCCATGAATGGAACCAAACTAATATGAAAACATTTATCTGTTATAAATGAATCAGATCTGTAAATCCATGAATCAGAAAATTCATAAGAATATGAAGAATTCCGCAACCTGGTATCAGAGCCTAAATAAAGGAGATTATTAATGCCTGGATTAACTTTAGATATTGAGATTAAAAATTTATTTGATAATATAATCTTCCTAAAAGATTTACGTCAAATAGATTAATTATGGAATAAAATAAAAGATCTCCAAACCTTTTATTTCAAAAATCATAAAAAAGAACATTTTTCAAGCAACTGAAAAATGATAATTCAAATTTCTGAAAATGATGAAATTGAAGACATAACAATATGTTATGAATAAGAACAAGCTTTGTTATCGAAATTCGATCAACAAAAACAAAATAATAAAAGTAACAATTTTTACTAAATGGAAAATGTATGAAAATACAAAAATGAATATCTTTAATTTATATTCTCAAAATATAAATTTTGATATAGAAAATTGTGAAAACAATTTGAAACATCTTAAAAATTGTCAATCTTCAATTGATAGTTTCGAAGATTTTCAGAATTTATTAGAACAAATAGATTCAACAAAAAGGCTTTTAATAGCCTTAAGAAAATTAAGAAGTTCTATCATCTGTTAAAATGACAGAAGTAACAATTCCAAATCAAAACAACCTGGTCGATGAATCTGAAGAAACTAAAGAAAACCAAGAGTATAATTTGAATATTATATTCAATCAAAGTAAGTTTGCTGAAATACAGAAAACAGGGTTTTCTAATTCAAAAACAAATCTAATAGACCAACCAGGAATACTAAGTAAGATTTCAAATTTTATTAATCCCAGAAAAAATTTAATTTATTATTCGATTCATACAAAAGAACGATCTTGTAAAATAAATAACGAATCAAGGTCTAATACTCTGAAGTTATTAACAACTCAAGATATTAATACCATCATGGCAAAAGCCAGTGAAAAAGAACGATCTGAACTGAAATATGTTCATATCGAAGGAATTGAAATAATAATATTAGCTCACTACCGAGAAGGAATAGATACACCAATTGAAATAATAGTTCGTGACAAAAGAATACGTAATTTCGAGGATTTTATCCTTGGAAAAATTGAAGGAAATTTATGTTACAAAAAGATGAAATTTTATATTTATCCACAATACAATATATCTCTTTTTGATAAAAACATAAATGACGTTTTAACATTAGATTATTACTTTTATAGAAATAATCTTATGTTAATAGGAAACCATCCGATCAATATAAACTATGTTGTCGGTTTAGCAATAAGTAATAATTCTCAAACAGGAATAATTTCAACAAAACCAACTATTTCTGTTGAAAGAATGTTTGAAAATATTATAAGAATTGAACACCCTCGAAAAGCATTTATTGAAGAAATAAATCCCTATAAAAGATGGAGTTCAGATGACCTCCAAATCACAAAACAGTCTGTACCAAGAAGATCATTATCATTTGCTAGAAATGATGAAGATATTCTTGATAAGATTGGAACCATGAATCAAAATATTCTTAAAATTAAACAAGCTATTGTTAATGAGTCAACCTCATCGCAATGACGTCCTTAATAAAATTAGAAAAAGATCTAGGAGATTTAGAAAATAATATTAATAAGATCAATCTATCAATACAAGAATTAAAGAAGAATTTCAAAGAATATATTGATTTAGCAACGACTAGATTAATAATTGAACAAGAAAGACATAGTAATGAAATATTAAACTATCTTAAGGAAGTTCTTCCAATAGATAAAGGAAAAAGAAAAATGGAAGAAGAACCACCATTCAAAATTGAATCATGGTATAGAAATCCCCTTAGTTATGGCAAACATAAGTATGGAGATGTTTAGTGAAACCGACTCATCTGATTTTGAACAAATAGGAGTAAATACAGAAGAATTATATCATTCACATCAGGACTCAGAACAATACAAAGATATGGATATTTCAGAATCAGAATCTGAAGATGATTCTAGACCACGATTAAATCTACGAACGAATGTAGAATGTAGTGGTGGAAGAGATGATGAAGAATTTAAATATAACAGATACCAATACTCTGGATCTTATAAAGATGTTAGAGATATTTTTAGAGAATCAAAAACATCAGGATTTGTGAAACAAAATATCTTAGATTTAGGTTGTTCAACAGCCAAAGAAAAAAAATAAAAGATAGATCATTGGACAAATGAACTATCAGTACAAATTCAATTAACACCATTATTAGACAAAAGTGAGAATATTCAAGTTTTAACTCATGGGATGATAAAAATGACACTGGTAGGAGCAGTAAGAACTTGGGCTGAAAACCTAGTAATTACTAATCTATCACAAGGAATGACAGGACATCGATATTTCGAACTATTTGTTGATGCCTTGTACCAAGAATTTTTAGGAGTTTCTAATAATGATGCTAATTTGGTAGCTAAGAATATAGAACAAAATAGAGCAATCTTTATATTAGATAATATTAAATTATGCAATTTATGTTACTTAGAAGAATTTATTTGTGATTATGAAACAAACTATTATCAATTAATAGATGCTGATAAAAAGGAACATTATAAACTAAGTATCTTTAATAAGATACCTAATATACCTATACACAGTAAAGATGAATTCTTAACTAGTCCTTATGCTAAAACTTTAGGAGGAGCTATTAAATTCATCAAAGACATAATAACAAAAAAATGTCATGAAGTAACACTAAATAAAAGAATCTCTAAATCCTACAAACAAAACAATAAACTTTGTTGTGACAAAATGGAATTCACAGTAAAAGAATACGGTTGCAAAACAAACATGTCACACAAATATTTAAAACGACAGAAACAGAATAAATTTAATAAACCTTATAAATCTTTTAATAAGAAATTTATTCCCTATAAGAAAAAGAAATTTAAAAAGAATTTCTTCAGAAAACCTTATAAAAGAAAATTTTATAAAAAGTTTGATAACAAAAAACCACCTTGCCCAAAGGGGAAAGGAAAGAATTGCACATGTTGGTTGTGCAACGAAGAAGGAAATTATGCGAATGAATGTCCAAAACGAAACGAAAAGAAAAATAAAATTAAACTTCTTAAAGAAATATATACTATTGGATTCTATCCCGTAGAAACAATTGAATTTTCATCCGACGATGAAAATATTTATTATCTTGATGACTCAAGTGAATCAGATTTTGAATCCGATTCCATATTTGATAATTCAAGAAATAATAATGATTAAAATAACGACAAGGGCATTTTCGGAAAGACAAATATAAGGAGTAAATTGAAAGTTATGTTTGACTTAGGGAGTTATCTACAAGTTGCCCTTGAAAAAACCATGAATTTATAATTCAATATATTTTTTGGTATTTTATTAAAGTTTTTGTCTAGAATATTATCTCACACATCTTTTGCCTTAGTGTTCCCCTCATCATTTGATCATGTAAATTTCTTTCTGCTCGGAGATGATATGTTTTTCGATGGTTTAATGAAAAAGATATGTGTATATATTTAATTTGGGGTTTTTTTTATTGTATTGTGGGAATTGAGAGGAAATTTTATGGACTGGAGATCGTGATCAATTTTGGGGTAGATAGGCATAACAATGGGAGTGTGATTCCAAGAGTTTGGGAATAAATATGGAATCTTTGTGGTCAGGTGTAATTCACTTTATTCTTGTTTTTAGCTACTTTAATTTTTTTTTCCCAAGTGTAAACTTAATTAGCCCATGCATAATTTCACTTGGTTGAATACTATAGATGGAAGTTGCAAAGTTTATTTTTTGTTGCTTGAGTTTTCAACTACTTTTCATTTTTTTGATGTGATTATATTTGGAATAGAGAGGTGTGAATGGTAATACCGTTTAATATGTTATTAACTTGATTCATCATAATTTATTGGGGTTAATTGCAATAATCTCCCCTGTGAAAAATCTAAAAGTCATAAAACCCCCTAAAAAATATTAATAGGCTAATGCATCCCTCAGTTTTCTAAAATGTAGCACATTTCACCCCTATGTTATACAAACTCGGGAACATTTATACCCTCTCATAGGGGTTTTTATGCTAATTTTTTTAAAACATAGGGTCTAACATGCTATTAATTTTATACAGGGTATTTTATGCCTTTTAGATTTTTCACAGGGGGTGTTGATGCAATTAGCCCTAATTTATTATGTGGATTACAGTTTTGGTTACAATTTTATTTATGATTTGAGGTCTTAAAAGAATGCACATTGCACACCAAGCATGTTATATAATTGAAAATAAATTAAATAATTGCATTACTTGGTTATTTGTAGGAGAGGATGAAGGTGAGGTTTGAAAAGGCTTCCCAACCTACTACTGAGGACGGGATGCCACAAACCCCAACTATTGAGGCCATCGATGAAATGTATGTGGACGTGGCTGGCAGGGTAAAAATAAAATGGGTATATGGCATCGGTTCACAGGCATGTGTTACCTTCCCAGATGCCATGTCAGGTCGTTCTAGTCGGGGTGGACACATAAGAAAATCGACAGCTATTCATGGTGCCACTACTCGTGCTAATGCTGCTACTGCCATTGCCGAGGCTTCTCTTTCAACTGCAGAGGGTTCTTCTATCTCCGCAAGATGTGAAGCTCTGGAAAAGGATAACAAAACACTACGCCAAGAGCTCGATGTTCTTCGACTACAAGTTCAAATTTTGATGACGAATGTACTAGCCCAGCCTCCCTCTTCTCTTTCAAATCCGATTGATGATGATATGACCCTACCCCCTTTACTGTAGTGGTTGTTTATTGTGCATTTTAAGACACTATTATTTTGGATATAATAGAATTCCCATTTGTACATGTTTATTGATTTTGAGTTATTTTGTTGGATTGACAAAACTTGTAACATAAAATATGCACTTAATGATTATTTGAATGAATATTTCAGATTCTATGTTTATCTTGATTTGATTGAATTATCATGTAACATTTGCAGTGTTTAAGTAGCGTGGAATTGCGCATTTTTATGGTTTAGTGCTACATAGCGCTAATATTTTAGCGTTTTGCACGAATGTCGACGCACACTATATCAGGAAAAGAGCACTATAGCGCAAATAGTGTGCGCTATTAGTGTAGTAAAAGAGCATTTTCGCAAATAGCGTGCGCTATTTGAAAAAAAATTTAAGGTCCATAATCAACATATTTTGACCAAAATTAAAGGCTTGGACAAGAAAGGTTGGGTTTTGTTGATGTGAAAAAGGTCTAGATGTTGAAACTATATTTTGGAATGTAATGACCAATTATTATGGTTTCATGGTTAATTATCTCACTTATTTACTTGTATCAGGGCCGTCTCCAGAAAATTGGAGGCACTAGGCTAACTTAAGGTCAATATAATTTTTTTGTAAAATATAAAAATATTTACGTATGTAGTGATAATAAAATAAACATAATGATCACCAACATCTAATTTCATATACCAATATACCATGTTAATTTATTAAATATCAAAAAAGACACATATAAACTAAATCTAAATAAAATGTTCAAACTCTTCCCGCTTTCTTTTGTGCAAAATTATCAACTAAATTATCATAATCAAGAGTAGCAACCATCTTTTTTCAATTGACAATATTGTCAAACGATTCAATCTATCATGACATAGTTGATTGGAGGTAGTTCTTTATCAACTTGAGCTTGGAAAAACTTCTTTCAGCAGAAGCTACCATAATCAGTATGATTAATAATATTATATAAGCTATTCTCGTCATAACTCACAAAGATTCAAATTTAAATAATATTCCAGATTCAAATTTTCTTTTCCCCGTCATAACTCACAATGCGAATTTAAAAAACAAATAAAAAAATTTAAATATTAACAAAAATTGATTGTTGATATGAGATTTAAAGCATGCACCAACCGTAATACACAAACATACATATAACTCACCTGAATACACAAAAAAAAAAAAGGAGGAGCAAAAACACAAAAATTAATAATGTTTAGTATTTTTTTAAACAAATAATTAGAGACTCATGGCCTATCTAAGATTATAAATAAAAGAATAAAATATATATATATTATAATAAATTTTAAAAAAAATTTGAGGCCCCACCCAAGGGGAGGCTCTAGGCAGCCGCCTAGATGGCCTCCCCTAAAGCCGGCCCTGACTTGTATATAAGTATTTTACTATTTTTTAAATAATTAATTATTGTGCACGAATAGCTTGCGCTATGCGCTAGGCTATGACAGGACAAAAACCTACGATTCAACGCTACACTTTATAAAACACTGAGCATTTGAAGGAAAATGAATCTCGAAGGGCTGGTCGAGGGGTGCTGCAAAATTAAATCTTCTGTACGTAAATTGGGTGTAAGGAATGAAGAAAGTTTATCAAAAAAAATATGCTATTATTTGATTATATTAGGAAGTTCTCTCAAGCAAGGTAAGAATTTATATTCACTCAATTAACATTAGCACAATATTTATTGAATGACGCAATTAGAAGGGGTTGATATAATTGACGGCTGCAAAGAGATTGACTCAATTAGATTATTATTTCATTTGTATTTGAAATTACCAAAGTCGATCCAAGCTCGAATATGTTCGATTCATTTTCGAGTGGAATTGAAGCTCCAATATTGTTCCGTTTCAGCACCGTGAAAGCCAATTTTTTTTTAAAAAAAAAAATTATATATGTATATGTGTGTGTGTGTGTATATATATTAATTTTGGTTAAATATATTTAAAACTAAAAGGTTAGTTACTTAATGGCCAAATCATTTTGCTGCATCTTATTTGTGATACACCAAAATGTTTCATCGACTTGTGAATTTTGAAGCATTTTGCTCTCAATGTTAATTTTTTGTTAAATCAAATGGAAAAAATAACCAAAACAATATTGTTCTCAAATAATGAGTAACAAAACAATTTTGATCCAAAGCAATAAAGATGAAAAAGAGGTATTTATCTTGCTCAAAGAAGAACCCAATTTCAATATATAGAAAATCGCCCACGTGTTTTTTCTGTATGTTTCTAGCGGCCAATTAATTTTTAGGACGAAAGCATTTAAAATTCACTGGTTACTGAGCAAAAAAAACATGGACCAAAATGGTATGAGGATATAAAAATAAAGATGAAAATAGTAACTACCGCAACATCAAATGAGTTGAAGAGCTCAAACTAAAACCAAAGTGTTTTCTAAAAATAGTTCGATAATCAAAATTGACCAAAACAAATCGAACTCAAATTTGAAATATATATCAGTCCAAACTAAGTAATTTCACTTTTCGAGCTTAGTTTAGAGCCAGCTGATAAAATCCATGATCAAACAAAAGCTTGAGTATGATAAAAATAGGAGAAATTGTGAATAAATCCCCGTTGGCAAACTTAACTTGCTTCTCAGTCCCCATTTCAGAAATTATGTGTTTACACTACCTGACAAAAGCCTGACATGTGTTTGAACTCCCCAATTGATGCTAAATTACGAAATTGTCCTCAACTTTACATGAAACCAAATAATACCAATTGAAATTCTTGAATGATTATGCAGACGTTGGTTTTATTTTTTTAGTCTTATTGTATTGATTGTGATTATTTTTTTTGTCTAAATTTTTTATTTATTTTCTTTTATTAATTGTTTGAAATTCTTGAATGATTATGCAGACGTTCGTTTTACTTGAAATCCTTCAATAATATTTTAAGGTTCATAAATTATTTTTTTTAGTTATTTATTTTCATTGTATTTATCACTATTTTTATGTGTTTGTTCTTGAATTTGTTATGTGGTTTTTGTTTATATTGTTTGTCGTTTCTGTTGAATAATTATTCATTGAGTAACACTCTTGTGAGAGGTCTCATTCGTGAGACGAGTCAACCCTACCCATATTTATAATAATAAGTAATACTTTTGGCAAAAAATGTAATACTTTTTAATGGATAACTCATATAAGAGACCCGTATCAAAAAAATGACCCTTGAGACTGTCTCATATGAGTTTTTGTCTTATTCATTTGAAATGATTGAGTGACGATCATTTATTTTGTTTTTCAAATTTTTTTTAAGCTGCTTGTTAATTCATTTTGTAATTTCATTGGAGTATCCCGTTACAAATAAAAAGACAGTGAAGATGGACACTAATCAAGCTTGTGTTGTTGCGAGTATATATTATGAAAAACTGAGTATATCATCTGATGAACATGGATCGCTGGAAAAACAAGTTTGAATGATTTTTATTGTATGGTTATGCTTTTAAGTTTGTTGTAAGTACGGAATTATTAATTATTAGGTAGACATTTTGTAAACTCAATGTAGTTCAATATGTTATTTAAGCTTAAGGGAAACCAATTTTTATGCGTGTTCTGTATTTTGTATAAAAGTTTAAGGTAATAGTACATAACTTGTATAATTCTTCGTCTTTCCAGATTGATAAATTGTTTTACTAAGATTGAATATATATGTCAACCAGCTAAAATAAATTAGGTTCGAATTCTTCTGAATTCAGAATAAATCCAAAATAATTTGGAACAATCTCAGATGAATCGTGATCCAATTCATGAATTTTGGTCATCTTATGTCGTGTATTATTTGGAAAATATATAAGTAAATACATCGTAATGAGATCACGTGTAATTGTGGGAGACAAAGATCGGCCTTGACAAATGAAATTAAATTTGATTTGAATTGTCCCTGATTTTGAATAATTCCAAATATATTTGGAATAATATTCGAAATTTATCGCATAAGTACATATGAAATAGGAATGATGGACTCATTCTTTGCACACCGACAAATATGTTATGATTTGGTACATAATACACATCGTGATCTTTATTAGCAAAAATTTTTAACAGAATGGTGCTCTCATTGGGTCATTATCATTGTCTTTATCCTACACCTTAGACAAGAGTGGGGCAAGACACATTACTAGACAAATACTTGGGTGATGTTTCTACCAATCTCTAGGGATTGAAAACTCATATCCACTTGTGTTATGCAGTGTATTATAGGATATTGGTGCATGTTAACATGGTCATGTCTTCTTGTTCCGCAAATCAAAAAGAATATTTTGCATAATTTTGAGATTGTTCCTAATACATGCCATTTTGATCCAAAGTCACTTTTACTAGTAGAGTGTGATCTTTGTGGCCCAGAATGTTTGTACTAAAATCGGAACACATTGTTCTCGATTCAGTAATATTTATCTCGTCTCTACGTACTAGTTGTGCTCGATCTCGCACGCACATGTTTTGAAAGATGAGCGTTATTAGAGTAAATGATATTTCTAAAAAATGAGAAAACATCATATTAAACAAGTTACGAGTTTGGATTTTGGAACAATCTTTTTGATTTGCGGAACAAAAAGGCATGCCTATGTTAAAATGCACCAATATCCTATAATACACTGCATTACACAAGTGAAGAGGAGTTTTGAATCCCTAGATATTGGTAGAAACATCACCCCAAGTATTTGTCTAGTAGTGTGTCTTGCCCCACTCTTGTCTAAGGTGTAGGAAGAAGACATTGATCATGACCCAATGGGAGCACCATTTGTGGATGTTGATTGCCACTCAATGTAGACAATAGGGGTATATTTTTCTAAATCCAAACTCGTAACTTGTTTAATATGATGTTTTCTCATTTTTTATAACTATCATTTATTCTAATAACGCTCATCTTTCAGAACATATGCGTGCGAGATCGAGCACAACTGGTACGTAGAGACGAGATAAATATTACTGAATCGAGAACAATGTGTTTCGATTGTAGGACAAACATTGTGGGCCACAAAGATCACACTCTACTAGTGAAAGTGACTTTGGATCAAAATGTCATGTATTAGGAACAATCTCAAAATTATGCAGAATAATCTTTTTGAATTGAAGAACAAAAAGGTACGCCCATGTTAACATGCACCAATACCCTAGAGATTGGTAAAAACATCACCAAATTATTTGTCTAATAGTGTGTCTTACCCCCCCACTCTTGTCTAAGGTGTAGGAGGAAGACATTGATCATGACCCAATGAGAGCACTATTTGTGAATGTTGATTGCCACTCAATGTAGACAATAGGGGTATATTTTTCAAAATCCAAACTCGTAACTTGTTTAATATGATGTTTTTTCATTTTTTATAACTATCATTTACTCTAATAACGCTCATCTTTCAAAACATGTGCGTGCGAGATCGAGCACAACTAGTACATAGAGACGAGATAAATATTACTGAATCGAGAACAATGTGTTCCGATTATAGGACAAACATTTTGGGTCACAAAGATCACACTCTACTAGTGAAAGTGACTTTGGATCAAAATGGCATGTATTAGGAACAATCTCAAAATTATGCAGAATAATCTTTTTGATTTGCGGAACAAGAAGGCATGCTCATGTTAACATGAACCAATATCCTATAATTCACTGCATAACACAATTGGAGATGAGTTTTTAATCCTTAAAGATTGGTAAAAACATCACCCAAGTTTTTGTCTAGTAATGTGTCTAGCCCCACTCTTGTGTAAGGTGTAGGAAAAAGACATTGATCATGACCCAATGGGAGCACCATTTGTGCATGTTGATTGCCACTCAATGTAGACAATAGGGGTATATTTTTCAAAATCCAAACTCGTAACTTGTTTAATATGATGTTTTCTTATTTTTTATAACTATCATTTATTCTAATAACGTTCATCTTTCAAAACATGTGCGTGCAAGATCGAGCACAACTAGTATTTAGAGACGAGATAAATATTACTGAATCGAGAACAATGTGCTCCGATTATAGGACAAATATTGTGGGCCACAAAGATCACAATCTACTAGTGAAAGTGACTTTGGATCAAAATGTCATGTATTAGGAACAATCTCAAAATTATGCAGAATAATCTTTTTGATTTGCGGAACAAGAAGGCATTCCCATGTTAACATGCACCAATATCCTATAATTCACTGGATAACACAAGTGGAGATGAGTTTTCAATCACTAGAGATTGGTAAAAACATCACCCAAGTGTTTGTCTAGTAATGTGTCTTGCCCCACTCTTGTCTAAGGTGTAGGAAGAAGACATTGATCATGATCCAATGGGAGCACCATTTGTGGATGTTGATTGCCACTCAATGTAGAAAATTGGGGTATATTTTTCAAAATCCAAACTCATAACTTGTTTAATATGATGTTTTCTCATTTTTTATAACTATTATTTATTCTAATAACGCTCATCTTTCAGAACATGTGCGTGCGAGATCGAGCACAACCAGTACGTAGAGACGAGATAAATATTACTGAATCGAAAACAATGTGCTCCGATTATAGGACAAATATTGTGGGCCACAAAGATCACAATCTACTAGTGAAAGTGACTTTGGATCAAAATGTCATGTATTAGGAACAATCTCAAAATTATGCAGAATAATCTTTTTGATTTGCGGAACAAAAAGACATATTCATGTTAACATGCACCAATATCCTATAATTCACTGCATAACACAAGTGGAGATGAGTTTTTAATCCCTAGAGATTGGTAAAAACATCACCCAAGTGTTTGTCTAGTAATGTGTCTTGGCCCACTCTTGTCTAAGGTGTAGGATGAAGACATTGATAATGACCCAATGAGAGCACCATTCTGTTAAAAATTTTTGGTAATAAAGATCAAGATGTGTATAATGTACCAAATCATAACATATTTGTCGGTGTGCAAAGAATGAGTCCATCATTCCTATTTCATATATACTTGTGCGATAAATTTCGAATATTATTCCAAATATATTTGGAATTATTCAAAATCAGGGACAATTCAAATCAAATTTAATTTCGTTTGTCAAGGCCGATCTTTGTCACCCACAATTACACCTGATCTCATTACGATGTATTCACTTATATATTTTCCAAATAATACACATGACATAAGATGACCAAAATTCATGAATTGGATCACGATTCATCTGAGATTGTTTCAAATTATTTTGGATTTATTCTGAATTCAGAAGAATTCGTACCTAATTTATTTTAGCTGGTTGACATATATATTCAATATTAGTAAAACAATTTAACAATCTGGAAAGACGAAGAATTATACTAAATTATACAAGTTATGTACTATTACCTTAAATTTTTGTACAAAATACAGAGCACGCATAAAAATTGGTTTCGCTCTAGCTTAAATAACAGATTGAACTACAATGAGTTTACAAAATGTCTTCCTAATAATTAATAATTATGTACTTACAACAAACTCAAAAGAATAACCATACAATAAAAATCATTCAAACTTATTTTTCCAGCGATTCTTGTTCATCAGATGATATACTCAGCTCTTCAGAATATATACTCGCAGCAACACAAGCTCGATTAGTGTCCATCTTCACTGTCTTTTTATTTGTAACGGGATACTCCAATGAAATTACAAAATGAATTAACAAGCAGCTTCAAAAGCAATTCAAAAAACAAAATAAATGATCGCCACTCAATCATTTCAAATGAATAAGACAAAACTCATATGAGACAGTCTCAAGAGTCATTTTTTTATACGGGTCTCTTATATGGGTTATCCATTAAAAAGTATTACATTTTTTGCCAAAAGTATTACTTATTATTATAAACATGGGTAGGGTTGACCCGTCTCACGAATGAGACCTCTCACAAGAGTGTTACTCAATTAATAATGATTCAACTGAAACGACCAATAATATAAACAAAAACCACATAACAAATTCAAGAACAAACACATAAAAATAGTGATAAATACATGAAAATAAATAATTAAAAAAATAATATATGAACTTTAAAATATTATTGAAGGATTTCAAGTAAAACGAACGTCTACATAATCATTCAAGAATTTCAAACAATTAATAAAATAAAATAAATAAAAAATTTAGACAAAAAAAATAATCACAATCAATACAATAAGACTAAAAAAATAAAACGAACGTCTCCATAATCATTCAATAATTTCAATTGATATTATTTGGTTTCATGTAAAGTTGAGGGCAATTTCGTAATTTAGCATCAATTGAGGAGTTCAAACACATGTCAGGCTTTTGTCAGGTAGTGGAAACACATAAATTCTGAAATGGGGACTGAAAAACAAGTTAAGTTTGCCAACGGAAATTTATTCACAATTTCCCGATAAAAATAATCATAAAAATAAATAAATAAAAAGAAGCTAGCATGCCCGTAGATATAATGTCTCGCTGAAAAATTTTGAAAAATAATCTAATCTAACGTTATAAAATATAATGATCTTCATTTACGCTTTTTCGACCCGGTTTCCTTCCAAAGAGGCAACTCTCCATTTCCCATCAATTCTTCCACTATCCAAAATTTAACAGAAAATAATAACTAAAAATGATCGATGACAGTAATTTCCAATCATAAAAGGGCAGGATTGAATTAATCAATTTCTATAATAACAGAATTCGATTGAAAACACTAACTGATATTCAAGGAACCATTGTTTGAGGACTGAATAGGCCAACGAAACCCATTAGAGAGTCTGCAATCCTCGAATCCATAACCATACAACCAATTCGTGTTTTCGGGGAACCCATTTCCGGTCAGCCGGGAAAATTACAAAATTTTCTGGGTAAGGAATAATTCGAAGTGGTTTTGGCTTTCGAAATTGAATTCCAAATTGGGGATTAGGTCTAATCTAATGATCTATTTGCAAAAATTAGATTCTTACGCAATAGTGGAGGCGCAATTGAACTGTGCAAGATCAGATATTGTTGGAGATCCAAGTTGGGCCAGGGTATTATCACAATTTTCAATTTAGGGATAATATACTATTATGTACATGTAATTTTCTATTTTTCGTGTTTATGTCTCTCAAACATATACGTTCCCATTTATATTTTCGTGCTTATGCCTCTCAAATATTTACGTTCTCATTTATATCCCACGTTCGTAAGTTTGGTTCTATAAAACGTCCTTACCGTCAATTGCTTCTTGAATGTCAAACGAAACTTATAAGTGTTGTGCACATGAGTTTAAAAATCCCCAGATGATGATGACCGGGAACAATCGGGTAATCAGAGTGGGCGATTTCTCAGGTAGATAATAGGAGGATCCCGAGAAGTGAAACCAAATGATCGGGTAGTAAATGTTTTCCTTGCAAGGGCTCTGCACAGACTTAAATAAAAGCAATTTAGTGGGGCGCCGGAAGATTTTTCGGCATGACCACTATGATGTTTAAGTTAGCAAGAGAGCGTGTATGCTAAAAATCAGAAGAGAAAATATAGAGAGTAATTTATTTCAAATTAGTGTGTGTACCCCCTATTATACCTTGTTGTGCGGTATTAATAGGATCCTGGAATGGAGAGGCTCTTTCGACATTCCCGGATAATGGCCACGATAGTGGATCGTGGCTTGTGCTGTGAGCATACACGTATTTTGACTCAGTCTTAGGATCTTTGTGGGCTATCTGATCAATCTCTCTCCTACTTACCAACCTCCTAGGCCAGGTATCTGCCTTCGGGCCCTGACCAACCCTTCCCTGGGATATTTGATGACCTGAGTCCTCCATCCTTCCTCCCCGACCTTCTCATCTCCACCTGGGTTTGGTGATAACTTGAGATGTTCCCAGGATATCACCAATCCCTTCTAAAATGGTCGGGCTAAAGCCTTATTCGTTGTCCCGAGTTGTTAACGTCGAATCCCTGGTGAGAGATGATTTTTTTTCTAAAGCCATGACCAAACTAGGGTTGAACTAAGCAAGACGTCACCCCTAAGCATTGCAATGACGCGCGTGTTTCAGAAACTATTAGACGTCGTTTCATTTTCTCATGTCCTACTATCTCATCCGTCCGTTCATTACTTCCTTGAACGGCTGGGATTACTGACTTATTAGTATTTCTTGTCTCCATTTGTCTGCATCTTCGTCTTACTTTAACCTACTTCTTTTTCGAGCTTTTCCTGTTTCGAAGGCACCCGGCGTTCCCACTCCGCAGTTTCCGATCGATCACCTTTAATCTTGTAAGTATTCATCTCTTCCCTTCATGTCTAATTCTAATTCCTCTACTTCTGGTGCAAATGCTCGGGGCTCACTCGCGTATGAATCAGCGGGTAAAAGCTCGAGTAACAATCACCCTACCACTGTTTTTCTTTCCACCGCTACTTCCAAAAAGACCACTACTCTCTCTCTCTCTCTCTCTCCCCCCCCCCCCCCCCCCCCCTCTTCAAACTAAGTGACCCGCCCCTCAGCTTTACCCTAAACCGAAACCCCGTCACCTGCCGTCAGGTCCTCTGGCTCTCAAGGGAAGGGCAAAGGGGATCTCACCCAAAATCTTCATATCAAAAACCCTACTCCCCTTACCAGCCTCCCTGAAGAAAAAAGCCCTTATGATTTTCCATGGTTTTCTCACTTGCCTTGTACCTTATCTAGTGGGGTGGCTGAGGAAATCCGAACATTAGGCGATATCCTTTCTTCTTACACCATTCTCCATACTCTCCCCGAGGATACCCCTGACCTTCCTCCTGAGGGTTTCTACACTTTCTTCCGAGACCAAATTCATAGTAGTCTCCGGTTCCGTATCCCCACCTTCTATGCTGACGTGTCCCGATTTCTCAAGATTCCCCTTAACCAATTCCACCCTAATTCCTTCTGAATCATGGCCGTCACTTATGTGTTGTTTAAGATGAATAACTTGGCCATCACCCTCTCATCCTTCATTACTACTACACTTTTCGTTTCAATGAAGGGGCTTTTTTCTCTTACGGCTCAGCTAAACGGTCATTTTCTGAGTGATATTCCTTCTTTCCTAAAGAGGTGGAAAGGAAAATATTTCTATATTCAACCCCCTATCCCTTTTACCTGCCAGACCGGCTTCTTGACCCAAATTCCTCCCCAGCCTGAACTCCCTAGCCACTATAAAACCGAAGAGCCCTACATTCGGATTCAGGAGTTAGTGGACCGGAAGAAATTCCTTTCCAATGTCCTTATGGCTGGAGGGAATCTGGAGTCTTTCAGGTTGAGTGCCCTGGCCAAGAACCCTATCCACAAAGTCATTGATGCTTTTGATGCCTCAGGTGCTCAACCCGGTAAGTCTTTGAAAAGAATATTTATTTTGATATTTTTGCTCTCCATTGATTTCTTCGCCCTTTTTTGTTTGCAGACGCCGCCGATATAATGAGGGAATATTTGGCTCGGAAAAGGGCCGACAAAAAATCTACAGAGAAGGCTCTGGCCAAGAGGAAAGCGGCCCAAGAGCAAGCCCGAGCTGCCAAGAAAATGGTTGAAGACAGGGCTCTGGTTGAGGAGCAAGCAGCTGAGGATCAAGCCCCAGATGCTAGCAAAGTTGAAGCTAATCCGGTCTCAAGGCGGCTGGCTAAGGCCCCAGTAGTATCCAAAACAGTGCAGGGGTTTCATGCTCCTTTGACGCAGACACTTCTGATCCCTTTCACTGACCAAGTTCTTGGGGAGCCTGTTCATGATTTCCAACTTTCTCTGTCCCCTGAAGACCTGGAGGATCCATCCCCCCTCAATCATCGTAAAAGGAAAGCTAACTCTGCCCTGGAGTCAATTGTTTTAACGACTCCAAAGATCCCGTTCCCAATTCATCTTTCTTTCTTGACGCGGGAAAAATTCTTCGGAAAAGACTACCCCTGGCTACCCTCACGCCGCGAGAAGACCATTCTTTGGTGGTGCCACACCAACTGGCATCACCCCCCTAAAGAGTCTCACTTCCTCGACTGACCTGACTTACCTGGATGAGCGAAGATCTCACGCTAAGTATTTGAAGGGTGCCTCTCAGGCTTACATAGTAAGTGCCTTCCCATTTTATCTCCTCAATTCCTTTTATTTTTTCTGATGACATCCATTTTTTTATTTTTTTTTTGCGTTAGAGTATCCAGATGCTTATAGATGCAATTGAAGAGGCTACTGTTGACCTCCGCAAGGAAGGGGATCGAGCCCGGACCACTTTAGATCTTCATGATCAAACCCGAATTCAGCTGGCCAGAGCCCGGGACACTCATGCGTTTGAGATAGCCTCCTTGACGAAGGCTTGCAAGGAGTCTCAAATTGAACTGGACAATTTAAAAGCGGCATACGTGTTGGATCGGTTCTCTCGTGCTCGGAAGCACAACGAAAGTTTAAAATTTTATGTAAAAACCAAGCACATGTGTAGCATTCAAAAATATTAAACATCCATAGGGTGTTTAAGAATTTTTTACCTATCAATCTTAAAAGATTGATTTATGGCTCCAACCAAGTTGTGAACAACTTATCTCTTGAAATAGTAGACACTATTTACAAGCTTTCAAGATCACACATTGCTCAAAAGGATTCAAGCCTCCAAGAACACACCTTGTTCGAAATTGGCCTCCTCTTCAAATTAGGTCCATAACTAGTCAAACTAGATCCACTCTAAATATGCACTAGAATATTTAGAGTATTTTTCATTGAGAATTTCTTTGTCTTTTCTCCCAAGATGAAAGAGAAAAATTGGAGAATAATATGTGTGTAGTGTTCGGCCATATTGAGTTGGAGCGAAGGAATATTGCTTGTCTTGGTACTTAAAAAGTGTGTTATGACAAAAGACAAAACATGCATGAAAAAAGTTAAAGCATGCATAGAAAAGTGTGCATCTATTCTTCATATTCACTCTCTCTTAAGTATTGTATATATTAAATGTCAAACATATATATTTACATGACCCATTAACTTAATATTTAATTAATTATCAAACTCAAACTCATTTAAGTTCAATCAATTTATGAGACCCCGTTTCTAATCTCCTATTCTCGAACAATAAAACAAAATCGAGCACGAGGAGCCGCGGAAAAACGAATCAATATTTTTTTTTAAAGGGGATCATGCGCCCGTGCCCAAAACAGGCGTGCCCGCGCCGTGACCTCGCAAAAACCAGCTCGCCCGCGCCTGGACCTCGCAGAAGCTAGCGCACCCGCGCCCACGCCTCGCGGAACAACGGCGCGCCCGCGCCGTCAACTCGGCAGCTACACTCCAGGGCATAAAAATAACATCTTTACAAACTCAATTCGATGATCCCAACAACCAAGGTTCAATCCATAGCTCCTACATAATATAAGGGATTCGAAACACCAACAAAACGCGATTAACAATACAAGTTCGACGAATAGAGTTCCAACGACTCAACAAAAGTAATACAGATACAATCGACTCGACCCTACAACGCGGAGTCTCACTTCTATCGATCTCACCCCAAGCTAACCAAGACGACTCGGTCCAGCTCCTAATCCTCCTGTTGCCAAGTACACATACAAACAAAGACAACAGCCGAATAAACCGATTAGAAATATAATTTCTAAGTAAAAGAGACAAGCATGCAATATCAAATAAACACCTCAGATTGAAATGTAATAATCAATAACAAATCAAAATGAGAATGAATGAATGCATGACTTCAAAACTCGGGACTATCAAATCAGATGATCGAAATATCAATCAGTATTCGGTTGGGATCCCGGGGCCAAGTCTTCACAACAACTCACCGACACACCCATTCGGGGTGGATGTCGTTCAACTCAACCCCTAGACTTTAGAGCAACTATGAGAAGTATTCTGGCACTTGGAAAAACTCGAAATCCAAAGCCACTTCAATATAGCTTCCTAAAACGTCTATCTTCAAAACGAATCGAATAATCGGCTCAATATGAATGCAAGTGTAAACAATTAATCAACCAAGTTCACACAAGCAATTAACATGCAGTATGTGATTTTTGGGGCTCGAGAATCAATCGAATTCGAGTATTCAACCCCATTCAAGTCAATGTCATCTTTTACCTTTCGAGTCCATCGAGGATTCAAATCTGAAATAACAACGAACTCAAATAAATGATCAATCGAATCACAACAAATCGAAAACAAGGAAAACTCAATCAATATACCGTCTTCGACTCTCGATTCGATTCAACTTCCAAGTTCGATCCAAACCCGAAACTCCAGTCCAAATCTGAAAATGAAGAATATACGGATTCGGTGTCAATCCAACAACTCAAACAAACCCGGAAATGAACCAAACAACAAACGATAATCCAAAACTCGATTTCGACGGCATAACGGCTATAAACGATCAAACCAAAAATCTCCAACAACATCAAAAAATCCCAAACCATCCATATCATCTTCTAAACCAACAAAACAATCCAAAATCAATCAAATCCATCAAAATCCAACAACCCCATTTTCGAATTTATACTCCAAAAATCATATAAAATCCAAACTTCGATCTTTTTCCAAACCGACTTCGAATACACGATCTATGCTAGCTCAAGAACAACATACTCCAAGATTATCAAATTCTGACAACCCAACAAAAATCAAAGTTCGAGGATCGTAGCAAAACTTAAGTCAAAACGAAGCCTTCGTTGCGGTGATCGGGGAACTCAACTCGGAATGAAAATCTAACGGCCGGATCGTGCGAATCGAACGAAAGAAAAGCTCAAAGAAACGTTGGTTATGGCTTCCGGGAGAAGGGAGAGAGATCGAGAGAGTGAGAGAGAGGGAAGGAGAGTGATGGGTCATTGATTGGTCAAGTTGCAAGATATATAATATAAAATCCCATTTTTGCATTTCGGTCCCTCCATTCTTCAAAGTTTGCAAAATGACCCCCTGTAAATTATCAAACGGTCCTCAAATACTGAAAATCCTGATTATCTCAATTAAACTCAATTATAATAAAATCGGGGCATTACAATTCTCCCCCTCTAAGATTTGATTTCGTCCTCGAAATCTGACAGATCACACACTGAACAAGAAAGAATCATACTGAAGACGAACTCACCTCAATCGAACAACTCTGGAAATCGCTGCCTCATATCGAATTTGGTCTCCCAAGTCGCTTCTTCAACTCCGTGACGACTCCACTGAATCTTCACCAATGGAATCGACATGTTGCTAAGCTGCTTCTCTTTTCTATCGAGAATCTGAATCGGTCGCTCGAAGTAACTCAGAGTCTCATCAAGTTCGGCCTCGTCTGGCTAAAGAACATGCGACAGATCCGGATGATATTTCCGCAACATCAAAACGTGAAACACATCGTGGATACCTGAAAGAGACGGAGGAAGAGCAATCCTATAGGCAAGATCGCCTATCTTCTCCAAAATTTCATACGGACCAAGGAATCTCGGCGACAACTTCCCTCTCTTTCCGAATCTGACAGTACCTCGGAACGGAGAAATCTTCAGAAACACACGGTCTCCCTGATCAAAACACAGTGGTCTGCGTCTGACATTCGCATACTTGGCCTATCGATCTTGGGCTGTCTTCATTCTGACTCGGATCAACTTCACCTGCTCTGCCATATCACGAATCATATCTGGACCCAACTCCTGTGATTCTGAAATCTCATCCCAAAATAACGGAGATCTGCACTTCTTCCCGTACAAAGCTTCGAAAGGTTCCATTCCAATACTCGCTTGGAAGCTGTTATTGTACGAAAACTCCACTAGAGGCAGAGAATCCTGCCATCCTGAGCCAAAATCAAGCACTACAGCTCGAAGCATATCTTCCAAAGTCTGGATCGTATGCTCGGACTGACCGTCGGTCTGAGGGTGATATGATGTGCTCAAGTGCAAACGAGTACCCAATGCCCCCTGTAGACTGTGCCAAAAGTGAGAAGTAAACCTCGGATCTCTGTCTGATACTATCGACTTCGGCACGCCGTGCAATCTCACAACCTCTCTGACATACAATTCGGCCATCTGATCGTGACGGTATGTCGTACAGTATGGAATGAAACAAGCTGATTTCGTCAACCGGTCAATCACAACCCAAATCGCATCACAACCTCTGACTGAATGCGGTAGCTTTGTGACAAAATCCATAGAGATATGATCCCACTTCCATTCCGGGACAGGTAAACTGTGCAATAATCCACCTGATATCTTCCTCTCGGCTTTCACCTGTTGACAATTCAGACAACGGGACACAAACCTCGTGACATCTCCTTTCAACTGATTCCACCAAAACTGAGTCTTCAAGTCGTTATACATCTTTCGGCCTCCTGGATGAACACTGAACCGACTGCAATGCGCCTCTCGAAGAATACGCTGTCTCAACTCAGAAACATCGGGCACCACAATATGGTTATTCACGAATAGCATATCATCCCTAACCTGAAATTCTGACTGATGACCTGATCGGACCTTCTCTATCGAACTCTGACTTCTTGGATCGGATCTCTGTGCCTCTCTGATCAACTGAAACAACTCTGGCTTGGCATGAATCACAAAAACTCTGATGGATCTCTTATCGGTCTCAAACTCCAAACCGGAAGTACAACAGTCTTCAATCAATTGAGAGACACCCCTCGTAGAAAGAGATAAGGAACAAAGCTTCCGACTAAGAGCGTCTACAGCTGCATTCGAATTTCCAGGATAATACTTGATCTCACAGTCAAAGTCCTTAATCAAATCCATCCATCTCCTCTGTCTCATGTTAAGCTCGGACTGGGAAAACAAGTATTTCAGGCTCTTATGGTCCGAAAATATCTCAAACGACTCGCCATAAAGATAATGGCGTTAGGTCTTCAAAGCAAACACAATCACCGCAAGCTCAAGGTCATGGATCGGATAACGAGTCTCGTGCGGCTTCAGTTGCCTCGAAGCATAAGCTATGACATGCTTCCTCTGCATAAGAATGCATCTAAGACCACGGTGAGAAGCATCACAGTAAACGGAATAACCTCCCGTACCTGATGGAATAGACAAGATCGGAGCGCTAGTCAATCTCTTTTTCAACTCAACAAAACTGGCCTCGCACTCCTCGGACCAAACAAACGGTGCATTATTCTGGGTCAACTGGATAATCGGCTTTGAAATTGAAGAGAAACCCTCGATAAATCGGCGATAATACCCCGCCAAACCCATGAAGCTTTGGATTTCTGGCACTGATGTCGGTCTCGGCCAATTCATGACTGCCTCGATCTTACTGGGGTCAACAGAAATTCCATCTCCTGATACAATGTGGCCTAGAAAAACAACTCGGTCCAACCAAAACTCGCACTTCGATAGCATAGCATACAACTGTTCGGCTCGCAAAGTCTGCAATACAATCCTCAGATGCTCTGCATGATCTGTTTGAATAGATCAAAATATCGTCAATAAAGATAATGACGAACTCATCCAAATACCGCTGAAAGATACGATTCATCAGATCCATAAAAACTGCGGGAGCATTTGTCAAACCAAAAGGCATGACTATGAACTCGAAATGCCCATATCTGGTTCTGAAAGCTGTCTTAGGCACATCCTCGTCTCGAACTCTCAGCTGATGATACCCTGATCTCAGATCTATCTTCGAATACACTGAAGAACCCTGTAGTTGATCAAAAAGATCATCGATCCTAAGTAGAGGATACTTGTTCTTGACCGTCGCTTGATTCAACTGGCGATAGTCGATGCAGAGTCGCATAGAACCGTCTTTCTTCCTCACAAAGAGCACTGGAGCACCCCAAGGCGATACGCTAGGTCGGATGTATCCCTTGGCAATCAAATCTTCTAACTGCTCCTTCAACTCCTTCAATTCTAACGGAGCCATCCGATAAGGTGCTTTCAAAATGGGCTGAGTACCTGGTGCAAGTTCGATGTTGAATTCGATATCTCGAATCGGCGGCAAACCAGGAATCTCGTCTGAAAAAACATCAAAAAATTCGCTAACCACCGGTATCTCAGTCAACTCAGGACTAGACCTTTGAACATCTACTGCATAAATCAGGAATCCTTCTGCTCCTCTTTGAAGCAAACGAGACATGGATAACACAGAAATCAACGGAATCCTAGATCGAGAACCCTTACCGAAAAACTTCCAATCATCTGCCATCTCAGGTCTGAAACGAACCACTTTATGAAAGAAATCTACTGTCGCCCTATACTTGGTCAGAGCATCAATCCCGACAATACAGTCAAAGTCAGATAATCCAAGTACAATGCAGTCAATCTCAATCGAATTCCCCTCGGATTCTAACACACAGTTACGGACCATTCTCACCAAAATAATTTCTCCACCCAAAGGTGAAGTAATCGAAACAACATCAGATAATGGCTCAGCAAATAAATCATGCATCACGACAAATCTTTCAGAAATAAAACAGTGAGAAGCACCCGTATCAATCAAAACAAACGCAGGATAACCAAAGATCGAACAGTTACCTGGTATCACGTCATTCGGAGCTGCATTGGCCTGATCCTCTGTCAGGGCAAACACCCTCGCTTGCTATCGAGGAGGTTGGATCTGATTCTGATTACCTCCCTGACGAGATTGCTGCTGGGGCTTAAAATAATGGACTGCAGAAGCTGATCTCTCGGGCTGAGCTAGCGGTCGAGAAGAACTGCTGCTCTGAGCTCTGTCGGATCCTCGCTGAGGACAGACTCTAGCAAAGTTACCCGGCTACTGGCAGATATTGCAACTACCAAACACGCCTCGACACTGATCACTTGGGTGGCGTCCTCCACACTTGCTACACGATGCTCCTGAAGACCCTGAATTCTGTCCAGAACTGAACTGTCTAGAGCCACTGGAACTCGATGAACTGTTCCCAGACTTCTTGAACTGTTTCCCCTTCGGTCGATACTGATCTCGCCTGTTTCTGCCACTGTTGCCTCCCTCAAAACTCTGAGGCTGATTCGACTGCTGAGAAGGTTGGTACTGATACTGGGATTGCTGAGGCTGAAACTGAATAGGCTGATTCGGAAAAGATCTTTGTTGCTGCTGAGGAGCTACCTGATTTCCTCGCTGCATCAACAGTCCAGCTTCGGCTCCCTTAGCCTGATCCATGGCATCTGCTAAGTTTTTGGGTCTCCCGGTATTGACCAAGGTAAAGATCTCAGGATTCAAGCCATTGATAAAGTGGTCGGCCTTGGCTTCCTCGTGATCTGCAATGTGAGGTGCAAACCTCAAGAGACTGTCAAACTTACTCACGTACTCCTCGATACTCAGATTCCCTTGCTTCAGATTCGCAAATTCGGCACCCTTTTCCTTTCGATACGAGACCGGAAAGAACCGCTTGTAGAACTCGGCCTTGAACAAACTACAAGTGATAACGGTGCCTCGATTCTCATTGGCCCTCTTGGTCATGGTCCACCAATTCTTGGCAACACCCTGAAGCTGGTGAATGACTAACCTTATCCTGCGGTCATCGGTATAGTCGAGAGAATCAAAGAGCTGATCAATATCCTCTAGCCAACTCTCGCAGTCAACGGAGTTCTCGGTGCCAGTCAAGGTAGACGGTCGGAAAGATCGAAATATCTTCAATAGAGTCTCGATCGGGGTCGCAGCTGCATCAAACTGATCCACTCCAGTACTATCCTGATCATTCGGATGAGTTATAACTGGCGGCGGATTCTCAGTAGAAGGAGGAGTCAAAGGTTGTGGATTCCTTCTCAAATATCGTCGAGGTGCCATCTGATATCAAAGGTTAGGACACAATATCTCAAACTCAAACTCAATCTCAACCTCAAAATCTCGGTGTCCAAAACTCTGCTCTGAGAACCCATGAATCTCAATGATATCCAATGACAGATAATAGCACATAATTCATGCTTTATAAATTAAATCACAACTCGTGTAATTCAATTAATTCAAGAATCGATAAAGCATGCTCGCACGTATTTAAAGTAATCATTTAAACAAAACAATCACATGCGAGAATTCAATTCATGCGGACTCGATCTACCCCGCTCACTCTAGTTCAAATCCAAGAATCTTATCGCTCTGATACCACTTAATGTGAGACCTCGTTTCTAATCTCCTATTCTCGAACAATAAAACAAAATCGAACACGAGGAGCCGCGAAAAAACGAATCAATTTTTTTTTTTAAAAGGGGATCGCGCGCCCGCGCCGTGACCTCGCAAAAACCAGCGCGCCCACTCCTGGACCTCGCAGAAGCTAGCGCGCCCGTGCCCACGCCTCGCGGAACAACGGCGCGCCCGTGCCTGCGCCGTCAACTCGGCAGCTACACTCCAGGGCATAAAAATAACATCTTTACAAACTCAATTCGATGATCCCAACAACCAAGGTTCAATCCATAGCTCCTACATAAAATAAGGGATTCGAAACACCAACAAAATGCGATTAACAATACAAGTTCGACGAATAGAGTTCCAACGACTCAACAAAAGTAATACAGATACAATCGACTCGACCCTACAATGCGGAGTCTCACTTCTATCGATCTCACCCCAAGCTAACCAAGACGACTCGGTCCAGCTCCTAATCCTCCTGTTGCCAAGTACACATACAAACAAAGACAACAGCCGGATAAACCGGTTAGAAATATAATTTCTAAGTAAAAGAGACAGACATGCAATATCAAATAAACACCTCAGATTGAAATGTAATAATCAATAACAAATCAAAATGAGAATGAATGAATGCATAACTTCAAAACTCGGGACTATCAAATCAGATGATCGAAATATCAATCGATATTCGATTGGGATCCCGGGGCCAAGTCTTCACAACAACTCACCGACACACCCATTCGGGGTGGATGTCGTTCAACTCAACCCCTAGACTTTAGAGCAACTATGAGAAGTATTCTGGCACTTGGAAAAACTCGAAATCCAAAGCCACTTCAATATAGCTCCCTAAAACGTCTATCTTCAAAATGAATCGAATTATCGGCTCAATATGAATGCAAGTGTAAACAATTAATCAACCAAGTTCACACAAGCAATTAACATGCAATATGTGATTTTCGGGGCTCGAGAATCAATCGAACTCGAGTATTCAGCCCCATTCAAGTCAATGTTGTCTTTTAACTTTCGAGTTCGTCGAGGATTCAAATTTGAAATAACAACGAACTCAAATAAATGACCAATCGAATCACAACAAATCGAAAAAAAGGAAAACTCAATCAATATACCGTCTTCGACTCTCGATTCGATTCAACTTCCAAGTTCGATCCAAACCCGAAACTCCAGTCCAAATCTGAAAATGAAGAATATACGGATTCGGTGTCAATCCAACAACTCAAACAAACCGGAAATGAACCGAACAACAAACGATAATCCAAAACTCGATTTCGACGGCATAACGGCTATAAACGGTCAAACCAAAAATCTCCAACAACATCAAACAATCCCAAACCATCCATATCATCTTCAAACCAACAAAACAATCCAAAATCAATCAAATCCATCAAAATCCAACAACCCCATTTTCGAATTTATACTCCAAAAATCATATAAAATCCAAACTTCGATCTTTTTCCAAACCGACTTCGAATACACGATCTATGCTAGCTCAAGAACAACACACTCCAAGATTATCAAATTCTGACAACCCAACAAAAATCAAAGTTCAAGGATCGTAGCAAAACTTACGTCAAAACGAAGCCTTCGTTGCGTTGATCGTGAAACTCAACTCGGAATGAAAATCTAACGGTCGGATCGTGCGAATCGGATGGAAGAAAAGCTCAAAAAAACGTTGATTATGGCTTCCGGGAAAAGGGAGAGAGATCGAGAGAGTGAGAGAGAGGGAAGGAGAGTGATGAGTCATTGATTGGTCAAGTTGCAAGATATATAATATAAAATCCCATTTTTGCATTTCGGTCCCTCCATTCTTCAAAGTTTGCAAAATGACCCCCTGCAAATTATCAAACGGCCCTCAAATACTGAAAATCCTGATTATCTCAATTAAACTCAATTATAATAAAATCGGGGCATTACACAATTAATTAAATCTAACTTGAACACATTCAAGCCCAATAATAGAATAATTATTTAACACTATTTCTATTTGGGCTCTACAAAACCCAATAGTGTTTAATTAATTCAACACTTAAATTAATTTAATTAATTGGACTCTAAAAGGCCCACTAGTGTTTAATTAATTCAACACTTGAATTAATTTAATTAAGTTCATAATAATAATTTTTAAATCACAATTTTCAAAAATAATTATTTTTCAAGTCAACTTTTAATCTTGGAACACATTCACAAATTAAAAATTACTTTCCCATTTATTCTCCTTTAGAAGTCATACTTCTAATTTATCTCACATATAAACTCCTTTATAATCCGTTCAACACATTAAACTAATTTTATTCTCAACGGGATCTAGAAAGTTAGTACTTGTGTGACCCTCATGATACAACTAGCAGTGGGTTCACATCAACATGTGATTCGGGATCAACAAGTCCCTTATATGAGCATACCCCATATAGCTCCATTCTTATTTATCAACTTTTTGATAATAAGAACGTCAGAAAACTCAAGTCTGATATACCCAACCAGTCATGTTAAACGTCTAGCAGCATCTCTTACATGACTCCCTAGGTATCAAATGATATTGCCTGCAAGAACCAATCAATTATGGTTAGCATACACTACGGTCCCTTCAACTCATATATCCCGACCGATTCGACAACCATTAGTTTATCCAGAGTTTTCAATTAATTGATAACTATGTGTCATGCCGTAGTTGCATCGAAGGTGTAATTCGAGAAACCCTTTCTTAATTACCACCTACTCTGATCAGAGATTTCAAGCTACATATGCATGAGATCACATAGGATATCCATACCCGAAGGTAAGCGGTGAATCCCTGACTACAATGCATCGACTCCTATATATTTCGACACAACACCCAACATTGCCACCTGATGACCCCAGTTGATTCGGTAAACAAGTCAAAGTGAAGCTCTAGCATATAGAGTCTCCATGTTGTCCCGGGTCATAAGGACTAATGGTGTACAACCATATACTAGGACTATTCCACTCGATAAGTGAGAACCACTTGAAAAATCTTTTAGGGAGGGTTGTTCAGTGCACTCTACAAGGAGCACATATTTGCATGCTTGGACATCACCATGTCCCCTAACAATGAAAAATGGTACTCACATCGCAAATACTAGTCTCAAACTTGAGCGACCTTTATCCTTCTTTGTGGCGGCTGAATCGACTAGGAACAGTTTAGAATATACAGTATTCCAAATATGAGTTACATGATAGTCATCACATGACCATCTCATATTCTTTCTACTATTTATATATTCAAGGGCTTTATTTATGCAACTAGCATGGGTATAAAGATAAAGGTGTGACAAATTAAATAATGTCAAATATTATTAAAATAAATATTGTCATACAAGATTTCTCTCAAGGACCATCGGCCAACACTTGGCTCAACGTGCACCTACTCTAATAGTACGATGAGTCTCGAAAGAGATAAGCAGAGCTCATCAAGAAAGGGAGGCCTACGAAACCCAATTGGAGGCCGCCCAGATGGAAGTGGAGATGGACCGGGCTCAAGCGAAGGAGGCCAAAGCGGAGTCTGGATGATTGAAGAACTTGGCTGATGAGGCAATGGTCACCCTAGAAAATAAATTAAAGTCCGAAGCTGATTGGCGGACTTCCTTCCTAGGGTCATTCGACTTCTAGCGGGAGGTGATTGACAAAGCCTTTGGCTTTTTTGAAACGGGGTTCAACATGTGCACCACCTAATTTGCTGAGGCTGGTCTACTTCCTGGCAATAAAGATAATTTCCCTGACTTGGACAAAGCTATCGAATCACTTCCCAAGAAATCTGGTGGGGAGGATAAGGAAAAGGCTTCCCAGGTGGCCGAACCACAAGAAGCTGAGTAAGCCATGGAGGATGGGTCCTGAGAAGAAACTATTAGGCGACTGAGCCTGTAGATGCTAGCGTAATTGGGCAAAACTTGTAATGAATCATAGTGTAATTTCCTTAGAGTCAATTAATTCATTGTCTTCCTATTAATCCTTAATTGATATCCATTGTTGAGCCTTCATATGATATTTATATATGGACAATGTGGTTTGACACGACGAGCACCAGTACTCCTACCTAAAAAATACACCATTTTGTTAGGCTTCCGGATGGACAGCGTCGACGCCTCATGCCTATATCCTAGGCTTTCGTTAAGGTTTTTGGGGCCTTATGACTCTCGGGATTTGATTTAAGGTGTCGGGGCCTCATGCCTCCCGGGCTTTGATTCAAGGCGTCGGGGCCTCATGCCTCTCGGGATTTGATTAAGGGTGCCGGGACTTCATGCCTCCTGGGCTTTGATAAAAGGTGCTAGGGTGACTAAGAGTGTCGGGACCTCATACCTCCCGAGCTTTGATAAAATACATCAAGGCCTCATTCCTCTCGGGCTTTGATAAAAGGCATCGGAGCCTCATGTCTCCTGGGATTTGATTAAGGTTGTTGGGGCCTCATGCCTCTCAGATTTTGATAAAAGGTCCCAGGGCGTCATGCCTCCCGAGTTTTGATTAAGGGTGCCGGGGCGTCATGCCTCCTGGACTTTTATAAAAGATGTTGAGGTCTTATGCCTCCCGGGCTTTGAACACAACATTCTTAAGAAAAACTGAATTTCATTTTTAAAAAAATACTAAAACGTGTTACAATAAATTTATTAAGCATAATAATTCTTGAGATGGAACGTGTTCCAAGGCCTTTTGAGAGCTTTCCCCTGGGTATCTTCTAGGTTTCAAGTACCTGCACCAATCCTTCGAACTATCTTGTAAGGCCCCTCCCATCGATCCTCTAATTTCCCCACCTCGCCTGCCGGTTTGGCTTTCTTCAATACTAACTCTCCCACCTGGAATTCTCGATGCCTGACCCACTGATTAGAAGCCCGCACGACCCGACCTCAATAAGCCTCTATCCTCACTGTGGCCCGCCTCTCTTATCTTCAATTAGATCTAACTACTGTGCCTGAGCATCTAAATCTCCTTCCTAATAGGCTTTGACTCTGGGTGAGATCTGGCCTACCTCGACTGGCAAGACTGCTTCAGACCCATACACGAGACTGAAGGGTATTTCCCTAGTCGCCGTTCTAGGAGTAGTACGGTAGGCCTATAATACGCTAGAGATTTCTTCCTCCCAATCTTTCTCAATTCCATATTACCTGGATTGGAGGGATCGAACGATGGTCCGATTGGTGACCTCGGTTTTCCCACTACTTTGCGGATAGGCTATCTAGGTGAAAGCATGTTTGATGCCCATTTCTGCACACCTATCTGCCATCTTCCGTCCTTGGAATTTTCGGCCATTATTGAAGATCAGCTTTCTGGATAGCCCAAAGTGACACACAATATTCTTCCATACAAACTTTAACACTTCTTCCTCGGTTATTTTGGCCATGAGCTCGGCTTCGACCCACTTATAAAATTAATTGTTTAGCCCATAAAATTAGAAGCTATTTTTATTAAGCCCAAAGTGGAAAGATTTCTATCGGCCCAGTTTCTGAAGTTTCACCACTCAATTGTGTCGGCCCATCAGATAAAAAGAGCCCAAAGTCCAACAAGGAACGACAGCAGCAAATTGGAAATGGGAGTTATATTCAAAATCAAGACCAAGTCAAAATCAATCATGGGAAGTGGTGAGCGAGGCCAGTGTGAAAGGTGGGAAAGTGGGAAATTACTCAAATTTTTGAAACAAAAAGCAACCGACAGAAGATTTTCAAAGACAATCACAATTCAACAACACAATTCAAGCTCAAAAAGCTCTCCAAAATTTTAGCAACATTTCTGCATATTTTCAATCTTCATTCTCGTAAATTTTTCCAGAAAGTACAATGCATATTTCCAGTCTACTTTCTTTGTTCCTTCAATATTCTAGCAGCATCTTTTATGTTATTATGGCAAGCATTAGTCAAGTTCGAATTTCAGTAGCAAAAGTAAAGTTTTCGATTGCTATTAATAATTCTCCTTCAATATTTCTTGTGTTCTTTGGCATATAACCGGTGGAATTGAGACCTACGACGAAATGGGGACTTACATTTCGCTTGGTTTAGGAGTTAGATTTTTATTTTTTTTCATTTATCGTATTTTTGGCACGATCATGTCTGGCACGCCTGCAATACACCTGCTAGAGCCATTTTTGTGTGCAAAATTAATTTTGGCATGCTCGGTGGGACCAGATGCCGCCGAAGAACCGCAAAGATCCCGAGAGAGGCGATGGGAAACCGTCACAGGATGGTGCAACACGAGAGTCTATTCCTCATGTTGACGCTATTGAAAATATTGTTCAGCCGGTGGTTGAGCATGTTGAAACGAACAGGAAATCTACTGAAGGAGGATCCAGTGAAATTCCAGAGATGTTGGTGGTTCTTTATGAACACTTTGATTCTATGGTCTCAAAGAAGTTTGAGGATATAGATATGATGGTCGCTAGCACCATGGAACGCATGGAGCAAGCACACAGATTGATGATCGCGGCCATGAGTTATATGAGAGGTGAAATGAGCAAAATCAAGACTACTAGAGAACCTGTGCCAAAGGTCAGTGAAAAGTCTCATGAGCTTACATTTAATCCAAGGAAAACTGCTGATGAGAATCACAAATCTAACGAAGGTGGAGGATCTAGCGAAGGTTCCCCGACTGGCGATCATCGCTGCCTTGAAAACTCATGATCTGGTCATTAGAGTGATAGGTACACTCCTCCTCACATACGAGAAGATGAACTATGGGGAAAAGTTACACCAAGCCAGAAAGTCAGTGGTAAAGCTCCCATCATTCAGAGTTTTATAGTTACTCATCTTAGAGCACATCCTGACTTCTATGATGAACCATATGCTCGCCCATATCCCATGTTGAACACTCGGGTGGCAACCATTTATCATTATCCATTAACTGGACCACCAGCAGTGGATTAAGAACTCATAAGGGAGATGGTGCAGGACTTGTATGGACGAGGAATTAGGCCAATGACTAGGCCTGAGTTTCACAAGCCTTATCCAGAGATCATCAACATCAATAACCCTTATCCTAAGGGCTTCAAGGTACCTGATTTCACACTATTTTCAGGAGACGATGGTCAATCATCTACAGATCATGTGGCACGATTTACCATACGATGTGGAACACTGGCCAACTATGATAATTTTCAATTCTTCAAGATGAGATTGTTCTCAAACACTCTGACTGGGACAACGTTCACATGGTACACCCAACTGCCAAGAAACTCTATTTTCACTTGGCATGAACTAAAGAAATTATTTCACATCAGTTCTATCGAATAGAGCCAGAAACTAGCATTGCAAATTTTTACAAGTTAACTCAGAAGTCCAGGGAAACAGCATGGTTGTTCATTGAACGTTTCAAGAAGTTGAAGAGCCATTGTAAAGTGTTCCTTCCAAAACCCGAGTTTGTCAAATTGACGCAAAGAGGGTTGGATTTTGAGTTGAGGAAGAAGTTCCAGGGAACTGAATTTCGGGATTTCTACACAATGGCTGTGAAAGTGGTCGAGTATGAGGAACTACTACAATAAGAATCACGAAGAAAGAAAACCATTGTTGGTTCTTACTATCAAGATGTGTAGGACGTGGAATTAGCAGAAGTTGGCAAGTCTGGTTCCTTCATATGCCCATCTCTGAAACGCAAAACTAGTGAACCTGTGAAATTAAGTTTATCAGTGATGCAAGGTCAGAACAACATTCAGTTCAATTTTTATGCGTCAAAGACAGAGGAGATATTCGATTTCCTTGTCAAGGAGAAGTTCGCCACATTTCCTTCAGATCATCAAGTGCCGAAGAAGGAGGATTTGAAAGGGAAAGAATAATGTAAGTATCATAATTCTTTCAATCTTACTACCAATTATTATTGGGCATTTAAAAACATCATCCAGTATAGAATCAATAAGGGGGTACTGAAGTTCCCTGAGAAGAAGGAAACTATGCTGATTGACGAGGATCCTTTTCCTCCTATTGCACAAATGAATGTCAATACCCCAGATCTGAGGAGTATCATTACTCAAAGGAGGGAACGCTAGCGAAATAAAAACAAAAATGGGTCCCAGGAGGATGATAAAAAGATGTTGGGTCCCTAAGAATATGATGTTTGATATCAAAGATGTGAAATACAGTGACAGGATCACCTAGGATGCCCGGAGAAAGGGAGATAGAACACATGAATATTCAGAAAAAACCATGGGCTTCGTTCAACGGGCTTCGAGGAGGAATAAAAGGGGGATGTTGAGACCTAAAGAGGGAGAGAACAAGCCGCACAAATTAAGGAGAATCAGAGAGCACATAACTTGAGAGAGAGAGAGAGAGCAAATCGTCTATTACAAGTTGAACCAACCACAAAGTAAAATCACCATTCACCCAAATAAAAGATGAAGGGATAGAACAAGCAAAACTAGCAATACCATGGGCAACTCTGTTCGCCGTTCGACGAACATGAATAACGTCCATAATCTTAGGTGGTTGCAAAGGCATTCTAGTTTCCATCGCACTCAGACCCACATATCCAAGATTCTCCATATTGGTTGTAACTGCTTGCACAGCCAATAAAAAATCAGACTCCACTTGCACATTATTAAAGTTCTTCTCATAAAGCAACTTAACCCCCTCCTTAATTGCTAGAAGCTCTCCATGGACCACATATAACGGTTTGGTGATTTGCTTACCAAAAGCAAGCAGCAGTCTGCCCTGATCTTCTCTGACTACACCACCAATACTGTAGTTATTCAACTCTTCATTAAACGATGCATCCACATTCAGCTTCAAAATTACCAAAAGCAAGCAGCAGTCTGCCCTGATGTCTCTGACCACACCACCAATACTGTACTTATTCAACTCTTCATTAAACGATGCATCCACATTCAGCTTCAAAATTCCCACAGTCGATACTGTCCACTTCGAGAGAATTGATGTATGTGAGTGAGTTTGTTAAATATATTATTTGCATAGAACAAAGTTTAAGTTTCCTATCTCTATTTAGATATCTATCGTGTCTGAAAAAAATAATTATTAAGTTTTTGTTTCGAAAAAAAATCGAGATCCTCAAGTCTTGTTCGTGTAAAAAAAAAAAATTAAGTTGTGTATTGTATAAAAAAAATTCAAGATTGCTCGGACATCCCAAATTTATTTATGCATGCTGGTGGATTCATATCTCATTTTTATTTTTGAAAGGTAAATTAATAATTATTAGTTTTTTATTTGATGTATATGTTTATTGGTTTTGTTATGATTTTTTTTAGAGTGGTTTTATTATGATTAGTATATTATATGTCTTTTTTATATAATTATATGTTCTGATAATGATTTTTAATATTGTCATATTATCATTTCGTCGGGTTTATCTTAATTTCACATGAGGTTGAAAGGTAAGTATTATAATTATTTTTTGAAGAATTTTTTAAAATTGCCTTATACAAATACCTATAATCAAATTTGGCCTTAATATTAGTTAATTTTTAAAATTAATCTTAATTTCCAAATATATCATTTAGACTATTTTTATATTGGCAAAAACTTCTATGAGACGGTCTCAAGGGTCATATTTATGAGACGGATCTCTTATATGGGTTATCCATTAAAAAGTATTACAATTTATGTCAAAAGTATTACTTATTATTATAAATATGGGTAGAATTGATCCGTTTCACAGATGAGACCGTTTCACAAGAGTGTTACTCTTTTATATTAACACACAAACATATATTAAAGTGGTTTTATAATTATCGAAGTGCAACATATCATTTTATTATATAATTATTGTTTTATTGCACTTATGTTTTAATTTCTTGCATTTGTTTTATCTTAAAATTTATTATTTATTTATTTAATTTATATTAATAATATAAATTATAAATTTTTATTATGAATTAATATTAATAATTGTTGTTATTATTATCTATTCTATCAATATAAATTTATAGCTGAAAAATTGCAAAATAAATACGTTAATATTTATATTTGTTATTAACGTTATTTTTTCAATAATAATATTATTAGCTTAGTTGTTATTATTTTTTGTTAATTTCAGATTATGTATTTTATTTTTATTATTCCTTATTATTATTATTATTATCATCATGTCATTTCATCTCATTTAGCCATTGCCATAATTATAAATAGCAACATGATTTTTATGTTTATCATTAATATAATAAACTTTATTAATTCTCATTTTTATAATATTATTTATTTCTGATATCACTTGATAGAATCGATTTGAGTGTAGGGGGTGAATACACTTCAAAATTTTACTTGACTGATAACGGTTAGAACTCAATCGGATTGGCTAGGGGCGGATCCAAGAATTTTATCAAGGGAGGACAGCCGAATAGAATAAAATATCACACACACACACACACACACACACACACATATATATATATATATATATATATACACACACACACACAATCATCACATAAAAAAATTTAAATATAGTAAATTTAATAATATTTTTATATTTTAAATTTTACTTACAATTTACCCTTACGACTTGATATTTACTGAAAATTATTAATAATACTTCATTCAATAAACTAATATTATATATATATATATATATATATAATTAATATTCGTAAAAATCTTCTCAGTAAAAAATTTTCTCTTCACAGCAGTTGTTGTGACTGATAAAATAAAAGACAAACTTACAAGCTTGTAAGCTAACAATTTTTGCTTCAACAATTTTTTTTAGGTTTAAAAAACTTAAAACTCATTTGTGTTTAGGTTTAAAAACTTAGTGATTGGGTTACAATTTTAAAGACTATGAGCCACAAGTTTTTAGGTCACTTTGCACACATTAAACAATGAAGATTAACTTAAATTTTTTGACCTTCTTTTTTATTTTCGTGTGTTGATTCCTAATTTATGATCACAAATTATTATTTTTAAAATATAATACTATTTTGGTAATTTTAAAAAAAAAATCATGGGGGGGCAGCTCCCCCCCCCCCCCCCTGCCCCTTAGTTGATCCGCCAGTGGGATTGGCGACTGAATTCTCACTACCTAGGTGTCTACATAACTTAACAAATAATTATGATGTGCGAAAAATTGTCAAAGTGCGGATTCTGAACACTGAGTATAAAAATGTATGCAAAACTAAAACAGTAAGGTAAACTGAAAAGATGACGAGGGAGATGTTTATGGATGTTCGAAGATTTCAATGACTCTTACGTCACCCCTTCTTCCTCCTTGAAATGATAGCACTAGAAGACTTTGAATTTTACAATCAACATGCAAAACCCCACTCCAAGACTAGGACTTATACACAATTACCTATCTCAGAACTTCTAGTAAAAACACAAAGAGCAGCCCTCGACTGAATGAAATATAGAGGTATTACAACTCGATTACAGACGCACAAATTGATCCTTCAATGATCAAATAGTGTCTAAGAATGTGTGCTTCAAGTTTCTTGATCAAATTTGCTTTTTGAAAGACTTTGAAGACTTAATAACTTGCACAGTAATCGCGAGAATGTGTATGTTCTTCAACTCATCAAACTGCCTATTTATAGTGTAGCGACCCAACCCGGATCCACTACTAATCAGAGGTTAGTGCTTAATTAAGCATTCAATATACAATAATCAGAGATAAATTGCCGAAACTTAAATAATGCTAGACCGACAGAATACAACCGGTTAAATAAAACTAATATACAACCCAATTGAAATAATACAATAACCTAGCTACTACTCCTGCAGCTCTTGCTTGATCTCCACATAATCCCAAATCCTGGTGAAACACCTGTAACTGCTCCATCGAATGGGGTGTCCAAAAAGCACAGAAAACATTGGACGTGAGTGCTAAAGCTCAATACGCTAGCACGGATAAACATACATATGTGATGCATGAAATATGAAAATGCTCGGGTATCCGTATCTGGGATATACTTTATCAACCTGCTCAGACTGGCACCTAGGATATGAGTTGTAGCCTCTGGGAATCAAACCGCTGGAACCAACCACTCAGTCCTAACTGTACGTGGATCTAGGATGTCCCCGGAACACTAGAGCCTGCATACCCGTCGGTCAGAGTGACTCTCAGTGCCCCAACCGTCCAACAGGGCTGAGCGACCCTACTCAACTGGCTCATCTCAAAAGATGTACTGACATAATATGATATGCAAATACCGCATAATATATCAATGTAATAACATGCAATCATGGCACATAAATGAAACACATAAGCATGCATACCCGTTGGCAATCTCAATCAGTACTTACGTACCTCAAATATACACTTTAGATGTCCCCGTATCTACAGTCCAACACTACAATGCAAAATATTCATGCATCACTAATCATGCTTTAAAAGTCTTAACTAAGCTATAAAACACTCTCTAATATTTTTAGGGATCTTGGACCATACCTACGTCCGTCGTTAGCCCACTGATGGCGACTGTCTCAAAACTTAGGCACAACTCCGCTACTATCCCCGTAGCACTCCGCCATTCCCTGCCTTCCAGTAGGACGCCTAGAAAGCCCTAAAACCGACTAAAAGGGACTAGAATAGAGAGATAAAAGGTGAATGGGCGAGTGAAAAGTGAGCCTCGACATCCCTATATATAGGCAGCGATCGGAACCTCCAATTGCACGATTGGAGCTTTCGATCTGATCGAAACGTACGATCTCTTGCTTCCGAACTCTCTCCGCCAACCACATGTCTTCTTTTAGAAGCTAGTTGCCGACAGTCCGATCGTAGCTTCCGATCCCACTTCGGAGTTTCCGATCTCACTGACGTCACTACTTACAGAATATTCCGAACAACTTGCATTTGGGACGTTCGGAGCTTCCGATCTCACTTCGGAGCTTCCGAACTCCCCGGAGTTTCCGAACTGGAACTATGGCTCCGATCACTTCGGAGCTTCCGAACCCTGTTCGGAGCTTTCGATCCTCCCGAAGCTCAAAGCTCTATCGGACCATCTGTGATCGTTCTGAATTCATTTCTCAACTCCTTAAACCCATTTAAGGATCCCTTCATCATGTTTTACCTCTCTTAAACATGATCGCTTGATTAATTACCACTTAATAATTAATTCTGGGTTCGGATCACTACATATAGTTTTGGGCATCAACGGTAATAATTTTGAAAATCATCATAAAACTTTGAATTATTTCCGTTGCACTGTTTGTATTTACCACGTCAAAATTCTTCTGAAAAAGGTACAGTCTGGGATCGTGGCGTCTTGTTGCAGAGGTGTCAATTTCAGTGTATGAAAAATTTTATCCGCTGAGATGGACTAAATGATCTCCTAAATATTCTCTAAGAGTTGGTTAATAGATCTTCAGTCGATTTGATTTATGTCAGTTTAGTGTCGGATAGATAAACTGATGAAGATCAACTGAACGCATTCTTATCTGGTAAACTGATGTGTCATATTGACTGAATAAGCGAGCAGTTTTCTTTCGAATTCTTGTGAGATCAGTTGAGTAACTTCCACGCGGTTTCTCAATTACTCAGTTTAGTGAATTAATGACTTTGGTTCAGTTTAGTTTTGCGATAGCTCGAACACCTAAACTTAAAATCTCCAACATTTTGTATGATCAAGATTTTGATATATAAGCTCACGATGAGATATTCGAGTTGATGTAGTAACAAGTGTTTGAAAAATTGTCAAAAATTCGATTTTTCCTACTTCTATTTTCTCGGATAAATTTGTCACGCAATTTTTGTCCGATGCCGTTTATTTAGCTAGTGTGAATTGCAGGCTATTCTATTAGTTCGAAGATTTATGTAAGACTACTGCGCTATACCGAAGGTTTATCTAATGTATCGAAGGATAGCGGCAGCAGTTCCATCGTCATTAAAAAAAAGATTTTGGCATATAACTACCGTGGTTTTATATGATTAATACGTTCTATCATGGTTTTAACCAACACATAAAAACAAAAAAAAACAAAAAACAAATTGAAGCTGCAGGTTCTCACAGGACACGTCATAAAAAAAGGGGGATTTTGATTTACAATTCTTTTCAAAACTTTTCAGATTTAAATCTTTAGTTTGATAAATCAAAACGAGTCCTTATTCTGTAAAAAATTAATTACTTGTTAAAAAATGTATAGAAAATCTGAATCATTTTATTTCAAGAATTTATACATAATTTTTTTTATTAAAGCATTATCATTTCCAGAGAGAACGTCCAATTAAGATATTGTTTGAAACTCTAAAAATTAGTAATTATAGCTTTTTTATTCACAAATTTGTTAAAAAAAATCCATAATCATTTATTTTTAAAGGTTACAAGTACTAACTAAATACAGAGGCGGCCCTGGCCCTGGGCAGCCAGGGCACGTGCCCAGGGCCCCACCCTTGTATGGGGCTCCAATTTTTTTTTAATAAATTATTATATATATTTATATATAAATATTATATATAATGCTCTCATACAAAATCCATCCACACAAAATAAGGTTTGAGTTTTTAATTTTGAGAGTTTCGATAACACTTTGTCTCTTTTGTCAGTTTGTGGTTTTGTGCTCGCGGTTACGTGATATCGATGTTCATGATCTATTTTTAGAACTACAAATATTGCAAGAGATGCTACCTCTCGAAGCATATGACACAAATAAATCTTGGACATCAATTAAAATTTTAGAGTTTGTATTAAAATGGATATTTTCATATGATTGTGTTTGCGTATCAAATTTTATTGACTATTCCTGTGAATGTAGTATCAGTGAGAGAAGTTTTTTCAAGTTAAAATTATTAAAATTTTATTTGAGAACCACAATAAGTCAAGAGAGACTGAATGTTTGGCGATCCTCTGCATCGAAAAAGACATATTGAAAGATATATCATATGATGATATAATTGATGATTTCGCTACAAAAAATGCGAGAAGAGCCCATTTTAAATAATATTTATTGTTGATTAAATTATTTCGAAGAATTATGTAAACCTTCTTTCATTTGTGTATTTTCTTGATTTATGTATTTTGGTTTATTTTGATTATGTTATTTGGATTTTTTTAATATATATATATTTGAATTTTCAAGTTAATACAAAAGAGCTCATATTTTAAGTTTTGTCCAGGACCTCGTTTTTTTAGGACCGCCCCTGTCTAAATATGAACATACAATGCGGCCTTTGCCATGAACTTTTGGTGATCCCTACGTTTTATTAATTTTCTCCCCCAAAGTGACTATTTAATTCGAATAATTTACTTATGTAATAAACCCAATTTTAAGAAGATATAAATTTGCTTTAAAAAAAATATATATATATATATATATGAATTTGAGAGACAACTAGTAAAATAACCTTGGTCAAATTTTTTTTTTTAAAAATGACTGATCATATATATTTGAATACACTCAAATATACTTGAGAGAGTTATTTTTAAAGAATTAAGTTTGACCAAGGTTATTCTCCCATATTTCCCTAGAATATATATATATATATGGAATGAAAGCTGAGTTTTCAATTCGGTGTTGGAGAATAACGATGAGAGAACAGATTGAAAACCTGTGGTGTTATTCTTCAAGAAAAGTGTATTAATAAAGACTATGTATTCTATACTGAAGACTAATATACATGCTTCAATTTCAAAGACAATACCACATATATCAAATTAAAATACCACAACAGCCACTTAATGTTCACAATAACTCAATTTTAAATGAATTTTTGGTTATGTATTTTTCTCTTTTTGCGATTTTGATTCTTTAATCCCGATTCACCTTCCTAATTTTAGTCTTTTTTTCGAGATAAAGCTGACGTGTATAGTGTCACATCAACACTCTCGAAAAAAAATTACTAAAGTTACCTAAAATCGAATGATATAAGAATAAACTGCAATTTGATATCGTAGATGATAAAAACTGCAATAAAACAAGCATAAATGATCAAAAATACAAATTTCCCTTTAAAAATATATAATTGAACTAATAATGATACACTAATTCTTTGACCCTTTTCTTGATTTCATCTGGATTTGCACCAACGAGTTTACGCGTTGCAACTCCTTCCTTCACCAGTAAAAATGTTGGCATTGCCTTTATCTCCATCTTTGATGCCACAACCTGATAAAATTCACATCCAACAACGCGCGTTACGCCTTTAAATATTCATGTTAATAATTAATCCTCATATTTTTCTACAATAATTTTAATTCAATCTCGTGTTCCAAATTTCCAACACAAATTTCCAATACCAAGTACAATTTAATTAGGTAGTATGTGAGAGAGCTGCTAACCAACATATTTCAAAATTTTAGGAATGAAAAGCTGAGAAGCTCTCTCAACCACGGTCTAGCTAATGTCAGTTGACGGAAAAAATTGGATATTGATGAATTTGAAATGAAAAAAAAAGTATATATAAAATTAATTGTCCATCAAAATGACATCGAAAATATAATTAAGAATGCTCGAACTCGACTCGAGTGCATCAAAAAGATCGATAGATGATTGATTACCTTGACTTCATCGACATCGACGGTGAGAAACAAGATATCTTGGTGGCACAATGCCAATTCTTCAAAGAACTGCTTCATTGCAACCGAAGGTATGCACCAAGAAGCTGTAAAGTGCACCACAACCTGCAATTTATTTTTATCATCATTATATTATATATATTTTTTTCGACAAATATAATTTTTAACCCCCTTTTTTTTATTGTGCAGTAGAGATTTAGTTTTTTTTGGATAAGAATCACATGAATTCTTGATTCCTAAGATGACCAAAAGTATCAATTTCAAGTAAAATTAATTTGGTACTTACAGGACAACCTTGATTCTTAGCCTGAGACATAAGCAAATCCCATGTTTCCTCTGATTCTACTTTGCCAACTCTCGACTCTATCACTTGCTCAACATGCCCTGCCATTTCAACCTCTGGATTTCGCCTACTAAAAGATCTCTGAATATGTTAAATATAAAATGAAGAAAGTTTCGGTTTTGTATGCGCTATAAATAAATATCTGATCTGGATAGACTTCACCCATATATTTTTCTTTTCAAAACTAATAAAAAAACTCATCACCATTCAAAATAGAAAAACAATATTTACTCCTCTCAAAAAAAAAAGAAAAACAATATTTTTACAAAAAAAACGCAATAAAAATGAAACATACACATTTTTAACTAATTTACTAAGCACAAAAACTTATATGACTCTATCTCATTGGTTAATTTTGTGAGACAGATTTCTGACTTCATCGAAGTCATTAAAAATATATTATTGTTCACCGCAAATACGGATTGGACGAATTATCCATGACTATGAGACCGTCTATTATGAAACTTACTATTTAGTACTCATAGAAACTGAAAAAGAAGAAGAAATGATAAAACTATTTTCGCTTTTTAAAAGCACAAATAAATTAAATAAAATTAATAAGAAAATTAAAAACATATTCAACAAATTTAGAAATATATATATTATTTAAGCATATAATTACTTTGCATAAATATTAGACGCACACGGCACACACACACACCAAAAAAAGAGAAAGAAAAAGAAAAAGGATAGAGTAACTCACGCAACACGTTTGTGGTTGTGTAAATTCAAATTATTAATTTTAAAATACATATTGGGATGTTCTTGATTGATTCTTATCAATTAGTTGTACATATTTTTTTTTCGAGTTTTTGCCTCTATGGTGATGAGTCAGATGACACAACCACTCAATGTCGTGATATTAAAATATTTTTTTCGATAATGCTATGTATATATAAAGTCTTACATAAAGGGTTATATGTCTCATTAAATTAGGAAAGTAATAAAGAGAGATCTCGATAAAGTCAGGATTAAGACGAGAGTTATGGTAATTGAGTCCTACTCACACTAGTCTCCTACCTCGTATAGAAATATGCTCCCACAAGCATTCTATATCTATCTAACTTACCTCTCCTGGCCTTATACGTCTCAATTATTTCTTATGATTTTACACATTCACTCACTCATAATATTTTGCTCTCTCAAATTTATTACGCTATTCATCTTCATAATCTGAGCACTGACTTAGGCATCGGAGGGGTCATGCCGAACATAACTTCGGCGCTCCTAACCCTGTTCTTGTATGTGCAGAACCCTATTTATCCGACCTGAACCATGTATTGAAAAATTAGAGTATCTGCTCTACCAAACCAAACCCGCGCGCAAGGTAAAATTTTTGGTTACATCATATGTATGTATGTATGTATGTATGTACCATCATTGAGTTCTACGAAAAATTGTAGACGGCAATCAAATGAATTCGTTTCGATCGGGAATAATTATTGCTCCCTCGCTTTTTATCCTATTAATTAATTTTTTCCACCGGATCAACATAGGCCATAAATATCATCCCATGTGAAGATTAGATCAAAGTATGGCCCTCCTCCGAAGGAACATATTCGAAGTTTCGAACAAAATATTTCATGGAACAATCATGTATCTTATTATTATAGTATATATAAAATAAGAGTAATAATTAATTTAGTACATAAATTATTGGTTAAATATCAAATTAGTACACGAAATTTTATTAATGTTTTAATTAGAACATGTCCACCGAATTTTGACCAAAATTTGATGAAAAAAAGGGTATAATAGTCTTTGTTCAAAATCATCAAAATTGAGCATAATGTTAGAGTTTCAAGTTTTTGTACATGTTTTGACGATTTTGATATTAAAAGCGAAACTCTTGGTTTGTAAATGAACCAAGGCGCTCGAGAGCTATTCGAAACTCGATTCTATAAAAGCTCGTTTGAAGTACTCGTTTAATGATGCTTGTTGATGTAGATCAAACTACAAATTAGGAGGCTAGGATTTGAGAAAAACTCTCATTTTCAACTTTATTAATAATCAAAACTGTTTAAGAATAAAATTATAAGTCATATAAATAATAACTAGAGTCCTACTTCGATTGAAACACCAATGATATGAAAACAATAATTTTATATATAAAAGATCGAATAAGCTCGTGACTCATGAATATATTCGTTAAATAAAGCTTAAGCTCGGCTCGATTATAAAGAATCAAGCCCAAGCTTTCTAGAGTTCGGCTCAATTACGTCTCCACTCCTTGTGTTCAAAATTTCAAAGATATGTAAAGTGATAAACTTTCAAAATTTTATTATTATTCATGTTCTCTTTTAAAATTATTGTTCTTGAATAAACCAAATAATAGTTTTTAATAAATTTAAAATCTATTATATATTTATTAAGTTTGTTTAGAATCGATAAAAGATCGAATAAGCTCGTGAACCATGAATATATTTATTAAATAAAGCTCGAGCTCGACTTGATTATAAACGACTCAAGCTCAAGCTTTCTAGAGTTCGGCTCAATTACGTCTCTACTCTTTGTGTTCAAAATTTCAAAGATATCTAAAGTGCTAAACTTTGGAAATTTTATTATTATTCATGTTCTCTTTTAAAATTATTGTTCTTGTGAATAAACCAAATATGTATGATGTAATAGATCTATTTAAATTTATTTTAGTATAACTCAATATTTTTATTAAAACATTATATTCAATAAATTTTTACATAACTAAAATATAAATTTTTTTTAAATCACAACCACTATCTATTTAATATTTTTTTCAAACTATTAATTAGATAATATGTATTCATAAATAAAAAAGTAGCTATATAAAAAATAATAATAATTTTATATATTATCAGTTTATTTACTACACTTATTTAGATACAATATGTGTTAATACTTAATTTAATATATTCAGTAATTTCTTGTTGAAAGGTACAATCTATTTAATATATCTAATATAATAATATTATGAAAATAAAATTTTTAACCAAAAAATTTTTACTTCTAAAACATAATATAAAAATATATCTAATTAAAAATTAAAAATAAATTTGTATTGTTTCTAATAAAAGGAAAAATTAGACATTTTACTTAAATTTCATCGGAAATTGGCCGGAATCATGTGTATATTTGGCAATTAGACGGCCATTAACAAAAGTTTGCAGACCCATTTACCAATTAACTAATATTTCATGTACCAGTTTAATTTTAACTCCTATAAAATAACGATTAATTGTTAAAAAATTCCCCCATCACATGATTTCTTATAATTCAGTCCCTGTCAGGTTTTTTTCTTTTTTTGCACTCCCTAATCCATTAAAAGTTTGTTTCTACTCCCTGGGCCCACAAATCAATCCTTGTGTCATGATTTTGTACTCAATTTGAAATAATTAATGCCAAAAATATATAAATCAATACGTAAATTAAATGTTTTTGTACTCAAATATCTTAAATTAATACCAAAAAAATTGTTGATTTTTGTGATTTTCAAAATACTAATATATGTAAAAAAAAATGAGGAACAAATATTTTAATATAAATATTTTGTACATAAACATGTATGTATAATAAGTTTTGGTAGTAATAAAGTAATTCAAATGTTATACTCAAAATCTTAATTTTTGTACTAGATCTGAACTATTAGTACTCAAATATTGTATATTAGTACCGTATATTTAACTTTTTGTACCGTTTTTTATCCGTAAAAAAAAAGTGAGATTAGGGAGTTCAAACAAAATTTCCTGACAGGGACTGATTCTTAATTTACACTTGATATTAGGGACTGATTTTCAAATAGCCTATAAAATAACATCTAGTAGTTGTATTTATCAATTAAAAATAAAAATATCTTGAGAAATATCATGGCTGGCTTCGTGAAACAAGGATACCACTTATGCTTAGCTACGTAACCAACCCAAACAACTCAAGGCTGATTGGCCTCACATATATTTCAACCAAAATATCTCATCAATCACAAAGGTCCCCCGCTTCATCAACTTCTTGGGCGGATTTACCACTAAAACAATGGATTTGTAGTTGATCTGTCGCTAACATGACCAAATTAATTATCGTGGTCAAGTATCTTCATTTTAATTTTCATTATAAAAAAAAAGGCTTTGTCTATGCTACACGGAGAAAAATATTTCCGGTGTATGTAGTTTTATACATGTTCATGTTACGAAAATTTCAACTACTTGCAATCAATCAATAACCCACACGACCAAAACAGCGAGCCAAAAGTTTAACTCTTTATCTTTAAGACAAAATTTGCCCCGCCTAGGTGCTAACGGGAATGCGCAAATTATCTCCCAAGATAGAACGCTGACAACTTTGAGTAGCAGCACTGCAAACTCAAAGAACTTCGAACAGAAGTGCTTTAGGAAACTCAGACTCGAGTATGAGATATGAAAATGCAAAGAGTGAATTCGCGAGTTGGAATGAACGCAGGGGGTCCCTATTTATAGATGTTGGAATGCAGCTTCAATGAGTTGCATCATTTCAGATGCACAGGTTCAGTCGAAGTGGTGCACTGGTTCAGGCAAGGGGCACACTGATTCAGGCCGAAGAGATACACTGATTCAGAATGGACCCAACTCTTCAGACAGTATATTTAATTTTATTTATTTATTTTCGAAAACAAAACAATAAATAAATTGTTTATTTTATCCAAAAATTAAATATGTATCAAAGAGCCATCCCACGCCCGTGTCGAGCCGGCCGGCGGCGGCGCGCGCGCGCGTGGCTTATGGTTCGAACCTAACCTAGACTAGGTCCGCTCCCCTTAACAAATATGGGTACCCCTTGGGGCCCCAACCCCTTGTCACCACTTAGGATATATATGGTGTCATTCATTCCCACATTTTACCAATGTGGAACAATGAGCATTAATCTTATTCAACCAATCCAACATGTTCCTTAAAAAATTTTCCAACAATCCCCCACATGAATGTGAATTTATGCGAATATGTATGCATATGCGAAAAGAGAGTTTCTTGCGAAAAATTATTGCATGGGAAGAGGTAGCTTGCGGCTTTGAACCTTCCTTAGTGAAATACTATCGGATTTACTAGGCTGCCTAGTGAACATGATGTCTTGAACTATTCAGCCGTTGATGTAAACCAAGACAACAATATTCACACAATAATTTTTCTCACACTTTATTTGTTCTCATGGTTTTGTCCGTTTTGGCCCTGGACAATATCTTGGATTCTTAAGTGTTTCGTTGAAGCGGCCCGTCTTCACACTTAAATAGGTGACCTCCTATTATATGAGTATCCTGCCATACCCTATTTCCTAAAGAAATATAGGAATCATTAAAAGTTTGTTAAAACTTAACCTCACTACTTGCACAGGTTGCACTTTTATCCTAGGAATGAGAATAGAACGAAGTTCTAAGTGCAAGAGAACATTCATAACTTGATTTTTTCATTGAACCAAGATCTTGGAATCTCTAATCTACAAGGTTGGGTTTTCGCTATGAATATTCTTTAATTTTTTAGGTTTTAATCTCATTCCTCTTGATAAGCAGTTTACTTGATCTCTCCCTAAACCATTTGTCAATGGATCCGTTAAGTTATCTTTTGATTTTACCTAATCAACTGCGATAACACCATTTGAGATCAACTGCCTAATGGTATTATGTCTGCGACGTATGTGTCTTGACTTACCATTATACATACTACTTTGTGCCCTATCTATAGCCGACTGACTATCGCAATGTATCATTATTGCTGGCACTGGTTTCGTCCAACACGGAATATCTTCTAGGAAATTACGAAGCCATTCCGCTTCTTCTCCCGCTTTGTCTAAAGCTATGAATTCTGATTCCATTGTTGAACGAGCTATACACGTTTGTTTAGAGGATTTCCACGACACAGCTCCTCCACCGATGGTGAACACATATCCACTTGTGGACTTAGAGTCTTTTGTGTCGGATATCCAATTTGCATCACAGTATCCTTCTAGTACGGAAGGATATGTGGTATAATGTAATCCATAGTCCATTGAGTACTTTAAGTATTTAAATACTCTTTCTAACGCTTTCCAATGATCATGACTAGGATTACTTATAAATCTACTCAATTTATTTATTGAGTATGCAATATCAGGACGAGTACAATTTGTAATATACATTAGACTCCCAATTATCCTTGCATATTGCTGTTGAGATACGGGTTTACCTCGATTTTTGGATAAATGTAAACTTAAATCCATGGGTGATCTTAACGGTGTATGTAACGCCCCGATTTTATCTTAATTGTCTTTATTTGAGATAATCAGAGATTGCAGAGTTCAAGAGCCGACTTGATTTTGATCAAGGCCTTTTTTGCAAATTTCGGAATTTCAGAGACTAAAATGCAAATATTGGATTTGTTAGATATTTATAAGCTTTTTGACTTTTCTCTTTCACTCCATCTCTTCTCTCCCAACCGATTCCTCCATTGAAGGCGAGAGAACGCCTCTCAAGCTTTCCAGATTTCATCCCGAGCCCGATCCGTCCGTTGGAATTTATTTCTAAAGGCACATTAACGATCACGGCTGCGAGAGCTCCGTTATATCGTTAGTTTTTCTACGATCAGGTTTATTATATTTTTCGGATGTTGTTAGAATCATTCGAGATTCGAGTATGTTGTTCTTGACATAGTTCTGATCGTTTATTATCTGTCGGTTTTGAAATAGAGCGACGTTCGGAATTGTTATGAATTTTTGAAGGGATTTTCGAAAGTTGAGTTTTATGATTTGTTAGAATTGGATTGTTATGGTGGAATGTTGATTGAATTGAGTCTATTGGATTGATATTATGCTATCTGCATTCCGGTTTGATCAGATTATAGCCGTTATGCCGCCGGTTTGAGTTTTGGATTGTAAATCGGTTTGAATTGTTTGAGCCAAGCCTTCGATTGAGTTGTATGTTAATCTCGAACCTTTATTACTTCTTGTACAGATTGATTTGAGGCCAGTGGAGTTGCGAGATTGCAGCTTTGTGCAACTTGGAGATTGGAGCCGATATAGTATCGATTCTCTTATTATCGATTGAGAAAGTTTGATTGAATCTTGTTTGAGGAATCATTGTTGTTTCCAGGTTTGGAGCATCGACGTTGTTGAAAAGAGGTATAAGATGACTTAGACTGGAATGGAACGTGTGACTCGAATCCGACTTGATTCGAGTGTTCCGAAAAAATCACATACTTGCATGTTATTTGATTATTTGAGTTATTTGAGTTATGTTTTGCATTGCATTCATATTAAGCTAAGAATCCTTGATTTGAGCAGTGGGCAGGACGTCCCTTTTATGATAGACGTTTTGGGGATTATATTGTGAGTGGCCTGGGTATAGCCGTTTTACCTAATGCTAGCATACTCCTTATATTCGCACGAAAGTCTAGAGGATGGAGATACGTAGCACCACCTCGATCGGGAAAGTCGGTGAGTTGTTTATGTGATCTCGTCCTCGGGATCCCAAAAGCAAAAGCAGCAACTCTTTTGATTATCCGACTTGATAATCCCAGATTTTAAAGACATGCATTGCATTGTATGCATTTGAATTGAGTTTAGATATGAATTTGGAATTGATTGTCTTGTATATATATCATGTGTTGATATATTAATTGATATGCATGTTTGTCTCTTCTTCTGGGAATTGTATTCTCACCGGATTATCCGGCTGTTGTCTTGTCTTTGTATGTGTGCTTGGCAACAGGTGGGGCAGGACCGAGTCAGAGGCAGCATGGCTAGGTGGTTGAGATGATAGACGTGATGCCTTGTTGTTTTAGAAGTCGAATATGTAATCGAACGTAGATTTTATTCGAACTCATTTTGTATCGGTTATGGAACTTAGATTGATGCATGTTCTATTAGTTTGAGATTGTATAACTCTAGAACTACCTTGTAATGTATTATGCATGTTTGGATGTGTTAGTGCATGTTTTAGATTGAAGATTGAATTATTGTTGGATTGAGTTTGTAAAGAATAGCATACCCTGTTCTGTATTTTTTTCTGGGCAGGGGGGGGTGCGCTCGATCCTGGATTTTTGCTGGATCGAGCGTGGCACTTTTATTTTTCTCGGCAGAGAGTTCAGGAATATGGTGTGCTAGATCCTGGAATTTTCTAGGATCGAGCGCGACACTATTCATTCAAAAAAAAAATTCCTTTTCTTTTAGGCTTTGATTAATGATGTTTAATTATGGATTATTTGATATTAGCCGATTAGAATCGAGGTCTCACATTAAGTGGTATCAGAGAGATAAGATTCTTGTACTGAATTAGAGTGAGCGGGGTAGATCGAGTCCGTATGAATTGAATTCTCGCATGTATTTGAATTATTTAATTGAGTTATTAAATACCATGCGAGCATGCTTTAATGATTGAGAATTAATTGAATTACATGATTATGTGATTAAATTCTAAAGCATGATTTACTTGAGATATGAATATCTTGGATTTCTGGTTCGAATTCGAATTTTCTCAAGATGGTTGAATTATTCGAGAAAGAGTTTTTTTTTTTGGACACCGAATGTTGGAAGATCGAGGTAATTGTGTCCTAACTCGCTTGAGTATGAGATATATGTTCTTGACGTATATTGAATAGGAATCGAACTGCATAGAATCCAGACAGGATAGAGTTATACTGCGACTGATCAGAGGGATATCTATTCGGCATTGATTGAAGAATTATTGATGAGATTTCAGTCGTTTTAATCACCGACTCTGAAGAGTAATGAGAATACCGCGGGATGTGAAAGCTGGTTAGTAGAGATCGATCAGACATGGGATTCTCTGGACTACACTTATGACTGATGGATTTTGGGTGAGTTCCCTTATTTCTTTTGAGGAATCTAGATGATGAATTCCCTTTTTGTTGAGCTTTTGGGTTCTTTAGTCGCAACTCTGGATTTTGATTGGGAATAAGATTGAACTAGGCAGTATAGTACTTAGGCTTTTGGATTTGGATTTTTATTATCCGTTGAATTGTTCCTTTGGTAAGAATTTTGATTCAAGGATTTCTTTGATATTATTCTATAGATGAACCGTTTATTTCAGAATTGTGCAGAGGAATTCTCTTTGTTTGTAGTTGATGTTATAATCTAGCCCGAATTGGCTGATAAACCAGTGGTTAGAAAGTTTTCTGACGTATTCCAAACGATATTTCTGCATTGCCTCTGAGTCATGAGGTTAGTTTCAGCAACGACTTGAGATCGGGACTGTTCTTATCGTTGAATTCTTATCTTTTTGAATGAGAATTTTACTGATCATTCAGAGCTTTTGAGGATCGTATAGCAGATTTTGTGCCGAACAGTGGTATGTTATTCTTCAATGTCTGAATTCTGTCTGAATCGATTTGTCTTCTTCGATTGTATGATTTGATGATGGAATTTCTGTCGATCAACGATCTCTTCTTATCAAAATTTTTGGGATGTATTCTTATTCAGAGGAATCACACTCTAACTCTAGACATCGAGACAGCTGAAGAATCTCGAGTCTCAATGTCTGAATCTGGACCTTGAGCTCGCAGCGATCTTATTGATTTGAAGATCTGTTTTCTATTGTCTTATGAGAAAATTCATGTGATCTATTCTAATCTTAAGAGTTGAAGTAATTATTTTAGCAGACGGAACTGATTTGAAAGCAGAGAAGAGGATTAGATTGTATGAGATTTCTGACTGCGAATTTTTATCTGAGGAATTGTATGCAGCAACCGATGTAAAGATCTGTTCTTATTTTATCTACTATCGTTATTTTCTTTGATCGATGATTGTTACACTTCTGATTAGAGTTTGAAACAGATAGGAGGCATATCAGGAATTTTGCTTTTGAGCCGAATCAGAATGAGATAGATATTACGTTCGAGGGATACGTCGCGAGACTTCTGTGATCGGTTTAAGTTGAGTTGCTATCCGTGTATGATTGACGATTATTATTCTGTTATTGTTTTCCCTACGGATTGGTTCTCATAAATGATCATATGTTAGATTTCAGTCAGGAAATTTTTTGTCAGATTGTATGATTTGCAGAAGTCTGTTAGTTTAGACAGAGATCTTTGATGCACTCGTGCTTTAGGAAAGGACTTCGATGAGGTTTTGTGGTCTGATTTCAACATTATTTAGTTCGATACCCTCATAACAACGGACAGCCAGAGCAGATGAGTTGAACTTTTGAAGTTATGTCATGAGTTGTAGTGCTCGACTTAGCACTAGTTGGCAGAACTCCGAATTCTTGTGGAGACTTCATAAAACGACAGCTTTTTGGTGAATTCTTGAATGCACTTTTCAAGAGTTGTACGAGAAGAGAAGAAGATTCCCGTTGATTGGAGGTGATTTTCTGTGTCACCTGTTTTGGAACCAAAGATGAATCGAATTGTGACTAAGCAGAGGAAGATTATTCTGACGAGAATGAGTCGATTTTGGATTGAAGGACTTGAAGGAGTAAATTGGAGAGACACAGTTCGTGTTAGAACCGTGTTTGATTTCGAGGACGAAATCTTTTATTAGAGGGGGAGAATTGTAACCCCCCGATTTTATCTTAATTGTCTTTATTTGAGATAATCGGAGATTGCAGAGTTCAAGAGCCGACTTGATTTTGATCAAGGTCCTTTTTGCAAATTTCGGAATTTCAGGGACTAAAATGAAAATATTGGATTTGTTAGATATTTATAAGCTTTTTGACTTTTCTCTTTCACTCCATCTCTTCTCTCCCAACCGATTCCTCCATCGAAGGCGAGAGAACGCCTCTCAAGCTTTCCAGATTTCATCCCGAGCTCGATCCGTCCGTTGGAATTTATTTCTAAAGGCACATTAACGATCACGGCTGCGAGAGCTCCGTTATATCGTAAGTTTTTCTACGATCAGGTTTATTCTATTTTTCAGATGTTGTTAGAATCGTTCGAGATTCGAGTATGTTGTTCTTGACAGAGTTCTGATCGTTTATTATCTGTCGGTTTTGAAATAGAGCGACGTTCGAAATTGTTATGAATTTTTGAAGGGATTTTCGAAAGTTGAGTTTTATGATTTGTTAGAATTGGATTGTTATGGTGGAATGTTGATTGAATTGAGTCTATTGGATTGATATTATGCTATCTGCATTCCGGTTTGATCAGATTATAGCCGTTATGCCGTCGGTTTGAGTTTTGGATTGTAAATCGGTTTGAATTGTTTGAGCCAAGCCTTCGATTGAGTTGTATGTTAATCTCGAGCCTTTATTACTTCTTGTACAGATTGATTTGAGGCCAGTGGAGTTGCGAGATTGCAGCTTTGTGCAACTTGGAGATTGGAGCCAGTATAGTATCGATTCTCTTATTATCGATTGAGAAAGTTTGATTGAATCTTGTTTGAGGAATCGTTGTTGTTTCCAGGTTTGGAGCATCGACGTTATTGAAAAGAGGTATAAGATGACTTAGACTGAAATGGAACGTGTGACTCGAATCCGACTTGATTCGAGTATTCCGGAAAAATCACATACTGGCATGTTATTTGATTATTTGAGTTATTTGAGTTATGTTTTGCATTGCATTCATATTGAGCTAAGAATCCTTGATTTGAGCAGCGGGCAGGACGACCCTTTTATGATAGACGTTTTGGGGATTATATTGTGAGTGGCCTGGGTGTAGCCGTTTCACCTAGTGCTAGCATACTCCTTATAGTCGCACCAAAGTCTAGAGGATGGAGATACGTAGCACCACCTTGATCGGAAGAATTGGTGAGTTGTTTACGTGATCTCGTCCTCGGGATCCCAAAAGCAAAAGCAGCAACTCTTTTGATTATCCGACTTGATAATCTCAGATTTTAAAGACATGCATTGCATTGTATGCATTTGAATTGAGTTTAGATATGAATTTGGAATTGATTGTCTTGTATATATATCATGTGTTGATATATTAATTGATATGCATGTTTGTCTCTTCTTCTGGGAATTGTATTCTCACCGGATTATCCGGCTGTTGTCTTGTTTTTGTATGTGTGCTTGGCAACAGGTGGGGAAGGACCGAGTCAGAGGCAGCATGGCTAGGTGGTTGAGATGATAGACGTGAGGCCTTGTTGTTTTAGAAGTCGAATATGTAATCGAACGTAGATTTTATTCGAACTCGTTTTGTATCGGTTATGGAACTTAGATTGATGCATGTTCTATTAGTTTGAGATTGTATAACTCTAGAACTACCTTGTAATGTATTATGCATGTTTGGATGTGTTAGTGCATGTTTTAGATTGAAGATTGAATTATTGTTGGATTGAGTTTGTAAGAAATAGCATACCCTATTCTGTATTTTTTTCTGGGCAGGGGGGGTGCGCTCGATCCTGGATTTTTGCCGGATCGAGCGCGACACTTTTATTTTTCTCGGCAGAGAGTTCAGGAATATGGTGCGCTCGATCCTGGAATTTTCTAGGATCGAGCGCGACACTATTCATTCAAAAAAAAAAATTCCTTTTCTTTTAGGCTTTGATTAATGATATTTAATTATGGATTATTTGATATCAGCCGATTAGAATCGAGGTCTCACAGTGTAACATCATACGCGTTGAATTTCCTAAGTACTTTCTCAATATAATGAGATTGTGTTAGGATAATTTCTTCAGGTGTTGTAACAATCTTAATTCCTAAGATAACGTCTGCTTTTCTCATATCTTTCATATCAAAATGTCTTGTCAACATTTTCTTAGTTTTCATGATGATATCATGATTACTACCCATTATGAGCATGTCGTCTACATATAGACAGACAACCACATACGAGTCATGTGTGCCTTTTATATAAACACATTTATCACACTCATTAATTTTGAATCCATTTGATATCATTGTTTTGTCAAATTTTTCATGTCATTGTTTAGGAGCTTGTTTTAGCCCATACAATGATTTAATGAGTCGACATACTTTTCTTTCTTGACCGGGAGTAATGAATCCTTCAGGTTGTGCCATATATATTTCTTCCTCTAACTCACCATTTAAAAAGACCGTTTTTACATCCATTTGATGAATTTCAAGATTATTTAAAGCAGCAATTGCTATAAGTACTCGAATAGACGTTATTCTCGTAACAGGTGAATATGTGTCGAAAAAATCCAACCCTTCTTTTTGTCTAAATCATTTGGCCACTAACCTTGCTTTGTATTTTTCCACCGTTCCATCAGCTTTGTATTTCCTTTTTAAGATCCATTTGCATCCTAAAGGTTTTTTTCCCGGTGGGAGATCTACTAACTCCCAAGTATGATTTTGCATGATGGAATCTATTTCGTTTTTTTATGGCCTCTTTCCAAAGTAGAGCATCAGGACTGGATAACGCTTTACTTAAAGTCCTTGGATCATTTTCTATTGCATAACTAAGAAAATCAAGACCAAAAGTTTTAGCTATATTAGCTCTCTTACTACGCCTTGGTTTTTCACTTTCATGAGTTTCCTCATTAGTGGATTCATGAACTCTTTTGGAAAAACTCTTTTCTTTTCTTTCTTTACAAGGAAAGACGTTCTAAAAAAATGCAGCATTCCTTGATTCAATAATCATATTTTCATGTATATCCGGAATCACAGACTTGTGCGCTAGGAATCTATATGCACTACTGTTGTTTGCATATCCAATAAAGATGCAATCTAAAGTCTTGGGTCCAATCTTCACTTGTTTTGGCTTAGGTATTTCTACTTTCGCCAAACACCCCCACACTTTCAAGTATTTGTATGAGGGCTTATGTCCTTTCCACAATTCGTAAGGAGTTTCATTCTTCTTTTTATGTGGAATTTTGTTAAGAATATGATTTGCCGAAAGTATTGCTTCCCCCCACAAGTTTTGGGGTAGTCCAGAACTTATTAGCATGGCATTCATCATTTCTTTCAGAGTACTGTTTTTTCTTTCCGCAACACCATTAGATTGTGGTGAATAAGGAGCAGTTGTTTGATGAATAATGCCAGATTCATTGCAAAATTCTTCAAACGGAGCAACATATTCACCTCCTCTATCACTACGAATTTTCTTGATTTGTTTGCCTAATTAATTTTCAACTTCATTCTTATAGGTTTTAAATACTTCAAGAGCTTCATCTTTGCTTCTTAAAATAAACACATAACAAAATCTTGTGCAATCATCTATGAATGTAATAAAGTACTTTTTCCCACCTCTAGTTTGTACAAACTTTAAATCACAAACATCGGTATGAATTAGTTCTAGAGGTATTGTACTTCTTTTCACTGTGTGAAAAGGTACTATAGTTAATTTAGCTTCAACACGTACTTCACATTTGTAATTTGAATCAATCTTAGTCCTTGGAATAAGATTTAATTTTCCAAGTTTTCTCAATGTGTTGAAGTTAACATGTCCTAATCTAGTATGCCATAAATTAGAACATTCAACCAAGTAATTCAAAGCATTAACTTTATTACTTTCAAACTCGCGAAGTACAGTCATTACATTCATCTTGAACAGTCCTTTTTCTATATAACCTTTTCCTAGGAACTGTTCATTTTTCATGATTACAACTTTTCCAGCTTCAAAAACTATTCTAAATCCGGCCTTAACCAGCCTAGAATCGGATACAAGATTCTTCCTTATGTCCGGAACATGAAGGACATCAATAAGAGTAAGCTCTTTTCCCGAAGTCATCTTGATCACCACTTTGCCTAAGCCAACGATCTTAGAAGTCGCATTGTTACCCATATAGAGCTATCTTCCACTTATAGGAGTATACTTCGAGAATAACTCCTTGTCAGCACAGACATGTCGCGTCGCTCCGGTGTCGATAAACCATTCTTTAGGATGATCAACCATGTTAGCCTCGAAGACTACTGCTGACAGATCTAACTCAGACAAGTCAATAGGCACAGATTTGTGTTGGACAACATTTACTCGACTGTGATTGTCCTTCTTCGGTTAGCGATAATCCTTGGATTTATGGTTCGACTTTCCACAGTTCCAGCAGGTTCCTTTTCATTTCTTGTTCTTCCCTTGCTTCACATCTTTTCCAAAATGCTTTCTTTTCTTCATACTGTGGCTCCACCAAATTTGCCTTTGCTTCCATCGGTATTTTACCAGCTTTGTTCTCCGACTTGCGATTGTCTTCCTCAATTCGCAGCCTTACTATTAAGTCCTCGAGTCCCATTTCCTTGCGTTTATGATTCAAATAATTCTTGAAGTCTTTCCATAAAGGAGGAAGCTTCTCGATTATAGCAGCAACTTGGAAGGACTCACTGATCATCATCCCTTCAGCCATTATATCATGGAGGATGATTTGGAACTCTTGCACTTGGCTAATCACTGTCTTGGTATCAACAATTTTGAATTCGAGAAACTTTTCGACTACGAACTTCTTCGTGCCAGCATCCTCTGTCTTGTACTTTTTCTCTAAGGATTCCCACAGTTCCTTAGCAGTCTTGGTTGCAGAATATAAAATATACAGCGTATTATCCAACCCATTCAGTATGTAGTTCCGGCACAAGAAGTCGCTGTGAGACCAAGCATCAAAAGCAGACCTTGCTTGTGTGTCAGCATCCGGTGCCGGAATAGCAACAACTTCTTTTAAAAACCTCGCAAGATGAAGTGTTGTGAGGTAAAACAACATCTTCTGCTGCCATGTTTTGAAGTCAGTACCGGAGAACTTCTCAGGTTTCTCGGCATGTGCAGTAGAAGCAAGGGCCGTAGGCGGCGGCGGCGGAGTAACATGTGGTGGTGGCGTAACAGGGGGCGGTGGTGGGGGCGTAACAGAGGGCTGTATGACACTGGCAGATGGATCAGTAGCCATCATACGAAATTTTGTCTTAAACTTGTTACGAAAATTTCAACCACTTGCAATCAATCAATAACCCACACGACCAAAACAACGAGCCAAGAGTTTAACTATTTATCTTTAAGACAAAATTTGTCCCGCCTAGGTGCTAACGGGAATGCGCAAAGTGTCTCCCAAGATAGAACGCTGACAACTTTGAGTAGCAGCACTGCAAACTCAAAGAACTTCGAACAGAAGTGTTTTAGGAAACTCAGACTCGAGTATGAGATATGAGAATGCAAAGAGTGAATTCGCGAGTTGGAATGAATGCAGGTGGTCCCTATTTATAGATGTTGGAATGCTGCTTCGATGAGTTGCATCATTTCAGACGCACAGGTTCAGTCGAAACGCAGGGGGTCCCTATTTATAAATGTTGGAATGCTTCTTCGATGAGTTGCATTATTCCAGATGCACAGGTTCAGTCGAAGTGGTGCACTGGTTCAGACAAGGGGCGCACTGATTCAGGCCGAAGAGATACACTGATTCAGAATGGACCCAACTCTTCAGACAGTATATTTAATTTAATTTATTTATTTTCGAAAACAAAACAATAAATAAATTATTTATTTTATCCAAAAATTAAACATGTATCAAAGAGCCCAGCCCAGCCCAGCCCAGCCGATCGGACGGCGGCGCGCGTGTTCGCTCCCCTTAACAAACATGGGTACCCCTTGGGGCCCCAACCCCTTGTCACCACTTAGGATATATATGGTGTCATTCATTCCTACATTTTACGAATGTGGGACAATGAGCATTAATCTCATTCAACCAATCCAAATTGTTCCTTAACAATTTTCCAACAGTTCATAGAACACCTTACAAATAATAAAAACAAAAAATGTGGGATCCGTCAATAAATTGTATCAGGAGTGTTACTTCAGGTGTAGGATAGGCAAAACCCGTAAAAAGTATATCAAGTTGTTCACTTTATACCTTTAGAAATTTCGGTATTATTCGGGCTAAAGTAAATTAGGTTTTGTACCGATGAAATGATGCATTAATTCATTCATATGTTGAAGAATATCCCTAGCTTCATGGTTGTAATCACAGATGGATTCACTAGAATTTTAACAATCAGAGATGTAGAGTCGTATCTTGTTTCTCGACGTGCACGAACTAACTATATTTCACATTCGATATTGAATTTAAATTTTCTTGTATTATATAATTTTACAAATTTTCTTGCCGTGACGGATCGGGATTTGGAGGGATTTTAGGGAGTCTGATTTCTAGTGAAGTATCGTTATTCAGTCGTGCTTCCACTTTCTTCCAATCTGTTTTCTCCGGCAGTTCGAGCCTCCGAACGTAGCCGTGCTCCCACCAGTGGCCGCTCTTCCACTCCCTCGGCTCTCTTTGTGGCCTCCAATATCGACCATTTATCTCTATCACTTTCCCATTTTCAACACAAACTTGAATATTGTTGCTGTGGTCTATTCCTGGTTTGAGAATTTATCATTGTTAAATTCACTTTCTGCTGGAAAAAGGAAAAAAGAAATATTATAAAAAATTATGTTACAATCAATTTGTACCTAGTTACGTCGTAGAACAAATTATATACTTAAAAATACAATATTTTCTTCATAAAATTATTTCAATAGAAAAATTGGGAAAATTTTTTTTGGTCTTTTATATTTATCGCTTTGCGATTTCAGTCCTCTATATTTACAGATTTCAGTTTTAGTCTGTTATCTTTGTTTTTTTTCCTCAATTTTAGTCTTTTTTCGATGTGGCGTTTATGTGGCACAAATGCAGTGCTGATGTGGAGCTGACGTGTGTATAGTTCCACGTAAGCATTTTCAAAGAAAAAGTACCAAAATTGCGAAAAAAAATCGAAACGTACAAGATTAAAACTGAAATATGAAAACATAGAGGACTGAAATCGCAAAGTGACAAATATACAGAACCAAAATTACAGTTGTCTCTAGAAAAATTAATGAAACTAGTTCAACATGTCAAATAGAATGAGAACATTATTATTTTCAAAAGAGAGAGAGAGAGAGAGAGAAAAGAATGAGAACATTACAATAATTATCGTGTAAATTGGCTTGGTTTGGGACTGGGCTTTGTTCTTCTAAATAGTCAAAATTTGGTCTTAATAAGTTAGTTTTTTCTATATGTATAGTTTTTTGTTACATCGTAATAATACAGAGTCATAGATAAAATTTCAATAAAAAATTTTATGAAACTAATTAATTACACACGTAAAAAAGATTGGAAACATTACAAATTGACTCAGCTGCAAGTTTTGTTTCGGGTTTTGTTTGTTTAAAGTAGTCAAAATCAGGCTAATCAGCTAGTTTTAGGTAGTGTTTGGTATTAGTTCCAAAAAATACTTTTGAGCTTGAAAATTTTGTAAAAGAAAATATCAAAAGTAATTTTTAGAATAAATCTCAAACAATAACTTAAGTTGGTTTTGTATGTACTATTAGTTTTTTCATCAAAATGTTGGCCAAAGGGGTACTAGTTACTATTAACTTTAATCGACTGCGTTTCATTTTTGGTTCTTTCTTTTGTTGGTGTTGAAGTTTAAAAAGCATGAAGTACTCACCGAGAAGTTGTGCTATCAGAACATAATCAGAATCCGTCTGGAACCATTCGACATTGTGCATGTTTGAGCAATGGGGATTGGATAACAATGCATCTGCTTCAAACTCCCATATAGGGAAAGCATCGGAGGGGTCGAAGAATTTTCCGAACAACCACGGACTGAAAAAGGATCCTGCGCCAAAGATTTTATCAACTGTCGGATTTTCTTGGCTCATCAACGCTGCGAACCCGTCTTCTTTCAACGGATGACACCATTTCTGAGGGTTCGGATCTTCGAATCGGATCTCAAGTTGCTTGGAACTAGTGGTCATTTTTAAGGTCTGAACAGAGCTTTATTATCTTCAACTATATATGCTGAAGTAAATAAGCTGGAATTCATTAATTTATATATATAATAGGACTTGCATTTAAAATATCAGAGAATAAATTCTTTGAGAATCTGTGATTGGCTGTAAAGATCAGGGAATATTTTCTTTTTGAATGTTACACATTATTAAGGAGTAGTGGTGATGAAAAGTTTAAGCAGAATGATAAGAATATGTTATCTTCCACCAAAACAGTGTGAAAGGAATTGAAAAGTGTATTTGGATCGAAATTAAGATTTTAACAGAGGTTAATCAATGATCACCATTTACCCGAACATGTGGTGTCCATGCATGCATGTATGACCAATCATGAAAATATTTTTGAGCTAATAGCGATAACTGACCGGAAGATTTGGATTTGAGATAAGGATTTGAAATTACTCCATATTTGATAAATCGATCCAAATAACTAAATAATACAGAGTATCAATAGGGATATCATTGTCTTAATCTTTTGTGGAGATTAAGCGAAGCGAATCGAGGTAAAGAAGTGTGGTTCGATACGATTTGGTTGTGGCATCGATCGCGTATCTATTTACTACGGGTTGGTGCATGTAGTATGGAAATGAATGTGCTGAAACTTTTTAGGTAGTGTTTACGACTTCTAAAAATAAATGATTATGAAATTTTTTTCCACAAATATATAGAGATTGCAAACACTCCCTTTTATATGCTATGGAAAAAAGCTACTTTAGGAAGATTAGAAATAAAGAGTACTGCTTCTTAAAACTGAACCTGACTAATTTAAATCGGGCGGGGTTCTGAGTAGAACTCAATTACGTACCCGAATAGGTACAGAATCGGGTGTGGTGTTGTATACTATTTATCAAAAACACTTGGTTTGTAAATATTATATATGTAATTTAAACAAATAAATAATAAATCCATAATAAATTAAAGTTGTAGATTAATATAATACTGGAGATGTATCTCAGCAAACTAAATTTATTATGTTAGTTACACGAAAAATGATACATAACGTGTTCGATCTTCCTAGTTGTTAATCAACTGTATAAACATCCAATACCTCAACTAATGCAATGAAAACTGCTATGGTATACTGAGGAGAGGATTCAGTGTTCCATCACTGACTAATTAATGAAGATGCAAACTCCTCTAGAACCTTAACAATCTGCGAGAACTCGGGCCTCTTGTCCGGTTTCAGACACCAACATCGTTCAATCAAAGCTTTCATCACCGGAGGACAGTCTCCGGGGACATTAGGTCTCAAGTTCTGAAAAAAAAAAGCGCATGACAGTCTTAGAAACTATACCATGGATGGGCGATAATTCGAATGCCCATAACTAGAAACATGGAAAACATGGAGGAATAAAATATACCTTGATGGCTACGGCGAATGCAGCTTGTATTGGTGTCATGTCCTTGAAGGGGATGTTTCTGGCCAAAAGTTCCCATAAAACAAGCCCAAACGCATAGACGTCCACCTTCCGGCCGTACTTGTGCTGTTTGATCATCTCTGGAGCCATCCAACGGTACGTCCCTACAGCCGGATGCCCTGAACAATGTGCCTCCTCACAGGCTATGCCGAAATCTGAAACTTTGAGGTGGAAATCATTGGTGACGAGTATGTTTTCCGGTTTGAGATCTCGGTGAACAATGCGGTTGGAGTGAATATATTCCATTCCTCTGGCAATGTCCAAAGCCATTGAGATCACCTTCTGTATAGGAATAGATTCGTGCTTGCGCTTCTGCAAGAAAAGTCTTAAAGAGCCTTCCCTCAAGTACTCTGTCACAATGCAAAAGCCTGATGGTTTGCAACACGCTCCCACGAACTGCAGCACAGAGATTATGATTTGTAAGGGAAACAAGAAATCTCCTAGCTAGCTGGCTCAGTGTTTATATATGTTCAAGTAACGTACGTTCGAAAATGCATGTTACCTTTATAACATTTTCATGGCGAAGACGTGACAGAAAACTCGTCTCCTTGGTGAACTGATCCTCCAACAAAGCACCACCGAGGGATCCATTTTCATCATCAATATCTGGTAGCCTGATTACCTTTACGGCAACAGGTTCATCCTCGTAAATCCCTCGATAAAGCTGGCATGATGATCCATGATCAAACCATTGTCCCAGGAATAACTTGGAAAGATCGATCATATTCTCATCAACAGAGGCGACTTTCTTGCCCCTGTTAGCCCATGTGGACTCCTTGCAACTCTTAGACTTGCCGCGAAATTTCAGCGACGTGATGATGATCGAGTGCTTAATGGAACCAGTTATGATATCCGATATTCTTGAAACGAGTTGGTCTAATGTTTGAGACCTTGTTTCTTTATGGAGTAACTTCATGTGCTGCGTCGGGGACTGATTCGAGGCATCAAAATCGACGGTTGAGGCGATTTGGTCGATTTCAACGCAGTTTGGCTGGTCTATTCTTGAATCAACAGGCCTAGATTTAGAGTCGTCAAAACGGTGATAAACGGTACGAGGGAATCTAGTTCTTCGGATTAAAGAACTTGGCTCTTCCTCCATGTTTCCTCGATCGATGTTCCTGAAATAATAATTAATTAATTCTTTCGATCAACACAAAACAAACAAACCATACAAGTCCACATTCTCGAAACAAAAATAGAAAATAACATGATATTCATGGAGTACCAAAACTGATACCACGTCTTACGGTTCTTGGAAAAAACAATATAATAGAACGTACCCTTGATCTTTTTCTTTCTTCCTTGGCAGAGAAACAAGAATATATTATCGTATTCGTATATGAACAATATTATTAATTACAGTGCCCTTACCTTATTTATAAAGTGGGAATTCAAGTTCTAGTAGAGTTTGGATTAATGAAGAATTTTAAAAGTGAATCTTGAATGCAATCGGATCAGGTGGATTCAGATAGGGAGAGAGCTCTAATATATATCATGGGAACTCAGATACGCGGGCCTTTCGTTTTTGTATCTAATAATTTATATTTATCTTATTTGACTATTTGATTTTAATAAAATAAAATACTTTATACGGGGGAGGTACGTAAAATAAATATATTTTTAACCTTTTTTTTTTTACTTTTATTTAGTTTAATGACACAAGATTTGTTTTTAAATTTTAGTAAATTTTATTTTACTTATATTTTGCGTTCTTAATATTTGTATTCTGTTGCTTATAGATAGGTATGAATGACAAAAATTTTGGTCAAACCGGAAAATTTGAATGAATTGACTCCCATTCGAAAATTTAATTTATTTAATTTGAAAATTCGGTTTTTATATATGAAAAATCGATTGTTTTGATTCAGTTTCAGTTACCTTTATTAAAACCGAAATACAACTTTTTTTTGGCAAAATATAATGGACTAGTCTAACAGTGCCTCCAAATTATATTTGGAGTTGCGCTTCTTGATCACAAAAGTTATAAATAATACCGAAAATTGTAAAACCAAACCGCATGGTTTTGAATAGTTTGCGTGGACCGGGCACGGCTTAAATTGGTTTTAAGTTCACAAAACCAAAAAAAATTGGTTTGGTTCATATTTTGAATAAAAATAGATCAAATCAACAGTTTATTTATAAATATATATAATATTTCTTTTAACTTTAATTTATTGTATAGAAATATTTTATTTTATTTGATTTTTAGTTTTTGTTCTATTATAACTGAGCTTTGTAAATAGTATAATTACATTGAGAATTTTTTTTCTCACTACTCCAAATAAAATAACAACCACCATTCAAGATTGTTATTAAGAATTTTGTAACCTACATGAGTTTTGACCTTAAACTTCCAGAAACAAGTTTAGTGCATCATTCATACAAGGTTTTGTAAATGAATGATTTTATTGATCACAAGAAAGTATATATACAACAATATTGATAACATATAAAGATTAGATAAGTCTAAATAAACTTCTAATATAAACACAGATATATAAGGATAAAATTAAAACAAATCACTAAGAATATCACGAAGGATATCTGTACAGATAATAGCTAATAGGCCCCCTCAAGATGGAGATTCTGGAGAAATGTCAATCTTGAAAATTAAGTTGCGAAGGCGGGTGCTGGATAATGGCATGGTCAGCGCATCAGCAAGCTGATCAACAGAAGACACATGAGAGACCCGTAACTTGCGATGCTAAACTAGCTTCCGGACAAAATGATAATCCAATGCAATATGCTTCATGCGAGAATGAAAGAAGGGATTGACACACACATAAATAGCACCAATGTTTTCACTATACAAGGCTGGCGTAGATGGAAGGGAGACACCAAGTTCGCCAAGTAAATAGCAGATCCAAGAAATTTCAGCAGCTCCAGATGCGACAGCCCGATATTCGGCTTCGGTGGAGGATCGAGCAATTGAATTTTGTTTTTGGAGCTCCAAGAGATCGGATTTGGCCCAAATAAGATAACATAGGCCTCCGTGGAACAACGATCGTCCGAATTTCCTCCCCAATCAGCATCGATGAAGCTATGAAGAGGAGGGGCAGAGCTCGGACGAAGGTGCAGACCATAATCAAGAGTCCCATTAATGTAACGAAGCAAACACTTGACGGCACCCTAGTGAAGCTTAGAAGGAGAATGCATAAACCGGGAGAGACAATTGACAGCAAAGGCAAAATCCGGGCGAGTAACAAGTAAATACTGAAGGCTACCCACCGCCTGCCTGTAGCGAGTAGCATCAGTGGGAGGAACACCATCATGAAGTGATAAAGAGCCAGTAGCGGCTAGAGGCGTGCTCACCGATTTGGAGTTCTACATATTGAGCGAACGAGAAGATCCAAAGAATATTGTTTCTAAGAGAGAATAATCTCATGAAGATGAGAGAACTTCAACCCCGAGAAAATACGAGAGAGTGCCCAAGTATTTAACAGAGTGCCGAGAGTTCAGTTTCGTGATGATGTCATTAACAAGAGGCAAGTGAATACCAATAATAATCAAATCATTCACATTGACTAAAAAGTACACAGTATGCTCCGCTCGACGATAAATGAAGAGAGATGCATTGGGACGGGAGCTGTGAAAAGCAAGCTGAAGCAAGAAAGTCCGGAGCTCCTGAAACCATGCCCGTGGGGCCTGCTTAAGACTATAGACGGCCTTTTTCAATTTACAAACATAAGAGAGAAAGTTCTTGTCGACAAAGCCTGGGGGCTAAGCCATAAAAATCTCTTCGTTGAGAGAACCCAAAAGCAAAGAATTATTCACATCAATTTGATGTAAGTGCCAGCCTCGTTGAAAAGCAAGAGACGGTACAAGACGGATAGTGACATGCTTAACCACATGACTGAAAGTGACATAGAAATCAATTCCAGGGGGTTGATGAAAGCCCTTGGCAACCAAATGATTTTTATGACGGTCAACGGAGCCATAAGATTTGCGTTTAATACAAAACACCCACATGAAGCCAACCAAATTCTGAGAGTGGTGAGGAGTAATAAGGCCCCAAGTGCCATTACGGAAAAGATCATCGAATTTAGAGGACATGGTGTAAGGCCCGAAAATATTAAGTTATTAATTATAGAATTTGAGATTTAAATTCTATAATATGGGAAAATATTAATTGAAGTATTTATGAAAATTAGAGATTTAATTTTCGAGCCAAAAATATTTATTTTGAGAATTTACGGATTTTGAAAATTAAATTCCGGAATTATTAAATTAAAAGAATAAAATATTTAGATTAAATATTTATGGGATTTAAGATTAAATTTCGAGATTCAAGAATTAAAGAGGATTTAATTTGACGATACAACCCGATCAGGGGTTGTTTTGCAAATATTAAAGTTTCAAGGGCTAAAGTGCAATTTATCTTTTTAATTTTAATTCAAGAATATTTAATTTGAGAATTTTGGAGTTTAAAATTAAATTATAATATTCTGAAATTAAGTAGGATTGAAATTAAATTAAAAAGATTGGCCGAGGACTAAATTACAATTATTAAGAAGTTCAGGGACCGAAATGAAATTTTCCTCCAAGTTGAATTCCACATGGCATGTATATAGCTATATGTACGTGTAGAATTTGGAAAGGGATCAGAAATTTTCAGCCAAAGAACCGAGAGGAGGAAGAGAAGGGTTCCAAGTTATTTTTCTTCATTTCAATTCCTATTAAAATCAATCCGCCAGGTAGAATTCAAAACTGATCGTATATTCGCTATCACGACTTCGAGTGCTACGTTTTGACGTAAGTTTTAAGAAGTTTTTCGATGTTTGAATTTTATGATATTGTTAGAATTAGGATTTTATTGGATAAATATGTTCTAGTATATACGACGATAGCATATCTAAGACGGATTGAGAAAATATCTTCGTTTGAACGTGTTTATGATTTTTAGAAGAATTTTCATAAATCTGAATTTATGGGCTGTTGGATTTCGAGATTTTGATGATGAATTGAGATTGATATTGAGTTAAGATCATTGTTATAATGATGTTTGAGCTTTTGGAATTACCGGTTTTGAATCGTTACGCTGCTGGTTTGAGTTTTGATTGATTAATCCAGATTTGAGATTTTTACCCTTAAATAAGATTGAAATGAAAATGAAAGATGATAGTTGAGATAATATAACTTCATTTCACATTTGAAGTAAAGTATATCGAATTCGAATCGATGAATTCGAGTTTTAAGTGTTTGAAGTTGAATCAAGAATTGATTTAGTCTCGAGCTATAGATTGCAATTTATATTATTTTCCAGCCTATGTTCGAGATTCTCATGTTTCTATTATGCTGGTTTATCGATGATATAAATGTTGATATGCGTTGGTTTAAGTAAAGAGGATTAGTTTTATTATTATATCAAAACCCGATTGAAGAACGGATGCCGTACGAAATTGTTATGAATTGTCAGAATTGTCTTTGATCCTATGCCTACTGATGTAGCTGATATATGATATATTCTTGCTGGTATGAGATGTTTATGAGTTAGATATGATTGTTAGAATTGTTGAAAATGAGTTACGATTGCCGACTTTTAACTGTTATGCCGTTAAGTCAAGAATTGGCAAGTGTTTGAGTTGAGATTGATTGAGCTGAATTGAGTTGAGTCATTGCTGATTTATGTAGCTTGAATATGCTTTATTTCAGATTTGTATTGAAGTACTTCGAGCTCGCGAAGATCAGCATCGAACCGAGATAGAATTAGCCAAGGTTTGTGAAGTTAAGCCTTGAAAATCAAGTAGAGTTTGAGCAGAATTTTGATAGCTTTTGGTTCTGCTACAGCTTGTGAAGATTTGAAGAATTTGACACCACGATTGACAAGTATAAGACGACATCGAGAGTCAGAGGTTTGAAACTCAAGAATGAAGCTTCTTGAGTTGTCCCGATAAACCACATATGTGTTGCTCTTCATTATTGATTTAGAATTTGATGTTGTAGATCATCTCAGGTAGTGGATCTTTATTTGAGTTATATATGATATGAAGAAAATTGAATTGATTCTTTTGCCAAGGTCAGATGGACTTTATTTTCGAGTCAGACGACTACGATAGATGGATATCCATGTCAAGATCGTATACGAATCTTGATGGCATTGATTTATTATGAATCAATTCCTTAGCGCGCTATATAAATCTTTTGATTTGAAGTATGATTTGAATTATTGATTTGAAGCTTTGATTTGAAGTATTTAGAGTTGAATTGATATGAACTGTTATGTATATGTCTTTTATACTGGAAATTATATTTTCACCGAAGTTATTCGGGTGTTGTTTTGTTTTGTATGTGTGCATTACAACAGGTGGGGCAGAAGCTAGCCAGAGAGAACATGGATAGCTTGAGAGAAACAGTCTTAGCACGTGGTGACTCGGGTTTATGATTAGCAAGATACTATGTGGTATGGATCTTACCAAACATGTATAGAGTATAAGAGAATTGTATATGTTTTGATTTGTCAAATACTTGTTATACATGAGATTTCCATGTATTTTAGATGATTAGATTGGACGTTGAATACATGTATTTGATTAGATGATTGTTGGACTTGATATGACTTATCTAGGTTCAGCTTTGAGTTTAGAAATATTGATTTTGAAGTGTTTGGAATTGTTTTGACAGCACAAAGTAGGAGTTGAATTCTGCAGATTTGTTGCACAGAGATGGCCGCTTAATCGGTCGAATTTAACTGATCGAGCGAGACCATTTTTGATTCAAACCCGAGACTCTGGGTTTTATGACCGCTTGATCGGTTATTTTTGACCGCTCGAGCGAAGTTCAAATTTTTTTTAAAAAAAAATTTCCTTTGGGTTTTGCCTTGATTATTTTTAATTAAGTATGATTAATTATCTTTAATTATACTTTTTTCTAAGATGAGATTAGCAACCCGAGATCCCCATAACAGGTGGTATCAAAGCGTAAGTTTCTCGGACTTAAATAGAAGTTGAGCGGGGTAGATCGAGTCGCATGCATTTATAGTAATTGCATGATTATGCTTTACTTGAATTGATAAATTGCATGTGAGTATGATCAACATTTGCAAAAAATGTATATTTTACTGATTTATGATTTTATACAATCTTATCAATTCTGTGTAAGGTTTCCTCGGGTGACGTAAGCACCCAGAATTGAATAGAACAGTGTTCTTTGGGTGAAGTAAGCACCCAAGACTAAACAGAACTGTATTGCTCAGCTGAAAGAAGTATCTCCGACTGAACAGAACAGTATCTCAAAGAACCAATATATGCGATTGCAGGTAGAATTTGATTCGAAGAGCTTGATTAGTTGTTTGAATCGTAAGAATATATAGATGGATGTCGCATCAGATTGATTGTATATCAACTAGAAGCACATTAATTTAAATACTGAAGATTGAGTTGCAAAATTTTCAAGACTACTACAATTCTTTGAATTGTTAATGATAAAGAAGCTCAAGATTGAGTATTTATTCATGGATTGAATTAGGAGATTATGTCTGAATAGATGTTGACGACCGAAACATTTTGTGAGAGTTCTAGACGGGGCCAAAAGAACTGAAACTGAGTGATGAGGCAGAATGAAATTGTAGACAGGCCACAACATATGAGATAATCACAACTTCAGCTACAATTTCCATTTCAGATATGGGAGTAGTTCCTTTAACTCTAGCGGACCGAGACAGATTAATCTGGGTCTGAATGCCGAGTATGCTAGTAATTATTGCACTCATTGTGGAGGGAGACATCCTAACAATCAGTAAAGAGAAGTTCTGACAGATGTGTTAGAATATGTTCTAAGCAAATCAGATTCAAGGGAAATTCGAATGAAGCACAGTTCCAGACGTATACAGACAATCAGAATGAAATTGTACCTAAAAATGAGATTGCAGGTAACAAATTTATTTTGTTTAACCTGTTCATGTTATTGGTGCAACAGATATATTGATAGCTGAACGCTTTGTTATGTCTGAACCTCTTTATTAGAAAAGAGAATCTGTGAATTGAATTGAAGAATTGAGCTATAGTTTTTGATGAAATAAAATGGAACATGATTTTGTTCGTACTTGAGACATATGTTTATGTTGCATGATAGATGATGATGCAATAAACAAGTACAGAGTAACAGAATATTGATTATAAGAAGTGATTAACCGAATAGATCAACAAGGACAGAACATGCATATGAATATGATGATACGATTTGAGATATAGAACTAAGATTCTTTTATTTTGGTTCAGCATATATTATGATTAATTACAGAAAAGTTTTGAAATACGTATATTCTATGCACTAGATTTGTTCAAGAACAAAATCAGAATTGGTAGATATGCCAATGGTTAGAATTTACAAATATGTTCCAGGTAAGATTTTCGACTTTAGTTTAAGTTGTGAACTGGAATTCAATAGCAAATTGATGAGTTTATGAATTGAATATGGTTATTGAGGTTTATAGAATGGATGACGTTATGAAAAACAGTTACAGTTGAGTCTTTTCTTTGATTTTTCTAAAGCTATTACATCAATTGGAGATATAATTTTTGAATTGTTTGAGATCGATTTTGGGTTTTTTGTTATTCACTCTCAATCGATATTGATTGGCTCTCATTCTTTATTCATAGAGCCAGAATTGATTCACTCGTTTTGAGTTATATGATGCAGGTGAGTTATTTTCACTTAGTAGAGTTTGTTATCCAGAAGATTTGATTATGGATGACCCTGATTGAGAAATTTCTCGATCTTGACTCATTTCTTTTGATTTTGAGAATTATTGATCCTTTGATGTATATTTCAGTATATATTGAGATTATTGGCTCGTAACTGATAGAAATATTAGATTACTATCCAAATTATAGGTTGATTGTGTGATTTTCAATACTTTGGGAAACAAAAATGAGGAATGAGATCGACATTCGATCAATTGATTTCAGATTTCTGTGTATTCTGGCCTGAATATTCAGACGAATGCATGACCAATCCGAATATTTTCGATTGGAAATGAGCCAGATTTGTTAAGAAGATGAAAGAAACACATAAAGTAAATCAAAGCAGTTAGAATTCAGTAGAGAATACCAGGTTGAAATATGAATTCAAGTCTCAGATCAGAGTGGATGGATCTATTGTGACTGTTTATGCGATTGTGCCAGATATTTCAAAAATAAGATATCAAATTCTAAAATAAACGTACAACAAGAAGTTCAATATTCATCCAATGGTTAATTATCAGAAGATAAAGAAAGCGGATGTGACAGAATTCGTACGTTTTAGAGCTTAAACACATAAAGAGTTTCGGTTGAAATTAAAAATCATTAACTAGATGGGTTCAGTGATAGTTTAGAAACTCCAGAATTGGACCGAGATCCCGATTTAAGGGATTATTTTATGAAACTACCAATATGAATCAGTATGTAGGATGCAAACTGTGGTAGTTCTGATCAGATTGATTTGAGTTACTGAATAAGATGACAAATATGTAATGTGGGTCATAATAGTTGTGAGATTACATAGTAAGCCAAGAATTATTGTTTCAGATTGAGACATTGGGTTTACTATTGAATTGTGATACATATATGAATAAATAGCTGTGAAGAAGTAATGATATGATGAAATTACAGAAATTATTGAAATCTATTGTCATGATAGGAACTTTAGATTTCATTAAGAGATTGTGGCATCGATTGATCAATGTTCTGAGTGGTTGGTTATATGTGATGACATTATACCATTCTCTGATCGATGGATTGTCTGAGTTGCTTTTCCAGATTTTGAGGATATACTTAGAACTCTAATACCTGATTCGGTATTAGTTGACTTGATGTATTGTCAATTGATTATTATGATTGCTATCGAATCAATATCGAAACAATGTTTTGATTATACGATGAGAAAGAAACCAGATTTCTTTATGTTGAAATGATATTTTAGAAGTATCAGATATCCGATTAGATTTTATTTGAGAAACACAGAGAATGTGAGTATGAATCTGTATAAAATTAGAACAGAGCAGAATAAACAGAGTTAGCAAATGAATGATAAATATAACTTTTGAAGCTGTAACTGATTGGTCAGAGAGAAAGTTATTTCTGAATGATCATTTGATTCTTACTAGAAGAAAAACAATGTATGATATACAAATTCAGAATGTGAATGTTGGATATAGATCTTGAAGCGATGAACAGAATGACAGTGTAGACTTGATATATGTTCTGAGCAGAGCATAGAACGATATAGAAAAGCTGAATTTCACTGTATGAGATTTCAAACAGAGTTAGTGATTTCAGTGAAAGAATTATTCTGTCCAGTGTGATATGATGGATCAGATTTTCTCCAAGTATGTTAGATTTTTCCTAGGTACTTTAATCAGATGAAGTTGATATTGAAAAGATTTTGAGCTAATTAAATCGAATATTCGACAGATCCTTATTGGAGAGAAAAACAGCTCAGAGAGATTTTTTTCAGTTAATGAAAATACAGAATAGATGCAGAATAGAAGAGATGACCTGACAAGAGATTAAGAGATGAGATATGAAGTTAAGAATTATATGATTGAATTGAGAATCACTTCAGATAATCATTGGGTCTATCAGATTTGATATTCAGATTGAATGCGATTTCGAGGACGAAATCATTCCTTAGAGGGGAGGAATTGTAAGGCCTGAAAATATTAAGTTATTAATTATGGAATTTGATATTTAAATTCTATAATATGGGAAAATACTAATTGAAGTATTTATGGAAATTAGAGATTTAATTTCCGAGCCGAAAATATTTAATTTGAGAATTTACGGATTTTGAGAATTAAATTCCGGGATTCTTAAATTAAAAGAATTAAATATTTGAATTAAATATTTATGGGATTTAAGATTAAATTCCGAGATTCGAGAATTAAAGAGGATTTAATTTGACGATACAACCCGTTCAGGGGTTGTTTTGCAAATATTGAAGTTTCAAGGGCTAAAGTGTAATTTATCTTTTTAATTTTAATCCAAGAATATTTAATTTGAGAATTTTAGAGTTTAGAATTAAATTATAATATTCTGAAATTAATTAGAATTAAAATTGTATTAAAAAGATTGGCCGATTACTAAATTACAATTATTAAGAAGTTCAGGGATCGAAATGCAATTTTCCTCCAAGTTGAAGTCCACATGGCATGTATGCAGCTATATGTATGTGTAGAATTTGGAAAGGTATCAGAAATGTTCAGCCAATGAACCGAGAGTAGGAAGAGAAGGGTTCCAAGTTATTTTTCTTCATTTCAATTCCTATTAAAATCAATCCGCCCGGTAGAAATCAAAACTGATCGTATTCGCGATAATGATTCGAGTGCGCTACGTTTTGACGTAAGTTTTAAGAAGTTATTCGATGTTTGAATTTTATGGTATTGTTAGAATTAGGATTTGATTGGATAAATATGTTCTAGTATATACGACGATAGCATATCTAAGACGGATTGAGAAAATATCTTCGTTTGAACGTGTTTATGATTTTTAGAAGAATTTTCATAAATTTGAATTTATGGGTTGTTGGATTTCGAGATTTTGATGATGAATTGAGATTGATATTGAGTTAAGATCATTGTTATAATGATGTTTGAGCTTTTGGAATTACCGGTTTTGAATCGTTACGCCGCCGGTTTGAGTTTTGATTGATTAATCCAGATTTGAGATTGTTTACCCTTAAATAAGATTGAAATGAGAATTAAAGATGATAGTTGAGATAATATAACTTCATTTCACATTTTAAATAAAGGATATCGAATTCGAATCGATGAATTCGAGTTTTAAGTGTTTGAAGTTGAATCAAAAATTGATTTAGTCTCGAGCTGTAGATTGTATTTTATATTATTTTTCAGCCTATGTTCGAGATTCTCATGCTTCTAATATGCTGGTTTATCGATGATATAAATGTTGATATGCGTTGGTTTAAGTGAAGAGGATTAGTTTTATTGTTATATCGAAACCGGATTGAAGAACGGATGTCGTACAAAATTGTTATGAATTGTCAGAATTGTCTTTGATCCTATGCCTACTGATGTAGCTGATATATGATGTATTCTTGCTAGTATGAGATGTTTATGAGTTAGATGTGATTGTTAGAATTGTTGGAAATGAGTTACGGTTGCCGACTTTTAACCTTTATGTCGTTAAGTCAAGAATTGGCAAGTGTTTGAGTTGAGATTGATTGAGCTGAATTGAATTCAGTCATTGCTGATTTATGTAGCTTGAATATGCTTTATTTCAGATTTGTATTGAAGTACTTTGAGTTCGCGAAGATCAGCATCGAACAGAGATAGAATTAGCCAAGGTTTGTGACGTTAAGCCTTGAAGATCAAGTAGAGTTTGAGCAGAATTTTGATAGCTTTTGGTTCTGCTACAACTTGTGAAGATTTGAAGAATTTGACACCACGATTGGCAGGTATAAGACGACATCGAGAGTCAGGGGTTTGAAATTCAAGAATGAAGCTTCTTGAATTATCCCGATAAACCACATACTTGTTGCTCTTTATTTTTTATTTAGAATTTGATGTTGTCGATCCATCTCAAGTAGTGGATCTTTATTTGAGTTATATATGATATGAAGAAAATTGAATTGATTCTTTTGCCAAGGTCAGATGGACTATGTATATGTCTTTTATACTGGGAATTATATTCTCACCGAAGTTATTCGGGTGTTGTTTTGTTTTGTATGTGTGCATTACAACAGGTGGGGTAGAAGCTAGCCAGAGAGAACATGGATAGCTTTAGAGAAAGAGTCTTAGCACGTGGTGACTCGGGTTTATGATTAGCAAAATACTATGTGGTATAGATCTTACCAAACATGTTTAGAGTATAAGAGAATTGTATATGTTTTGATTTGTCAAATACTTGTTATACATGAGATTTCCATGTATTTTAGATGATTAGATTGGAAGTTGAATACATGTATTTGATTAGATGATTGTTGGACTTGATATGACTTATCTTGGTTCTGCTTTGAGTTTAGAAATATTGATTTTGAAGTGTTTGGAATTGTTTTGACAACACAAAGTAGGAGTTGAATTTTGCAGATTTGTTGCACAGGGATGGCCGCTCGATCGGTCGAATTTAACCGATCGAGCGAGGCCATTTTTGATTCAAAACCGAGACTCTAGGTTTTATGACTGCTCGATCGATCATTTTTGACCAATCGAGCGAATTTCAAATTTAAAAAAAAAATTCCTTTGGGTTTTGCCTTGATTATTCTTTTATTATGTATGATTAATTATCTTTAATTATACTTTGCCCTAAGATGAGATTAGCAACCCGAGGTCCCCACAAAAGATGGTATCAAAGCGTAAATTTCTCGGACTTAGATAGAAGTTGAGTGGGGTAGATCGAGTCGCATGCATTTATAGTAATTGCATGATTATGCTTTACTTGAATTGATAAATTGCATGTGAGTATGATCTACGTTTGCAAGAAATGCATATTTTACTGATTTATGATTTTATAAAATCTTATCGATTCTGTGTAAGGTTTCCCCGGGTGACGTAAGCACCCAGAATTGAATAGAACAGTGTTCTTCGGGGGAATTAAACACCCCAGACTGAACAGAACTATATTGCTCAGCTGAAAGAAGTATCTCCAACTGAACAGAACAGTATCTCAAAGAACCAATATATGCGATTGCAGGTAGAATTTGATTCGAAGAGCTTGATTAGTTGTTTGAATCGTAAGAATATATAGATGGATGTCGCATCAGATTGATTGTATACCAACTAGAAGCATAGTAATTTAAATACTGAAGAATGAGTTGCGAAATTTTCAAGACTACTACAATTCTTTGAATTGTTAATGATAAAGAAGCTCAAGATTGAGTATTTATTCATGGCTTGAATTAGGAGATTATGTTTGAATAGATGTTGACGACCGAAACATTTGGTGAAAGTCCTAGACGGGGCCAAAAGAACTGAAACTGAGTGATGAGGAAGAATGAAATTGTAGACTGGCCACAACATATGAGATAATCACAACTTCAGCTACAATTTCCATTTCAGATATGGGAGTAGTTCCTTTAACTCTAGCGGACCGAGACAAATTAATCTGGGTCTGAATGCCAATTATGCTAGTATTTATTGCACTCATTGTGGAGGGAGACATCCGAACAATCAGTACAGAGAATTTCTGACAGATGTGTTAGAATATGTTCTAAGCAAATCAGATTCAAGGGAAATTCGAATGAAGCACAGTAACAGATGTATACAGACGATCGGAATGAAATTGCACTTGAAAATGAGATTGCAAGTAACAGATTTATTTTGTTTAACCTGTTTATGTTATTGGTGCAAGAGATATATTGATAGCTGAACGCTTTGTTATGTTTGAACCTCTTTATTAGAAAAGAGAATCTGTGAATTGAATTGAAGAATTGAGCTACAGTTTTTGATGAAATGAAATGGAACATGATTTTGTTCTTACTTGAGACATATGTTTATGTTGCATGATAGATGATGATGCAATAAACAAGTACAGAGTAACAGAAGATTGATTATAAGAAGTGATTAAGCGAATAGATCAACAAGAACAGAACGTGCATATGAATATAATGATATGATTTGGGATATAGAACTAAGATTATTTTATTTCGGTTCAGCATATATTATGATTAATTACAGAAAAGTTTCGAAATACGTATATTCTATGCACTAGATTTGTTCAAGAACAAAACCAGAATTGGTAGATATGCCAATGGTTAGAAATAACAAATATTTTCCAGGTAAGATTTTCGACTTTAGTTTAAGTTGTGAACTGGAATTCAATAGCGAATTGATGAGTTTATGAATTAAATATGGTTATTGAGGTTTATAGAATGGATAACGTTATGAAAAACAGTTACAGTTGAGTATTTTCTTTGATTGTGCTGAAGCTATTACATCAATTGGAGATATAATTCTTGAATTGTATGAGATCGATTTTGGGGTTTTTTTTATTCACCCTCAATCGATATTGATTGGCTCTCATTCTTTATTCATAGAGCCAGAATCGATTCACTCGTTTTGAGTTATATGATGCAGGTGAGTTGTTTCCACTTAGCAGAGTTTGTTATCCAGAAGATTTGATTATGGATGACCCTGATTGAGAGATTTTTCGATCTTGACTCATTTCTTTTGATTTTGAGAATTATTGATCATTTGATGGATATTTCAGTATATATTGAGATTATAGGCTCGTAAATGATAGAAATATTAGATTACTATCCAAATTTTAGGTTGATTGTGTGATTTTCAATACTTTGGGAAACAAAAATGAGGAATGAGATCGACATTCGATCAATTGATTTCAGATTTCTATGTATTCTGGCCTGAATATTCAGACGAATGCATAAGCAATCCGAATTATTTTCGATTGAAAATGAGCCAGATTTGTTAAAAAGATGAAAGAAACACAGAAAGTAAATCAAAGCAGTTAGAATTCGGTAGAGAATGCCAGGTTGAAATATGAATTCAAGTCTCAGATTAGAGTGGATGGATTCTATTGTGACTGTTTATGTGATTGTACCAGATATTTCAAAAATAAGATATCAAATTCTGAAAGAAACGCACAACAAGAAGTTCAATATTCATCCAATGGTTAATTATCAGAAGATAAAGAAAGCGGATGTGACAAAATTCGTACGTTTAAGAGCTTAAACACTTAAAGAGTTTCGGTTGAAATTGAAAATCATTGACTAGATGGGTTCAGTGACAGTTTAGAAACTCAGAATTGGACTGAGATCCTGATTTAAGGGATTATTTTACGAAACTACCAATATGAATCAGTATGTAGGATGCAAACTGTGGTAGTTCTGATCAGATTGATTTGAGTTACTGAATAAGATGACAAATATGTAATGTGGGTCATAATAGTTGTGAGATTACATAGTAAGCCAAGAATTATTGTTTCAGATTGAGACATTGGGTTTACTATTGAATTGTGATACATATATGAATAAATAGCTGTGAAGAAGTAATGATATGATGAAATTACAGAAATTATTGAAATCTATTGTCATGATAGGAACTTTAGATTTCATTAAGAGATTGTGGCATCGATTGATCAATGTTCTGAGTGGTTGGTTATATGTGATGACATTATACCATTCTCTGATCGATGGATTGTCTGAGTTGCTTTTCCAGATTTTGAGGATATACTTAGAACTCTAATACCTGATTCGGTATTAGTTGACTTGATGTATTGTCAATTGATTATTATGATTGCTATCGAATCAATATCGAAACAATGTTTTGATTATACGATGAGAAAGAAACCAGATTTCTTTATGTTGAAATGATATTTTAGAAGTATCAGATATCCGATTAGATTTTATTTGAGAAACACAGAGAATGTGAGTATGAATCTGTATAAAATGAGAACAGAGCAGAATAAACAGAGTTAGAAAATGAATGATAAATATTGTAGTAGCCCGTACCAGAAATCAGTGATTAAGTGTTAATCAATTCATTAATCTTACTAGTTAAGAGTAAACGTGATTAAGGGAACTCTTAATGGGTTAACGGAGTCCGGAATTGGATTCAGAACACTTGAAAATGGTTTGAGGGTCATCGAGTCCGGAGGCTCCGAAGTCAAGGTTCGGACGGTCCGAAGTCAGGGTTCGGACGATCCGAAGAGTGGTTCGGACGCTCCGAACGTGCTGCCGACAGTCATCATGGATGACATCATCATGCTGACGTAAGCAATGACATAATATCGGGTTCGGACGACCCGAAGCGCAGTTCGGACGACCCGAAGTCCAGTTCGGACGATCCGAACTCCATCTATAAATAGGGGGTGCCGAGCTCATTTTTGAAGTGCACCAATCACCTCTTCTCTCTCGATTCCTTAGCCTTCTAACTCAGATTTAGGGAATTCTAGGCGTCCCATCGGGAATTCGGAAGTGGCATAGCGATCCAGGCGTCGTAGCGGAGCTGTGGCCTAGTTTTGAGGCAATCGACAGCTAAGGGCTAACGACAGACGAAGGTATAGCTTTTGCTTCCTAAAAATATTTAGGAGTATGCTTTAGCTTAGTTAAGGCTTTTAGAGCGCTATAATGATAGTAGTATCATTTGGCAGTGTAGAGCAGACTATAGGCGTGAACCTAGAGTTGGTAGAGCTTGCACTGAGTTGAGGTACGAAAGTACTGTTCGAGATATCCTGACTGAGTATGCATGTATTATGTGACTGCATGATTTATATGTCATTGATTTATGCTGCATTTATTTGCATACTGAGCTATCTCCTTCGAGATATCTGTTAGTATGGTTTTTTCCTATCCTGTTAGTGGTTGGACTTCCATCGATTTGGGTCCGGCATATCCACTGGTATTATGGTATGAGAGCCACCTCCTGAAGCGACGGGACAGCGTGCTACATACCAGGGCCCGGTCTGTCTCTGTTATCTGATCCTTGACCTCAAGTTTATAGGGAGTTCACTTTGCATGCCTAAGTTCTGTTTAGTAGGTGATCCAGGTAAGGGTCACTACATTTATGGTATCAGAGCATGCAAAGTATTCATGGGATTTAGATTCTACATAAATATAACCGTTAGGTTAATTTTGTAGATGGCAGATCGTGACGATCAGAGTTCTCATGGCAGTATTGGTGGGCGTTGGGGTGATGCCGACCGGGAGCCTCGTCGGGAACGCCGCCATCGTCATCGAGATGAGGACCGTTTCAGTGTACGTCGATTCTTGCAGATGGGGCCTAAGCCCTTGGTTGGAGGTGAGTCTCCGGAGGATGCGGAGAACTGGTTAGACCGCATGGAGACGACTTTTCAGACTTTCCAATGCACCGAGGAGCAGAAGATGGAGACCCTGGGATATCTTCTGGATGGACGTGCGCGCAGGTGGTGGAGGTTTACTTCTGCACCTTTTGTTGCAGCGAGAGGAGTGGCCACCTGGGCCGAGTTCGCACAGCTTTTCAGAAGCTGTATTTTCCTTCTGCACTCCGTCAGTCAAAGGCAGGCGAGCTACTGAGTCTACGACAGGGAGCCATGTCTATTGATGAGTATCAGCAGAAGTTCTTTGATCTGCTATCCTATTTCCCAGAGATTGCTGACAGCTCTGGGATGAAGTATAATCTGTTCCTTTAGGGCCTTAACCCTGAGATCCATGACCGTCTGGCGGTTGGCGACGACATGTCCTACGAGGGTTTGGTGAGCCGTTGTCACCAGGCGGAGGACAGCATTCGGCGAAACAGGTCTTTCTTTCAGTCGAGACCTGCTAGTTCTTTGGGTCCCCGTGCCCAATCTTTCAAGAAGTCTGGATCTACTTCTTCTTCCTCTGGCTCTGCTGGTGTTGTCCGTTTCGGTAAGAAGGACAAGTGTGATCACTGTGGGAAGAACCATCCATCCAACAAATTCCTTAGAGCTTCTGGAGCTTGTTTCCATTGTGGAGAGACTGGTCATATCCGGAGGGATTGTCCACTATCCGGGGGAGGCGGTTCTGGTTCTGGTTCAGGATCTGGTTCTCAGGCCACCGTTCAGCAGAGGTCGCAGGGACAGCCTGCTGGGAGTTCTCATTTGAGGCCACGAGCTTCTGGCCAGGTATTTGCCTTGAGGCATGATCAGGCAGTGGAGGAGAATGAGAAAGTCATCGCAGGTATATTTTTGTTTTATGGTATACCTGCTCTTGTACTTATTGACACTGGTGCATCTCATTCCTTCATTTCTGCACGTTTTGTTAAGAGGCATAAGTTACCATGCATTGCACTAGATGTAGTGATGTCTGTTTCTACTCCGACGGACCAATCTGCTTTGGCTAAGCGTCTAGTGATGGGTTGCCCTTTAGAGTTCGAAGGGAACATTCTGTTAGCGAATCTCATGGTTCTTGCGATGGACGACTTTTATTGCATTCTGGGAATATATATGTTGACTACCTATCCAGCTTCAGTGGACTGCTATCAGAGATTAGTACGCTTTCATTCGAAAGGGAGTAAGAGATGGTTTTTCTGTGGAGAGGGAGCGCGACCCCGATGCCTTTGGTATTAGCTTTGAGAGCCTGTCGAGCTCTAGAGTCTGGCGGGGAAGGCTACCTTATCTATGCAGTTGATTTGTTCGCTGAGAGCATTGGGATAGAGAGTATTCCTGTTGTAGATGAATTCCCAGATGTTTTTCCTGATGAGATTCTGGGTTTTCCTCCTGCTAGGAAAGTCGAGTTTGGCATAGAGTTGATGCCGGATACTTCGCCTATTTCTCGAGCACCGTATCATCTGGCTCCGTCAGAGATGCATGAATTGAAGAATCAGCTACAGGATCTTTTGGACAAGGGATATATTCGTCCTAGTGTATCTCCTTGGGGAGCTCCTGTTCTTTTTGTAAAAAAGAAGGATGGGTCTATGCGGTTGTGCATTGACTATCGGCAGCTGAATCGAGTCACTGTGAAGAACAAGTATCCTTTGCCTCGTATTGATGACTTGTTTGATCAGCTGCAGGGCACTTCAGTTTACTCCAAGATTGACTTGAGATCTGGGTATCATCAGTTGAGAGTCCGAGATCAGGACGTAGCCAAGACTGCATTCCGTACTCGCTATGGTCATTACGATTTCCTAGTGATGCCATTTGGTTTGACTAATGCTCCGGCTATATTCATGGATCTGATGAACCGTGTCTTCAAGGAGTATTTGGACAAGTTTGTCGTGGTTTTCATTGACAACATTCTGGTGTATTCGCGTAATACAGAAGAGCATGTTTCTCACTTGCGGTTGGTACTGCAGACTCTTCGAGATGAGCAGTTGTACGCCAAGCAGAGCAAGTGTGAGTTATGGATGGATCGAGTGGTCTTTTTTGGCCATATCATATCCAGGGAGGGGATTTCTGTTGATCCAAGCAAGATTGAGGCAGTGCTTAATTGGTCGCATCCAACGACGGTTGCTGAGATCCGTAGTTTTCTGGGTCTAGCAGGATATTATCATCGCTTCATTCTGAACTTCTCTCAGCTAGCTCGACCTTTGACGCAGCTTATCCGCAAGGGTTGAAAGAGTGGGTGCCCGGTTAGCCAACTTGTGGCTAAGGGCTTTTATGACTCTATGTATAAACAATCTTTGTTTAATATAATTTGCATTTATTAATGGAATTTTCTTTGTCTTTCTTCATATTGTTATATTGTGATATACTATTGATGTTTTGATAAAGACCTTGAATATACTATAGTGTAAGTAAGATGAGATAGTGAATAAAGAGAGATCACTATTATGAAACACATCTTATAGTCACTGTATATTCTAAACAGTTCCTAGTCAATTGAGCCGTCCGCTAATAAGGATAAGGATCGCTCGAGATTGAGACTAGCATTTGTGATGCCAAGTACCACGTTTCATTGGTAATGGACATGGAGATGTTCAAAGCATGCAAATGGATATTCATATGATGAATGATCGAACTACCCTATTCGAACTTTCCAAGTGGTTATCACTTATCGAGTGGATAAAGTCCGCGGTTTGGTTGTACACCATTAGTCCTTACTACTTGAAACATCATTGAGACTCTATATGCTAGTACTGTACTTTGACTCGTTTACCGACTCTATTGGGGTCATCAGGTGTCGGGATTGGCTACAGTTACGACACATATAGGAGTCGATACTTTGTTGTCAAGGATTCACCACATACTTGCGAGTGTGGATATCCTATGCGATCTGAGGAGATATTAGTGTGACGAATCTCTGGCCAGAGTACATGATGTATTTTAGGTTACTCGGTTTTCCTAGTAACACATGCGATGTCACTATTTGATCTCCAAGATGTAATGCATAGTTATCGAATCTCGAACGACTCTCGATGCACCAATGGTTGTTGATTCGATCGGGATATATGGTTGAAGGGACCGTACTGTACGCTAACCAAAATATACTGGTTCTTGCAGGCACTATCAGTGATACCTAGGGAATCATAGGGCGATGTTGCTAGACGCTCTTACCATGATTCGTTGGGCAAGTCGGAAATTGTTGTTCCGAGTCACAAGGAGTTGTGAGCCCACGGCTAGCTGTATCCCTGAACCATTGAGGGTCACACAAGTAATGGATTACTAAACCCCGTTGAGATATTTAAATTTAAAGAGTTAAATTTAATGAAAGAGAAGTTGGACTTCTTAACTAAAGGGAGTGGAATTTCCTAAAATGACATAGGGATGGGCATTTTTGGAAATCAGTGAATTCGGATTCAGAAAAATTATCTTGACTTTAAAAGGTGCAGAAATGGTTTCTGTGCACATTGGTGAAATCGATTTATAAATCGGAGTCATGATGAATTTTATATTAATTTCTATAATAACGAGCTTGGCTTGTTGGGCTTAAGTTTTGGATTATGGGCCCTAAGGAGTTAGAGTCCTAACATAATTATAACTTAATCTAGTCTAAAAATTATATATATACATATGTAGGGTTCGAAATTCTTAAGAATTCCTCCTTGAAATTTTCGAACACTACATAAATTTCTAAGGGATTTTTCGAAAATTCCCTTCTCCCTTTTGAGAAAATTCGGTCTGTGATTTTTCTGAAAAATCACTTTCTGAATTAACAGATCAAATCTGTTTATTCTCAACGATAAACATCTGATTGATTTCTAGTGCAATCAATCAGAGGGTTACTGTTTTTTGTTCGTGGACCTTATTCCGGAGATTGATCGTGAAGCCATCAGTTCCCGGGATATACAAGAAGAGCAGATTAAATTCTGTTGGTGTCCATAATCAAGCCGTTGCTTGAATAGGTAAAAATTTAATTGTGATTTTATTTTTACTTGCATAATTTAATCGTAAAGTTTTGATACCCACGATATGGAATCGTTCCATATATAAAAATAAATTTTTTAAACTTCCGCTGCACCGGGTATCAATTCTTAATTGATCTGAACACGTTATTTCCAACAGTGGTATCAGAGTCAGGTTGCTCAGATCAAACGATTAAATTAATCGATTGTACAAAATATTTGGCCTCGGTTTTTTGAAAACAAAACGAATTTTAAAATTAAAATTTTGACGGAACAGGGGCATCGGGGCAGCGCTCGGCGCTGCCCAGGGGCAGTGATTTGATCGCTGCCCAGGGCAGCGACGAAACTGCCTGCCTCCACGTGGGCAGCCCTGTCCCACGTGGAGGAGGGGGCTGCCCGAGAATGTCCCGGGCAGTCCGGGAAAAAATTAAAATTGATTTTTTAATTAAAATTTTAATATTTTGGAATTTTAGTTTTTGGTCCGATCGAGAATTATTTTTGATTGGTCCACGAGGCATCGGATCAAATTGTTTGAGTCCGAAATTTTTAAAATTGATTTTTGGATAAATTTGAATTTTTGGAAAATTTGTAAATCTTATCCGTTAAATTAGATTTTATAAAATTAATTATTTTGATACAATTGATGATAAGATATGATCTTATGAATGTATTAGATAAAATATGATTTTATCTTTTAATTATGATGTCATTGCATGTTATCCAATGTTTTATTTATTGAATTAATTATTGGATAAAAGGATGATCGATTGCCATGACCAATGTTTTACGTGTATGTTAGGTAATTTACATTTGGTTTTATTGTTGTTGGGTTTTATTAATGGGCTTGGTTTATGGCCCAAATTTTAATTGTCATTTATAATAAAAAGTGGGCTTGGTTTATGGCCCGTTCCCACCCCTTAAATATGTATCCCCTACTTGTCATCGAAATTTATTGTAAATTTGTTAGACATAGTGGGAGATAAAGATTTGAAGACAATGGTGGGCACAGCAGACGATAAAGATCGAAGAAATGTAAATGGAAGCTCAATGTAATAGGATTGCATTGCATACTTGCATATCACCTAGGATTGGACTTAGACTCGTGATTGGCAACCACGGGTCGATTAGATAATGAGATCGATTATCCTTAAATAATATATGATATTATTGATGTATGCATGTTTAGATTAAATTGTATGAATCCCGCAAGAATACATAAATTGCATGATGAGACAGATTTTCAAAAATTAAAAATCCCTCATTTTAAATATGATTTAAAATTGATATCAAGATAAACAAAAGGGAATTTAAATATTGTTTAAATATTCCTACCTTCCATCAACGATCAATGTATGAGATGCTACCCGCGGGCACGGTCCGACTCATATTATTGGGGAGGCCCGTTCAAGGAAAGCTGTACATTGGATCGACACATGTTGTAAGTTGGGTGGAACTCCCATGGGATTGGCTCATATTATTGGGGATCCACATGACGACCGTCCATCACAACTTAATATTGATGGGTCATCTTGACATGTCACATTAAACGGCGTCATATTATTGGGCCCTTATTGGACATGAGGTAAAAACATGGGGGTTGCTTTGGAAGCAATTGGGCTCTACCTTTTGAAAATTATGGTTGGCTGATATTATTCGGGACTATAGCTTGTCAATTGGACTCCATTTTCCCACTAAGGAAACAAGTTTCCCGTTTTCACTAGAGGGTAGTGAAATCGTTAAAATAATGGGAGTGAAATTCATAAAATTAAATCTCGCCATATTTTATGTCTTAGTAAATTAATTAAGCAATCATCGATTATTGTCTGTTTCATCTCAGTATATCATTATGATGAATCTTCGTAATCCACATGTTTCAATTCTCGAACAAAATAAACTTTCTGGCGCAAACTATAAGGAATGGTTCCATAAGTTAAGATTGTCCTGAGCTCGGAAAAGATTTTCTAAGTGTTAGAAAAGGCTCCTCCGAAAACAGCCCCGGCTGATGTAACTTCGGAAAGGTTGGCCGAACTAGAGAAATGGTAGGACCATGATCTCAAGGCCAAATGTTACATGCAAAGATGGACAAGTCTAAATAAGTTTGTCATCACTGCAAGAAACCCGGTTATTGAAAGCGCAACTGCAAAGAATATATATCGAGTAGTTACGAACTGCAGAGGATATATTTTATAAATGTTTCACTTAATAATACTTCTTGGGTATTGGATACCAGATGTAGATCTCACATTTGCAATAAGTTGCAGATGATGACAAGAAGTAATAGGCTAAGGATGGGTGAGACCCAGTTAAGGCTCAGGAATGGTTCCAGAGTTGAATCCAAAGCTATGGGAAACATTCGTTTAATTTTGCAAAATGATTTTAAGCTATATTTTGAGAGAGATGTTTTTTATTTGTACCAAGATTTCATTAAAACATTATTTCTATTTCTATTCTTGATAGAGAAGATCTTTCTTGCAATTTTGCGAATGAGATTTGCAATATTTACAAGAATGAATGTTTGATTTGAAATGGACAATTTAAAAACGATCTATATAACTTAAAATTAAAAGACGTTCCAGTTGATTATGTTGATAAACCGGCAACAACAAATAAAAGAAAAAACGATAGTCAAAACCCGGCAAACCTTTGGCATGCTAGGTTAGGTCATATTTCCTCAAGGAGGATGAACAAGCTAGTGGGAGAGGGCATGTTTGATATGTCTGATATTAACTCTCTACCTACTTGTGAGTCCTGCCTAAAAGGAAAAATGACTAAATCTCCTTTCAAAGGGAAGCCTGAGCATAGTCAAAATCTGTTGGATTTGTTCCATACAGATGTTTGCGGACCATTTAGTATCGGTACTAAATTTGGTCACACCTACTTCATTACCTTTACTGATGATTATTCTAGGTATGGGTATTTATATTTAATGAAATATAAGTCTGAATCAATTGAAAAGTTCAAAGAATTCAAGGCTGAAGTAGAAAACAAACAAGGTGGAAATATTAAAGCACTTCGATCGGATCGAGGTGGAGAATACTTAAGTACCGAGTTTTTGAGCTATCTAAAAGAGAATGGGATTCTCTCTCAGTGGACTCCTCCTATGAAACCTCAGCTGAATGGTGTCTCGGAGCGTCGCAATCGAACTTTGTTGGACATGGTTCGATCTATGATGAGCTTCACTGAGCTCCCACCTTCGTTTTGGGGCTATGCGCTTGAAACGGCGGTATTGTTGTTGAACAATGTCCACACTAAAGCAGTAGATAAAACTCCATACGAGTTATGGAATGGCAAAGCTCCTAAGTATTCGTACTTAAGGATTTGGGGATGTCCTGCTTACGTGAAGCAGACAGTGGGAGATAAGTTAGATAGTCGATCTACCTTATGTTATTTTGTAGGATATCCGAAGAATTCAATCGGATATTATTTCTATCATCCTTATGAGACAAAAGTGTTTGTTTCGAGGAATGCCACCTTCATGGAGAAGGAGTTCTTATTAGATAAGAAAGGCAAGATGATGGAACTCGAAGAAATTCGAGAAGAAACCGAGATACAAAATAACGACCACACACCTCAAGAACCTTCAACGGACACGCCTATATCTAGGAGATCCGAGAGGACTTCTAGACCTCCTATTCGATATGGTCTTCTTCTTGAAGGGGATCAAAGTGAACCCGACATTGGATGTGATCTAAGAAACTTCAAGGAAGCAATTTCTGATGCGGATTCTAATTTATGGCTTGAAGCTATGCAGTCGGAAATAGACTCGATGCATACAAACCAAGTTTGGTCTTTAGTAGATCCTCCCGATGGAATTTTTCCAATAGGGTGTAAATGGATCTACAAGAGAAAACTTGGGCCTGATGGTAAGGTACTTACCTACAAGGCACGATTGGTAGCAAAAGGTTATACTCAAAGATAAGGAGTTGACTATGATGAAACCTTTTCACCAGTCGAAATGTTCAAGTCCATAAGAATCCTTATTGCCATAGCAGCATGGTATGACTATGAGATATGGCGAATGGATGTGAAGACTGCATTTTTTAATGGAAACATTAAGGAAGAAATCTATATGATGCAGCCCGAGGGATACACATCCATGGGAAGCGAGCATAAGGTATGCAAGCTTCAGAGATAAATTTATGGTCTCAAACAAGAATCAAGAAGTTGGAACCAGAAATTTGATGAAACAATAAAGGACTTTGGTTTCATCAAAAACCCGGAGGAACCGTGCGTGTATAAGAAAGTAGTTAAGGATGCGGTGACGTTCTTAGTGCTTTATGTTGATGACATCCTACTCATTGGGAATGACGTAGGGATGTTGCAGTCAACAAAGATATGGTTATCAGGTAGATTCTCGTTGAAGGATTTGGGTGAGGCATCCTATATTCTAGGGATACAGATCTATAGAGATAGATCTAAGAGAATGATAGGACTCACTCAAGCAACCTACATCGACATCATATTGAAAAGGTTTTTTATGGATGAGTCCAAGAGAGGACATCTACCTATGTGTCATGGAGTTTCTCTATCCAAGTCTATGTGTCCCAAGACTGACGAAGAGATAGAGAAAATGACACACATACCATATGCGTCAGCCATAGGTAGTATTATGTATGGGATGATATCTACCAGACCGGATGTAGCCTTTGCTCTGAGTGTCACGAGCAGATATCAGGCCAACCCCGGTCAAATGCATTGGAAAGCCGTGAAGGATATTCTTAAGTACTAGAGAAGGACTAAGAATATATTCATGGTTTATGGAGGAAGAGAATTAAAATTGGAAGGCTATACCGACTCTAGCTTCCAAAGCAATGTGGATGACTCGAAGTCAACCTCTAGATTTGTATTCATGCTCAATGGCGGTGCTGTCTCTTGGAAGAGTTCCAAGCAAGACACCACAGCGGATTCCACCACTGAGGCAGAATACATTGCAGCATCAGCTTTGGTCCAGTTTTGGTGTACTGCGACAACACTGGTGCCATTGCTCAGGCAAAGGAACCAAGGTCTCATCAAAGATCCAAACACGTACTGAGGAAATACCACATCATCTGGGAGATTGTGGAAAGAGGAGACATCACTGTCGAGAGAGTGGCCTCTACAGACAATATCGCTGATCCACTTACTAAGCCCTTGCCAGGACCATTGTTTGACAAACATCGCGAAGCAATGAGATTACGTAGTATGACTAGTTGGCTTTAGGGCAAGTGGGAGATTGAAAGAGTGGGTGCCCGGTTAGCCAACTTGTGGCTAAGGGCTTTTATGACTCTATGTATAAATAATCTTTGTTTAATATAATTTACATTCATTAATGGCATTTTCTTTGTCTTTCTTCATATTGTTATATTGTGATATACTATTGATGTTTTGATAAAGACCTTGAATATACTATAGTGTAAGTAAGATGAGATAGTGAATAAAGAGAGATCACTATTATGAAACACATCTTATAGTCACTGTATATTCTAAACAGTTCCTAGTCAATTGAGCCGTCTGCTAATAAGGATAAGGATCGCTCGAGATTGAGACTAGCATTTGTGATGCCAAGTACCACGTTTCATTGGTAATGGACATGGAGATGTTCAAAGCATGCAAATGGATATTCATATGATGAATGATCAAACTACCCTATTCGGACTTTCCAAGTGGTTATCACTTATCGAGTGGATAAAGTCCGCGGTTTTGGTTGTACACCATTAGTCCTTACTACTTGAAATATCATTGAGACTCTATATGCTAGTACTGTACTTTGACTCGTTTACCGACTCTATTGGGGTCATCAGGTATCGAGATTGGGTACAGTTACGACACATACAGAGTCGATGCTTTGTTGTCAAGGATTTACCACATACTTGCGAGTGTGGATATCCTATGCGATCTGAGGAGATATTAGTGTGACGAATCTCTGGCCAGAGTACATGATGTGTTTTAGGTTACTCGGTTTTCCTAGTAACACATGCGATGTCACTATTTGATCTCCAAGATGTAATGCATAGTTATCGAATCTCGAATGACTCTCGATGCACCAATGGTTGTTGATTCGATCGGGATATATGGTTGAAGGGACCGTACTGTACGCTAACCAAAATCTATTGGTTCTTGCAGACACTATCAGTGATACCTAGGGAATCATGGGGCGATGTTTCTAGACGCTCTTACCATGATTCGTTGGGCAAGTCAAAAATTGTTGTTCCGAGTCACAAGGAGATGTGAGCCCACAGCTAGCTGTATCCCTGAACCATTGAGGGTCACACAAGTAATGGATTACTAAACCCCGTTGAGATAGTTAAATTTAAAGAGTTAAATTTAATGAAAGAGAAGTTGGACTTCTTAACTAAAGGGAGTGGAATTTCCTAAAATGACATAGGGATGAGCATTTTTGGAAATCAGTGAATTCGGATTCAGAAAAATTATCTTGACTTTAAAAGGTGCAGAAATGGTTTCTGTGCACATTGGTGAAATCGGTTTATCAATCGGAGTCATGATGAATTTTATATTAATTTCTATAATAACGGGCTTCGCTTGTTGGGCTTAAGTTATGGATTATGGACCCTAAGTAGTTAGAGTCCTAACATAATTATAACTTAATCTAGTCTAGAAATTATATATATACATATGTAGGGTTCGAAATTCTTAAGAATTCCTCCTTGCAATTTTTGAACACTACATAAATTTCTAAGGGATTTTTCGAAAATTCCCTTCTCCCTTTTGAAAAAATTCGGTCTGTGATTTTTCTAAAAAATCACTTTCTGAATTAACAAATCAAATCTGTTTATTCTCATCGATAAACATCTGATTGATTTCTAGTGAAATCAATCAGAGGGTTTCTGTTTTCTGTTCGTGGACCTTATTCCGGAGATTGATCGTGAAGTCATCGGTTCCCGGGATATACAAGAAGAGAAGATTAAATTCTGTTGGTGTCCATAATCAAGCCGTTGCTTGAATAGGTAAAAATTTAATTGTGATTTTATTTTTACTTGCATAATTTAATCGTAAAGTTTTGATACCCATGATATGGAATCGTTCCATATATAAAAATAATTTTTTTAAACTTCCGCTGCACCGGGTATCAATTCTTAATTGATCTGAACATGTTATTTCCAACAAGGGTGTGGATTTCGAGTGGTCCTCCGAGTGTGAGGAGAACTTCTGTGAGCTTCGACGACGGTTGACTTCTGCGCCAGTGTTGACATTACCGTCAGGATCTGGAGGGTATGTGGTGTACACTGATGCTTTTCTGCAGGGGTTAGGTTGTGTCCTGACTCAGAATGGGCATGTGATCGCATACTCTTCTATACAGCTGAAGCTTCACGAGGACAACTACCCAGTCCATGATTTGGAGTTAGCAGCCATTGTGTTCGCATTGAAGATCTGACGTCATTATCTGTATGTCGAGAAATTTGAGATCTTCACCGACCATAAGAGTCTCAAGTATTTGTTCACTCAAGCGGAGTTGAACATGAGGCAAAGACGTTGGATGGACTTGCTTAAGGACTATGATTGCGAGATTAAGTACCATCCGGGAGCTGCTAATCTCACTGCTGATGCTTTGAGTCGCAAGGTGCGACTATCCGCACTTCAGACTTGTTCGATGTCTAGTGTGATCAGTGACTGTTGTACTTCAGGTTATACCTTCAAGCATAAGAAAGGTATGCAGAGTATCCAGATGTTTGTGATATTATCTGAGCCAGCTTTGTATTCGCGGATTCGAGATGCTCAGATGTCTGATTCGAAGACCCAGCGTTTGGCTCGTCTAGCTAACGAGGATAGCTCGTCTGGATTTCATTATCAGTCAGATGGCTTTCTGTGTTTGTCTGGTAGACTTGTGATTCCGCAGGATGTAGAGTTGCGAGAGGAGATTTTGTCTCAGGCGCATCGCACTAAGTTGAGTATTCATCCTGAGAGCAACAAGATGTACAAGGATCTACGTACTCGTTTCTGGTGGAAGGGAATGAAACGCAGTGTTTATCAGTTTGTTTCGAGATGTTTGGTGTGTCAACAGGTCAAGGCAGAGCACCGACGACCTGGAGGATTGCTTCACAGTCTACCTATTCCTGAATGGAAATGGGAGTTTATCACAATGGACTTTGTGACCCATTTGCCGGTATCCCCGAGGAACTGTGATGCTATCTGGGTTGTGGTGGACCGACTCACCAAGTCAGCGCATTTCATTGCCTATAGCCGGGAGTACAATGTGGATCGTATGGCTCGGTTGTACATTTAGGAGATCGTTCGACTTCATGGAGTGCCTGTGAGCATTGTCAGCGATCGAGACCCCAGGTTTACTTCTAGATTCGGGGGGAGGGTTCAGCGTGCGATGGGTACTACTCTCAGTTTGAGTACTGCCTATCATCCGGAGACTGATGGTCAGTCAGAGCGCACTATCCGTACTTTGGAGGATATGCTTAGAGCGTGCGTCATGGATTTTGGTTCAGCCTGGCAGGATCATTTGCCATTGATCGAGTTCGCGTACAACAACATCTATCATACTAGCATTGGGATGACACCTTTTGAGGCGTTGTACGGGCGAATTTGTCGTACTCCAGTCTTCTGGGAAGAAGTGGGGGAGAGACAGGCTGAGGGACCGAAGTTTATCTAGCAGGCGGTAGACATTGTTTATCAGATCAAGAAACGGATTAAGACTGCACAGGATCGTCAGGCCAGCTATGCTAACACTAAGCGTAGGCCTTTGCAGTTCGATGTCGGGGAGAAAGTGTTTTTGAGAGTGTCACCTTTTCGCAAAATTCTCAGATTTGGCCTTAAGGGCAAGTTGTCTCCCAGATTTATCGGTCCGTTTGAGATCTTGGAGAGCATTGGCGATTTGGCTTATCGACTAGCTTTGCCACCGCATCTTTCCAGTATTCACGACGTGTTCCACGTATCTCTGTTGCGACGGTATGTGGCGGATAAGTCTCATATTCTGCAGTGGTCTGAGGTTCAGGTGAGCAAGGATTTGAACTATGTTGAGAAACCTATTCGTATCCTGGATTATAAGGATAAGGTTTTGCGGAACAAAGTCATTCCTCTGGTTTTAGTTCAGTGGCAGCGCCGAGTCACTGAAGAAGCTACTTGGGAGCTTGAGGACAGGATGCGTGAAGACCATCCTGAGTTGTTTTAATTTCGGTTTTAATTGTATTCAGTTGTAAACTCTGTAAGCGTTTGACTGGAATAAAGAATGTTTCTGATTTTGTTTTACATTCAGTACTTAAGATCTGTTTTCGAAGACGAAACATCTTAAGTGGGGGAGAATGTAGTAGCTCGTACCCGAAATCAGTGATTAAGTGTTAATCAATTCATTAATCCTACTAGTCAAGAGTAAACATGATTAAGGGAACTCTAAATGGGTTAACGGAGTCCGGAATTGGATTCAAAACACTTGAAAATGGTTTGAGGGTCATAGAGTTCGGAGGCTCCGAAGTCAAGGTTCGGATGGTCCGAAATCAGGGTTTGGACGATCCAAAGAGTGGTTCGGACGCTCCGAACGTGCTGCTGACAGTCGTCATGGATGACGTCATCATGCTGACATAAGCAATGACATAATATCAGGTTCGGACGACTCGAAGCCCAGTTCGGACGACCCGAACATGTTCGGACGACCCGAACATGTTCGGACGACCCAAAGTCCAGTTCGGACGATCCGAACTCCGTCTATAAATAGGGGGTGCCGAGGTCATTTTTGAAGTGCACCAATCACCTCTTCTCTCTTGATTTCTTAGCCTTCCAACTCAGATCTAGGGAATTCTAAGCATCACATCGAGAATCCGGAAGTGGCATAGCGATCCAGGCGTCGTAGCGGAGCTGTGGCCTAGTTTTGAGGCAATCGACAGCAAAGGGCTAACGACGGAAGAATGTATAGCTTTTGCTTCCTAAAAATATTTAGAAGTATGCTTTAGCTTAGTTAAGGCTTTTAGAGCGCTATAATGATAGTAGTATCATTTGGCAGTGTAGAACAGACTATAGGCGTGGACCTAGAGTTAGTAGAGCTTGCACTGAGTTGAGGTACGAAAGTACTATTCGAGATATCCTGACTGAGTATGCATGTATTATGTGACTGCATGATTTATATGTCATTGATTTATACTACATTCATTTGCATACTGAGCTATCTCCTTCGAGATGTCTGTTAGTAGGGTTTTTCCCTATCCTGTTAGTTGTTGAACTTCCATCGATTTGGGTCCGGCATATCCACTGGTATTATGGTATGGGAGCCACCTCCTGAAGCGACGGCACAGCGTGGTACATACCAGGGCCCGGTCTGTCTCTGTTATCTGATCCTTGACCTCGAGTTTATAGGGAGTTCACTTTGCATGCCTAAATTCTGTTTAGTAGGTGATCCAGGTAAGGGTCACTACAAATATAACTTTTGAAGCTGGAACTGATTGGTCAGAGAGAAAGTTATTTCTGAATGATCATTTGATTCTTACTAGAAGAAAACAATGTATGATATACAGATTCAGAATTTGAATGTTGGATATAGATCTTGAAGCGATGAACAGAATGATAGTGTAGACTTGATATATGTTCTGAGCAGAGCATAGAACGATATAGAAAAGCTGAATTTCACTGTATGAGATTTCAGACAGAGTTAGTGATTTCAGTGAAAGAATTATTCTGTCCAGCGTGATATGATGGATCAGATTTGCTCCAAGTATGTTAGATTTTTCCTAGGTACTTTAATCAGATGAAGTTGATATTGAAAAGATTTTGAGCTAAATTGAATATTCGACAGATCCTTGATTGGAGAGAAAAACAGCTCAGAGATTTTTTTTTTCAGTTAATGAAAATACAAAATAGATGCAGAATAGAAGAGATAACCTGACAAGAGATTAAGAGATGAGATATGAAGTTAAGAATTATATGATTGAATTGAGAATCACTTCAGATAATCATTGGGTCTATCAGATTTGATATTCAGATTGAATGCGATTTCGAGGACGAAATCATTCCTTAGAGGGGAAGAATTGTAAGGCCTGGAAATATTAAGTTATTAATTATGGAATTTGATATTTAAATTCTATAATATGGGAAAATACTAATTGAAGAATTTATGAAAATTAGAGATTTAATTTTCGTGCCGAAAATATTTAATTTGAGAATTTACGGATGAATTAAATTTCGGAATTCTTAAATTAAAAGAATAAAATATTTGGATTAAATATTTATGGGATTTAAGATTAAATTCCGAGATTCGAGAATTAAAGAGGATTTAATTTGACGATACAACCCGATCAGGGGTTGTTTTGCAAATATTGAAGTTTCAAGGGCTAAAGTGCAATTTATCTTTTTAATTTTAATCCAAGAATATTTAATTTGAGAATTTTGGAGTTTAGAATTAAATTATAATATTCTGAAATTAATTAGGATTGAAATTGAATTAAAAAGATTGATCGACGACTAAATTGCAATTATAAAGAAGTTCAGGGACCGAAATGCAATTTTCCTCCAAGTTGAATTCCACATGGCATGTATACAGATATATGTACGTGTATAATTTGGAAAGGGATCAGAAATGTTCAGCCAAAGAACCGAGAGGAGGAAGAGAAAGGTTCCAAGTTATTTTTCTTCATTTCAATTCCTATTAAAATCAATCTGCCCGGTAGAATTCAAAACTGATCGTTTACCCTTAAATAAGATTGAAATGAGAATGAAAGATGATAGTTGAGATAATATAACTTCATTTCACATTTGAAGCCGGATATCGAATTCGAATCGATGAATTCGAGTTTTAAGTGTTTGAAGTTGAATCAAAAATTGATTTAGTCTCGAGCTATAGATTGCAATTTATATTATTTTCCAGCCTATGTTCGAGATTCTCATGCTTCTAATATGCTGGTTTATCGATGATATAAATTTTGATATGCGTTGTTTTAAGTGAAGAGGATTAGTTTTATTGTTATATCGAAACCGGATTGAAGAACGGATGCCGTACGAAATTGTTATGAATTGTCAGAATTGTCTTTGATCCTATGCCTACTGATTAGCTGATATATGATGTATTCTTGCTGGTATGAGATGTTTATGAGTTAGATATGATTGTTAGAATTGTTGGAAATGAGTTACGGTTGCCGACTTTTAACCGTTATGTCGTTAAGTCAAGAATTGGCAAGTGTTTGAGTTGAGATTGATTGAGCTGAATTGAATTCAGTCATTGTTGATTTATGTAGCTTGAATATGCTTTATTTCAGATTTGTATTGAAGTACTTCGAGCTCGCGAAGATCAGCATCGAACCGAGATAGAATTAGCCAAGGTTTGTGAAGTTAAGCCTTGAAACTCAAGAATGAAGCTTCTTGAGTTGTCCCGATAAACCACATACTTGTTGCTCTTATTCTTGATTTAGAATTTGATGTTGTCGATCCATCTCAAGTAGTGGATCTTTAATTGAGTTATATATGATATGAAGAAAATTGAATTGATTCTTTTGCCAAGGTCAGATGGACCTTATTTTCGAGTCAGACGACTACGATAGATGGATATCCATGTCAAGATCGTATACGAATCTTGATGGCATTGATTTATTATGAATCAATTCCTTAGCGCGCCATATAAATCTTTTGATTTGAAGTATGATTTGAATTATTGATTTGAAGCTTTGATTTGAAATATTTAGAGTTGAATTGATATGAACTGTTATGTACATGTCTTTTATACTGAGAATTATATTCTCACCAGAGTTATCCGGCTGTTGTTTTATTTTTTATGTGTGCATTACAACAGGTGGGGCAGAAGCTAGCTGGAGAGAACATGGATAGCTTTAGAGAAAGAGTCTTAGCACATGATGACTCGGGTTTATGATTAGCAAGATACTATGTGGTATAGATCTTACCAAACATGTTTAGAGTATAAGAGAATTGTATATGTTTTGATTTGTCAAATACTTATACATGAGATTTCCATGTATTTTAGATGATTAGATTGGAAGTTGAATACATGTATTTGATTAGATGATTGTTGGACTTGATATGACTTATCTTGGTTCATTGAGTTTAGAAATATTGATTTTGAAGTGCTTGGAATTGTTTTGACAGCACAAAGCAGGAGTTGAATTCTGCAGATTTGTTGCACAGGGATGGCCGCTCGATCGGTCAAATTTAACCGATCGAGCGAGGACATTTTTGATTCAAACCCGAGACTCTGGGTTTTATGACCGCTTGATCGGTCATTTTTGACCGATCGAGCAAAGTTCAAATTTAAAAAACAAAATTTCCTTTGGGTTTTGCCTTGATTATTCTTTAATTATGTATGATTAATTACCTTTAATTATACTTTGTCCTATGATGAGATTAGCAACCCGAGGTCCCCACACATGGCAGAGGGCCACTGTGGATCACGAAGTGCAGAGGAGACACAAGTGGGCTCAGTAGAGTCAGTTGACAGCTGATTAGGCTACAACAAGATAATATCTAGGGTTTGGTTTGGTGATATGACTCTTGGAACGTGTGATCATGGGATGGTTGTTTTGAGGGGGGAGGTGGCAGAGAGGCTGCAGGTACTGGGATCGATGGCGATGGAACACTAGCCGGGGAAATTCCAGGGCACAGGATGGGATCCTAGAGAGAGAGAGAGAGAGAGAGAGAGAGAGAGAAAACAAGCACAGATGGTGACGGAACAGGGAATGTGGCACCAAATTGATCGGGGTTGGGGGGAAGGCATGAGAGTGGATTGTTGTAGGGAAAGACAAATTAAACGAAGCGAACATGATGAGAGACAAATATTTTGGAGGACGACATAACAAGACAGATTTAAGCACTCTGAGTGAGAGAGTATCCAATAAAGATACAGGCTGAGGAGCGAGGATCGAGTTTATGGGTGGTGTAAGGACGTAACCATGGAATATAAACATTCAAAAACGCGAACCTTCGAGAAGTTGGGAGGACGATGGAAGAGTATTTTGAAAGAAGAAATCATGGAGAGATTGGCTTTGGGCATGCGATTTATTAGGTAAGTGGCAGTGACAAAAGCATATGACCAAAAAGAGGAGGGGAGGGACACTTGGTGTAGGAGAGTGAGACTGATTTCAACAATGTGGCGATGACGACATTTGGCATAGCCATTATGTTCAGGGGTATGAGGCGGAGTGGTAAGATGGAAAATGCTAGATTGTGAGAGGAGATGTTTGAGAGAAAGAAATTCACCACCGTTATCGGTGTAGAGAGTGGTTATCTTCCTTTGAAAATGGTTTTCAACAAGATTTTTATAAGTAGTGAACGCAGATAAGACATCCGATTTTCTTTTGAGAGGATAAAACCAAATGTATTTGGATAAATGATCAACAAAAATTAAGTAATATGTGTATCCATTCCGAGAGAACAGATGAAGTCCAGACATCCAAAAATACTAAATCAAGGGGCGACGAGGAAGTAAGAGTAGAATTAAAAAATATAAGTTTATGGATTTTATTAATATTGCAAGAGTTACAATGAAAATTCAAAATTGAATAAAACGAAAATGAAAAAACACTGAAGGAGACTAAATGGCGGACAATATCTGAAGATCTGGTGACATAGACGGGAGTGCCAGCGACACAGTGGTGGAAGTATAGGCTGAGGGCGACGGAGAGGAAGGAGCGGGCAGTGGCCAGGTGTAGATCCCATCCTTACATGCCCCCGTTAGTAGAGTGGCCCCCGTTCGTAGATCCAATTAACCTGAAAAGATGAAGGAAAAAAAGGCAACAGACACATCGTTAGTGCAACAAAATTGAGAAACAGAGATAAGATTTTTTTCACATGGAAGGGACACACAAAGCATTAGGAAGGACAAAAGGCATATGGGGTGTGGATAAGGTCAGAGTGCCAGTGTGCGAGATAGACAAACCAGTGCCATTTAACAATGGAATCCAAGCCATCATACGAGGAGTGGAGATACAGGTTGGCGAGGTTAGTAATGATATGGTGCATGGGATTTTAATTTTGTAGATTAATTTTGTGTATGACCATGAAATGATTAAAATATTACTGTGTCTATATAATATAATTACCTAACTTAAATATAATAAACAAATAAAATAAAATAATATATAATAGTAATAAGAAATAAAAATAGATAATTTTAGAATTATTAATAATATCGATTGTAAGTACAATAAAAAATGAAGAAATAAGTCTAACATATTAATATTAATTATATTGATAATACTGATATCAAGATTTTTGAAATAAAATTGATAATAATTATAAGGAAAAACTGTAATTTTGGTCCTATATGTTTGTCACTTTGCGATTTCGGTATTCTATGTTTTCATATTTCAGTTTTAGTCTTGCATGTTTTGATTTTAGGCGATTTCAGTCCTTTTTTTTCGAAAATGCTTACGTGTCACTGTAGACGTCAGCTCCACATCAGCACTGCATCGATGCCTCATCAGCGCCACATCAGAAAAAGGACTAAAATTGCCAAAAAAATAAATATAATAGACTAAAACTGAAATATGAAAATATAGAGGACCGAAATCGTAAAGTGACAAACATACCGGACCAAAAAAACAATTTTTTCTAATTATAAGTACGTGAATAATAATAAATATATCTATAAATAATAATAATAATAATATTTTATTATTATTAATATTTTTAACATTAACTTTTTTATTATACATTTATTATTCTCATTATATTTAATGATATTAATCTTTTTAATCAGTAATTTAATTCCTACTATTTATTTCTATTTTTTATAATTAATATAATTGTATATATTATTATGATATTTAATTTAACACTTAATATCCATTATTTTTATCACTATTTTTACATTTAATATTACTATATTTAACTCTTGCTATCCATTAATTTTCTTACTATTTTTACAGTAAATATTATTATTAGTTCATTTCTTCTTACTCGTCATTGTTATTATTTATTATAAAATTATATTTAAATTATTTCTTATTTATTATTGACAAGGAATTATTTTATTTATTCTGATTATTATTACCCACGTTGTTGTTGTTATTATTATTATTATTATTATTATTATTATTATTATTATTATTATTATTATTATTATTATTATTGGTATAATAGTAATTTCTATTATTCTTCTTACTAATATTATTTGAAAATAAAAAAATAAAACATTTAGTAGTGAATTTGACTATTCTAATTGACGACAAATATTATAATCCATTATACTTTATAAAATGTGTACAATTTATATTTTATCATTTTTCAAATTCTCCCTTTATGAAATAACCTGGGCCCATGCCCATTTAGGATTAGTAGCCTCACGTTTTCATGCTTCAACGGTATTCTAATCGCGGGCAGGCTGTTATCATGCCAAGGCTTAAAAACAATCAAATAAATGGATTAAATGGTAATCACAACCTAATCATGTTAGCCAAAATGCTAAACGCGAATTGAACAGAAACAATATACTAAGAACAAGTAATTATTGTAGTATATTACAACATTATAACGAGTGCTTAATTATATATTGAACAGTAATAAATAACTGATTAAGCAGCAAGAAAACAGTAACGAAAATAAGAAGTAATAAGAAAACGATAAAGCAAATCCAGGTCTATAACAAGTACATTTTTATTAAAGCATATTCGTCGCCTCCACAAGATGTTTGAGGATCAACACGTACAGACGTCTGTTTCCCAAGATACAACGGAAAAACCAGTAGCAAACTAAGCACAAATTCACTACTCCGGCGAACTTGAATCGTACCTTCACTTTATCACCAAAACTTAACGGATGCCAAATGAAAAGCTAACAATATGAAATACAAAAGAATACTTGAGTGAGATATTGAATATTGTATGTGTGGATTGAGAAAATGAGCACACTATTTATAAGCTTCAAAAGCATACTAAGAGTCATAAAATTAATTAACTCAATTAATCTTTCAATTAACTCAAGAACGTGAAAAGCCAAAGGTCTCAAATTAATTCAAAAGAGAGTCAAAAAACACTCTCACATTCATGATCCATAATTTTCATTCAAAAATTTTAATTTAAATAAATTTCCAACAAATCATCCATACCAATACATAAGAGTTCTATGATATAAAAATCCATCAACCCCTTGGATAACTACTTGGCGATTTTAACGGATATATACGAACTACTCTTATTTTAATTCAATATATAAGAATTATTATAAGAACCTATTTTATTAAAATCTAAAAATAGCTAAACGATTTATTAAACATAACTTAATGTTCTGAAAACATCAATAACTTAAAAATTTTTAGTAATTAATTATGTTAAAAATCCACGTGAATTATCACGTACGTGCGTGATTGGTTAGTTCAGCTCATAGTAAATTGATTACTGAAGTCATGAATTTTTGGGCTCATAGAGAGTTTAATGTTGGAACACGCGTTCTCTGATCACACGGATGTGATACCCGGAGCAGCGAAAGTTTAAAAATTTTATTTTTCGATATGGAACGATTTCATATCGTGGATATCAAATCCAAACGATTAAAATCTTGCAAGTAAAAATAAAAAATCACAATTAAATATTTTTACCTCTTCAAGCAATGGCTTGATTAGTGGACTCCAACAGATTTAATCTGCTCTTGTTGTAAATCCCGGGAACCGATGACTCGCTCGATCAATCTCCGGAATCAGGTCCACGAATAGAAAACAGAAACCCTCTGATTGATTGCACTAGAAATCAATCAGATGTTTATCGTAGAGAATAAACAGATTTGATCTGTCAATTCAGAAAGTGACTTTCCAGAAAAATCACAGACTGAATTTTCTCAAAAAAGGGAGAGAGGATTTTCGAAAAACCCTCCTTTTATTTTATTTGATTTTCGAAAATACCAAATAGGAATTAATGTAGTGTTTTCGAAAACTTCACATGTATTTATGTATAATTTTTAGACTGGATTAAGTTATATCTCTATTAGGACTCTAATTCCTTAGGGCCCATAATCCATAACTTAAGTCCAACAAGCCAAGCCCGTTATTATAGAAATTAATATAAAATTCATCATGACTCCGATTGATAAACCGATTTCACCAATGTGCACAGAAACCATTTCCGCATCTTTTAAAGTCAAGATAATTTTTCTGAATCCGAATTCAGTGATTTCCAAAAATGTCCATCCCTATGTCATTTTAGGAAATTCCACTCCCTTTAATTAAGAAGTCCAACTTCTCTTTCATTAAATTTAACTCTTTAAATTTAACTATCTCAACGGGGTTTAGTAATCCATTACTTGTGTGACCCTCAATGGTTCAGAGATACAGCTAGCCGCAGGCTCACAACTCCTTGTGACTCGGAACAACGATTTCCGACTTACCCAACGAATCATGGTAAGAGCGTCTAGCAACATCGCCCCATTATTCCCTAGGTATCACTGATAGTGCCTGCAAGAACCAGTAGGTTTTGGTTAGCGTACAGTACGGTCCCTTCATCCATATATCCCGATCGAATCAATAACCATTGGTACATAGAGTCGTTCGAGATTCAATAACTATGCAATGCATCTTGAAGATCAAACAGTGACATCGCATGTGCTACTAGGAAACCAAGTAACCTAAAGCACATCATGTACTCTGGCAAGAGATTTGTCACACTAATATCTCCTCAGATCGCATAGGATATCCACACTCACAAGCATGTGGTGAATCCTTGACAACAAAGCATCGACTCCTATATGTGTCATAACTGTACCCAATCCCGACACCTGATGACCCCTTAGAGTTGGTAAACGAGTCAAAGTACAGTATTAACATATAGAGTCTCAATGATGTTTCAAGTAGTAAGGACTAATGGTGTACAACCAAAACCGCGGACTTATCCACTCAAATAATAATAACCACTTGGAAAGTTCGAATAGGGTAGTTCTATCATTCATCATATGAATATCCATTTGCATGCTTTGAACATCTCCATGTTCATTACCAATAAAACGTGGTACTTGGCATCACAAATGTTAGTCTCAATCTTGAGCGATCCTTATCCTTATTAGCGGACGGCTCAATTGACTAGAAACTGTTTAGAATATACAGTGACTATAAGATGTGTTTCATAATAGTGATCTCTCTTTATTCACTATCTCATATTACTTACACTATAGTATATTCAAGGTCTTTATCAAAACAACAATAGTATATCTCAATATTACATTATGAAGAAAGATAAAGAAAATGCCATTAATTAATGTAAATTATATTAAACAAAGATTGTTTATACATAGAGTCATAAAAGCCCTTAGCCATAAGTTGGCTAACCGGACACCCACTCTTTCAATCTCTCACTTTCCCTAAAGCCAACTAGTCATACTACGTAATCTCATTGCTTCGCGATATTTGTCAAACAATGGTCCTGGCAAGGGCTTAGTAAGTGGATCAACGATATTGTCTGTAGAGGCCACTCTCTCGACAGTGATGTCTCCTCTTTCCACAATCTCCCGGATGATGTGGTATTTCCTCAGTACGTGTTTGGATCTTTGATGAGACCTTGGTTCCTTTGCCTGACCAATGGCACCAGTGTTGTCGCAGTACACCGGAACTGGACCAACAACTTCAGGAATTACGCCCAACTCTTGGACGAAATTCCTCATCCAAACGGCATCTTTAGCAGCAGCTGATGCTGCAATGTATTCTGCCTCAGTGGTGGAATCCGTTGTGGTGTCTTGCTTGGAACTCTTCCAAGAGACAGCACCGCCATTGAGCATGAATACAAATCCAGAGGTTGACTTCGAGTCATCCACGTTGCTTTGGAAGCTAGAGTCGGTATAGCCTTCCAATTTCAATTCTCTTCCTTCATAAACCATGAATATATTCTTAGTCCTTCTCAAGTATTTAAGAATATCCTTCACGGCTTTCCAATGCATTTGACCGGGGTTGGCCTGATATCTGCTCGTGATACTTAGAGCAAAGGCTATATCCGGTCTGGTAGATATCATCCCATACATAATACTACCTATGGCTGACGCATATGGTATGTGTGTCATTTTCTCTATCTCTTCGTCAGTCTTGGGACATATAGACTTGGATAGAGAAACTCCATGACACATAGGTAGATATCCTCTCTTGGACTCATCCATTGAATACCTTTTCAATATAGTGTCGATGTAGGTTTCTTGAGTGAGTCCTATCATTCTCTTAGATCTATCTCTATAGATCTGTATCCCTAGAATATAGGAGGCCTCACCCAAATCCTTCATCTAGAATCTACCTGATAACCATATCTTTGTTGACTGCAACATCCCTACGTCATTCCCAATGAGTAGGATGTCATCAACATAAAGCACTAAGAACGTCACCGCCTCCTTAACTACTTTCTTGTACATGCACGGTTTCTTCGGGTTTTTGATGAAACCAAAGTCCTTTATTGTTTCATCAAATTTCTGGTTCCAACTTCTTGATGCTTCTTTGAGACCATAAATTGATCTCTGAAGCTTGCATACCTTATGCTCGCTTCCCATGGATGTGAATCCTTCGGGCTGCATCATATAGATTTTTTTCTTAATGTTTCCATTAAGAAATGTAGTCTTCACATCCATTTGCCATATCTCATAGTCATACCATGCTGCTATGGCAATAAGGATTCTTATGAACTTGAACATTGCGACTGGTGAAAAGGTTTCATCATAGTCAATTCCTTGTCTTTGAGTATAACCTTTTGCTACCAATCGTGCCTTGTAGGTTAGTACCTTACCATCAGGCCCAAGTTTTCTCTTGTAGATCCATTTACACCCTATTGAAACAATTCCATCGGGAGGATCTACTAAAGACCAAACTTGGTTTGTATGCATCGAGTCTATTTCCGACTGCATAGCTTCAAGCCATAAATTCGAATCCGCATCAGAAATTGCTTCCTTGAAGTTTCTTGGATCACATCCAATGTCGGATTCACTTTGATCCCCTTCAAGAAGAAGACCATATCGAATAGGAGGTCTAGAAGTCCTCTCGGATCTCCTAGGTGTAGGGGTGTCCACTGAAGGTTCTTGAGGTGTGGAATCGTTATTTTGTATCTCGGGTTCTTCTCTAATTTCTTCAAGTTCTATCATCTTGTCTTTCTAATCTAATAAGAACTCCTTCTCCATGAAGGTGGCATTCCTAGAAACAAACACTTTTGTTTCAGTAGGATGATAGAAATAATATCCGATTGAATTCTTCGGATATCCTACAAAATAACATAAGGTGGATCGACTATCCAACTTATCTCCCACTGTCTGCTTCACGTAAGCAGGACATCCCCAAATCCTCAAGTACGAATACTTAGGAGCTTTGCCATTCCATAACTCGTATGGAGTTTTATTCACTGCTTTGGTGTGAACATTGTTCAACAACAATACCGTCGTTTCAAGTGCATAGCCCCAAAATGAAGGAGGGAGCTCAGTGAAGCTCATCATAGATCGAACCATGTCCAACAAAGTTCGATTGCGACGCTCCGAGACACCATTCAGCTGAGGTGTCATAGGAGGAGTCCACTGAGAGAGAATCTCATTCTCTTTTAGATAGCTCAAAAACTAAATACTTAAGTATTCTCCACCTCGATCCGATCGAAGTGCTTTAATACTTCTACCTTATTTGTTTTATACTTCAGCCTTGAATTCTTTGAACTTTTCAAATGATTCAGACTTATATTTCATTAAATAAAAATACTCATACCTAGAATAATCATCAGTAAAGGTAATGAAGTAGGTGTGACCAAATTTAGTACCGATACTAAATGGTCTGCAAACATCTGTATGGATCAAATCCAATAGATTTTGACTACGCTCAGGCTTCCCTTTGAAAGGAGATTTAGTCATTTTTCCTTTTAGGCAGAACTCACAAGTAGGTAGAGAGTTAATATCAGATATATCAAACATGCCCTCTCCCACTAGCTTGTTCATCCTCCTTGAGAAATATGACCTAGCCTAGCATGCCAAAGGTTTGCCGGGTTTTGACTATCGTTTTTCCTTTTATTTGTTTTTACCGGTTTATTAACATAATTAATTGGAACGTCTTTTAATTTTAAGTTATATAGATCGTTTTCAAGTTGTCCATTTCCAATTAAACATTCATTCTTGTAAATATTGCAAATCTCATTCACAAAATTGCATGAAAAACCATCTCTATCAATCATAGAAACAGAAATAATGTTTTTAATCAAATCTGGCACAAATAAAACATCTCTCAAAAGTAACTTAAAATCATTCTGCAAAACTAAATAAACGTCTCCCACTGCTTTTGCTTCAACTCTGGAACCATTTTCGAGCCTCAGCTGGGTCTCACCCATCCTAAGCTTACGACTTCTTGTCATCACCTGCAAATCATTGCAAATGTGAGATCCACATCCGGTATCCAATACCCAAGAAGTAGTATTAAGTGAAACATTTATTTCAATGTAAAATATACCCTTTGCAGTTCGCAACTTCTCGAGGTATTCCTTGCAGTTACGTTTCCAATGACCGGGTTTCTTGCAGTGATGACAGACATCTCCAGATATGTTCACATTTGAAGCTTTTGTCTTGCCCTTCTTATTTGGTACAATTTTCTTGGGTGGGGCAGAACGTTTCTTACCCTTTACACTTGGCCCCTTCTTGGAGTAAGAAGAGGAGCCAACCAAGAGTACCGGTTTTTCCTTCTTTAATGTGGCCTCATAAGACACAAGCATATTGACCATCTCTTCAAGGGTGGCCTCTATCTTGTTCATATTGAAGTTCACCACAAATCCGTCAAACGACAAAGGAAGTGAAAGAAGCAATAAGTCTGTATTCAATTCATGCTCTAATGTCAAATCGAGTGTTACCAACTTCTCAATTAGCCCAATCATGTGTACCCCATGCTCACGGACAGAAGTCCCATCTCGCATGCGACATGTCATGAGCTCTTTGACGGTGGCATACCTCTCCGACCTTGACTGAGCTCCAAAAAGTTCCTTGAGGTGCATGTGTATGTCAGCAGCATTCACGGCATCCTCAAATCTCCTCTGGAGCTCATCAGACATTGAAGCTTGCATATAACATTTAGCCTTGATATCATGGTCCCACCATTGATCAAGTTTTGCCAATTCTTTCGGACTTATATTAGCCGGTGCTTCCTTTTGAGGATTCTTTTCTAACACGTAGAAAATTTTCTCCGAGTTTAGAACAATCTTTAATTTACGGAACCATTCCGTATAAATTGCGCCAGTCAATTTTTTTTGTTCGAGAATTGAGTATAGTGTATTGCGCGAATTCATTGTAATGAAATACTGAAGAGAAACAGACAATAATCAGTGATTGTTTAATTAATTTATTAAGACATAAAATATGGCAAGATTTAATTTTATAAATTTCACTCCCACTATTTTAACGATTTCACTACCCTCTAGTGAAAACGGGAAACTTGTTTCCTTAGTGGGAACATGGAGTCCAATTGACAAACTATAGTCCCGAATAATATCAGTCAACCATAATTTTCAAAAGGTAGAGCCCAATTTCTTCCAAAGCAATCCCCATGTTTTTACCTCATGTCCAAGAAGGGCCCAATAATATGACGCCCTTTATTGTGACATGTCAAGATAACCCATCAATATTAAGTTGTGATGGACGGTCGCCATGTGGATCCCAAATAATATGAGCCAATCCCATGGGAGTTCCACCCAACTTACAACATGTGTCGATCCAATGTACAGCTTTCCGACGAACGGGCCCCCCTAATAATATGAGCCGGACCGTGCCCGCAGGTAGCATCTCATACATTGATCGTTGATGGAAGGTAGGAACATTTAAAGAATATTTAAATTCCCTTTTGTTAATCTTGATATCAATTTTAAATCATATTTAAAATGAGGGATTTTTAATTTTGAAAAATTCGTCTCATCAATCAACATTTGTATGCTTGCAGGATTCATGCAATTTAGTTCTAAACATGCATACAACTATAATATCAAATATTATATTTAGGATGATCGACTCCAATACTAATCGATCTGTGGTTGCCAATCACGAGTCTAAGTCCAATCCTAGGTGATATGCAAATATGCAATGCAATCCTATTACATTGAGCTTCCAATTTACATTTTTTCGGTCTTTATTGTCTGCTGGGCCCACCTTTGTCTTCAAATCTTTATCTCCCACTAAGTCTAATAAATTTACAATAAATTTCGATGACAAGTAGGGGATACATATTTAAGGGTAGGAACGGACCATAAACCAGGCCCACTTTTTATTACAAATGACAATTCAAATTTGGGCCATAAACCAAGCCCATTAATAAAACCCAACAACAATAAAAACAAATGTAAATAACCTAACATACACCTACAAAATTGGTCATGGCAATCGATCATCCTTTTATCCAATAATTAATTCAATAATTAAATAATTGGATAACATGCAATGGCATCATAATTAAAAAGATAAAATCAAATTTTATCTTATCCTTTCATAAGATCATATCTTATCATCAATTGTACCAAAATAATTAATTTTATAAAATCTAATTTAACGGATAAAATTTATAAATTTTCAAAAAATTTAAATTTATCCAAAAATCAATTTTAACAATTTCGGACTCAAACAATTTGACCCGACGCCTCGTGGACCAATCAAAAACAATTTTCGATCGGACCAAAAACTAAAATTTCAAAAATTTCAAATTCTTAAAAATTAAAATTTTAATTTTTTTTCGGACTGCCCGGGACATTCCCGGGTAGCCCCGCCTCCACGTGGGACAGGGCTGCCCACGTGGAGGTGGGCAGCGCACTGGGCAGCGATCAAAGCGCTGCCCTGTTTCCTTCAAAATTTTAATTTAAAAATTCGTTTTGTTTTCAAAAAACCGAGGCTAAAAATTTTGTACAATCGATTAGTTTTAATCGTTTGATCAAAGAACAACCTGGATCTGATACCACTATTGGAACACGCGTTCTCTGATCACACGGATGTGATACCCGGAGCAGCGGAAGTTTAAAAATTTTATTTTTCTATATGGAACGATTCCATATCGTGGGTATCAAATCCAAACGATTAAAATCTTGCAAGTAAAAATAAAAAATCACAATTAAATATTTTTACCTCTTCAAGCAATGGCTTGATTAGTGGACTCCAACAGATTTAATCTGCTCTTGTTGTAAATCCCGGGAACCGATGACTCGCTCGATCAATCTCCGGAATCAGGTCCACGAATAGAAAACAGAAACCCTCTGATTGATTGCACTAGAAATCAATCAGATGTTTATCGTAGAGAATAAACAGATTTGATCTGTCAATTCAGAAAGTGACTTTTCAGAAAAATCACAGATTGAATTTTCTCAAAAAAGGGAGAGAGGATTTTCGAAAAACCCTCCTTTTATTTTATTTGATTTTCGAAAATACCAAATAGGAATTAATGTAGTGTTTTCGAAAACTTCACATGTATTTATGTATAATTTCTAGACTGGATTAAGTTATATCTCTATTAGGACTCTAATTCCTTAGGGCCCATAATCCATAACTTAAGTCCAACAAGCCAAGCCCGTTATTATAGAAATTAATATAAAATTCATCATGACTCCGATTGATAAACCGATTTCACCAATGTGCACAGAAACCATTTCCGCATCTTTTAAAGTCAAGATAATTTTTCTGAATCCGAATTCAGTGATTTCCAAAAATGTCCATCCCTATGTCATTTTAGGAAATTCCACTCCCTTTAATTAAGAAGTCCAACTTCTCTTTCATTAAATTTAACTCTTTAAATTTAACTATCTCAACGGGGTTTAGTAATTCATTACTTGTGTGACCCTCAATGGTTCAGAGATACAGCTAGCCGCAGGCTCACAACTCCTTGTGACTCGGAACAACGATTTCCGACTTACCCAACGAATCATGGTAAGAGAGTCTAGCAACATCGTGTTGGATCACGGTCGTTCTCCGGATCGAATAAAAAAGTGATACCCGGTGCAGCGGAAGTTTTAAAATTTTTATATGGAACGATTCCATATGGGTATCAAATTCCTACGATTAAAATTAATAACATAAAATTTAAACAATGTAAATTTTACCTTAAATTCTCGAAACGAGATTGCGGACACCAACAGATTAAACTGCTCTTGTTGTATATCCCAGGAACTGATGAATGAACGTTTCTTCAATCAGGTCCACGAACAGAAGTTTAATCCCTCTGATAGACTGCACTAGAAAGTTTATCAGAAGTTTCTACGAAGAGATAGAACAGATATGATCTGTTAAATCAGACTGCAAATTCGAAATTTGCAGACTGAAATTCTTGAACACAGTAGGGGAGGGGGGGCGGCCGAAATCTCTAGAGAGAGAGCTCTAGGGTTTCGAATTTTATGCCTTGTATTGTGTAATTTCTGCACTGCAATAAATTATTTATAATGTGGGCTGCTAACAGCTTAGAGCCCATTAGTCATAAGTTCAAGCCTGACAAGCAAAGCCTGCATGTTCAAAAATTAATATAAAATTCATCGTGACTCAGATTGATAAACCAATTTCACCAATGTGCACAGAAACCATTTCTGCATCTTTTAAAGTCAAGATAAATTTTCTGAATCCAAATTCAGTGATTTCCAAAAATGTCCATCACTATGTCATTTTAGGAAATCTTACTCCCTCTATTCTTAAATAAGAAATCCTACTTCTTTATCCACTAAATTTAACTCTTTAAATTTAATTATCTCAACAGGGATTAGAAATCCATTACTTGTGTGACCCTCAATGGTTCAGGGATACAGCTAGCCGTGGGCTCACAACTCCTTGTGACTCGGAACAACAATTTCCGACTTACCCAATGAATCATGGTAAGAGCGCCTAGCAACATCACCCCATGATTCCCTAGGTATCACTGATAGTGCCTGCAAGAACCAATAGATTTTGGTTAGCGTACAGTACGGTCCCTTCATCCATATATCCCGATCGAATCAACAACCATTGGTAAATCAAGAGTCGTTCGAGATTCGATAACTATGCAATTCATCTTGAAGATCAAATAGTGACATCGCATGTACTACTAGGAAACCAAGTAACCTAAAACACATCATGTACTCTGGCCAGAGATTCATCACACTAATATCTCCTCAGATTGCATGGGATATCCACACTCGCAAGTGTGCGGTGAATCCTTGACAACAAAGCATCGAATCCTATATGTGTCGTAACTGTACCCAATCCCGACACCTGATGACCCTAATAGAGTCGGTAAATGAGTCAAAGCACAGTACTAGCATATAGAGTCTCAATGATGTTTCAAGTAATAAGGACTAATGGTGTACAACCAAAACCGCGGACTATATCCACTCGATAAGTGATAACCATTTGGAAAGTCCGAATAGGGTAGTTCGATCATTCATCATATGAATATCCATTTGCATGCTTCGAACATCTCTATGTTCCATACCAATGAAACGTGGTACTCGGCATCGCAAATGCTAGTCTCAATCTCGAGCGATCCTTATCCTTATTTGTGGACGGCTCAATTGACTAGGAACTGTTTAGAATATACAGTGAACATAAGATGTGTTTCATGACAGTGATCTCTCTATAATCACTATCTCATCTTACTTTAGTATATTCAAGGTCTTTATCAAAGTAGCAACAGTATATCATTATATAATAATAAATAAAGTGAACGCCATTTAAAGAACGTATATTATATTAAACAAAGATTGTTTACAAAAAGAGACTCTCAAAACCCTTAGCCACAAGTTGGCTAGCGGGGCATCAACTCTTTCAATCTCCCACTTGCCCTAAAGCCAACTAGTCATACTACGTAGTCCCATTGCTTCGCGATGTTTGTCAAATAATGGTCCTGGCAAGGGCTTAGTAAGTGGATCAGCGATATTGTCTGCAGAGGCCACTCTCCTCTTTCCACGATCTCCCGGATGATGTGGTATTTTCTCAGTACATGTTTGGATCTTTGATGAGACCTTGGTTCCTTTGCCTGAGCAACGGCACCCGTGTTGTCACAGTGCACCGGGACTGGACCAAAAGCTTCAGGAATAACGCCCAACTCTTGGACGAAATTCCTCATCCAAATGGCCTCTTTAGCAGCAGCTGATGCTGCAATGTATTCTGCCTCAGTGGTGGAATCCGCTGTGGTGTCCTGCTTGGAACTCTTCCAAGAGACAGCACTGCCATTGAGCATGAACACAAATCCAGAAGTTGACTTCGAGTCATCCACGTCACTTTGGAAGCTAGAGTCGGTATAGCCTTTCAATTTCAGTTCTCTTCCTCCATAAACCATGAATACATTCTTAGTTCTTCTCAAGTACTTAAGAATATCCTTCACGGCTTTCCAATGCATTTGACAGGGATTGACTTGATATCTGTTCGTGACACTCAGAGCAAATGTCACATCCGGTCTGGTAGATATCATCCCATACATGATACTCCCTATGGCTGACGCATATGGTATGTGTGTCATTTTCTCTATCTCTTCGTCAGTCTTGGGACACATAGACTTGGATAGAGAGACTCCATGACACATAGGTAGATGTCCTCTCTTGGACTCATCCATTGAAAACCTTTTCAATATAGTGTCGATGTAGGTAGCTTGAGTAAGTCCTATCATTCTCTTAGATCTATCTCTATAGATCTGTATCCCTAGAATATAGGACGCCTCACCCAAATCCTTCATCGAGAATCTACCTGACAACCATATCTTTTTTGACTGCAACATCCCTACATCATTCCCAATGAGTAAGATGTCATCAACATAAAGTACTAAGAATGTCACAGCATCCTTAACTACTTTCTTGTACACGCATGGTTCCTCCGAGTTCTTGATGAAATCAAAATCCTTTATTGTTTCATCAAATTTCTGATTCCAACTTCTTGATGCCTGTTTGAGACCATAGATCGATCTCTGAAGCTTACATACCTTATGCTCGCTTCCCATGGATGTGAATCCCTCGGGCTGCATCATATAGATCTCTTCCTTAATGTTTCCATTAAGGAATGCAGTATTCACATCCATTTGTCATATCTCATAGTCATACCATGCAGCAATGGCAATAAGGATTCTTATGGACTTGAACATTGCGACTGGTGAAAAAGTTTCATCATAGTCAACACCTTGTCTTTGAGTGTAACCTTTTGCAACCAATCGTGCCTTGTAGGTCAGTACCTTACCATCAGGCCCAAGTTTTCTCTTGTAGATCCATTTACACCCTATTGGAACAATTCCATCGGGAGGATCTACTAAAGAACAATTCCGACTGCATAGCTTCAAGCCATAAATTCGAATCCGCATCAGAAATTTCTTCCTTGAAGTTTCTTGGATCACATCCAATGTCGGGTTCACTTTGATCCCCTTCAAGAAGAAGACTATATCTAATAAGAGGCCTAGAAGTCCTCTCGGATCTTCTAGTAATAGGCGTGTCTTGTGATGATTCTTGAGGTATAGGATCGTTATTTTGTATCTCGGGTTCTTCTCGAATTTCTTCGAGTTCCATCATCTTGCTTTTCCTATCCAATAAGAACTCCTTCTCCAAGAAGGTGGCATTCCTTGAAACAAACACTTTTGTTTCAGTAGGATGATAGAAATAATATCCGATTGAATTCTTCGGATACCCTACAAAATAACATAAGGTGGATCGACTATCCAACTTATCTCCCACTGTCTGCTTCACATAAGCAGGACATCCCCAAATCCTCAAGTACGAGTACTTAGGAGCTTTGCCATTCCATAACTCATATGGTGTTTTGTCCACTGCTTTAGTGTGGACGTTGTTCAACAACAATACCGCTGTTTCAAGAGCATAGCCCCAAAATGAAGGTGGGAGCTCAGTGAAGCTCATCATAGATCAAACCATGTCCAACAAGGTTCGATTGCGACGCTCCGAAACACCATTCAGCTGAGGTGTCATAGGAGGAGTCCACTGAGAAAGAATCTCATTCTCTTTTAGATAATCCAAGAACTCGGTACTTAAGTATTCTCCACCTCGATCTGATCGAAGTGCTTTAATACTCTTACATAGTTTGTTTTCTACTTCAGCCTTGAATTCTTTGAACTTTTCAAATGATTCAGACTTATATTTCATCAAATATAAGTACCCATACCTAGAATAATCATCAGTAAAGGTAATGAAGTAGGTGTGACCAAATTTTGTACTAATACTAAATGGTCTGCAAACATATGTATGGATCAAATCCAACAGATTTTGACTACGCTCAGGCTTCCCTTTGAAAGGAGATTTAGTCATTTTTCCTTTTAGGCAGGACTCACAAGTAGGTAGAGAGTTAATATCAGACATATCAAACATGCCCTATCCCTCTAGCTTGTTCATCCTTCTTGAGGAAATATGACCTAGCCTAGCATGCCAAAGGTTTGCCGGGTTTTGACTATCGATTTTCCTTTTGTTTGTTGTTACCGGTTTATCAACATAATTAATTGGAACGCCTTTTAATTTTAAGTTATATAGATCGTTTTCAAGTTGTTCACATCCAATTAAACATTCATTCTTGTAAATATTGCAAATCTCATTCACAAAATTGCAAGAAAAACCATCCCTATCAAGCATAGAAATAGAAATAATGTTTTTAACCAAATCTTGCACATATAAAACATCTCTAAAAAATAACTTAAAATCATTCTGCAAAATTAAACAAATGTCTCCCACAGCTTTGGCTTCAACTCGAGAACCATTTCCGAGCCTCAGCTGGGTCTCACCCATCCTAAGCTTGCGACTTCTTGTCATCACCTGCAAATCATTGCAAATGTGAGATCCACATCCGGTATCCAATACCCAAGAAATAGTATTAAGTGAAACATTTATTTCAATATAAAACATACCCTTCGCAGTTCGCAACTGCTCGAGATATTCCTTGCAGTTACGTTTCCAATGACCGGGTTTCTTGCAGTGATGGCAAACATCCTTGGATTTTTCCACTTTTGAAGCCTTTGTCTTGTTTTTCTTCTCGGGTCCGGTTTTCTTGGATGGGGCAGAATGTTTCTTACCCTTTGTACTTGGCCCCTTCTTAGCAGAAGAAGAGAAGCCCACCAAGAGAACCGGTTTATCCTTCTTTAAAGTGGCTTCATAAGTTACAAGCATATTGACCATCTCTTCAAGGGAGGCCTCTATCTTGTTCATATTGAAATTCACCACAAAACCGTCAAACGATGAAGGAAGAGAGAGAAGTAATAAGTCTACATTGAGTTCATTCTCCAATACCAATTCAAGCGTTACCAACTTCTGAATGAGCCAAATCACGCGTACCCCATGATCACGGACCTAAGTCCCTTCACGCATGCGACACGTCATTAACTCTTTTACAGTAACGAACCTTTCAGCTCTCGATTGAGCCCCAAAAAGTTCCTTGAGTTGTGCGTGAATGTCAGCAGCATTCACGGTATCCTCAAATCGCCTCTGGAGTTCATCAGACATCGAAGCTTGCATATAGCATTTGGCTTTGATATCATGGTCCCACCATTTATCAAGTTTGGCCAACTCTTCCGGACTTATATCAGCTGGTGCTTCCTTCGGAGGAGATTTTTCTAACACGTACAACATCTTCTCCGAGGTCAAGACAATCTTCAACTTACGGAACCATTCCATATAGTTTGCGCCAGTCAGTTTATTTTGTTCGAGAATAGAGAATAGTGGATTGCGCGAATTCATCTTAATGAAATACTGAAAAGAAACAGACAATAATCAGTGATTGTTTAATTAATTTACTAAGACATAAAATAAGGCGAAATTTATTTTATGAATCTCACTCCCACTATTTTAACGATTTCACTACCCTCTAGTGAAAACGAGAAACATTTTTTTTAGTGGGAACAAGGAGTCCAATTGACAAATAATAGTCCCGAATAATATCAGCCAACCATAATTTTCAAAAGGTAGAGCCCAATTACTTCCAAAGTAACCCCCATGTTTTTACCTCATGTCCAATAAGGGTCCAATAATATGACGCCGTTTATTGTGACATGTCAAGATAACCCATCAATATTAAGTTGTGATGGACGGTCGCCATGTGGATCCCCCAATAATATGAGCCAATCCCATGGGAGTTCCACCCAACTTACAACATGTGTCGATCTAATGTACAACTTTCCGACGAATGGGCCCCCTCAATAATATGAGCCGGACCGTGCCCGCGGGTAGCATCTCATACATTGATCGTTGATGGAAGGTAGGAACATTTAAACAATATTTAAATTCCCTTTTGTTTAACTTGATATCAATTTTAAATCATATTTAAAATGAGGGATTTTTAATTTTAAAAAATTTGTCTCATCAATCAACATTTGTATGCTTGCGGGATTCATGCAATTTAGTTCTAAACATGCATACAACAATAATATCATATATTATATTTTAGGATGATAGATTCCATTACTAATCGACCCGTGGTTGCCAATCACGAGTCTAAGTCCAATCCTAGGTGATATGCAAGTATGCAATGCAATCCTATTACATTGTGCTTCCAATTTACATTTCTTCGGTCTTTATTGTCTGATGGGCCCACCTTTGTCTTCAAATCTTCATCTCCCACTAAGTCTAAAATTTACAATAAATTTCGATGACAAGCAGAGGATACATATTTAAGGGGTGGGAACGGGCCATAAACCATGCCCACTTTTATTAAATATAACAATTCATATTGGGCCATAAACCAGGCCCATTAATAAATCTAACAATAATAATTAAAACCAAATGTAAACAACCTAACATACACCTATAATATTGGTCATGGCAATCGATCATCCTTATCCAATAATATTTAATTCAAAAATTAATTTATTGGATATCATGTAATGTCAATAAATATAAATAGATAAAATCATATTTCATACATAAAATCTTATCTTATATATAAAATCATATTTTATCTAGTTTATCCATAAAATCATATTTTACATATAAAATCCAATTTTATACATAAAATCATATTTTATTATCAATTGCACCAAAATTATTAATTTTATAAAATCTAATTTAATGGATAAATTTATAAATTTTCCAAAAAATTCAAATTTATCCAAAAATCAATTTTTAAAATTTCGGACTCAAACAATTTGATCCGATGCCTCGTGGACCAATCAAAAACAATTTTCAATCGGACCAAAAACTGAAATTTCAAAAATTTCAAAAAATCAAAAAATTAAATTTTATAATTTCCGGACTGCCCGGGACAATCCCGGGCAGCCCGGCCTCCACGTGGGACAGGGCTGCCCACGTGGAGGTGGGCAGCCAATCGCTGCCCGATTGCCCTGGAATTTAATTTAAAATTTTCGTTTTATTTTTCTGAAAAATCGAGGCCGGTACAATCAAATAAATTTTAATCGTAAAATCCGAGAACAACCTGGCTCTGATACCACTGTTGGATCACGGTCGTTCTCCGGATCGAAAAAGAAAATGATACTCGGTGCAGCGAAAGTTTTAAAATTTTTATATGGAACGATTCTATATGGGTATCAAATTCCTACGATTAAAATTGATAACATAAAATTTAAACAATGTAAATTTTACCTTAAAATCTCGAAACGAGATTGTGGACACCAACAGATTAAACTGCTCTTGTTGTGTATCCCAGGGACTGATGAACGAACGTTTATTCAATCAGGTCCACGAACAGAAGTTTAATCCCTCTGATAGACTGCACTAGAAAGTCTATCAGAAGTTTCTACGAAGAGATAGAACAGATATGATCTGTTAAATCAGACTGTAAATTCGAAATTTGCAGACTGAAATTCTTGAACACAGTAGGGGAGGGGGGGTGGCCGAAATCTCTAGTGAGAGAGCTCTAGGGTTTCGAATTTTATGCCTTGTGTTGTGTAATTTCTGCACTGCAATAAATTATTTATAATGTGGGCTGCTAACAGCTTAGGGCCCATTAGTCATAAGTTCAAGCCTGACAAGCAAAGCCCGCATGTTCAGAAATTAATATAAAATTCATCGTGACTCAGATTGATAAACCAATTTCACCAATGTGCACAGAAACCATTTCTGCATCTTTTAAAGTCAAGATAAATTTTCTGAATCCAAATTCAGTGATTTCCAAAAATGTCCATCACTATGTCATTTTAGGAAATCTTACTCCCTCTATTCTTAAATAAGAAATCCTACTTCTTTATCCACTAAATTTAACTCTTTAAATTTAATTATCTCAACGGGGATTAGAAATCCATTACTTGTGTGACCCTCAATGGTTCAGGGATACAGCTAGCCGTGGGCTCACAACTCCTTGTGACTCGGTACAACAATTTCCGACTTACCCAACGAATCATGGTAAGAGCGCCTAGCAACATCGCCCCATGATTCCCTAGGTATCACTGATAGTGCCTGCAAGAACCAATAGATTTTGGTTAGCGTACAGTACGGTCCCTTCATCCATATATCCCGATCGAATCAACAACCATTGGTAAATCGATAGTCGTTCGAGATTCGATAACTATGCAATTCATCTTGAAGATCAAATAGTGACATCGCATGTGCTACTAGGAAACCAAGTAACCTAAAACACATCATGTACTCTAGCCAGAGATTCGTCACACTAATATCTCCTCAGATTGCATAGGATATCCACACTCGCAAGTGTGCGGTGAATCCTTGACAACAAAGCATCGACTCCTATATGTGTCGTAACTGTACCCAATCCCGACACCTGATGACCCTAATAGAGTCGGTAAATGATTCAAAGCACAGTACTAGCATATAGAGTCTCAATGATGTTTCAAGTAATAAGGACTAATGGTGTACAACCAAAACTGCGGACTATATCCACTCGATAAGTGATAACCACTTGGAAAGTCCGAATAGGGCAGTTCGATCATTCATCATATGAATATCCATTTGCATGCTTCGAACATCTCTATGTTCCATACCAATGAAACGTGGTACTCGACATCGCAAATGCTAGTCTCAATCTCGAGCGATCCTTATCCTTCTTTGTGGACGGCTCAATTGATTAGGAACTGTTTAGAATATACAGTGAACATAAGATGTGTTTCATGACAGTGATCTCTCTATAATCACTATCTCATCTTACTTTAGTATATTCAAGGTCTTTATCAAAGTAGCAACAGTATATCATTATATAATAATAAGATAAAGTGAACGCCATTTAAAAAACGTATATTATATTAAACAAAGATTGTTTACAAAAAGAGACTCTCAAAGCCCTTAGCCACAAGTTGGCTAGCGAGGCATCAACTCTTTCACATCGCCCCATGATTCCCTAGGTATCACTGATAGTGCCTGCAAGAACCAGTAGGTTTTGGTTAGCGTACAGTACGGTCCCTTCATCCATATATCCCGATCGAATCAACAACCATTGGTACATCGAGAGTCGTTCGAGATTTGATAAATATGCAATGCATCTTGAAGATCAAACAGTGACATCGCATGTGCTACGAGGAAACCAAGTAACCTAAAGCACATCATGTACTCTGGCCAGAGATTTGTCACACTAATATCTCCTCAGATCGCATAGGATATCCACACTCGCAAGCATGTGGTGAATCCTTGAAAACAAGCATCGACTCCTATATGTGTCATAACTGTACCCAATTCCGATACCTGATGACCCGTTAGAGTCGGTAAACGAGTCAAAGTACTGTACTAACATATAGAGTCTCAATGATGTTTCAAGTAGTAAGGACTAATGGTGTACAACCAAAACCGCGGACTTATCCACTCAAATAATAATAACCACTTGGAAAGTCCGAATAGGGTAGTTCGATCATTCATCATATGAATATCCATTTGCATGCTTTGAACATCTCCATGTTCATTACCAATGAAACGTGGTACTTGGCATCACAAATTCTAGTCTCAATCTCGAGCGATCCTTATCCTGATTAGCGGACGGCTCAATTGACTAAAAACTGTTTAGAATATACAGTGACTATAAGATGTGTTTCATAATATTGATCTCTTTTTATTCACTATCTCATCTTACTTACACTATAGTATATTCAATGTCTTTATCAAAACAACAATAGTATATCACAATATTACATTATGAAGAAAGATAAAGAAAATGCCATTAATTAATGTAAATTATATTAAACAAAGATTATTTATATATAGAGTCATAAAAGCCCTTAGCCACAAGTTGGCTAACCGGGCACCCACTCTTTCATTTAGAGCCTCTTGCCTCAACTCACCTACCTTTTAAGGATGTTTTTCATTTGCATAATCACACCCATGCTTTCATAAAAACTTTTTATGTAATAGTTGATTTGAGCGTCGGAGTGTATTCGTTAAAAGCCCTCTCAACGTCTTTGACTTCTTTATTGTCAGTAAGCACAACCCACCAAGAATTTTCAAAATTCAAGCAAGCGTTGATGCACCACAATCCACCAAAACCCTATTTAGGGTAATTAAATGTTTTGGCTACGTAATGAATAAATTCATCCAAATTTGATATTACCTTTTCCTTTGTTGGAAAGAAAATAACAAAATCACAAACATTATATATATATATATATATATTCATGTAACCCCGTGAAATTTTATTCAACACACATATAATTAATTACTTTGTGTTTTAATTCAAACAATCAAAACAATAGATCGAGTAATACAATATCAGACATAAATCGAGATATAATTTCATAAATATAAGTTTGATACATTAATGTATAGTGATTTAAATCAATCTTTTCCTTGAACCTTTGCACTAGTAAGCCCCGCACATGCATCAACGAAATCCTCATAAATGAAATCAGTGGAGAAAATCTGCAGCCTGTCACCCAACCCTTGAACAATGCACTGAGATATAAACAACCTCGAATATGGGTGGATCCAATCCGTCACGCACATTATCGGGTTATCGTCACTTGGACTTGGTCGAAATTCGAATTCATTGGATGCTTGATATTTCTATTCATGTCAAATGCCACAACTTGGTACGGTCATCTGGTTATTTTCAAATCGAATTTTTTTTTCTAAGTGAACTTGGTAAAATTAGACCAACTCAAACGATTCCATATATATACATATAAACAATAACATTTGAGTATTTGTGTTAGAATATTCCTAACGAACATTATAATGTTCTAATCTAAAAGGAGCTCTAATCTAATCTCGTAAAATAACATACAATATTAGTTATATCGTGTATGAATTAAATAATTCACAATCACATTAAACTAGCTTGAAGTTAGTCATTTTAATAGATTTCAAATTTATCCAAAATTGAAGTCAATAATTTTCATCAAAATCAAATTCATGAGGCCAATATAAATGAAAACGAACGATGTTTATCATAATTTTGAACTTATCATTCACGTTGTATGATAGAAAATGTTAGTAGGGGCCGGGTACAATAATTGTATTGCTCCAAAAACGACCGAACCGGGGTGTTTGGTCGGCTATACGGTTTATATATATAAAAAAAAAATAAAATTAAGCTGCTTATTTATATCACTGGCTATAATTTTTGATCTAAGTGATAAATGCTCGGTTCTAAGCGTAAGAACTTACAAGCTAGTTTGTTTGTTTCAAACAATGCAAACAAAATTATATAACATGACTAGAAGAAGGATCGAAACATATATATCATTTCAAATAATATGTTTTTTTTTTTGGGCTAATTGACAATGTTGATCAATTCATATTTAATATCAAACTAACCCAACACACGATGTGTGTTTGCAGTAGATCGAATATTAATTAATACAATATGCATAAATTGAGGTGCAAATCAATGAAATATATAAGTTTGATATATGTATGTATAGAGTATAGTGATTTAAATCAAGCTTTTCCTTGAACCCTTGCACTAGTAAGCCCCACACATGCATCAACAAAATCCTCATCGATAAAATCAGTCGATAAAACCTGCAGCCTGTCACCCAACCCTCGCACAAAACACTGAGACATAAACAACCTCGAGTACGGGTGGATCCGACCCGTCACCGGCTTCACGCACACTATCGGGTTATCGGCCTGGGGCGTGGCCGTGTTTTCGACCCGATAAAAGTGCCTCCTATGCACCACCGGCTGCTGCATTCTCAAATACTTTATGTTGCTCTCAAATTTCGTCCATGGCAAATCCGTGTCAATCCAGTTGTCTGTCAAGTAACCCGAACTCCATAACCCCGAACCCGCCTTCGGCAGCTGCGGTTCCCTCGGCTTCCACACGCAGATGACCCGTCCGGGCAGTAACTCGGATATCGTTTTACTAAAAACTTGATCGTCTTGAGGAATCAAGTGCTGTCCAAGACGGTCTTCCAGATATTTATCGAAGTCCTGCGGGTCTTTGTGCCCGTACTCGGTTCGGATTTCCAGGACTATGATCTCGGAACGTGTCTCCTTTAGGAACTTGTTGATATCATGGAGAACAACGTCAACGCTGTAAGAAACAAGGATCCCGTGGCATACCAAGCCATGTTCTTGAACCCGAATATCGAGTAGCCGAGCGCCGATTCGCAGCTGCTGGTAGATTGAGAGGGACTGGCATTGTGCCAAGGGTCTGGTGACGAGAGGAATGCCGATATCATTGGTGGCGGAATCATGGGTTCCGGGCCATACGATCTGGTTGATCTTGATTTCGTCCGGGTTGAGAAGAGACATCCAGTTTGCGCGGTCCGGCGGAACGTAATCGGAACCGGGGAATTCCGATCCTTGGCCGTATAACATGTCGACCAATATTTTCTTCTCTCTGGCGATAGCTTTCCTCCGTTCGATTTGCTTCGAAATCTCAGCTCCCATGTCTTTTTTTTTTTGTGGTTTTCTTCTGGTTTCACAAAATTATTAATGGAAAATTGTTTTTTTTTTACTTTATGTTTGTCACTTTGCGATTTCAGTCCATTATATTTTTAGATTTCAGTTTTAGTCCGCTATTTTTATTTTTTTGGCAATTTAAGTCATTTTTCCGACGTGGCGCTGAAGTGGCACCAATTCAGTGCTGATGTGGAGCTGACGTGTACAGTGCCACGTAAGCATTTTTTAATAAAAAAGACCAAAATTGCCAAAAATCAAAACATGCAGGACAAAACTGAAATGTGAAAACATAGAGGACCAAAATCGCAAAGTGATAAAAATATAGGACTAAATTTGCAATTTTTTCAATTATTAATGTTGAGGTGATATTTGAATTTTGCTTATTCAAGTTGAATATTATGCCTTGTACGTTTGCTTTATTGTTTTCATCAAAGTATTTGTGTAATATCTGTTTCGTTATCATGGTTTGGATGTTTTATGCAACTTGCTTATTTTTTTATATCAACTAGACGTGTACGCCAGATTGTATGAATACGAAAAAAAATTAAATTTTAGAATGCAATTTTTCTAAAGTATATAAATTTTATTTTTTTTAAAATAAAATATTTTTTTTCCTTCCAAAATCTATATTATTACCTCTATATATTGAATTTCTTGCATCGGACTTGTTTCATTGTCTGGTTGGAAGATATGCATGTATTGCTGTCAACTCCCCCACAACTTGGTAGGGTCTAATTAATTATTTGATTAGTTTCAAGTCGAGAATACAATAATTTTCCAAGGCGGACTGACTCAAACCTATCCAAATAAAGTGAATAATACGAGTTGGAGCTTAATCGATGATCCTGAGTTTGATTGATCTCTTTTGTTCATGTTTTCGGAAAAATTTGTTGAGGCGGGGAAAGCATATTGATATCTAATCAAATCTATAAAATCTTTGGCAATATATCTAGGGGTGATCACGGTGCGGTTTGACGGTTTTTCATAAGAAATTCAAACCGAATTGTCAATTGCGGTTCGGTTATATTTTATTTTTTTGTTGCGGTTTTATATGTAAAATCGTTTTCGCGGTTTTCGGCGATTTTAAGCGGTTGTGGTCAGTTCACGGTTTTTTTAATGATAGGTAAAATGGAAAAAAAAAATTTTATTCAAATTATTAAAATAATGAATGAAAATTATAATAAACAAAATAAAACTAAATAAAATAACAATCAAGCGACATAATAAAGTTAATCAACTATAATATGTTTAGGCAAGGTTGAAGATTAATATTTGTATAGAGAATTAGTAAATAGATTATGAAGAGAGAAAGAGGTGAAAATTTTTTGAAGAAGAATTGGGAGAAAAGAGAATGGAGGCGGCATAAGATCGAATCTATTGTGTATAATGTATATACAATGTGCTATAAATATAACCCTAGCTAAATACCACTATACACGGCGGTGCGGTGCGGGACGGTTTGGGCCAAAAATTATAACCGAACCATGGCGGCGGGGCGGTTTTTTTTTTTTAAAAACCGCGGTTATTTCAAAAAATAAGATACGACGGTGCGGAGCGGTGCGGTGCAGGGTGGACGGTTTGGGCGGTTTTTTTAAAAATGTGATCACCCCTAAATATATCTACATATTTTTTATAAGAAAAGAATCTCAATCAGAGTGCTTTGAGTATTTGACTATTGTGAATTGTGATTTACATGACTAACAACCACGGTTTATCTAATGAATCAGTCCAAGGGTTTAAACATTACACACCGAAAATAAAAGTAATCGGTATTAATTGGTATTAAATACATTAAATTCGTGGACAAATTATATATATATATATATATATATATATAATATCGTGGACAAATTAAATAATTCATAGAATTGGAATAATGCGTCCCAAATTAGTTACAAGTACTAACTTTATATTGAAATTAAGGAAAATGATTTTTTTGGGTTTGGTTCAATATTAGTTTTTCAAAGTTTGATTTCGATACACTAACTTTTAATTTTTTATTATTTCGGTCCAGTTGCTGATGTGAGTCGTGACAGCTTGACTTGTCAGATTTTCCTATATCACATCATCATTTTTTTTTGTGTCATGTCATTATTTTCCGGCAACACGTTAGAAATTAGAACAAAATAACCCGAAATCAAAAATTAGTGTACTAAAATCAAACTTTAAAACATTAAGGATAAATCAAAAAATAAACAAGTTAATGAAAAAAAAACTATTTTCCCTAAAATTAATGGCGAGTCTAAGCTGTCGCGGATGAGTCTCACTAAACTTGGTAGTCAACTTGCTAAACTATAAACATATTTTTTTGTAACAGTTATCAATAGCTAATGTAGCAAATTGAGGCATGAAAATATACAGATATGATATTTGTAGTCCTTGATTTATGCATTAATTATTATTAACTTTTTAGTTCTATATTAATTTTTAACAACTGTCAATTTTCATTCTATATATGATTATTTTCAACCGTCAGTATTAAAGAATTTCGAAAATAATATAAAGGATTTTGATTGAGTCCAAGACACGTTTTAAACGCTATTTTTTAAGAGATGTTTCCCTTATAAGAAAATCTCTGTCAAGAAATAAACAAAACCAACAGAAAGCAAGACAAGCTTTGAATATGATGATGCAACATATATATAAAAATTAAGAGACGATTCCGAACAGTTGTATTTTTTCTGAATTGACGTGCATCCGTTCATGAACCAAGACGTCCACTCGCGAACGGACACAAGGTCTCCGTAAATTTCGCAGTTTTGATTATCGTTCGTTATCGGCAATAAAATTTTTGAAAATATTAAATGAATTCAAAAAAATATTCTAACAGTCAGTCAATTTCAATCTTCTTCATATGAATAACATTATTTTTTCATTAAAATTTTTTTTTGCTTTAGACTTCAAAATTTTCAAATTAAATGTCCATTATATGTAAGACACACAGCCATAATGCCAACAAATCATTGCAACCATTGTCTCAAAAAATAATGGCCATAATGTTGAAATTTTTATGAGAAATTATGAAACATTAATACTCTTCAACTATAAACACAACGAGTTGCAGGGAAGAAATTCACACGAATATAAAACCTTAGTAAGAAAAATCTTGAAATAGGCATTCCTATTTCCTGTAGGTAGAATAGAGGAAGGAAGGAGTTTTAAGGGGGCTTATTGTTTTAAAAGTTTTGTCAAATGATATCACATACCCGGGATGACGATACCCCGAGTGGATTGGACCCGAAAAGATGGTATTAGCTTCTCGGGACAGCGGAGCAGGTCCTAGCCCGACTATCTTTAGAAAGTGTGATGATATCACATACCCGGGATGACGATACCCCGGGTGGATTGGACTCGAGAGGATGGTGTAACCGCAACATATTAAAGAACCCGGGACTGGGGGGCAGTAACCTGGGATCTGCAAGAAAGGCTTAACCTGGGAGGCCTTAGCACCCGGAACGATACAGGAGATTGAAAGGAACCCGGGTAAGGGGCCTGGGAGCTAGAACCTCCCGGAGTAAGCCTTCGGAAGTTAGGAAAGGAAAGGAAAACCAGTGGGGCCCCGGCCTTTCTATTTTTAGGGCCAGAAAACGGCCACGTTTATTTGAAGTATGTTAGGTTCAAATCACAAATCCAATAATTACTAAACACGATCCAAAGGAGTGGGCTCTGTCCGGAAATTATGGGGGTCTAAATCACACGTGATAACCATTTTATCACACTAAAAGTTGTCAGTAAGGCCATACCCAGTAATCATTGAGGACCCGGGTGGGCGAGTATAAAAGCCCATCCTGGGGGGCAAGGTAGGGCATGGACTGACTCTCTAAAAAAATATTGGTAGAACTTCGTCTCCAAACGAATAAGATATTCATATATTTTGTATCTTCGCCTACCTTTTCCGCTCGGAAATTTACCCATCCCCGGGTAGTCATTTTGTGATAATCGCATCATTGGCGCCGTCTGTGGGAAATTGAGTCTAAGGCGTAGATATGACCATCATCGATGATCCTGAAAGCTCTCGTCGAGCAGTGGCCGCAATCCAGGAGAAAGTGGATGCTATGGTGGACGCGTCTCTACAAAGAATCATGGCGATACAACAAGGAGAAAAGGAGGGCCAAAGGAAGGATAATGAAAAAGAAGTAGAAAGGGAAGGAGAGCCAGGACCGAGGCCCGAGAAAGAGAAGAGTAAAGGCATACACGTGGAGGATGAGGGAAATTCACATGCAGGATCGGCAAATGTCACCATGGCAGGGGATCTGGAAATGTTGAAGCAAAAAATACAAAAACTGGAGAATACTGACCCGCGGGAATCCGCACGGGTCAAAAGTTTGGGCTGTCCCTTCTCTCCAGAAATCATTGGGGAGCCATTGCCAGTCTATTTCAAGTCGGCCAAAATCAAAGAGTATGATGGCAGCGCTGATCCCGAGGAGCATGTAACCCGGTTTGAGAACGTGGCAATGTTGCATTGTTATGGTGATCAAATCAAGTGCAAGGTATTTCTAACTACCTTGGTGGACTCCGCCCAGAGATGGTTCGAAAATCTGGAAGAAGGAAGCATTAAGACTTTCAAAGAATTCCGGGAGGTCTTTTTGCAACACTTCAGCAGCAGCAAGCGATACAAGAAAATCACTCTCAGCCTCTTCGAGATAAAGCAGCTAAACGAGGAGTCTCTAAGAGCTTATATTAAAAAGTTCAATAGAGTGGCCTTGGAAATGCCTGCATGTGCACCTGAAACCAAAATCACTGCTTTCACGCAAGGGCTTAGAGAAGGAGAATTCTTCCGGTCTCTGGTCAAGAGGGCCCCCCGGTACTTCGAGGACCTCTTGGCTCAAGCCGAGAAATATATCAATATGGAGGAGGCCCAGCGACAAAAGAGGGAGAAGGACAGGAGGGAAGAGCAAAAGGAGAGAGGAAACCAGGGTAGTCAAGGAAGAAGAAGGCAGGATCAATCGGGGAGGCTTGCTGCTTTTGCTCCTCACAGGGTAGCCCGGGATCGGGAAATCCACTTGTGTGAGGAGAATGTCCAGCCATTGCCTCCAAAAAGGCCGAGAAAATACTGTTCGATACACCGGGTTAACACACACGACACTAGCGAGTGTTGGAGGCTCGTCGTGGAGCCAGGACAGCCTGTGCCCGAGGAAACAAAGCATGTGGAGAAAAAGCAGAGGGGACGCCCCTGGGTACCCCGGTTTGACATCTCGCGAGACAATAGGCCTGACCCCTCGAAATCCCGGGAGGTAACGTCACGGGGGCCTGACAAAGGACCCCGAGAGGGATCTTCCAAAGGGGTGATCAACATGATTTCGGGAGGATCCACTGATGGGGACTCTAATAGGGCTCGGAAATCTTGGAGCAAAAGAGAGGTCCTGGGAATCGAGGCCCGGAGACCAGATCCCTGCCCAGTCGTTACATTTGGGCCCGAGGATTTGGAGGGAGTGTGCTTACCCCACAAAGATGCTTTACTTATCCGAGCGTAGGTGGCTAACTATGACATAAGAAGGGTGTTTGTGGATTCGGGGAGTTCTGTGAATGTCATTTTCCAGGATGCGTTTGAGCAAATGGACTTGCGGGGATGTGAGGTTAACCCTGTAAAAACATCCCTGTATGGGTTTGCAGGACATACCATTCGGCCTAAAGGAGAAGTGCGGTTGCCTATTACGTTAGGATCGGGTGATACAAAGAAGACTGTCATGGCCCTCTTCACCGTGGTGGAGGCCCCATCTTCCTACAATATTATTCTGTGAAGGCCGGCCTTAAATGCCTTTAGGGCTGTCGCTTCCGCTTACCACCAAAAGATCAAATTCCCAGTGGGGGATCGAGTGAGCGAAGTAAAGGGAGATCAACACTCATCCCGACGGTGTTATGCGGACACCATTCGGGTGGATAACAAGAGGGCACGAGGGACGGAGAGGAGAGATGGTTCCAGACAAGAAGAGGTGTGCACGGTAGGAGAAGTAAAAGAAGAATATGAGGAGGTGGAGGTAGTGCCTGGACAACCGGGGAAGATCGCTCGGGTGGCTCGGGGGATGGAGCCTGCTTTGGTTGAGCAATTAAAGACCTGCCTGACCCAGAATGCGGATGTGTTTGCCTGGTCTCCTAAGGAGCTAACTGGAGTCCCGGCCCATTTGGCAGAACATAGGCTAAATATCCTCTCAGGATCCCGGCCCGTCAGGCAAAAGAAGAGACACTTCGGGGCAAAAAAAGACAAGGTCATTGCTGAGCAAGTCCGGGAACTTCTGGAAGCAGGGCACGTTAAAGAGGTACAGTTTCCTACTTGGTTATCTAACGTAGTGCTGGTACCCAAAAGTACAGGGAAATGGAGAATGTGCATAGATTTCCGAGACTTAAACAAAGCCTGCCCCAAGGACTGCTATCCCCTGCCCCGGATTGATCAGTTAGTAGATTCTACCTCTGGTTATGAGCTGCTTTGCTTTATGGATGCTTACCAGGGATACCATCAAATTCCCCTGGCTAGGGAGGATCAGGATAAGGTCAGTTTTGTTACGTCAGAAGGAACGTTTTGTTATGTGGTTATGCCTTTTGGGTTAAAGAATGCAGGAGCCACCTATCAAAGGATGATGGATAGAGTTTTCAAAAATCAATTGGGCCGAAATGTCGAGGTATATGTGGATGATATTCTGGTGAAATCCAGGACCAGGGACCATTTTATTCCTGACTTGGAAGAAACCTTTGGTACCTTGCGAAGGTACGGGGTGAAGCTTAACCCGGCCAAGTGCGTGTTCGGAGTGAAAAGCGGGAAATTCTTGGGATTTGTAGTGACCGAGAGAGGAATAGAGGTAAACCTGGAGAAAGTAAAAATTCTGAGGGAGATGCCATCACCCTCCTCCATTAGGGAAGTGCAGCGGTTGACTGGAAGAGTCACTGCCCTGTCTCGTTTCATTGCTCGGTCTGCCCACCGGAGTCATCCTTTCTTTCAGGTGTTGAGGAAGGCTCAGAGATTTGGATGGAGTGAGGATTGTGAACGGGCTTTCCAGGAATTAAAGGAGCATCTGGCAAATCCGCCCATACTGTTTAAGCCCAAACCAGGGGAGAGATTGTGGGTTTATATCTCCACGACAGAGTTTGCTGTGAGCACGGTGTTAATAAAGGAAGAGGGAGGAGATCAAAAGCCAGTTTATTACGTAAGCCATGCTCTGAAGGGGCCCGAGACCCGATACAGTGAAATGGAAAAGATGGCCTTGGCCCTTATTTTGACTGCCCGGAAGCTCCGACCTTACTTCCTATCGCATCCGGTCACTGTCCTGACCAATAGCCCCTTGGGCCGGGTGGTGACTCAACCGGATGCTTCAGGTCGATTGGTAAAGTGGACAGTAGAATTGGGAGAATACGATATAGAGTACAGGCCTCGGGCAGCTATTAAGGCACAAGCTTTGTCTGACTTCCTGACCGAGGTCATCACATTTGGACAGGAGGAGGTGTGGAGAATCTTTGTGGATGGGGCCAGCAGTTTGGAAGGAAGCGGAGTGGGGGTGATTCTCATTTCTCCCACTCAGGAAAAAACTAAAGTGGCGATAAGATTATCATCTTTCAAGTCAAACAATGAAGCAGAGTATGAAGCAGTAATCTCGGGCTTGAAATTGGCTCGGGAGTCGGGAGCCAGGCATGTGATTGTGTATTCGGATTCTCAACTAGTAGTACAGCAAGTTCAGGGAACTTTTAGCATCAGAGAGAAGAGATTGCAGGAGTATGTGGGACTTATCAAACAGCAAGGAGAAGAATTTTCTAGCTGGAGCATTGAGCAAATTCTCAGGGAGCATAATGCGGAGGCAGACGCCCTAGCCAGGGTGGCATCATCCCTCACTGGTATTGATAGCCGGGAGGTGATACAACAGTCCGGGTCGGTGATGGCCATTGAAGGAAGGGAAGAAGAGGCCTCGGAAAGATCCTGGATGGCTCCCCTTTTAGAGTACTTGCAGACAGGAATCCTTCCTGGGGAGGAGGCACATGCCCGGAAGCTCAGAAGGCAGGTAGCTCGATTCACCTTGATTAATGAAAAGTTATACCGGCGATCTTTTCAGGGTCCCTTGCTAAGGTGCCTAGCCCAAGGAGGAGGTATGTACTTCAGAAAATACGCGAAGGCTGTTGCGGAGATCACGGAGGGGCTCTGATCTTGGTCCGGCGTACCCTATTGGCGGGATATTGGTGGCCCACCCTGCAGCAGGATGCCCGGCAGGTAGTCAAGACGTGTGAAGGATGCCAAAGGTTTGGGAATTTTTCTCACAAGCCAGCGGCGGAGTTATAACCGATGTGGGAATCCTGCCCTTTTGATCAGTGGGGCATGGATATCGTGGGACCATTTCCTGTGGGCCCCAGACAGAGAAAGTTCTTACTGGTGGCAGTGGATTATTTCTCTAAATGGGTGGAGGCTGAGCCATTAGCGAGAATCACTGAAGAGGCGGTGTTGGGATTTATTTGGAAGAACATTGTCTGCAGATTTGGTTTACCTCAGAAGCTTGTCTCGGATAATGGGAGGCAGTTCCAGGGAAAGAAAATAAAGGATTGGTGCACAGAGATGATGGTAAAGCAGGTATTCACTTCCATGGCGTACCCCCAAAGCAACGGACAAACGGAAGTAACTAACAGGACTATCATCCAAACTTTACAAACCCGACTCTTTGGTGCTGGTAAAAGTTGGGTGGAGGAGGTTCCCGGTGTGCTATGGTCTTACCGCACTACCCCCAGGACGGCCACAGGAGAAACACCCTTCAGCTTGGTGTATGGGTCCGAGGCCGTGATCCCAGTGGAAATCGGACAGACCTCCCCCAGGGTGAGAGCTCACCAAGAGGGAGAAACCATGGACAGGACGTAAGAGTTAGACCTGATTGAAGAAAAAAGAGAACGGGCCGCTATTCGAATGGAAGCCTACCGGAGCAGGATAATCAAGGCGTTCAATCAAAAGGTCAAAACCCGGGAATTCCATATAGGAGATTTGGTACTGAAGAAAGTTAATCCGGCAGGAGGGGTAAAGAAGCTAGAAGCAAAGTGGGAAGGACCTTACAAAGTAATTCGGATGATAGGAAGGAGCGCCTGATATTTGGAGGACAGCCGGGGCAAAGTCCTACAGAGGCCCTGGAATACTCTGCATCTTAAGTCTTATTATCCTTAAAAGTACATATGCACCTGTAAATTATGTTTCTGCCATTTGTATAAATAAAAGGTATGTTTTGATCTATTGTAATCGCAAAAGTACTCAAAGGCCCGTGGTAATTCACGATCCATGTAAGTCCAGGTGATCTGCCACCCTGGCACCAAAAAACCCAGGTGATCCACCACCCTGGTACTCAAAGGCCCGTGGTAATTCACGAGCCATGTAAGTCCAGGTGATCTGCCACCCTGGCACCAAAAAACCCAGGTGATCCACCACCCTGGTACTCAAAGGCCCGTGGTAATTCACGAGCCATGTAAGTCCAGGTGATCTGCCACCCTGGCACCAAAAAAAACCCAGGTGATCCACCACCCTGGTACTCAAAGGCCCGTGGTAATTCACGAGCCATGTAAGTCCAGGTGATCTGCCACCCTGGCACAAAAAAAAACCCAGGTGATCCACCACCCTAGTACTCAAAGGCCCATGGTAATTCACGAGTCATGTAAGTCCAGGTGATCTGCCACCCTGGCACCAAAAAAAATCCAGGTGATCTGCCATCCTGGCACCAAAAAACCCAGGTGATCCACCACCCTGGTACTCAAAGGCCCGTGGTAATTCACGAGCCATGTAAGTCCAGGTGATCTGCCACCTTGGCACCAAAAAAAAACCCAAGTGATCCACCACCCTAGTACTCAAAGGCCCGTGGTAATTCACGAGCCATGTAAGTCCAGGTGATCTGCCACCTTGGCACCAAAAAAAACCCAGGTGATCCACCACCCTAGTACTCAAAGGCCCGTGGTAATTCACGAGCCATGTAAGTCCAGGCGATCTGCCACCCTGGCACCAAAAAACCAAGGTGATCCACCACCCTGGTGCTCAAAGACCCGTGGTAATGCGTGAGCCATATGAGCTCAAGCAACCCACCACCTGGGACTTGAAAAGGACCCAGGATTCCTGGCGCTCGGGCATCGAAAATTCCCGAGGGAGTAGGCCACCCTCATGGTATATCAAAACAGAGGATTTATCCAGGCACACAGAAAAAAGCATTCGAATAAAGAGGCGAATCAAGAACAAAATTTTTTCCTTAACAAACAAAATATACATGTTTAAAAGTTAGGAGCCCAAGCCTAAAGCTCCGATGAATAGCCTAAATCTAAGAACCCGAGGGGTCGGTTCCCTCTTGAGATTTATGCTCTTCGCTGGCGTCTACCCCTTCCTGGGGCCCTTCTCCTTCATTTTCAGGACCGGAGGGTAAAGAAGCAATGGCCAAATTAAGATCTGGAACTCCTTCCTACATCAGGCCAGTTGCCTCGTACTGAGTAGAACAGATGTCAAAGCCCTGGGTGAAGAAATCGAAGGACTTATCCATCACCGTCTGCTCGAACTCCTTGGAAGAAAGGAAATAATTCCGCCATTCAGCTTCGGTACCAAAGCGCTCCTCCAAAGCCTGGGCAGCATCCAGAGCTGAAGAATGATGCATATCCGCCTCCGTACGGGCGATTACCAACTGGTTCTGCATCACCTCCGCGGAAGCCTGAAGCCCACTCACTGCGTTCAGAGCCAGGTCTTTTTCCTGCCGAACTTGACCAAGCTCCCGGGTAATTTGCTCTATTTGAGCCTCCAGAGATTGAATCTCGGAAGAGCGGCGATCTTGGATCTCAACTAGCCTACGCTGCCATCTTTCCTCCACTCGCGCCACATCTGCCCGGAAACCCTCCAGCGACTCTCGGTCAGAGCCAGGTCTTTTTCCTGCCGAACTTGACCAAGCTCCCGGGTAATTTGCTCTATTTGAGCCTCCAGAGATTGAATCTCGGAAGAGCGGCGATCTTGGATCTCAACTAGCCTACGCTGCCATCTTTCCTCCACTCGCGCCACATCTGCCCGGAAACCCTCCAGCGACTCTCGGTGGGATCGAACCTCCGCTACATGAGTCTCTCTTAGGGCGGCTGCCTGTGATTGAAGCAGAGTGATATGCTCCTCAAAAGAGCTGCACCTCTCGCTCTCTCGGGCGAGACTAGCGTTCGCCTCATCAAGGGCATTGGCCAGCATGCATAAGCCCTGCATCCAAAGCAACCAATGGATTAAATAAAGACGTGCACAAGCACCTCTTTTTTTTTTCAGGTATCTAAAGGGCAGAGTTTACCGTATAAGCATGGAAAACACCCTCCGATAGTTTGGAGGTGATAACACGAGCTTCCAGTAAAGAGTGATCTTCCGGGGAGAGCAAGCTTTGGATTTGGGCAACTTTGGAGGAGGCTGTCCCTGATAAGAACAGAGGAAATCGAGAGCCCCAGGAGGTAGAATCTACTCGGTCACCCCAGGCGTGAGAAGTGGGGTCACCCGCAGAGACAGAAGCGTCCCAGCCCGGGGCCCGAAGGGCCATAGAAGAAGTAGGAGCAGATGAGGCCAGGTCCTTGGACAGCAGGACGTCCTCCGAGTCCGTCAGGTCGATCATCTGGGATACCTGGCCGATTTTCCTCTTACGATGGGAAAGCGGTACCTCATATTCCAAGTCCTCCGATGACAAAGACAGCTGGGCTTGGGAAGCAAGTCGAGGTGGGCATAGCGCCATGACAGAAGTCCCGGCAACAGCAGCACTTGAAGGGGGAGAGAGCACAGCTAAAAGAATCGGCACTGTAGACGGAGGGACTACCACGGTGGGTAAATGCAAAGGACTTTGCGGATGAATAGGACTCTTTTCCTCCCTCCGGGCCTTTTTCCTTCGCTCGGCTAGGGCTTGGGTTTTCTCTTTAGTAGCCTTCCTCTCGGCTGCCCACCGGGCGAACTCTTCCCTGATCATATCTGATGGCTCTGCACCAAAGTAAAAAATGTGAGTACGTGTACGTATTAATAAATAAAGCAGTGTAAAGAAAGTCAGAGAACAGCCATTACCAGGTTGAGCCCCCGGGTCGCCGTATGCATTGATCACCTGGTCAAGGAGATCTTCCACCCGGGTGCCCAACCCGTAGGCTATGATGTTATCGTTCGTTAATAAGGCGGGGGAGGAAAATGTCCTATTCTTGACTTAGGTCAAGCTACGAGTATATGGCTCCTCAACCTTATAATGTTCGGGAAGCTCAGGTTGAGGAGGGAGACTAGATAAGAACCCGGTCCTAAAAGTGAAAGGAGCTGGGGGTTGAATAAAAAAATACCGCTCTTTCCATCCCTTTAAATATGAGGGGATATCGGAAAGAAAACGAGCATTCAGCCGTGCGGCCAAGGAGAAAGCTCCTTCGTTGAAGCGGCAAGAAAAAAAGTAGTGCAAAATCAGAGGGGTGATGGCTAAGTTGTGCATTTTAAAGAGGATATAGGTCGAGGCCATTATTCGGAAGGAGTTCGGGTGGAATTGATTAACAGGAACTTGAAAGAAGTCGGCAACAGCTAGGTAGAAAGGAGGAATGGGAAATCGAAGGCCACTCCGAATTTGGTCTCGGAAAAATGTGTAGCAACCGGGAGGATGAGTATCAGGAGTACTCCCAGGTAGAGGACGGAATAAGGAGTAGGATAAAGGGATTTCCCCTGAGCCACGAAGTTCCTCCGCAGCCCCTTGGGAGAGGGTGTTAGGAAGGTAAGTGTACCAGCCCAAGGAAGAGGGCACAGAAGATAGGGGTTTTGGGTTCTTCACTTTTTGTTTTCCTTTTCCCTTGGGGCGAGAGGAAGAAGCAGCGGAAGGCTTTGTCGGGAGTTGGGAAGCTTGCTTAAAAGAAGAAGGTCGGGAAAGCAGCGCAGAAACGGAGCGAGCATCGCTCGAGCTACCGCTTGGCTCCTCGTCTTTGGGCGAGCCTTTGGCGTTCGCTCCAAAGGTAGATGAGGTACCTGTAGACATTAAAATAAAACTTACAGAATTAAAGCGAATTAGGAATGCAGGGAAGCGAACAACAGAACTGAAAGCACAGTCGCTGAAAACCAAATGGTAATGAGTTCGAGAAGAAAGACGATGAGAAGAAGAAGGAAGGGTCGCGAAGGATTAAATACTAAAAGGGGCCAAAATAATCTGAGCCGTGTATTTTGAAATGAACGGTAGAGATACGCAAAGCGTTCTCAAGAAGCTGAAGCGACGTCTAACAAATTCTCTGACAGGCGCACTACGAAGCGTCTAGGGCTGACATAAGGGTAGTAACTCCCGGGTAGATACCCCAGGAGATAGGACCCGGGATGACGATACCTCGGGTGGATTGGACCCAAGAAGATGGTATTAGCTTCTCGGGACAGCGGAGCAGGTCCTAGCCCGACTATCTTTAGGAAGTGTGGTGATATCATATTACGATACCCCGGGTGGATTGGACCCGGAAAGAAATCCACCCGAAAAGATGGTATTAGCTTCTCGGGACAGCGGAGCAGGTCCTGGCCCGACTATCTTTAGGAAGTGTGATGATATCACATATCCAGGATGACGATACCCCGGGTGGATTGGACCCAGAAAGTTGGTATTAGCTTCTCGGGACAGCGGAGCAGGTCCTAGCCCGACTATCTTTAGGAAGTGTGATGATATCACATACCCGGGATAACGATACCCCGGGTGGATTGGACTCGAGAGGATGGTGTAACCGCAACATATTAAAGAACCCGGGACTGGGGGGCAGTAACCTGGGATCTGCAAGAAAGGCTTAACCTGGGAGGCCTTAGCACCCGAAACGATACAGGAGATTGAAAGGAACCCGGGTAAGGGGCCTGGGAGCTAGAACCTCCCGGAGTAAGCCTTCGGAAGTTAGGAAAGGAAAGGAAAACCAGTGGGGCCCCGGCCTTTCTATTTTTAGGGCCAGAAAACGGCCACGTTTATTTGAAGTATGTCAGGTTCAAATCACAAATCCAATAATTACTAAACACGATCCAAAGGAGTGGGCTCTGTCCGGAAATTATGGGGGTCTAAATCACACGTGATAACCATCTTATCACACTAAAAGTTGTCAGTAAGGCCATACCCAGTAATCATTGAGGACCCGGGTGGGCGAGTATAAAAGCCCATCCTGGGGGGCAAGGTAGGGCATGGACTGACTCTCTAAAAAAATATTGGTAGAACTTCGTCTCCAAACGAATAAGATATTCATATTTTTTGTATCTTCGCCTACCTTTTCCGCTCGGGAATTTACCCATCCCCGGGTAGTCATTTTGTGATAATTGCATCATCAAAAATTTAAATCGATTGAATATGTTATTTGATACGTTTGTCTCTGAATTAAAAGTTGACTTTGAGAACTGTACATTAGAAATCGAAATCTTATAAGGGGGAGGAATTTTGAATTCCGTCATGACCCTGGTGTCGTGAGATTATAACAGTTGCTCTAAATTTTTAGATTATTTATTTGGTGGGTGAACCGATGTTCTGGTCCACCCTTTGGAGAACATATAGGAGTTTGACATCGGTCCGAAGAGGAATTTGAGGAATTTCATGTTTGATTATGTTTTATTCAATATAAATCATGTCGGGTATCATATTCGATCGGTTTCAGCTTATTAAGGTAGTGTTTGAGAAAATTTTTAGGAATCACTTCTCAATTTTTTCTTCGTACAATTTCACAAAATTTTGAAATTTTATGAAAAAAAAAGTGAGAAATACTTCTTAAAGCTCTCCCAAAATTTCACAAAATTTCTCCCAATTTTGGGATTATAGGGATATAATTTAGTCACTACTATCATTTAAATATTATTTAGTTACTTTATGCAGAATTTTAAGCTTTCTACATTTATATATATGTATATATATAAATCTGAAAGGAATATTAATTTCTTGAAAATATTTTTCTTAAGCGTGTTACTTATAATATTGAATTTTTCCTTCTAGACAAAATATTTGATATAATATGGTTAAATATTTTATTATCTCGATAATATATTTAGGATAGATATTTAATTAACTTAATTAAATTATATCTTGATATCGAATTGAAGAGTTTTATGGTTATTAAATATTATCAAGATGTGTGGTTTTTCTGTTCCGTGTATGTGTGTTGTTTATCAAAAAAATATTATCAAGATATATGTGTTTATGCTTAATAGAGTTATATTCCTAATAAACACTTATTTCCTTATTTGTCTAGGACTCTATAAGAAAATCTTTTTTATGCTTGGACTCTCATCTATAAGTAAAGGATTCCTGCACACAAACAAATATAAACTTCAGAGAAGAATTCAGAGAGCTTTCAGAGAAAATTACATAGAAAAATTCGAAGATTCTGAAGATGTTTTGCAGCCATCGTTGTTGCTTGTCCCCGTGCTGCCGTTGGTGTTGAAAACATCGGAGACAACACTGTGGAAATAGTGCTATTCGAAAGATTTTTTGTGTCTTTTAAAATTTAGGCTACCAGAGTTGCATCTGATTTGTTTTACTCTGATTATTTAGTATGCAAGTTTGATTTCTCAACTTGTTGAGAAATTTAGGATTTATTTATTTTTTGTAAAATCACAAGTATTGTTTTGTAAGACTGATCTTATTTTTCTAGTGATATTTAGCCCTAAGGCACCCGCACGAGTTTTTATACTCGTGCAAAATTAATTTCTTGTGTTATTTATTTTTGTTTATTTTACGTATTTATTTTTCGCTGCACTGTGTTGTCTTTGGTGTTGTAACACCGCAGACAACACCGACTCCTGATTTTATCTTACAATTGCAATACGATTTTTTTCAAGTGGCATTAGAGCCAACTCTTAACTTTACTAAGAGAGATTCTGGTTATTTTTATTTTGTAGGTTTATCATGGACGTGCCGGTGGCTAACGTCACACTCCGACAACCGGAATTCAATAATTTAGATTTATGTGTATATTCAATTTCTTTGATCACCTAGAAGTTTGAAGATTATTTGAAGAGAAAAAACAAACTGAAAGTTGGACAACAATCTAAGCACCCTAGTTTTCCTGTTCATGAAAATCTGTTAAGGGTGTCACCTACTCGAGAACCATCTCGACCAATGTATGTTGTTAATTATGAATCTAATACTAAGAATTTTGATTATGTACAATGCAGTGAATGCAATGGATATGGATACTATGCAATTGAATGTGCAAATCAATTCCACAAAGGTATGACTGTTTTCTTGAGTGATGATGACTCTAACAGAGATCAAGAACAGAATGATGAAGAATATCATACCTCCCTGGCTGCATTGTTTAAAGAAAAGAGGTGTTTTCAAGTCAACCCACTGGGTGTTGCCTCCGGTATTGCAACACTATGCCGCAACACCAGTGAAAAATCAGTTTGCTTGAATACATCTAATAATGGTAATTTTGGTGATCAGGAAGCTGTCAATGATGATATAACTCTAGAGTGTGTACAGAAACTTTATGAGGAGTTGTATGCTGATCGGATCAAACAGAACAAGTTGAACACAACTCTCTCTAAAGAAAATTCTAATTTGAAGTCTGTCATGGCCAAGCTTGAAGTGATTCTAGGTAAGAAAAATCTTGAATTCTGCAAGGATAAGGGGGAGCTTGAAAAGGTAACTCTAAAACTTACTAAGTTTAATTCAAGTACATCCAAGCTTGATTTTATGATGGGTAAAGATGGTAAGGCTGGTCTAGGGTTAGAAAACAGAGTGTTTGAAGTTGGAGAATCATCAAAACCAACTGTGTTTGTGAAAGAAAGTAGCAATACTTCTAGCACACCCATTGTCGCTCCGCCAGTCAAGAATTCTCCATCAAAAGAGTGTGCTCCTCCTCAAAAGCCAAAGCAATGGAAACGTCATTTTATGTGTCATTACTGTTTCAAACTAGATCACATCAGGTCTTTTTGTTTTAAGCATAGGCATGACCCCGTGTTGCACAACACTAGGCGCAACACCAACAAAAAGAGACCCACAACAAAGAAAATTTGGGTACCAAAGTTTGATTTTCAATATTTTGTTGTTTATACTTCCTTGAAAACTAACATTGCAGGTCACTAGTACTTTCATAGTGGAAGCTCACGCCACATGAAAAGTTCAAAAGAACATCTCGCGGACTACATTGAACAAGTAGGTGGTAGAGTGACCTTTGGAGCTAGTGCAAAAGGAATGTTTGTTGGCAAAGGAACACCGAATATGGAAGAACTTCTAAAGCTTCACAATGTGCTACATGTCAAGGGACTAAACTCAAACTTGATTTCTTTTAGTCCATTGTGTTATGATGATTTTCATGTCAAGTTTGATAAAAAATACTTGTGAAGTTTTTGATAATGCTAACATATGTATTTTTATAGGTACAAGATCAGCAGATTGCTATCAACTTGGAGAGGAACTTGCCTACAAACACATGAAGGTAGATGATCTAGATTTATGGAACCAAAAGTTGTGTCATGCAAATTTGAAGACATTGAAAAATCTGTGTAAGTATGAAGCTGTCCAAGGTATGCCTATTTTGAATTCCGAAGTTCCATATGTTTGTGGTGCATGCCAAATAGATAAGAAAACTCTCGTCTTGCACCTCGTGTTACAACACTTGGGGACAACACGGTGTCTTGAACTTTTGCACATGGATTTAATGGGTCCTACTGAATTGGAAAGCTATGAAGGTATGAAGTATTCTTTTGTGTGTGTTGATGACTTCTCACGTTTTACATGCATAAGATTCATCAGAGAGAAGCCAGATAAGTTTTATATTTAATAATTTATTTATAAAGATTACTAACCTGCATAACTTGAAGGTTGGAAGGATCAGGACCGACCATGGTATGGAATTTGAGACCTATTCATTTTCATATTTGAGTGATAAGAAAGGCATATCACTTGAGTTTTCTTCCCCAAAAACTCCTCAACAAAATGGCATATCCAAAAGAAAGAATATGATGTTGCGAGAGATGTCTAGGGTGATGCTGAGCTCAAAGAATATCTCAAAAATATTTTGGGCAGAAGTCGTGGATACAGCTTGTCGTGTATTGAATCGAGTATACTTAAGGAGTGGTTCTACTATGACTTCCTATGAGACTCTTATGAGAAAGAGACCAAACCTTAAATACTCTCATGTTTTTTGTTGTATTTGTTATGTTTTGAATGAAAGGGATCACCTAGACAAATTTGATTCCAAAATTGACAAATGATAAGTGCATTTTATGCACTTAATTTATATATCATTTGGCTTGGCTTTTGTGATGTATCGAGTGGATATTATGCGTATTTGTTGTTGTTTTTGTGAGTTGCAAGGATTGGCGCAAAAGTAGCAAGAAGAAGTGGAATGATGCATTATGGAGTATCAACTTTAGAAAATTACTGAGAATTATTTACACATCAAAATCCGATCTCCACCGTTCATAATAAAGTTTAGGATGTTTGAAGCTTCTTTCAAAATTTCAGCTCAATCCGACGGTTATTTTGGGAGATATGATTTTTTTAAAATTGTCGCGCGTTGCAGAATAGCTCATGCAAGAGCAGGACGCGCCCGCGCCAATTTTAGGCGCGCCCACGCCATCCCTGGATGTGAAAATAAGTGTAAATTCGAGGCTCAGGCATGCCCTCGCCACTCTATTGCGCGCCCGCGCTGCTCTGTGCGAGAAATTGGCAGATTTTTCCAACTTTAAAACTCTCGATTTGTCGGGCTTTCTTTGACGGGCTTCGAGGACATATAAAAGAGATTTCAACACAACATAAAAGGGGGAGAGCCGCCTGACAACACAACACAAATTGAGAGAGGTTGATCGTGACAATTGGAGAGGAAAAATCTGTGCATCAACGTGAAGAATTTGAAGAACAAAGGAGAAGATCATTGACCGGACACGGCGTCGAATATTCGGATTTGTTTTCTTTCTTTCGAATTTGTTATCATTGAATTGATGTCTAGACTTTTGAATATGACTGGTGTTTATCTATTTTTGATCATGAACTAAATTTTCATAGTCTAGTGGTTTGGTGTAGCCTGGTTGAGACGCTTTTACGAATTGTTAATTTTATTGGATTGAAGTCTCCTAAATTAATTGTTTTTCTAGCTTTGATTGTTTTTCCAATTACTTGATCACTAATTGAATTGTTATAATTATTTGAAATCATTGCTCGGGAGAGGGGATTTTGAATAGGATCATTAGAAATTACACTGTTAATTGTTTATATAGCTCGGGAGAGTGTATAACGTTAACGAAGCTTCAGGAAGAACATCGTTTTACACATATCACTAAGACTAGATTTTTAATAGGGATATTGGAATTTAATCTTAGTTGATACACATTATTTTTTTCTCAGGAGAGGAAAATAATATAATTAAGTGTTCTTGGCTATTAATTGAATGGAATTCATGAAAATAATTTAATTAGGAGTAGTTGTTGTCGAAACCAGGTGAAATCAAAACCTCTAGACCATTTTTCTCTCAGTAATATTATTCGGAAGTTGTGTGTGAGTTTTTTGGTAAGGACCCGATTTTACTATATTAATTAATTCGTGTGTTAAAAATATGTATTACTAAATATCGGTTTATAGAAGATATTAAAATGCATATTTAATTTATAGAGCACACAAGAGTTGAAATAACTCAAACCGGGTCAAGTTTTAACCCCGAATGAATAAATAAGACACACATTAAAGAAATACATATCTAATTAAATAGATATGGATATATATAGTCAGACCGTTTCTCTCTCCTCAAGCGTTCATCGTCATCCCCGTCTGTATCTTTTTCCTTTTTCTTTCAACATTTCTTCCGTCACTTTAAATGCCCGTATCTCCTTCGTTTTTGGCCGGATTTCAAAAGTAAATATATTTTGGAATCCTCGCGACGTAAGCTTTAATTTGATACCGATATCGTAAGTTTTCTCGCGACCTGTTTGAACGCGATTCCGGTAGCCGTGACCTCCACCGCTCGTTTTCGCCGGAATTCGGGAAGAAACCTTGGTTTAGGTTGTTTAGAGCTTAAACTCGAAGCTTTGCACAAGATTCGAAATTTCCAGAGGTAGATTTCAAGATTAGGGTTCGAATTTTGGGGATTTTTGGTTAATTTGAATTCCAGTAATTTATATTTGTTTAATTCTTGATTGTAGGTGTTATATTTCAGTTGAATTGAGATATGGTTATTTTTCAGAATTTAATTGGGAATTATTTCGAATTTCCAGGTTATTTTACTTGGAATTTTTGAAGTTTAGAGTTACGTAAATCGCAGTTTAGATGTTTAGATGCGTTAGACTTGTCCTATAATAATTTTAGGATTTGTTAGTAAATTTCAGAAAATGTCAGATTCTGAAACATTTAGTTCATTCGATGTATAGCGTCGTATATTCGATACTTGGACATTGATAGGATGTTTTGATATTAAAAATACATTTTTGGAAATGTTAGTTTGATTTTTAGACTTAGTTTCAGTAATTCTTAGATTATATAAATGGGAATAGGAATTGATATGAAATAAATGGTTTTTCCACAAGATTGGATTATTCGAGAACTACTTGAGATATTTCTGTGGTAATTAAGTGTTGGTTGAAGTACGTATGAGCTGTTTATATTACGACGTCTATAATGATATGTAATGATATTAAGTATTTTGTAATGAGTGATAAAGTGCTTTATGTGCTTATGTGGATTATATGATTGCATTCATTCATTTTCAATTTTTCATAGCACGTTGAGCCTTGACTCCTTTGATTACTATTGATATTTATCTCTTGAGATGTATTGAGTCATCATGGAGCGAGTGACATTGTTTAGTGCACTCCTGAGATAGCATGAGGCACGGACAGGTAGCTCCTGTCGCCCTCCGATGCTACGTACGACACTCCTGATGACAGCATGAGGCTGGACGGGTCTCTCCTGTCACCCTCCGATGCTACGTGTATGGATTAGCAGTGATGATTCAAGGTCTGCTGCGTTCCTGGCACGGGTGGCCACTGAGATTATTGTGATACATGTCGTTTGGACTCCATTTGGTATCCCTTATTCTATTGATACCTGTCACGCATTACATTGCATTTCATTGCATTGTACTTGATTTTATTCATGTCAGTTATATTTGTCGTAATTTTTATAGTTCGTCGTACTGGGGTCCGACCCCTGTTTTCTTTTTATGCTGTGGTTGTTTGTGATTCCATAGCAGGTTATCCAGGGGGATTTGACGCATCTGGTGGAGCGTCATCTAGTGGTACCCAGTGAGAAGAGCGTGGAGTCGAGTTCCCTGATATATGTATATATTAGTTTAGCGAGTTTTATATTTGCCGGGGTGATGCCCTGTGTATCTGTATCGATAGTTTTGGACTTTGTTTTGGATTGTTATTTGTGTGATCGAGCCTTGCATGTGTTTAGTCCTGGCCAGTGCGGCTATAGGTTTGTAAATTGGAGTTGTGACTCTATTTTCGAGTATATATTGCTGGTTGTGTTGTACAGGTTTTTGGGATGTCCTATTTACGAATAGGTCATGCCGAAATTTCTGTAGGCCCAAACGCAAATTTTTAACTCGTTTTTACTGTTTAAATTAATTAATCCTGGTTGTTTGATCATTAAATATTAAATCAGGACACGGGCCCTTTCATTTGGTATCAGAGCGTATACTGGGATATGCTCGAATTAGAGTCTAGGACACTTGAGTTTAGACACTAACAAAATGGTTGCGTATGTGTGTGACTACTTGTTATTACGTGACTTGTTTGTTGTGTTTATTATTTGAACTTAACTGATAGAACCAGTAGTTCTTGGCTTTCTACCTTAGTTTATGAATTCTTATTAGAACTCTGAGTTTCTATTATAGTTTTCTGTTCGTTACGTTATTTCTGCCTGTATTTAAATCCTTGTGTCTTGTAGAATGACACCAGGAGGAAGAGGTAGAAAAGGGAAGGAAGTTGTAGAAGAGTCTGCAGCAGAAAATATTAGAAATCTTGATGATATTGTCAGGGGAAGACGTGGTCGACCAGCTGTCCATCCTCCGAAAGATGTGGATTTAGAGGTGGAACAACAAACACGGGTAAATCCTGACAAAGGAAAAGCGATTCAGGCTGAGTCTGATCCAGTAGCCCAATTGACAGAGAAAATGGGAGGAATTCGATTAATAATTTCTCAATTTCAGGAGTTGCGTCCACAAAAGTTCTTTGGCAATGAAGGAAGTGAGAAAGCTGCTAGTTGGTTGAAAAGTCTCAACAATATGTTTAATGGACTAGAATATCCTGATGAAATTCGACTGAAGTTAGTTCCTTTTCAACTTAAAGACCGAGCGCAACTTTGGTGGGAAACGACAGCAGAAACACTTTCTGATTCTGGTGAAAAGATTACATGGAAAGTATTTTGTACTCAATTTGCACAAGAATATGCACCACCATATTATTATTCTGCTAAAGAAGATGAATTTAATTTGTTGGTGCAAGGCAATAAATCTGTTGCTGACTATGCTTCTCAGTTTTCTGCTCTTTTGCCTTATGTCCCACATGTTGCAAAGAATGATCGGTCAAAGCTTTCACATTTTCTAAAGGGGCTTACACGAACGATCCATACTTTGGTGACTACTGGAACTCCATCGACTTATATGAAAGTGGTAGAAAAGGCAAAAAAAGATTGAAACGAGTCTACTCAGGGGTGAACCACAATCAATCCCAGCATCTGTTCCTCAAGGAGCTGGAAGTAGTTCACAGAAACCAATGGGTTTACCTTCATATCAGCCTATTCAGTCTTCTCAGCAAGCGAAAAGGCCTTGGTTTAAAGTTAGGGGGAAGCCATTTAAAAAGAAGCCACAGTCTAGTTCGTCCAGTTCCAGTGGTAGTCGTGGTGGGAGTTCAGTTGGATCGTCTGGTAGGGTGTACTGTGACAGATATGGTGGTAACCATTTGAGTGCACATTGTACAGGATTTCCAGAATTTGTTATACTTGTGGGCAGGCTGGACATTCGTCTAGAGTATGTCCAAATGCTGGAAGACAACAAGTGCAACCACAACAGTTTGGCCAGTTTCCTCGGCGACCATCATTCAGGCCATCTGCACCTGTACCGCAGTTTGCTCCTACATAGCCTTATGTTCCGGTACAGCCAACGCAGCAGCCTAGGTATCCATCTCCTCAGAGTCAGCAGCATTTTCTAGGTCCACAGCAGGCTCAAGTCCATGCTATGACTCAGGATCAGGCACAAGATGCACCTGGGGGAGTTATTGCAGGTATTTGTTACATTTTTGAGTATCCTGCACGTATCTTGATAGACACAGGAGCATCTCATTCATTTTTATCTGTTACATTTGCTGATGAGCATGAGATTGCTTTTACTCCGTTGTTGGATACTGTTTCTGTAGCTACTCCTGCTGGTGTTTTCTTGATGTCTAATGAGATAGTTTTGAATTGTGTGATTAGATTTGAGGATAAGATCATGATAACCAATCTAATCAAACTAGCTATGTCTGATTTTGATTGTATTCTGGGTATGGATACACTGATGAATTATAGAGCTACTGTTGATTGTTTCCATGGCATTGTGAGATTTAGACCGTATTATGGCAATAAGTGGAATTTTTATGGTAATGATTCACAATCTCGCATTCCATTAGTATCGGCAATGGAAATGTTTAGATTATTGTCGATAGAAAATGAAGGCTTTATGATCTATGCTCTTGATACAACGAAGGATGAGAAATTTAAAGTTTCAGATATTCCTGTCGTCAAGGATTTTCCTGATGTATTTCCTGATGAGATTCCGGGTTTTCCGCCTCAGAGGGAAATAGATCTTAACATTGAGTTGATGCTAGGGACAAGTCCAATTTTTCGACCCCATATCGATTAGCTCCAGCAAAATTGAAATAACTTAAGACGCAATTGCAATATTTGCTGGAAAAAGGGTATATTAGACCAAGTGTGTCACCTTGGGGTGCTCCAGTCTTGTTTGTGAAGAAGAAATACGGAACGATGAGAATGTGCATCGATTATCGGCAATTGAACTAGGCTACTGTGAAGAATAAGTATCCTTTGCCACGAATTGATGACTTGTTTGATCAGTTGCAGGGTACGTCTGTGTATTCTAAAATTGATCTTCGTTCCGGATATCATCAACTTAGAGTTCGAGAGGAAGATGTTCCCAAAACAGCATTTCGAACGCGTTATGGGCATTATGAATTCTTAGTTGTTCCTTTTGGGTTAGACTAATGCTCCAGCAGTTTTTATGGATTTAATGAATCGTGTGTTTCGGGAGTTTATAGATCGATTTGTTATCGTGTTCATTGATGACATTTTGATTTATTCTAAGTCAAGAAAGGAGCATAAAGAACATTTGATATTAGTACTTGAGAAAATCAGAACATCACAATTATATGCTAAGTTTTCGAAGTGTGAATTTTGGTTGGACAGAGTATTATTTCTAGGACATGTGATATCAGCACAAGGAGTATTTGTCGATCCTAGTAAAATTGAAGTTGTTCTTAATTGGTCCAGACCAACCAATGTCTCTGAGATTCGTAGCTTTTTGGGTTTGGCTGGATATTACAGGCGTTTCATCAAGGGATTTTTTGAAATAGCTAGGCCTATGACTATATTGACGCAAAAAGATCAACGTTTTGAGTGGACTGAAGAATGTGAAGCTAGTTTCCAGACTTTGAAAGAGAAATTGACTACGGCTCCAGTATTAGCATTACCTTCAGGCTCAGGTGGATTTGTTGTTTGTACAGATGCTTCTTTGAATGGACTGGGTTGTGTTTTGATGCAAAATGGACGCGTGATTGCGTATGCATCTCGTCAATTGAAACCACATGAGACTCGTTATCCAGTTCATGATTTAGAATTGGCTGCCATTGTGCATGCATTGAAAATATGGCGTCATTATATGTACGGTGAACAGTTTGTGATTTATTCCGATCATAAGAGTCTGAAATATTTATTCACATAGTCTGATTTGAATATGAGACAACGTCGATGGTTGGAACTGCTTAAGGATTTTGACTGTGATGTTCAATACCAGCCAGGAAATGTGAATCAAGTTGCAGATGCTTTGAGCAGAAAAGTTCATACTAAGATGTTGGCATCTTTAACTATTTCTAAAGTTCATGAGCATTTGGGAACTTCAGGATGGACTTATTGAGCTAAAGGTAATCATTTCATAGTTTCATCTATTCAAGTTGAACCACGAATAATTTCAAAAATCAAAGCAGCACAAAAAACTGATCCATATATTCATCACTTGAAAGAATTAACTCCAGCTAGTCAGTCAGGGAAATTCCTTGTTGCTTATGATGGATGTTTGCATTATAATGGTAGACTTGTGGTTCCGAATTTGTTAGATTTGAAAGAAGATATACTACGAGAAGCTCATTGTAGTCGACATAGTGTACATCCTGGAATTCAAAAGATGTATCATATTTTGAAAGCCCATTACTGGTGGGAAGGTATGAAGAATGATATTTCTGACTTTGTGGCTAGGTGTCTGACGTGTCAACAAGTTAAGGCTGAAAGAATGAGACCAGGTGGTATGTTACTTAGTCTTGAAGTACCACAGTGGAATTGGGAACACATTACTATGGATTTCGTGACACACCTACCTTGATCTAATCGTGGTTGTGATGCCATTTGGGTTATTGTGGATATATTGTCTAAATCTGCCCATTTTATTCCATATGATCGTACTTGGACATATACGAAAATGGCGAAAATGTACATTGATCAGATAGTGCGATTTCATGGTGTGCCAGTACTGTAGTATCAGACCGTGATCCCAGATTTACTTCTAAGTTTTGGTCTAGTTTGCAATCAGCTTTGGGTTCTAAATTGGCCATGAGTACTGCCTATCATCCACAGACAGATGGACAATCTGAAAGAACTATTCAGACGCTTGAAGATTTATTACGAGTTGTTGTGATGGATTTCAGTGGTGGTTGGCAAGAATCTTTAGCTTTGGTGGAATTCTCTTACAATAATAGTTATCAAGTATCTATCGGGATGGCACCATTTGAAGCCTTGTATGGCAGAAAATGTAGATCTCCGATATGTTGGGAAGAAGTAGGAGAACGACAGTTGTCCGGACCAGATTTTATTCAAGAAATGAAAGAAAAATTTGAACTGATCAGGAAAAGAATGAAAGCAGCCCAGGATCGTCAAGCTAGCTATGCTAATAACAGGCGTAGACCTTTAGAATTTCAGGTTGGCGATTTTGTTTTCTTGAAAGTATCACCATTTCGTGGTACTATGAGATTTGGGCGTAAAGGGAAATTAGCTCCTCGTTATATCAGTCCATACGAGATTGTCGAGAAGATTTGTATTTGGCGTATCGTTTGAACTTGCCGCAGAGTTTGTCTGCGATACCTGATGTATTTCACGTATCTATGCTGCGGAAGTATGAACCAAATCCTTCTCATATCTTGAGAGCTGATGATATGGAGTTGGATAGTTCCCTTAGCTATGTTGAATATCCAGTGCAGATTCTTGATCGTAAAGAAAAGCAACTTAGGAACAAGACGATTCCTTTAGTTATGGTGGAATGGAGTAGACATGGGAGAGAAGAAGCCACATGGGAATTGGAGTCTAGAATGCGTCAAGAATGGCCTCACTTGTTTGAAAATATGATGACTTATTCCATGTACTCTAATTTTCCTATGTACTATCAGTGGTAGATATTTAACCACTTTGTATATAAGTTTGATGTGTGTTAATTTCGAGGACGAAATTTTGTTTTTAGAGGGGGAGAAATGTAAGGACCCGATTTTACTATATTAATTAATTCGTGTGTTAAAAATATGTATTACTAAATATCGATTTATAGACGATATTAAAATGCATATTTAATTTATAGAGCACACAAGAGTTGAAATAACTCAAACCGGGTCAAGTTTTAACCCCAAATGAATAAAATAAGACACACATTAAAGCAATACATATCTAATTAAATAGATATGGATATATATGGTCAGACCGTTTCTCTCTCCTCAAGCGTTCATCGTCATCTCCGTCTGTATCTTTTTCTTTTTTCTTTCAACATTTCTTCCGTCACTTTAAATGCCCGTATCTCCTTCGTTTTTGGCCGGATTTCAAAAGTAAATATAGTTTTGGAATCCTCGCGACGTAAGCTTTAATTTGATACCGATATCGTAAGTTTTCTCGCGACCTGTTCGAACGCGATTCCGGTAGCCATGACCTCCGTCGCTCGTTTTCGCCGGAATTCGGGAAGAAACCTTGGTTTAGGTTGTTTAGAGCTTAAACTCGAAGCTTTGCACAAGATTCGAAATTTCCAGAGGTATATTTCGAGATTAGGGTTCGAATTTTGGGGATTTTTGGTTAATTTGAATTCCAGTAATTTATATTTGTTTAATTCTTGATTGTAGGTGTTATATTTCAGTTGAATTGAGATATGGTTATTTTTCAGAATTTAATTGGGAATTATTTCGAATTTCCAGGTTATTTTACTTGGGATTTTTGAAGTTTAGAGTTACGTAAATCACAGTTTAGATGTTTAGTTGCGTTAGACTTGTCCTATAATAATTTTAGGATTTGTTAGTAAATTTCAGAAAATGTCAGATTCTGAAACATTTAGTTCATTCGATGTATAGCGTCGTATATTCGATACTTGGACATTGATAGGATGTTTTGATATTAAAAATACATTTTTGGAAATGTTAGTTTGATTTTTAGACTTAGTTTCAGTAATTCTTAGATTATATAAATGGGAATAGGAATTGATATGAAATAAATGGTTTTTCCACAGGATTGGATTATTCGAGAACTACTTGAGATATTTCTGTGGTAATTAAGTGTTGGTTGAGGTACGTATGAGCTGTTTATATTACGACGTCTATAATGACATGTAATGATATTAAGTATTTTGTAATGAGTGATAAAGTGCTTTATGTGCTTATGTGGATTATATGATTGCATTCATTCATTTACAATTTTTCATAGCACGTTGAGCCTTGACTCCTTTGATTACTATTGATATTGATCTCTTGAGATGTATTGAGTCATCATGGAGCGAGTGACATTGTTTATTGCACTCCTGAGATAGCATGAGGCACGGATAGGTAGCTCATGTCGCCCTCCGATGCTACGTACGACACTCCTGATGACAGCATGAGGCTGGACGGGTCGCTCCTGTCACCCTCCGATGCTACGTGTATGGATTAGCAGTGATGATTCGAGGTCTGCTGTGTTCCTGGCATGGGTGGCCACTGAGATTATTGTGATACGTGTCGTTTGGACTCCATTTGGTATCCCTTATTTTATTGATACCTGTCACGCATTACATTGCATTTCATTGCATTGTACTTGATTTTATTCATGTCAGTTATATTTGTCGTAATTTTTATAGTTCGTGGTACTGGGGTCCGACCCCTGTTTCTTTTTATGTTGTGGTTGTTTGTGATTCCATAGCAGGTTATCCAGGGGGATTTGATGCATCTGGTGGAGCGTCATCTAGTGGTACCCAGTGAGACGAGCGTGGAGTCGAGTTCCCAGATATATGTATATATTAGTTTAGCGAGTTTTATATTTGCCGGGGTGATGCCCTGTGTATCTGTATCGATAGTTTTGGACTTTGTTTTGGATTGTTATTTGTGTGATCGAGCCTTGTCGGCTCTGCATGTGTTTAGTCCTGGCCAGTGCGGCTATAGGTTTGTAAATTGGAGTTGTGACTCTATTTTTGAGTATATATTGCTGGTTGTGTTGTACAGGTTTTTGGGATGTCCTATTTACGAATAGGTCATGCCGAAATTTCTATAGGCCCAAACGCAAATTTTTAACTCGTTTTCGCTGTTTACATTAATTAATCCTGGTTGTTTGATCATTAAATATTAAATCAGGACACGGGCCCTTTCATTTTCTAAAAGTTCTGAATTTTATTTTAAGTTGAAATCATAACTCTTTGTTTGATTTTCTAGATAAAGTTTAGACTATTTTAATTACAAGCACTGATTATTTTCAATTTACTCCCTGTGGGATCGACACTTGATTCATTCAATATATTAAAACTTGACACTCGTACGCTTGCGAGCAATTTTTACAACAAGATTTTTTCAAGATTGCTGCGCATTGAACAAAAGGCATAGCGCCCCAGCGCCTCATTGGGAGTGCTCCAGCGCTTCTTTGTAGCTCAGTAAAATAATTTTATTCGAAATTTTAGCGCCCCAGCTCTAGTTTTCCAGCGCTCCAGCGCCCGTAATTTCATGTCTTAAGCGCCCCAGCGCCGTCTTTTGAGCGCTCCAGCGCTAGACGTCCGTCATTGAAAAATAAAATACGAAACTTGAGCGCCCCAGCACCGAATTATTAGCGCTCCATCGCTGCGCAGTCTCCAAAAATATGGAAAGTCTTTAATCGAGTTTTAAAAGGGATTTTATGACTTATTCTGAAGGATACGAGGGTTTAGAGAGTTTTCAGAGCATAGAGACAACTATTGAGAGTTTTGAAGTGCACAAGAGCTCGAGAATTTGATACGAAGACAGAAGACGGCGGCATCCGGCGACGGAAAAGCTTAATTTTACTTCGTTCTAGTTTTCCTTTAAACTCTATTTTTCTAGTTTGATGGATTATTTGAAGAACAAGTTTTGTTTGATCTTTGAATTTGTTATGAACTAATTTCTTAGTCTAGAGGTAGACGGATCTTGACTGGAAACCATGATTGAGATATTTTGATTTATATATTTGAATTCTTCACACAGTTTATTTGTGTTTTCCTGATTTTAATGCTTTCAATTTACTGGCCATAGATTGAATGATATTTTATTTAGAATCTATCACTCGAGAGAGGAGATTTTGAATACGACATAGGAAAATACATCTTTGGTGTTTATATTGTTCGAGAGGCATATAACTCCATAGAAGTCATTAGAAGAATTCTTGTGCTATTTACCAGATTTAATAATTGAACTTTGATAGAGATATTGAGTTTGTTATTGAAGACGAATTTCTGCTTGACACTCGAGAGAGGTAGTAGAAAATAATAGAGATTCTTGGCTAATAAACTAGAAGAATTGATAATTGAACAATCATTAGAAAAAATTATGGTGAACAGTCAAGTGAAGTCGAACCTCTAGCATTCTTCGCTTATTGAATTTTTCTCTCGTGAACTCATGGTTATTTAGTTTTGTTTCTTGCAAATTTTAGTTTTATAAAAATCAAACCATTTTCGTAGCTTTACATAGGATTAGGATTTTATTAGTTGCAAATATTTGATATAATATCATTTATTCATTCTCCGTGAGATCGACTTGGACTTAATTCATATATTATAACTTGACATCGTGCGCTTGCGAGCAAAAAACGCGCAACAAGTTTTTGGCGCCGTTGCCGGGGAATTGAATTTTATTTGATTTATATTAAATTGTGCTAATTAGTCTTAATTTTGATTTAGAGCATTTTATTTTATTTTGTTGGTTCTAATTTTAAAATTTCTCTTGTCTATGCAGTTTATGCGAAAAAGCCAAAGTTACGACTCACTACTCTTTGATCCGAAAATCGAGAAAACTGCTAAAGCTTTGCGAAAAGCTAGAAGAGAAGAGTTGCAACAAATGGCTGAAGAAAGAGAAAGAGCTGTCAATAATGCTCAGGTGCCGATCAGAGATCACTTTCGACCGGTGATCAATACACATTATTCTGGGATAGCTCGGCAGAACATCACTGCGAATAATTTTGAGTTGAAGCCAGCTCTGATTAATATGGTGCAGCAGAATCAGTTCAGGGGTGCAATTACTGAAGATCCAAATTTGCACTTGCGTACTTTTCTGGAGATTGCTGACACAGTGAAGATTCATGGTGTTGCTGAGGACACCATCAGACTACGATTGTTCCCGTTCTCTCTTAGGGGCAATGCTCGTAGTTGGTTGCAGTCACTACCTCTTGGAAGTATCACTACATGGGAAGACATGGCATCTAAATTTCTGGCCAAGTACTTTTCGCCTGCCAAGTCTGCCCAGCTGAAAATTGAGATCACTACATTCAAACAGCAAGATTATGAGCTACTGTATGAAGCTTGGGAGCGGTACAAGGAATTGCTTAGGAAGTGTCCGAACCATAATTTTTCGGACTGGGAACAGATTGAGTTATTCTACAATGGTTTGAATGGCCCAACGAGGATTTCTGTGGATGCTGCAGCTGGAGGTTCAATATTTTCTAAATTTCCTGAACAGGCTTATGAGATGCTTGAGCAAATGACTGTTAACAGTTATCAGTGGCCGAGTGAGAGATCTGTAATAAGGAAGTCTGCTGGAATTCATGAGGTTGATGCATTCACTGCTTTGACTGCTCAGATGGCTACTATTTCTACAAAGTTGGCTGCACTGACCAAAGGAAATCAAGTTTCTATTAAGACAGCATCGCTGGCGACTGCCGTAAATTTTGCTGATGGATTTGAGCGTGTGGAGCAAGCTCAATATGTGAAAAACAGAAATTACAACAACTATCGAGGTAATCCTGTACCCAATCAATATCACCCTAGTCTGCGTAATCATGAAAATTTTTCCTATGCTAACAATAATAATGTGTTGAATCCTCCTCTGGGATACAATACAAATAAGGGTGAGGGTAAGCCTCCTTTGGAGGATGTTGTTAATGCTTTTGTGCAGGAATCGAGCAAGAGGATGGCGAGGACTGAGACTCGCCTTGACAACTTAGAGACGCATGTGGCCAACATAGGTGTTGTATTGCAATCCATGGAGACTAGCATTGGGCAGTTGGCGAACACACTGAAAGATAATAACAGAGGCTAATTCCCAAGTAATACTGAGGTGAATCCCAAGGAGCAGTGTAATGCTATCACATTGAGGAGTGGGAAACAAGTGGATAATGAAGAGGGCAAATCTAAGAGCAAGACGTTTGAAAAAGTTGCAGTTGACGAGAAGAAGGTCGAGGAGAAAGAGTCTGAACCTGAGCAGAAACCGATGTACAAACCTCCTCTTCCATACCCCCAAAGGTTCAAGAAGAAGGCAGTGGACGAGCAGTTCTCAAAATTCTTGGATATTTTCAAGAAGATACATATCAACATCCCTTTTGCTGATGCTTTGACACAAATACCAAATTATTAGAAGTTTATTAAAGAGGTGATGTCCAAGAAAAGGAGGCTGCAAAAGAATGAGGTGGTGAGCTTAACTGAAGAATGTAGTGCTGTGCTCCAAAATAAGATGCCACAAAAGCTGAAGGATCCAGGGAGTTTTACTATTCCTTGCACTATTGGTTCTTCTTATTTTAATAATGCACTTTGCGATCTAGGAGCTAGCATTAATCTGATGCCTTTGTCTGTTTTCAGGAGCTTAGGACTTGGCGAGATGAAGCCCACAATGATCGCATTGCAGCTATCTGATAGATTTATCACATATCCGCTTGGAATCGTTGAAGATGTTTTGGTAAAAATAGATAAATTTATTTTTTCGGCGGATTTTGTTGTGCTAGATATGGAGGAGGATGCAAATATGCCATTGATATTGGGGAGACCTTTCTTGGCCACTGCTGATGCCAAGATTGAGGTGAAGAATGGTGAGTTGTCGATGGGTGTGGACGGCAAAAGAGTTATTTTTAACATATTCAAGAAATCAAGTAATCCACCCATCGAGGAATTATGCATGATTGAGCGAGTTGTGAAGCTAGATGGTCATCCCAAACTTGTTCATGAGGTAAATTCAAAGAAGAATGATCCGAATGTGCTAAAGAAGAAGAAGAAAACGAAGAAAAAATCAAAGTTTAAAAAGGTTGTTGAATATATTTGGAGGGTGAAAGCAAAAGGGAAGATCCTCAACAAAGCGGAATCGGGCTAGAATTGGAATAAAGTCGGGCTATGGACTATAAACTAAGCGCTTCTTGGGAGGCAACCCAATCTAGTTTTTTTCTGCGTTTATTTATTTTATTTTAGTTGTTTTTGTTTTTGTTTTTATTTTTATCATGAGGAAACTAGACATTAATAATGATTTTGAATTGTGTAGGTTAAAAATTATGGAGCTGAAAGAGTTTAGGAGCCACCCCTGATGAAGAGTTTTGAGTGATTAAGATGGTGCCGAGTACTGACGCTTGGTGCCGAAGGTATGTGTCCCTTGTTTTTAATGAATACTGTACATTGAGGACAATGCACAATTTAAGTTTGGGGGGATGTTTAAAAATTGTGAAAATCTAAAATTTTTTATGAGTTAGTTGGAGTTGATGGCATGATGTTGTAATTGTGTTGGCCTATGATGAAAATTAATTTTTTTTTTCGCTGAAAAAGTTTATGTTAGCTATATTTAATCTTGAGTTCTCACATTTATGCACGAATTCCATGATTTTTGATACTCCTGGTAATTAGAAAAAAAATTATGTGGATTTGAGATGTGGATTAGAGGATTTGATTCTTAACTCTTGTGATTTTTACTTGAAACTGAGGTAGATTTTTAAGAGCACAGAAGTGATTTAGGCATTTTTGAATTCGTTGAGCCTTTTTAGCCATTATTCATTTGTTAGCCATTCTATATCATGAAAAATCCAAAACAAATTGAATAGCTAAAAAGTTCAAATAAAAGTAATGGCGGAGAAAGTAAGGTGAGGGGAGGCCTTAAAAAAAAGGATTGAAATTCTAGTCCAAATACAAGGCATAAAGATGGAGATGTATGGAGTAGAAGAAAGCCAAGACTAATGTCTGACATTGCAAATAAAAAAAAATTAGCTACTCATAATCCTGCACAAATTGAAAATATTCAATTCCCTTTGCTTTGCATCATGAGTCCTTGTTTACATTGATATATATATATGGATGCTTATCTCCTGCTGATTATAATTGAGCCTAATGTTAACCGAAAAAGTCCTGTTGATCTGTGTGAGTAAAAGTTTAACTTGGTTGAGAGTATTTTGAAACTTGAGTATGGAGTTAATGATTTTATGAAGCTTACGGATTGCATGATTTTATCGAAAGTTAGGTGGGTAGATGAGATTGGCAAATCACACACACACGAGAACTCTTGAAAAAATTAACCGACATGTGTATTGAATCTTGGAATGTATAAATTCAGAGGTCGACTATATTGCTCATTATTATTTTGCTCGGGACTAGCAAAAGTCTAAGTTTGGGGGGATTTGATAAGTGCATTTTATGCACTTAATTTATATATGATTTGACTTGGATTTTGTGATGTATCGAGTGGATATTATGCATATTTGTTGTTGTTTTTATGAATTGCAAGGATTTGAAGAAAAGTAGCAAGAAGAAGCGGAAAGACGAATTATAGACAGGAAAGTTTACAAAATTACTGGAGCTTCTATAGACATCCAAATCCGATCTTCACCTTTCAAATTAAATTTTTGGATGTTTTAAACTTGCTGTCAAATTTTTAGCTCGATCCGATGGCTAGAACTTAAGATATGATTTTTTCAAGATTGCTGCGCATTGGACAAAAGGCATAGAGCCCCAGCACCTCATTGGGAGCGCTCCAGCGCTTCTCTGTACCTCAGTAAAATAATTTTATTCGAAATTTCAGCGCCCCAGCTCTAGTTTTCCAGTGCTCCAGCGCCCGTAATTTCATGTCTTAAGAGCTTCAGCGCCGTCTTTTGAGCGCTCCAGCGCTAGACGTCCGTCATTGAAAAATAAAATACGAAACTTAAGCGCCCCAGCGCCGAATTATTAGCGCTCCAGCGCTGCGCAGTCTCCAAAAATATGGAAAGTCTTTAATCGAGTTTTAAAAGGGATTTTATGATTTATTCTGGAGGATACGAGGGTTTAGAGAGTTTTTAGAGCATAGAGACGGCTATTGAGAGTTTTGAAGTGCACAAGAGCTCGAGAATTTGATACGAAGACAGAAGACGGCGGCATCCGGCGACGAAAAAGCTTAATTTTACTTCGTTCTAGTTTTCCTTTAAACTCTATTTTTCTAGTTTGATGGATTATTTGAAGAACAAGTTTTGTTTGATCTTTGAATTTGTTATGAACTAATTTCTTAGTCTAGAGGTAGATGGATCTTGACTGGAAACCATGATTGAGATATTTTGATTTATATATTTGAATTCTTCGCACAGTTTATTTGTATTTTCCAGATTTTAATGCTTTCAATTTACTGGCCATAGATTGAATGATATTTTATTTATAATCTATCACTCGAGAGAGGAGATTTTGAATACGACATAGGAAAATACATCTTTGGTGTTTATATTGTTCGAGAGGCATATAACTCCATAGAAGTCATTAGAAGAATTCTTGTGCTATTTACCGGATTTAATAATTGAACTTTGATTGAGATATTGAGTTTGTTATTGAATACGAATTTCTGCTTGACACTCGAGAGAGGTAGTAGAAAATAATAGAGATTCTTGGCTAATAAACTAGAAGAATTGATAATTTAACAATCATTATAAAAAATTGTGGTGAACAGTCAAGTGAATTCGAACCTCTAGCATTCTTCGCTTATTGATTTTTTCTCTCGTGAACTCGTGGTTATTTAGTTTTGTTTCTTGCAAATTTTAGTTTTATAAAAATCAAACCATTTTCGTAGCTTTACATAGGATTAGGATTTTATTAGTTGCAAATATTTGATATAATATCATTTATTCATTCTCCGTGGGATCGACTTGGACTTAATTCCTATATTATAACTTGACATCGTGCGCTTGCGAGCAAAAAACACGCAACAACAAATGTTTGGTTCTTGAATATGCTTCGAATGTTTAATATGAGAATTATAAGAATTATGGAATCTATTAATGTAGTTTTTGATGATTTTGCAAATCTCAAAGGAAAAACTGCTGAGAATGATGTGTATGATCTGCTGGAAATTTTTAGTCCACTAAAAGATCAAGGTGTTGCATCTGATGTTGCAACATCAAGCACAACACCGGGTCAAACAGTGACTGAACCTGAGGATAATCAACCAAGAAATGATGATGTTGTTTTGATAAATGATGGTAATGACATTTCAAGCAAATACAGAGGAACAATCCATCATCACAGACTTTTGAAGATGCTTCTGGAACATTGCAAACTCGAATGAAGGACAAAGTGGACTACCTCAAGGTGATTGGGTTAGTATGCATGAGTTTCACGTCCTCAAACGAGGTAAGGTTGATTGAATATTATCTTGAAATTGGCTTCAAACGAGGTAAGGTTGATAAAAACCTTTTTTATTCAAAATTCCAAAGGTGAAATACCTGTTTGCCAAGTGTTCGTGGATGACATCTGTAGTAACCCAGAGACCATTTTAAGATAATAATATGTTAAACATGATTAAGAGTTGGTAATTAATCAATTTTGAAGTATTATTGGACTTCGGAAGAAAATTTGGGCTTTTGAATTTGGGCCGGATCGGAAGCTCCGAACTCAGATCGGAAGCTCCGATCCCAGCCACTTCGGAAGCTCAGCGGAAGCACGAGAACGGAAGCTCCGATCCAGGAACGGAAGTTCCGATCTCCGGCTGCCAGCTTTGCTCGATGATTCAGCCGCGAGTTTTGACAAGTGTTGATCGGGGGTGAGATCGGAAGCTCCGATCGTCGGATCGGAAGTTCCGATCCTGGCGTGTCTTGCATGCATGCAAAGAGCTGGATCGAAAGCTCCGATCCTGAAATCGGAAGTTCCGATCCTGGCCGGGAATTTTGCCTATAAATAGGGCTTCTCAGATTCATTTCTAAATACGAATTCCCGAGTTTCTTTCTTCAGTTATATAGTATGAGGTATACACTTGAGGGCCCTATCGGTTATAATAGAGGTTCTGAAATAACCAAGGTGTGGTTATAGTCATCCGGAACTAGCGACTCCAAAGGGCTAACTATGGATGAAGGTATGGTCCGGGAATCTATTTAAATTTTGGGAGTACTTATTATCTTAGTTAAGGCTTATAGAATTTATGTAGTGATATGGTGAACTTTTGAATATAGGCTTGGAACCTAGGATCCTATTATACTTGAACTAGCCTAGAGGTACGTACACATTGACTGAGATTGTCAGCGAGTATACATGTTTATATGTTGCATTTATTTGGCATTATTATATGGAATGATATATGATTTACCGCTTTTTATATTCATATGTCATGTGCATATACACGTTGAGCCTATATCTTGTTATACCTGACTATAGAGCCGCTCAGCTCTATACTCGATAGTCTGTCACTGAGAGTACCGCGACGGCGGGGGCATTTATGTCTGTCTACTATGGTGTACTAGACGAGTGTGGTTGCACCCAGAGGTTGATCCGTGCAGTGGCAGCACTCATGTGGCGCCGGTTCTGAGCATGACTTTTCAGATGACCCTGTACCAGTCATCATGTTGCATGCATTATATACATATGTTTACTCATGTCTATGTACTGGGCGTTAGCACTCACGTCCTAGTTATTATCTTGGACACCCTATTCCGTGGGGCAGGTCGCAGGATGGACGGAGCTAGTAGTTCAAGGAAGGACTAGGGAGCAGGAGCCTTGAGGATTTTATTATACAGCAGGATTCGATATAGCTGTATAATGTTTACTGTTTAAGTTTTCGATTTGGTTGTATCACTACAGTATTAAGCCTGGATTATTTACTAAGCTGATATTTAAATTATGGATTATGTTTCCGCACGTTTTTACTCTGTTAAGTATTTTGCTGTATTAAGTTTAATGCATGCTATTAGTTGCCAGTTAGTAGGTGATTCCATGCAGGGTCACTACATTTTTGGTATCAGAGCATGCTTAGATTTTTGGATGTGTTTTGACACAGCATGGACATGTTATTGCCTATGCTTCTCGACAGTTGAAGACACATGAGAGTAATTATCCAGTACATGATCTCGAGTTAGCCGCCATTGTATTTGCGCTCAAGATCTGGAGGCATTATCTTTATGGCGAGAAATTTGAGATATTTACGGATCACAAAAGTTTGAAGTATTTATTCACTCAGGCGGAGTTGAATATGCGACAGAGACGCTGGATGGATCTTCTGAAGGATTATGATTGTGAAATCAAATATCATCCAGGTTCTGTTAATCTTACTGCTGATGCCTTGAGTCGGCAGGTGAGACTTTCTGCACTTCAGACTAGTGAAGTATCTCATATGATTCAAGAGTGTTGTTCATTGAGTTTTACGCTCAAGCACAAGAAAGGGAGGAATGGGATTCGATTGTATACTATTCTATCTGAGCCAGCATTGTATTCTCGGATCAGAGATGCTCAGATATCTGATGTTAAGACTCAGCGTTTGGCACGTCTAGCCAATGGAGTTAATACATCTGGATTCCATTTTCAGGCAGATGGTTTATTGTGCCTATCTAATCGAGTGGTTGTACCTAATGATGCGGAGCTCAGGAACGATATTCTTTCTCAAGCTCACAGGAGTCGATTATCAGTTCATCCTGGAAGCATGAAAATGTATAAGGACTTGCGAACTAGATTCTGGTGGAAAGGGATGAAGCGAAGTGTGTATCAATTTGTTTCGAGATGTTTGGTTTGTCAACAGGTCAAGGCTGAACATCGACGACTAGGTGGATTACTGCAGAATCTTAAGATTCCCGAATGGAAGTGGGAGCATGTGACTATGGACTTTGTTACCCACTTGCCTATGACGTCACGTCAGTGTGATGCTATCTGGGTTGTCGTTGACCGTTTGACAAAATCAGCACACTTTATTCCTTACAACCGGGAGTATTCTTATGATCGCATGGCACGTTTATACATCCAGGAGATAGTGCGATTGCATGGGATTCCAGTGAGCATAGTCAGTGATAGAGACCCGCGATTTACCTCACGTTATTGGGGTAGTTTTCAGGAGGCATTGGGTACCACTCTAAGTTTGAGCACTGCATATCATCCGGAGACTGACGGGCAGTCAGAACGGACGATTCGTACGCTGGAGGATATGCTACGTTCTTCTGTCATGGATTTTGGCTTATCTTGGCAGGATCAGTTACCTTTGATCGAATTTGCCTATAATAACAGTTATCATCGTAGTATTGATATGGCACCTTTTGAGGCATTGTACGGTCGACGGTGTCGTACTCCGTTATTCTGGGATGAAGTCGGGGAACGACAAGTCGAGGGTCCTGAATTGGTGCATCAGATTGTAGACAAGGTAGATTTGATCAAGCATAGGATCAAAGTTGCTCAAGATAGACAAGCCAGTTATGCTAATATTTGCCGCAGGCCACTTCAGTTTGAGCCTGGTGAATATGTATTTCTCCGAGTATCACCTTTCAGGAAGGTGATGAGATTCAGCGTGAAAGGCAAGTTGTCTCCTCGTTTCATTGGGCTTTTCCAGATACTGGAGAAGATCGGAGATGTTGCATATCGTTTGGCTTTACCGCCAAATCTTTCCAGTATACATAATGTTTTTCATGTGTCGTTACTTCGACAGTATATAGCTGATGAATCTTATGTGATTCAGTCTACTGATATTCAGCTAGAGCCAGATCTGTCTTTTGTTGAACGACCAATCCGTATCCTAGACAGGAAGGAGAAATTTCTTCGGAACAAGACTATACCACTTGTGATGGTACAGTGGCAGCGCCGAGGCGTTGAAGAAGCAACTTGGGAAACTGAAAGTCGTATGCAAGCGGAATATCCTGAGTTTTTTGCTTTGTACTTTTGATTTACCATGTAAGATATAATTACAGTTGTTGTAATAAAACATGGTTTGATGTTTCATATTGTTATCTTAATTTGTTTTTAGATGTTATTTCGCGGACGAAATATCTAAAGGTGGGGAGAATGTAGTAACCCAGAGACCATTTTAAGATAATAATATGTTAAACATGATTAAGGGTTGGTAATTAATCAATTTCGGAGTATTATTGGACTTCGGAAGAAAATTTGGGCTTTTGACTTTAAGGCCGGATCGGAAGCTCCGAACTCAGATCAGAAGCTCCGATCCCAGCCACTTCGGAAGCTCAGCGGAAGCACGAGATCAGAAGCTCCGATCCAGGAACGAAAGTTCCGATCTCCGGCTGCCAGCTTTGCTCGATGATTCAGCCGCGAGTTTTGACAAATGTTGATCGGGGGTGAGATCGGAAGCTCCGATCGTCGGATCGAAAGTTCCGATCTTGGCATGTCTTGAATGCACGCAAAGAGCTGGATCGGAAGCTCCGATCCTGAAATTGGAAGTTTCGATCCTGGCCGGGAATTTTGCCTATAAATAGGGCTTCTCAGATTCATTTCTAAATACGAATTCCCGAGTTTCTTTCTTCAGTTATATAGTGTAAGGTATACACTTGAGGGCCCTATCGGTTATAATAGAAGTTCTGGAATAACCAAGGTGTGGTTATAGTCATCCGGAACTAGCGACTCCAAAGGGCTAACTACGGACGAAGGTATGGTCCGGAAATCTATTTATGTTTTGGGAGTACTTATTAGCTTAGTTAAGGCTTATAGAATTTATGTAGTGATACGGTGAAATTTTGAATATAGGCTTGGAACCTAGGATCCTATTATACTTGAACTAGCTTAGAGGTACGTACACATTGACTGAGATTTCCAGCGAGTATACATGTTTATATGTTGCATTTATTTGGCATTATTATATGGCATGATATATGATTTACCGCTTTTTATATTCATATGTCATGTGCATATACACGTTGAGCCTATACCTTGTTATACATGACTATAGAGCCGCTCAACTCTATACTCGATAGTCTGTCACTGAGAGTACCGCGACGGCGGTGGCATTTATGTCTGTCTACTCTGGTGTACTAGACGAGTGTGGTTGCATCCAGAGGTTGATCCGTGCGGTGGCAGCACTCATGTGGCGCCGGTTCTGAGCATGACTTTTTAGATGACCCTGTACCAGTCATCATGTTGCATGCATTATATACATATGTTTACTCATGTATATGTACTGGGCGTTAGCGCTCACGTCCTAGTTGTTATCTTGGACACCCTATTCCGTGGGGCAGGTCGCAGGATGGACGGAGCTGGTAGTTCAAGGCAGGACTAGGGAGCAGGAGCCTTGAGGATTTTATTATACAGCAGGATTCGATATAGCTGTATAATGTTTACTGTTTAAGTTTTCGATTTGGTTGTATCACTACACTATTAATCCTGGATTATTTACTAAGCTGATATGTAAATTATGGATTATGTTTCCGCACGTTTTTACTCTGTTAAGTATTTTGCTGTATTAAGTTTAATGCATGCTATTAGTTTTCAGTTAGTAGGTGATTCCATGCAGGGTCACTACAACATCATTTTTTGTGTTTCTTCTCAAAAGCATGTTGATGATTTTGTTGAATGCATGTCTTCCATCTTTGAATTGAGCATGGTATTTGAGTTGAGTTATTTTCTTGGTTTTCAAGTTAAGAAAATGCATGATGATATTTTTCTGTCCCAAAGTAAGTATGTTGAAATTTTGGTGAAAACGTTCTGTAATGAGAACAATAAAAGCATGAAAATACCAATGGGATATAGTGAAAAGTTGGGTAATGATGATGTTGTGGCCGGTGTTGACAACACCGTGTACCGCAACATGCTTGGAAGTTTTTTGTACTTAACTGCAATTCATGTTGATATCATGTTTACTATGTGTTTATGTGCTAGGGATTTGGATGATAGAAGATGCACTATGGGAGGGTGTTTTTATCTAGGAAATAAAAGTTTTTGTTCACAACTTTTTTTGATGAACCAAATGGTAGAGGATTATGGATTTAAAAGTGAATCCCCCCATTGTTTATTGTGATAATTTGAGTGCGATTGATAGTTCAAAACGCCCAGTTCAACACTCTCGCACACAACACATTGACATTCGACGTCCCTTTATTCGAGATTTGGTAGAAAAAGGTGTGATTCGAATGGATTTTGTTGGAACTAATAACCAACTAACAGTTATATTCACAAAAGCTTTAGATTTCTAGATATTCTCAACTCTTCGAAGGTCTCACAGCATGTGTGCATTATAATCATTTACTGATGTTATCTCCGGTGGTACAACACCAAGGACAACATTGTTTTTCTTTTTCATGCATGTTTAGGATTTTAGGCATTTCTCATTCACTTTTGTGCTGAGTGTAGTGTTTTAATATGTGTTACAATGATTCGACTGACACCAAGTTTTTCTGTAGAACATTTTTTTAAAAACACACTGGCCCTTGTTTATGGAACTCTGACTAAACCACTAAGTAGTTGAGGGATGTACATGTATTTCATTTACTTGTCCCATGTGAAAAGTGGTTTCGCAAATTGAGTGTTCAGATTTTACTAAGTTTTATGACCAATGTCATACATACAAACTTTATCAATAATCAGAAGAAAAAGGAAAAAGCTACCTAATTGAGTCCAATGAAGACTGTTTTTTAGTGTGCAGGCTACCACTTTTGGAAATTTTCTGAAATCAAGGGTAATCAAGTGTGTAAGTTTCAAATACTTTTGAAAAACTATGGTGTTGTTGATGATGTTGTCAACACGAGAGGCAACACTACACTTGTGAACATATCATATGCTTGGGTTGCATTTTATTTTTATTTTACATTCTGTTTTAGGCATAAAATAAGATATGCATATGCCTTCAGAATTGTGAATATTTTTTGTTCAGGGTTTGACGTTCTAAACGAACAAATTTGGTGAAATACTCTATCTAATAAAAATTGAATGTTTGTGATTAACAATGATTTAGTGGAGTTGAGTCAATGTGAAGTTATTTGTGGTAATTTTTGATTGCTTTCAATCTCAGATTATTTTCTTAATTTGGTTGGATTTTATTTTCTCGATTTGAAAAGTTACCCATAAGAATTTTCGTTGGTAAGTGTCTCTGGATGAGTTTGTTAGAAGGTGAATGTTTGAATTTTGAATTTTTTTTTACTGTCCAATGGATTTCTTTTGAGCATATATTATTCATTGATTTGATCATTCCTATGCTTAATTGCTCTTTGCAATCATTGAATTGCCTTCATACATTCTTTCGTTTTGATTAACTTTAAGCTTATCTGCTTTCTGTTCTAATCATATTGTTTTTTGTTGGTTTTTCCAAACATGTGCCTACTTCTGCTGTCATTGAGGAAGAACTTGATGCAGATATGCAATAGAAACTTGCAGATAATAGACCTAATATTTCTGGTAGTTCATCTTCCATCTTTGAAGATGATGAATTTGTGGAAGCGAACACTAAATATTCTACTAGAGATGATGTTCTGAATGATGTTATCAACACTAGAGGCAACATGGAATATGCAGATTTTAATATGACAATTTTCTGATTTCACAAGTTATATTTAGAAGCTTCTACTGTTGATTGACATCTGTATGTAAACCAAGAGTTCATTGAAGAGAAGAAGATTGATCTGGATGCTTGCAAGAGAAAGAATTTGGTTGAATTCTTTCAAGACTCGAGGTCTTTTTGCTACTGTCTTTGCTTTTGTTCCTTATAATCAAAAGATTGTTTTGGAACTCTTTGCAAACCTCACTGCTAGTGTAGATGCTGATAAATCTACAAAGTTTGACAGAATGCCTGTGCATGAGCGAATCTAAAGGTTTGATTCAGTTACTATCACTGCTCTATACCACATTTTTGATGATGAAGAGAAAGGAGTTCTGCTGGATATCAATGAGTGTTGTGAAGAACTAGACTTCTTCAACCAACTCTATTGTGGTAACCAAGTACAAGATATGGTACTGTTTGCAATTGGAAAATGACATTCTTTAAAGTTTGGTGAAACTGGTATTCAAGTTCATATTCCAATTTGCTGATGGAGGTTTATAAAGTTCACAAATTTGCCTTTTCCATCCCTCATATTTGGGATTCTGGAATCATATGTATTATCTGAGACATTGATGAGCTTTTGTCTCTGGTTGGTGAAGAATTGAAGGATTGTTCATATTTTGCTGAAAGGAAAAATAGATCTAACTTGGTCTGAACCTGATGTTGTGCCTTGGGTTGCCAACACTACGTGCAACACTGCTACCACAACTGATTTATGCAAATCATTCATGCCTATATACAATCTTTGATGGATCATGCAGTGAAGAAAATAATTCAGGAGAAGAAAGACAGTGTATACTATGAAGCCTTATTGGCTGAGTATCGATCAATGATTGAATTGGATGTTTTTGTTCCTCCCATTGCTACTGAGAAAATTGTCTTTTATGATGATAATGAAGCTTCCCTGACTCAAGTTCTGGACATTCTAAAGCAAGGGAAGGTTGATATTTCTGTGGTTGTTTTTTATCAACCTTCCGATGATGAGCTTGATAAAGAGATGCCAGAATAATTTGCTGCAATCAGGCCCGATGTATCTGATAATTCTTCCACATTTAAAGAGGAGTATAATGCTTAAATCTAGTGAGGAATCAAGTCTTCTGAAAAAATGATGATGATGTTGATGCTGGTGTTGCTAATAGTGTTTCCAACATCACAGATAACACGGATGCTGCTGAGTTTTATTTGACTAATGTCTTTTCCTACAAGTTCTAATCTGGAGAAGATGCTGCTGTGTGGCTCTTATATGTGAATAGGGGCTGATTTATGAGAATAATATCGATGTGGATGCTTATGGCATGTTCAATTTGATTGAGTTTTTTGAAAGGCTCGAAATCTATTTTATATTTTTACTGCAATGGTGCCCTACAGTAGGAAACCAGTGCTGGAATTTTTTAGAGTAAAGTTTTTTTTTTGTTCAACCCTGCCATAATCAATACTCTTTATGACACATCGGATGTTGAAGAAGGGACCACCCTGATATTCATGAAGTTGTTGTTGTACTCACCGGTAATTTGATCAAAAGTGTCTTGGATAATTCTCTATTGCACAGCTCACATCCTTTTAATCTATCTTACACAAAATAAATGTACGCAATTGGATGCTTTTTTCATTGTGGTGACTCGACCACAAGAGTTTGTGTCATTTGCTATAGGGACTGAGAGCACTTTCAATTTTAGCAAGCTCGTATTCAAGACTATACTCCAGTTTGCAGATGGGAGATTAAAATCCATCAAACTGACTTTTCCATATTTGATCTATGGAATTTTGGAGTTTCAAGGTTTGATTCGAGATTTTGGTGAAGGTATCTCTGAACTGACTAAAGATCTGCAGGTTGCAGCTGCTTTAATAAGAGGAAAGAGAAACCTTGACCTTCCTTGGTCTGAATCTACTGATGTTGTTACTGGTGCTGATGTTGTTCCCGGTGTTGCCAACATGGGAGACAACATTGAAGACCCTGAAGAAACTGTGCCTCAACAATCCACTTTGGATTTCTCTCTTACTGTCATTCAGGCTCTCATGGCTCATGATGAAAAAAAGACTGCCCAAGCCGAGGATGTGAGACCTCGATTCTAATCATCTAATCTCGGGATAAACAATTATTAAGCAAAAAAGAACAAAGATTAAAAGCAAAGAATTTTTTTTTTTTGAACAGTGCTCGCTCGATCGGTAAAACATTACCGATCGAGCGGGCCAGAAATTCCAAGTCTCTGCCAAAACTTAACAAAAGCCCTCCGCTCGATTGATAAAATCTTACCGATCGAGCGGACACAAAAGTCCAACACTCTGCCTTAGCTCAGGGGTGCTCGCTCGATCGGTAAGATTCAACCGATCGAGCGGGCCCAAATTTGCAGAAAAGAAAACAGATTGCTTGACTTCATTCAACTCCAAGTCTTCCAAACTATATCCATTCAACATGCATAAATCATTCAATACAAGGTAGTTCTAGAGTCATACAATCTCAAACTATTAGAACATGCTTCAGTCTAGCTTATTCAATGCAATACAATACAGTACGAGTTCGAATACAATCTAAGTTCGATTACATATTCGACTTCTACAACAACAAGGTCTCACTCTATCAACTCGACCACCTAGCCATGCGATCTCTGACTCGGTCCTGCCCCACCTGTTGCCAAGTACACATACAACAAAGACAACAGCCGGATAATCCGGTGAGAATAATATTCCCAATAAAAAAGACAACCATGCAATATCAGATAAGCATCTCAAAACAAAATACATCAACTTCCAGATATTCAAATATCAATCATGCAATTCCAAGACAATTCAACATGAAATGCATGTCTTTAAAACTCTGGGATTATCAAGTCCGGATAATCAAGGTAATCAGCTCTTCTCTTCCTCTATTGGGATCCCGAGGATGAACTATCACACAAAATCGCACCGATCCTCCACTCGGGGTGGATAGTGTATAATTCAATCCTCTAGACTCTGAAGCAACTATATAGAGTTAAGTCGGTCATTGCAGTAAATCGCCTGCCAATGCCCCAAACTATAGTTCTCAGAACATTTAAATCAAAATTAAATAAATCCATTGGCTCAATATGAATGCAATGCAAATCATAACTCATTCAAGTAAATCAAATAACATGCAAGTATGTGATTTTTCCGGAACACTCGAATCAAGTCGGATTCGAGTTAATCGTTCCATTCCAGTCTAAGTCGTCTTATACCTCTTTCAAACGTCAATGCTCCAACCTGAAAACAACAACAATACTCATTCAAGATTCAATCAAACTTCCTAGTCGAAAATAAGAAAGTCGATACTATACCGGCTACAATCTTCGAAGCGATGAAATCTCACAACTCAACGGCCTTCGAACGAATCTGTAAGGAGGTAAGAAAAGATCAACAGTGACGATCAAACTCAATAGCCAAATATCATCAACTCAAAACGGTTCAAAATCCCAATTACAAATCGGCGGCATAACGACTATATTCTAATCAAACCGAAAACGCAGACAGCATAATATCAATCCAATAAACTCAAAACAACCAATCTTCAACCATAACAATCCAATTCCAACAAATCATAAAAACTCAACTTTCAAACAATCTTCCAAAAATCATAACAAATCCGAACGACGCTCTATTTCAAAACAGACAGAGAACAAACGATCAAAACTCTGCCAAGAACAACATACTAGAAACTCAATCGATTCTAACAACATCCAAAAAATAAAATGTATCTGATCGTAGAAAAACTTACGATAGAACGAAGCTCTCGCAGCTGTGATCGCTAATCTGCCTTCAGAAATAATTTCCAACGGACGGATCGAGCTCGGGGTGAAATCTAAAAGCTTGAAACTCACGTTTTAGTTCTTCAATGGAGGGAGAGGCGATGGAGGAAGGAGAGAATGGAGGAGAAGAAGTCAAAGCAAGCTTAAATATCTATTTAAGTCCAAAATTGCATTATAGTCCCTAAAAAATTAGAAATTTGCAAAAAGGACCCTGATCAAAATCAAGTCGGCTCTTAAACTCTGGAATCTCCGATTATCTCAAATAAAGTCAATTAAGATAAAATTGGGGTGTTATAATTCTCCCCCTCTAAGAAAAGATTTCATCCTCGAAATCAAACACGGTTCCAACACGAACTCCGTCTCTCGAATTACTCCTTCAAGTCCGTCAAAGCAAAAGTCTACTCATTCTTGTCAGAAATCTTCCTAAGCTCCGTCACAATCAAATCATCTCTGGTTCCAATTCAAGGCATAACATCTAAGTTCGACTCGTCTGACCTGGCTGTCCGTCGTTCTGAGGGTATTGAAATAGAATGCGGTAGCAGATTTCATCAATCAGACAACCAAAAACAGATAGTAGATAAAATAAGAACAACTCAAAACATCAGTTGTTGCATACAATTCCTCAGATAAAGATTCGCAGTCAGAAATCTCATACAATCTAATCCTCTTCTATGCCTCCAAATCAGTTCCGTCTGCGGAAACAATTAATCCAACTCTTAAGATTAGAAAAGATCACGAAAATTTCCTCATAAGACACTAGATAACAGATCTTCTAATCAATAAGATCGCTGCGAGTTCAAAGTCCAGATTCAGACATCGAGTCTCGAGCGTCTTCAGCTGTCTCGATGTCTAGACTAGAGCGCGATTCCTCTGAATAAGATACATCCCAAAATCTCGATAATAAAAGAGCGCTGATCGGCATAAATTCCATCATCAAATCATACAATCAAAGAAAACCATTCGATCAAAAAAAATAATTCACACATCGAAGAATAGAATACAACTGCTCGGCACAAACATCTGCTATACGATTCTCAAAAGCTATGAAAAATCTGTACAATTCTCATTCCAAAAAGATAATAAATCAACGATAAGAATTCCTAGTCTCGATTAATTCTTCTGAAAGATCCGGTTAATCAAAATTTAACAAACACGGCAGGAGTGTTCGTCAATTCGAACGATTCAACAAATGTTTAGAGGCACGTTAAACATAAAATAGATTCTTCAATAAGAGGCAAGAGACTCGCCAGTATCTAACAGTCCAATAAGAATGGAAAACCAAAATCGAACGTTACCTGATCTGTCATTATCAGGTGCAGCCTGAGTCTGCGGATCCTCAGACAGAGAAAAAACTCGTGCCTGTTGTCTGAGAGGCTGGCTTGCATACTGATTACCTTCCTGCCTATTCTGCTGCTGAGGTTGGAAAGAGTAGACAGTAGGTGCTTGCTGCTGAGGCTGAGCTGACTGTCTCGAGAAATTTCCACTCTGAGCTTGCTCAGGGCCACGCTGAGGACACGCTCTGGAAAAGTGCCCCGCCTGGTTACAGATATAGCAGCTTCCAAAAACACCTCTACATTGATCACTGGAGTGACGACCTCCGCAATTGGCACAAGATATGCCTGACTGAACCGAACTCTGTCAAGATCCATATTGCCTCGAATCACTAGAGCTCGAAGAACTGCTTCCGTGCTTTTTAAACTGCTTCCCCTTCGGATGATAGTAATCATTTCTATTACCTCCACTGCTACCACCCTCAGAACTCGGTGGTTGATTCTGAAATTGAAAAGACTGATTCTGGAAATGAGATGGTTGGTTCTGGTATTGAGAAGGTTGTGCCTGGAATTGTCCTTGCTGCTGCTGAGGCACAAACTGACCTCCTCTATGTCTCCACAAACCTGCTTCAGCTCCTTTTGTGTGATTCATGGCATCCGCAAAATTATCTGGCCTAGCAGTGTTTACCAACGTGAAGATATCAGGGTTCAGACCATTAATGAACTGGTCGGCCTTAGCTTCTTCATTGTCGGCAATGTGTGGTGCAAAACGCAACAAGCTGTCAAACTTGGCTATGTACTCCTCAATGTTCAAATTCCCTTGCCTCAGATTTGCAAACTCGGCTCCCTTGTCCTTTCGGTACGAAACTGGGAAAAACCGTTTATAAAACTCAGACTTAAACAGATTCCAGTTAATAGTTGTACCTCGGTTCTCCATGTATCTCTTCGTCATGGTCCACCAGTTCTTTGCAACAGCACGAAGCTGATGAATAATCAACCTGGTTCTGCGGTCATCAGAATAGTCAAGGGAATCGAACAACTGATCAACGTCATCCAACCAGCTCTCGCAGCCAACGGGATTCTCTATACCCAGCAACAAAGGAGGGTTAAACGACTGAAACCTCTTCAGCAAGGTTTTCATCGGCGTCGCTGTAGCATCCATCTGAACAGTTTCAGTACTAGCTTGCTCATTCGATGGAGTAACTGGCGGTAGGTTCCTGTTAATAACTCATCAAGGACCCATCTGATAATCAAAGGTTAGGACACAAGATATCTCATCGCTGCAATTCGATGCCCTTGCAACCTCTCAGAATTCTGATACCATTCGATAACAACACAAATCATGTTTTATAAATTAAATCACATAGTCATGTAATTCAAATAATTCTCAATTAATAAAGCATGCTCGCATGGTATTTAAACAAATCAATTTAAATAACTCAGTCACATGCGAGAAATCAATTCATGCAAACTCGATCAACCCCGCTCACTTCTAAATTCAGTCCAAGATCTTATCGCTCTGATACCACTTAATGTGAGACCTCGATTCTAATCATCTAATATCGGGATAAACAATTATTAAGCAAACAATAACAAAGATTAAAAGAAAAGAATTTTTTTTTTTGAACAGTGCTCGCTCGATCGGTAAAACATTACCGATCGAGCGGGCCAGAAATTCCAAGTCTCTGCCAAAACTTAACAAAAGCCCTCCGCTCGATTGATAAAATCTTACCGATCGAGCGGACACAAAAGTCCAACACTCTGCCTTAGCTCAGGGGTGCTCGCTCGATCGGTAAGATTCAACCGATCGAGCGGGCCCAAATTTGCAGAAAAGAAAACAGATTGCTTGACTTCATTCAACTCCAAGTCTTCCAAACTATATCCATTCAACATGCATAAATCATTCAATACAAGGTAGTTCTAGAGTCATACAATCTCAAACTATTAGAACATGCTTCAGTCTAGCTTATTCAATGCAATACAATACAGTACGAGTTCGAATACAATCTAAGTTCGATTACATATTCGACTTCTACAACAACAAGGTCTCACTCTATCAACTCGACCACCTAGCCATGCGATCTCTGACTCGGTCCTGCCCCACCTGTTGCCAAGTACACATACAACAAAGACAACAGCCGGATAATCCGGTGAGAATAATATTCCCAATAAAAAAGACAACCATGCAATATCAGATAAGCATCTCAAAACAAAATACATCAACTTCCAGATATTCAAATATCAATCATGCAATTCCAAGACAATTCAACATGAAATGCATGTCTTTAAAACTCTGGGATTATCAAGTCCGGATAATCAAGGTAATCAACTCTTCTCTTCCTCTATTGGGATCCCGAGGATGAACTATCACACAAAATCGCACCGACCCTCCACTCGGGGTGGATAGTGTATAATTCAATCCTCTAGACTCTGAAGCAACTATATAGAGTTAAGTCGGTCATTGCAGTAAATCGCCTGCCAATGCCCCAAACTATAGTTCTCAGAACGTTTAAATCAAAATTAAATAAATCCATTGGCTCAATATGAATGCAATGTAAATCATAACTCATTCAAGTAAATCAAATAACATGCAAGTATGTGATTTTTCCGGAACACTCGAATCAAGTCGGATTCGAGTTAATCGTTCCATTCCAGTCTAATTCGTCTTATACCTCTTTCAAATGTCGATGCTCCAACCTGGAAACAACAACAATACTCATTCAAGATTCAATCAAACTTCCTAGTCGAAAATAAGAAAGTCGATACTATACCGGCTACAATCTTCGAAGCGATTCAACTCCTGAAATCTCACAACTCAACGGCCTTCGAACGAATCTGTACGGAGGTAAGAGAAGATCAACAATGATGATTAAACTCAATAGCCAAATATCATCAACTCAAAACGGTTCAAAATCTCAATTACAAACCGGCGGCATAACGGCTATATTCTAATCAAACCGAAAATGCAAACATCATAATATCAATCCAATAAACTCAAAACAACCAACCTTCAACCATAACAATCCAATTCCAATAAATCATAAAAACTCAACTTTCGAATAATCTTCCAAAATCATAACAAATCCGAACGACGCTCTATTTCAAAACCGACAGAGAATAAACGGTCAGAACTCTGCCAAGAACAACATACTAGCAACTCAATCGATTCTAACGACATTCGAAAAATAGAATATATCTGATCGGAGAAAAAATTACGATAGAACGAAGCTCTCGCAGCCGTGATCGCTAATCTGCCTTCAGAAATAATTTCCAACGGACGGATCGAGCTCGGGGTGAAATCTAAAAGCTTGAAACTCACGTTTTAGTTCTTCAATGGAGGGAGAGGCGATGGAGGAAGGAGATAGTGGAGGAGAAGAAGTCAAAACAAGCTTAAATATCTATTTAAGTCCAAAATTGCATTATAGTTTCTGAAAAATCCGAAATTTGAAAAAAGGACCCTGATCAAAATTAAGTCGGCTCTTGAACTTTGGAATCTCCGATTATCTCAAATAAAGTCAATTAAGATAAAATTGGGGCGTTACAGAGGAGGACTTGGATCTTTATGGAGCCTTGTTAGGTGACTATCGTACAAGATTTGTCATTTCTGGGCAAAAAGGGGAGAGAGAATGCACAAGATGAGGCTGGTCCATATGGGACTAAGGACGATGAGGATGAGGACACGAAGATCAAAAGGGATCTGATACTGATCAATTTTGGATTGATTGGTGTCACCCCATATTTTTTCCTTATCTCATCTTAGCTTTAATTTTTTGATTATTTATTTATTTATTTTATTTTATTTTGATCTAGTTGCGTGCTTTATTTGTCAAATATTCTCTAACTAGACTAAACTCTTCTACCCTAATTTTCTAATACAGGAATAATAGAATCCCTACGTGTTATTGTCCATGTTATCCGTCGTTTGCCAACACGAGGGACAACACTTCTGTTACGTCTTAAACGCATACAAATTTCTTCTTATGAGATTAATGTTTTTAATGCATTAACAAGTCTCATAATATTATGTTTTGATGATTACAAAACTCGGTTAATTATTACTAACCATTTAAAGTGAGATTTTACAGATTAGATTTATTGATGATTAAATTCTTGGAAGCTATTTTGAAGCTATACATGTATTTATAAAGTCTTGTATTGCTCATTGAATGGATGAAACATTGTTAAGAGATATGAAGAAAAAGACAAGAAGAAGCCAAAGTATGGAGAATTAACTTCCGAAAATTACTGGGAAATTTCTAGGCATTGAAATCCGATCTTCACCAGTCATAATCGTGATGAGGAAGTTTTACATGTGCTGTCCAAATTTGAGAGCAATCCAACGGCTAGATATGAAGTTATGATTTTTCCACAAAAGTTGTGCAGTACCTATTTCTGCAGAACTTGAAGTGAAGGATGAAGAATCAACTTCTGAAAATTACTAGACGTGCTTGAGACATCCAAATCAAATCTGCACCGATCAATATTAGGATGTTTTAAAACTTATATCAAAATTTCATATCAATCCAACGGCTAGATATGGAGTTATGATTTTTCCACAAAAGTTGCACAGTAACTATTTCTGCAGAACATGAAGCAAATGATGAAGATTCAACTTCAGAAATTAACTGGGATTTTTTGAAACATCCAAATCAAATCTCCACCAATCAGATTCAAATTTAGGATGTTTTACAATCTCTGTCCAAAATTCAGATCAATCCAACGGATGGATATGGAGATATGAATTTTTCAAATTTGTTGCACAGAACAAGTTCGAAAACTTGATGAAGTGACTTCCGAACATTACTGGAAATGTTTGACTATTAAAACCAAATATTAACAGTTCAGAATGAAGATCCAGATGTTTTAAAGCTTCAGTTCAAATTTCAGATCAATCCAACGGTTAGATTGGAAGATATGATTTGTCCACAAAATCCGCTCAGTGCTGGGAAAAAGTAGGCAGCGGCGCCGAACACTTTTTGTCACTCCTTGACTTCTTAACACACGCTCCAAGAACTCAAATCAGATACAAATCTTTGCCAACTATAAATAGAGGCCATCCAAGTTCATTTGGAGACATCCCAACTCATCTCTTCTCTCCTTTGCAAGCAATTTCTCACAATCAAAGTGTTTGTGTGATATATTTGAGAGTGTTTGTAAAAATAGTTTGTGAGTTGGTTGTGCTATTGTTGTAAACACTTGAGTGTGAAGCCAAGTGTGTTGTGCTATCGTTGTAAGCACTTGAGTGTGAAGCCAAGTGTTTGTGTTGAGGCTATCCTTGGAGCCCTTAAGGCCAAGAGTATTGAGTTGTATCGGCACGGTGATCGTGTCAAGTTTTACGGCTATCCTTGGAGCCATCAAGGCCAAGACGTTGAAGTTCTAGTGGATTCTTGGTTAATCGATCTTAACCAAGAAGGGGAGACGTAGACGATTTATCGTCGAACTTCCATAAACATATCCTATCTCATTTATCGCTTTATTTCTTTTACGCATTTATTTACCGCATTTATTTTTTATTGCTTTAAGTCTTCCGCTTACGTATTTGCATAATCGCTTTAAATTGCTAAAGTTGTCAATAGAACCTAAATCCCTCCCCCCAAATTAGGTTCTAACAAGTGGTATCAGAGCCACCTTTTTACAAAAATATTTTCAAAAAGGCTCTATGGCAAATCTAGCTAGCGATTATGCTCAAGGGCAATCTATCAATCGTCCTTCTCTTTTCAACGGCATAAACTACGGATATTGGAAAAATCGAATGTCCCTATATATTCAATCAGTAGATTATGATCTTTGGAAAGTTACGGTAAAAGGTCCCTACAAACCTATGAAAGAGGTTGAAGGGATTAAAATTCCTAAGGTAATGGATGACTTTACCAAGGAGGACATGCGATTAATTTCTCAAAATGCTAAAGCTATGAATATTTTGCATTATTCTTTAGATATGAACGAGTACAACCAAATATCAATGTGCTCCTCCGCTAAAGAAATATGGGATAAATTAGAGATATGCCATGAGGGAACCAACCAGGTCAAGGAAACAAAAATTGACCTCCTAGAGCTCAAACATGAGACATTTGAGATGAAAGCCTATGAAGATAGCGATGAGGAGGAAGCCAACATATGTCTCATGGCCAAGGATGATGACATCGCCTCCGACGATGATGATGAGGTACCATCTTACGATGAATTACTACAAGCTTATAAGCTTATGTTTGACATGGCTAAATCACTTAGAAAAGAAAATAGAAACCTAAAAAATGAATTAGAATCTAAGGAGCATGAAAACCTAAGATTAAAGGATGACATAGCTACCTTAGAAAAATCATTTTATAAATTCAATGTTAGTAGTAACAAGTTGAATAATTTACTAAGCATGCAAAAATGTAGCTTTGATAAGGGTGGAATAGGGTATGGTAAGAAATCAATAGATTTTACTAGCCTTATTGCTAAAGCCAAAATGAGATCACCCCCTACATGCTCTTATTGTTGTAAAATTGGTCATGCTAGATATAAATGTAGATCTTTAAGATTTCAATATGATCAAAAGAGCTATATGAAATGGAGGCCTAAGAGTACTTAAAAACTCATCAGTTGGCATTATAAGATCATGATCTAAGGGAGTTCATCATAGACTGGTTTAAACTGCCTTGACTTGCGACTGGTCTTCCTGATGAACGCTGCTCTGTCCAAGAAAATAGGTTTTTAAAGAGGCCATAGCCCTACCTACTACTGGGAGCACTCTTAGAAAGTGGCGATGATGTTGCTATGAGAGACTGAACTCTTAGAAGTCTATTTTGTATCTCTCTTTTCTAACATTGTGGACCCAAAAGAACTAAAGGGTACCAAAACCAATTTTTGCAGGGAAATAGGAAAACTGTTCTCCCTAGCATATGGTATCTAGACAGTGGATTTCTAGACATATGACAGAAAACAAAGAGCTACTCCAATCCATCAAACCAAAAGAGAAGGGATCTGTCACCTTTGGAGACAACAGCAAAGGAGTTATTGAAGGAATCGGCTCAATAGGTATTTCTAAATCCTGCTTGATTGATGATGTACTCCTAGTGAAAGGGCTTAAGCATAAATTACTAAGCATAAGTCAATTGTGCGATAGAGGTTATGAAGTCAAATTCACTCCCCAACACTGCACTATATCACTCATGACTGACAAATCCATAAATTTCAAAGGATATAGAAGTGAAAATATATACAAGGTTTCTCTAAATAATTTATCTTTATCAAATATTAAAAGTCTTGTATCCTTGAATGTTGATGACAACATTTTTTGGCATAGACGACTAGGTCATGTTGGTCCTAATACCATAGAAAAACTTTTTAAACTTGATTTAGTTGTTGGTATGCCAAAACTCAATTTAAAATTAGATTCTGTTTGTGATGCATGTCAACTTGGCAAACATACAAGAGAATCTTTTAAAAGCAAAAATTTTGTATCAACTTCTATGCCCCTTGAACTTCTCCACCTAGATCTATGTGGTCCCTCAAGGAACGCTAGCCTAGGAGGGAAGCTTTATGCATTTGTCATTGTGGATGATTTTTCACGTTACACGTGGACATTGTTTTTAGCCCACAAAAATGATGCCTTTGATTATTTTAAAACTTTTGTCAAACGAGTTGAGAATGAGAAAAATCTTTCTATAAAACAGATCCGTAGTGACCACGGAACTGAATTTCAAAATGAGAGTTTTTCAAACTTTTGTGAAGAGAAAGACATCGGTCACAATTTTTCTTGTCCTAGGACTCCTCAACAAAACGGGGTCGTTGAGAGAAAAAATAAGACACTTGTGGAGATTGCAAGGACCATGATATGTGAGCATTCTCTACCAAAATATTTTTGGGCTGAAACAATGAACACTGCTTGTTACATTATCAATCGTGTATCAATAAGGCCAATTCTCAAGAAAAATCCATATGAATTATGGAGAGGGAAAAAGCCTAACATTTCATACTTTCCAGCTTTCGGTTCCAAATGCTATATTCATAATAACGGTAAGGACAACCTTAGCAAATTTGATTCCAAATCCGACAAAGGTATTTTTCTTGGATATTCTACTACAAGTAAGGCTTTTAGAGTATTTAATAAACGTACTTTACTTGTTGAAGAATCAATGCATGTAATATTTGATGAATCTATGTCTATAGTTCCTCGTAATACTAACGATGATGTAGAATTACTCGAAGAAGAGATGGCCTCCTCAAGCTTAAATGATATAGATGTTTCTGTTGAGGAAACACCACTTTCGAAGGATTGGACGCTTCACAAAGATCATCTTATGGATCTTATCATTGGAAGTCCTTCGAAGGGAGTATCTAATCGCTCTTCAATTAATAATAATTGCAATCATCTTGCTTTTATTTCGCATGTTGAACCTAAGTTCATTGATGATGCTTTATTAGATGATTCATGGATTATTGCTATGCAAGATGAGTTGAATGAATTTACACGTAATAATGTTTTGAATCTTGTTCCTAGGCCGCATGATAGATCTATCATTGGTACTAAATGGGTGTTTAGGAATAAACTTGACGAGCATGGTACTATCACTAGAAATAAAGATAGGCTTGTAGCTAAATGATATAGTCAAGAAAAAGGCATAGATTATGATGAAACTTATGCGCCTGTTGCTAGACTAGAATCTATTCGCATGCTACTTGATTTTTCTTGCTCTAGAAATTTCAAGTTATTTCAAATGGATGTCAAGAGTGCATTTCTTAATGGTGAATTGAAAGAGGAGGTTTACATTGAACAACCTGATGGCTTTGTTGATACTGCTTTGCCTGATCATGTGTTTAGACTTAACAAAGCCTTGTATGGATTGAAACAAGCTCCTAGAGCTAGATATGATAAATTGTCTACTTTCTTTCTTTCAAATGGTTTTTCAAGAGGAAAGATCGACATTACTTTATTCACCAAGAATTTCAAAGATGATTTATTAATTGTGCAAATCTATGTTGATGATATAATTTTTGGTTCTACTAATGAAACTCTTTGTCAAGAATTCTCTAAGTTGATGCAGGAACACTTCGAGATGAGTATGATGGGGGAACTTAACTATTTCCTCGGATTACAAATCAAACAGTGCAAGGATGGGTTCTTTGTAAACCAAAGCAAATACATCAAGGAGATTCTAAAGAAGTTTGGGATGGAGAACACAAAATCATCATCCACACCGATGAGCACAGCAATCAGACTCGACAAGGATGAAAATGGTAAATCTGTAGATCAATCTTCATTTCGTAGTATGATTGGCTCCTTACTTTATGCTACTGCTAGTAGATCGGATATTATGTTTAGTGTTTGCTTGTGTGCACGATTTCAATCATGTCCAAATGAATCGCATTTGTTCGCCTTAAAAAGCATTTTCAAATATCTTTCAAATACTCCAAATCTCGGCTTGTGGTATTCGAAAAATTCTTTCTTTGATTTAAAAGCGTACTGTGATGCCGAATTTGGTGGATATAAGGTGGACAAGAAAAGCACTAGTAAAACTTGCTTCTTTCTAGGAAATTGTTTATTTTCTTGGTTTTCAAAAAAACAAAATTGTGTTGCGTTATCAACAACCGAAGCCGAATATATGGTTGCCGGTAGTTGTTGTGCGCAAATTCTTTGGATGAAGCATCAATTGCTCGACTATGGTGTATCTTTTTCAAAAATTCCTATTTTCTGTGACAACACTAGCGCCATATGTCTTACAAAAAATCCGATTCAACATTCGCGCACCAAACATATTGACATTCGTCGTCATTTTATTCGTGACCACATCGAACAAAATGAAGTTGAACTTCAATATGTTGACACAACTAATCAAATTGCTGATATTTTTACAAAACCACTAGATGAAAATACTTTTATTCGTTTGCGTGGTGAACTTGGCATGATTGAGTTGTAATCGCTTGTAGACATAAGTTTAAATTTAATGTCATATTAGGGGGGGAGCTTAATATTAAATTCGAGCAATTTAATATTGGATAATACAAATTAATTGTATTTATTCAAAGTTATAAAGCTCACATTTTATGTGAAATTTATGTGTTTCTTTTTAGAAATCATATTTCAATTCTCTTGTTTTTGCATTTACTTTTCCAGTCTTTTTGATTATCACAAAAAGGGGGAGAATTAGTTTGGTTAAATACTTTAACTAAGGGGGAGAGTTAGTTTGGTTAAATGCATGGAGAATAAAACTGGTTATTTGATAAACAAACTCTTCTTAACTAATTGTTTAAATTAGGGAAAGTTTTATTCATGCAATTATATTTTACAAATTTAAATTTTTTATTTAATATTGTACATTTTTTTCTCCTATTTAACCAAGTTTTGTGATCATCAAAAAGGGGGAGATTGTTACGCCTTAAACGCATACAAATCTCGTGTTATGAGATTAATGTTTTTAATGCATTAACAAGTCTGATAATATTATGTTTTGATGATTACAAAACTCGGTTAATTGTTACTAACCATTTAAAGTGAGATTTTACAGATTAGATTTATTGATGATTAAATTCTTGGAAGCTATTTTGAAGCTATACATGTATTTATAAAGTCTTGTATTGCTCATTGAATGGATGAAACATTGTTAAGAGATATGAAGTAAAAGATAAGAAGAAGCCAAAGTATGGAGAATCAACTTCCGAAAATTACTGGGAACTTTCTAGGCATTGAAATCCAATCTTCACCAGTCATAATCGTGATGAGGAAGTTTTACATGTGCTGTCCAAATTTGAGAGCAATCCAACGGCTAGATATGAAGTTATGATTTTTTCACAAAAATTGTGCAGTACCTATTTCTGCAGAACTTGAAGTGAAGGATGAAGAATCAACTTCTGAAAATTACTGGACGTGCTTGAGACATCCAAATCAAATCTCTACCAATCAAACTCAATATCATGATGTTTTAAAACTTATATCAAAACATATCAATCCAACGGCTAGATATGGAGTTATGATTTTTCCACAAAGGTTGCACAGTACCTATTTCTGCAGAACATGAAGCAAATGATGAAGATTCAACTTCAGAAATTAACTGAGATTGTTTGAGACAACCAAATCAAATCTCTACCAATCAGATTCAAATTTAGGATGTTTTACAACCTCTGTCCAAAATTCAGATCAATCCAACGGATGGATATGGAGATATGAATTTTTCAAGTTTGTTGCACTGAACAAGTTCGAAAACTTGATGAAGTGACTTCCGAAAATTACTGGAAATCTTTGACTCTTTAAAACCAAATCTGCACCTTTCAGAAGGAAGATCCAGATGTTTTAAAGCTTCCGTTCAAATTCCAAATCAATCCAACGGTTAGATTGAAAGATGTGATTTTTCCACAAAATTCGCTCAGTGCTGGGAAAAAGTAGGAAGCGGCGCCGAACACTTTTTGTCACTCCTTGACTTCTTAACACACGCTCCAAGTACTCAAATCATATTCAAATCTTTGCCAACTATAAATAGAGGCCATCCAAGTTCATTTGGAGACATCACAACTCATCTCTTCTCTCCTTTGCAAGCAATTTCTCACTATCAAAGTGTTTGTGTGATATATTTGAGAGTGTTTGTAAAAAATAGTTTGTGAGTTGGTTGTGCTATTGTTGTAAACACTTGAGTGTGAAGCCAAGTGTGTTGTGCTATCATTGTAAGCACTTGAGTGTGAAGCCAAGCGTTTGTGTTGAGGCTATCCTTGGAGCCCTTAAGGCCAAGAGTATTGAGTTGTATCGACGCGGTGATCGTGTCAAGTTTTACGGCTATCCTTGGAGCCATCAAGGCCAAGACGTTGAAGTGCTAGTGGATCCTTGGTTAATCGATCTTAACCAAGAAGGGGAGACGTAGACGATTTATCGTCGAACTTCCATAAACATATCCTATCTCATTTATCGCTTTATTTCTTTTACGCATTTATTTACCGCATTTATTTTTGATTGCTTTAAGTCTTCCGCTTGCGTATTTGCATAATCGCTTTAAATTGCTAAAGTTGTCAATAGAACCTAAATTCTCACCCCCCCCCCCCCCCCCCCCCCCCCCACATTAGGTTCTAACAACTTCAGGGGGAGACTTACTAATTCAGGGAGAAAAGTGTTTTAAACTCAGGGAAAATTTATGTTTAAAATTGTTTGTGCTGGTTTTTTCTAGAAATACAAAAAGGGAGAGATTGAAATGAATATTAATTTCTTGAAAATCTTTTTCTTAATCGTGTTAATTATAATATTGAATTTTGCATTCTAGACAAAAGATTTGATATGATATGGTTAAATATTTTATGATCTCGATAATATATTTAGAATAGATATTTAACTTAATTAAATTATATCTTGATATCGAATTGAAGAGTTTTATGGTTATTAAATATTATCAAGATATATGTGTTTATGCCTAATAGAGTTATATTCCTAATAAACACTTGTTTTCTTATTTGTCTAGGACTGTACAAGGAAATCATTTGCATGTTTAGACTTTCATCTATAAGTAAAGGATTCATGTGCACAAACAAATATGAACTTCAGAGAAGAATTCAGAGAGCTTTAATAGAAAATTACATAGAAGAATTCGAAGATTCTGAAGAAGTTTTGCAGACATTGTTGTTGCTTGTCCCCGTGCTACCGTTGGTGTTGAAGACATCGAAGAAAACACTGTGGGAATAGTGTTGTTCGAAGATTTTTTGTGTCTTTTCAAATTTAGGCTACGGGAGTTGCATCTGATTTGTTTTACTCTGATTGTTTAGGATGTAAGTTTGATTTATCAATTTGTTGAGAAATTTAGGATTTATTTATTTTTCGTAAAATTATTAGTATTGCTTTGTAAGACTGATCTTATTTTTTCTAGTGATATTTAGCCCTAAGGCATCCGCACGAGTTTTTATACTCGTGCAAAATTAATTTCTTGTGTTATTTATTTTTGTTTATTTTATGTATTTATTTTTCGTTGTACCGTGTAAGTATTGTCTTTGGTGTTGTAACGCCACGGACAACACCGACTCTTAATTTTATCCTACAATTGCAATACGATTTTTTTCAAAATCTTTTTTGTCGTAGCAAAAAGACAAGTTTTGTTTATGAAATAGACTTCGTGGGTTAAAAATATTATATGTTGACATTTGTTGTTTTCCAATTTCATTTGCGAATAACGACCCTGGTTTTATTGGCTCCGGGAGTGAGGTCTATGAATTTTTTTTTATTTTTTTAATAGATCCCATATGCGTGTAAGAATAAATAAGATTTAATTGGATGTCATCCGATTAATCATGCGACCATTTGTAGGTTTGGAAGCATATAAATAAATAAATATCAGCAAATTTTGGAACACGTGCTTGATCAAACTTTTTTAAGAAATAATTGGATAAAAATCATTGGAGTTAGTTTATGCTATATCAAGAAATATACACATCATTTTTCTCCAGATGTTATATCAATAAATTTTGGAACATGTGCTTGATCAAACTTTTTAAAGGAATAATAATTGGATAAACATCTCCGGGTTAGTTTATGTTACATCAGAATATATAGATATCATTTTTCTTAAGATGTTCACGCGAAAATCATTCTAAAAACCCAAAAAATTTACTAATGTGTTTAACATGTGTTTTTTCACTGAGATGTTCACGTGAACATTTGGAAAAAACACTGAAATTAGAGTATTTCATCCGGTGTAGCATAGAATATCTCACCTTCTCGATATAATGAATTGTACTCAAAAGGGTTTGGATAATTCTTTTAAAAAAAAATTTGAACAAGGTTAATTTTTTAAAAATACTTTATAAATATCTTATGAGCCAACCTGCTTGAATTGCTCTAAAATAGTAAATACCGAAGATTGAATCAATGTTTTTAAAAAATATTTTAGTTTATTATCTTTACATAATAATTATAATCATAATTTTATATAAATAATTCTGAATTAATATAATAATTTTCTTTTGTCAATAATGGAAGCTAAAATCTCTATGTTATACTACATCTGTTCCTAATTAAATGACAATTTTTTTTTTGTCGGACGTATTAAAAAATTATTAGAAGCATCATTATAAAAACAAGTTTCCAATTTTACCCTAATTATATGTAAGTTATTTAAAAGACTCTATATTTGACAAGGATGTATTAAGAAAATAGAAGGAAAATAATATGGTTAATTTTATTTTATTTTTTGATATGCGGAGGGAAACACCCAAATAACCACTATGAATTTATGTGAATTCTTCTATGTCTGCCGATGCCAGAGCTTCGGTGCCCATACGGCCCGATTTTGTTTTATATATATATATATATATATATGTTTATGTTAACTTCTCAATCTCTGACAAGGATGATTCTATAGTTGGAGACTAGATTAGCTAACGATGATGATGACAATTCATTTGTTTTAAGCCATTTAACCACTTTCATTGAGTCAACCTCGAGTATAATCTTCATTAAACCTTTTCTCCAAGCCAACTCCAAATCCTTTCGAACAACCCCAAAACTCCGCTTCCTCTATTGAACAACGCCCAATTAAACTTGTGATCCATGGTTTCAGGTAGTTCACCTTTTGTAAACAAGGATAGTTGCTTGACCAACTTCAGTAAACCTCTCATCAACATATCAACTTCCTCTTGGTTGTGCTCTAACATGACAGTTTCTAAAGCATCAAAGTAAAGAAAAAATTGTAATGATACTGACAATTTTTTAGATCACATTCAGTGAGGTTGACTATGATTCAAAGGTATAGCACAGAGAACAAAATCCCATATACAGGCCTAAATAATTTGTAGATTGGAGGTTGAAGATGCATCAACTTGATTTCCACTTATTCTAAGTAAAAAGTTTCTACCAGGTCAAAGAGATCGGATTCCGAACTACAGCAGTGAGTGAGGTGTCGCTGACACATGAGATGCATGTAAGAACGGAAGGTCTGAGCTGTGGGATCGGATCATCCAAAGAGTATTGGAATGTCCAAAGTCTAGATTGGAACTTCCAGAGACAGGTGTCCAAAGACGTGTCAAGATATGCAGGATTAGATCGTATAAATCTGGGAGTGGACCACCCGACCTCTTTTATAAATATATAACCCGAGAGATCATCAAAATTAGTCTGTGTTTGATGTGTAACTTTGGTCAGTGCATATTTTGGGTAGTTTTAGTTACATACTCGAGGTTTGGGCGAGCGAAGTGGTACCGGAGTTATAGCAGAGTTGTGACTAAGTTTTGGAGCCTTCGACAACGGTTTGAAAACTGGTGCAGGTTTAGTCAGAGATTCCTAGTAGTTATTGGGAATGTTAAGGTTTTAGATCAGTAATAGCGATATGGTATTTACTGGGATTGTAGGCTTGGACCTTAGACTTGTGCTGCTAGGACTGACTTGTAAAGGTACGTGAGTACTGACTGAGATTGCCAAAGGTTAACATGCTTATATGTTGCATTTATGTGCCACGATGCATGTTTTATTGCTTTATTATATTGTGTTACATGTGCATGTATCATAGTGAGCATGTATCTCATTCGAGATAAGCCATTTTAATAGGGTTGCTCAACCCTATAATTTTGATAAGATCGAAAACCGGGAGCTACTATGATGATGGGGATCGATGATACGGTGATCTTGATGTATGTGAGCTACCCGACGGATTTGCCCCTAGATGGTTCTACTCACTCTTGGCACCCAGTCTGAACGAGATTGATCTAGTGACCTAGTTACGTATTCACATCATATGCATGCATCATGTCAGTTTGTATACTCATACTTTACGTTATGAGCATTAGTCGCACATGTCCTTGTTTTTATTCTTGGAGACCCCATTCAACGGGACAAGTCTTAGGCTAGAAGAGGTCGAGGGTTTAAGGCATGGTTGAGGCAGAGCCAGTGAACGCTTGAGGAGGTTACCCTATTTTCTGTTTATTTGTTTAAATTTTGTTTTCAATTGGTTTGTGTAAACTGATGTTTGGACTTCAGTTTTTACCGTTTGTATTCTACCGGATGGTTATTGAAATTTCTATATGATTTAGTTTCCACAGTTGTTTCTCTCTGATTAAGTTCTACTTTAATTTAATTGCATGCTTAATTTTGCACTGGTAGGTGATCTGGGTCGGGTCACTACATTATGGTATCAAAGCATGCATGATATTTTGGGACTTAGATGAGATGTTTTGGGAATAATGTTTGGTACTCTTTTTAGATGGTCGGACACGGTGATTAGTGTTGGTTGTGGGGACAAGATGCTCAGAGACATTCCCGAGCAAGATTGAAGACGTGTTGAACTGGTCGATTCCGATGATAATAGGTGAGATTTTTACTTTTCTGGATATATTATCATCGCTTGATTGTGAGTTTATCTTAGCTTGCTAGACCTTTGACTCGGCTGAATTGGAAATATATACCATTTGAGTGTTCACCTGAGTGTGGAGAAAAATTTTGAGAGCTTCGTAGGCGTCTGACTACTGCACCTGTGTTGACACTACCTTTTAGAAATGGAGTTTATGTTGTGTATATTGATGTCTCTCGGCAAGGTGTGGGTAGTGTCCTGACTCAAAAAATATGCATGTGATTGAATATGCCTCAAGACACTTGAAATCCCATGAAGGCAACTATCCACTGCATGATCTTGAGTTAGTAGATATCGTCTTTGAACATGGCGATTTGGCACCATTATCTATGTGGTGAGAGATTTGAGATATTTATCAATCTATGTGGTGAGAGATTTGAGATATTTATCAATCATAAGAGTCTGAAGTATTTGTCCACACAGGTTGATTCGAACATGATACAACGTCGTTGGATGGATCTACTGAAAGATTATGACTGTCATGAGACTAATTACCATCCAGGATCTGCAAATATAACGTCCAATGCCCTTAGTCACAAGGTGAGATTATCTGCACTTTAGAATAGTTTTGTGTCAAACAATATCTAAGATTGGTGTTCGATGGGATTCAATTTCAGACACAAGAAAAGAATGGAAAGTATTTGCATTGCTACAATATTATCTAAGCTAGCCTTGTATACTCGGATTCGATATGCTCAGATTTCTGATCCTAAGACATAGCGATTGGCTCGGTTAGCCAATGGGGATAATACATCTTGATTTCACTACCACTCTGATGGTTTCATGTGTTCGTCTGGCCGTATTGTGATAATAAGGATGACACTTTAAGGAAAATGATAATATCTCTAGTCCACCATAGTAAATTGAGAATTCATCCTGAGTGTGACAAGATGTATAGAGATTTGAAGAATCGTTTCTGGTGAAAAGGCATGAAACGTAGTTTTTATCAATATGTATCTAAGTGTTTAGTGTGTCAGCAGGTTAAGGAAGAGAACTGACGGCCTGGAAGTTTGCTTCAAAATTTAAAGATTCCTGAGTGGAAATGGGAGCATATCATAATAAAATTCGTGATCCATTTGTCGATGTATTTGAGGTATTGTGATGCTATCTAGGTCGTGGTGGATCGACTCATCAAGTCAACACATTTTATTCTGTATAACCGAAATTTCACTTTTGATCGTATGCCTCATTTGTAAACAGGAGATTATTCGGTCGCATGGCATGCCTATAAGTATTGTTAGTGACAAAAATCCTCGATTCACTTCAAGATTTTGGGGCAACTTTCATCGTACTCTAGGTACTAACTTAAGTCTGAGTATTGTATATCATATATCCAAAGATTGATGACCAGTCTAAGAGAACAATCCGTACTCTTGAGGAAATGCTACGAGTGTGCATGTCATGGATTTTGGTCCAGCTTGGAAATATCATCTTCTTTTGATTGAATTCGTACTCCAGTAAACACAACCTTATGGTCTTGGTGTTGTGGTGAGGTGGGATAACTGTTGCTCTAACATTGGGAAAATGTTGGAATTTTCAGACCATTTATTTTTGTTAGAGTAGATGTCCTGCAAGCCAAATGTTGGTCAGGGATTTTATTGACTCAAGTGTAATAACAATCTTTATTTTAATATAATTAATCTTTTATCTGGCATTTTCTTTATCTGTATACCCATGCAAGTTGCATAGATAAAGACCTTGAATATACTATAGTAAGATATGAGGTTGTACATGTGATGACAATCATGAAACACATATTATTAATTACTGTATATTCTAAATCAAGTTCCTAGTCGATTGAGCCGTCCATAATAAGGATAAGGATCGCTCGAGCTCGAGACTAGAATCTGTGATGATGTGTACCACGTTTCATTGGTATGAACATAGAGATGTTCAATCATACAGATTGGTGCTCATACGATGAGTTCACTGAACTACCCTCCCTCGGACTTCCCAAGTGGTTATCATTCATCGAGTGGATAAGTCCGTGGTTATGGTTGTACACCATTAGTCCTTACGACCCGGGACAACACTGAGGCTCTACATGCTAGGAGCCAGTGCATTATAGCCGGGGATTCACCGCTCACCTATGGGTGTGGATATCCTATGTGATAAAATGAGATAATAGTGCATGAAATCTCTGGTTAGAGTATAAGATGTGTAGTAGATTAAAGTGTTTACCAAGTTACACATGCGATGCCACTATGTATTCTCAAAGACATCACATCGTTATCAAAATTCACATGCAACCCTCGATGAACCAATGATTGCAGTTTCGATCGGGATATATGAGATGAAGGGACTGTACTGTATGTTAACCATAATCGACTGGTTCTTGCAGGCACTATCAGTGATACCTAGGGAATCATGGGGCGGTGCTACTTAACGCTCTTACCATGATTCGATGGGTTAAATCAGAAATGAGTTCTGACATTTTATGATCAAGGAGTTGATGCGTAGAATGAGGCTAATAAGGGTAAGCCTGGACCCACAGCTAGTTGTATCCCTGAACCATTGAGGGTTACACAAGTACTGATTTCCCTGTTTCCGTTGAGATAATAAATTCAAAGAGTTGAATTTATGTTAAACAAATTTGGCTGGATCGATAGATAAGCTTTATAAATGGTTTATAAAGGCTTATAGAAATTTTGAGAGCAAAAATTAATTAAAAGAGTTTAATTAATTTTTCCGAGTTGGACTCGGATTTAAGGACTCACTCATATATATATATATACGATATATATATATATATGGATATATATAATAAATATATATTTATGGATGTTGGACCTTATATTTATAATAATATATTATATATATATATATATATATATTATATTATTATATTAAAAAAAAAGGAAATAAATGAGTTGTCTCCCGACAACTCATTTACTCACCCCAATCAATATTTCAATTGATTGGGGTTGAGGCATTTTAGAAGAGGAGAAATGGTTTCTTCTCTGTAATGCTCTTCTATTCGAAGCTCTCTCCTCTCTGGTTCTGCTCTCTTCGACCAGTCATATTCTTCCTTTTCTCTTCGATAAATTTCTTCTTCTTTTAAGTGCGAATTAGAAGAGGAACAGGAAATCCGATCGTGGACCTGATTTGAAGAAAGGAGGAAAAATCCAGTTGATTGTTCGTAGGGATTTACAACAAGAGCTATTTTTGAAATTGTTTCGAAATAGTTGGAGCCATCGTCAATCTTTTAAGATTGATAGGTATAAATCTCTTAACTCCCTACGTACATGTTAGGTATCAGCTGTCCAGGTGACCTAAGACTTCTCCTTTCACTCGTTGAACGTTCCTTCCTGCAAAATAACAAAGAAAACCAGCAGCAAGAAGAAAGAGCAGAAAAGAACAGGAAAAAGAACGGCAGTTCAATAAAAAGGAAGAAATCGGCAAGCACCGGGGCTCAGACGCGTTGACTCTCCAACAATACAACAATCCATGGTGAAGACACAAAAGGATTTCCCAATCCCAGAAAACCCACGCTCGCTACGCTCACTGCCCTCTCCAAAGGATCGTTCGCCTCACACAGAGGATATCTTCACGCTCATCTCATAATCGTGTGAGCTATACCATATATAAGAGGATAGGGCTGATCATAAAGGCATCCGCCCACAAAGAAGGGCTGCTCCATGTTTTACGCAGAGAAGGAACACACAATTCAAAGGAGGAGGCGCACATTTAATTCCTCACGACTGATAAGAGAAGAAGGGGAATTATATTATGGTTTGTACTGGGCTGTGAAAGTATAAGATAGTAATTGGGCCAAAGCCCAACAAATCTCCACCTTTTTGGCCTAACACCGGTTCACTGATTATGAGAGTCACTTACAGTCATCATCATTGCCCCACAACAAACACAAAGTCAGTACAAATCAGTCGGAAGTATCAAAGTTTAAAATTTTCAAACACGATCTAAACTTTTCAACAGATAAGCACTTAGTTCCCATATCAGCAGGATTAAATTCAGAAGGAATCTTTTCAAGATAGACAATACCTTTTGCCACCACATCACGAATGTAGTGGAACCTAACATCAATATGTTTAGTTCTATCATGAAAAACAGGATTCTTACACAGTTGGATGCCGGATTGACTATCAGAAAATACAACAACTTCACCTTCAAGAAAACCAATTTCAGAAATGATTCCTTTCAACCAAATAGCTTCTTTTAACGCTTCAGTTACAGCTACATACTCAGATTCGGTGGTTGAAAGGGCAACAATGTGTTGTAATTGAGATTTCCAGCTAATACAAGCACCACACAATGTAAACACATAAGAAGTTGTAGATTTTCTATTGTCCCTATCATTGGCATAATTAGAATCCACATATCCTATCAATTTAACACCAGTTTCAGATCTGGAAAATTTTAAACCATATTTCACAGAACCATTCAAATATCTCAACAGAAATTTGAGAGCTTCCCAATGGTAAACTCCGGGATCAGACATATAACGACTCAAACAACTCACAGAATAAGCAATATCAGGCCTTGTTCTAACCATTAAATACATGACAGAACCAATAGCATTTGAATAAGGCACATTCTTCATGCATTTAACATCATATTCAGTTTTAGGAGATTGCTCTTTACTTAGAACAAAATGACCAGCTAGAGGCACATTGACAGGTTTGGCATTTGACATGGAAAATTTACTCAAAACCTTCTTAACATAAGTATCCTGATTCAATAAAATGATAGACTGCTTTCTATCCCTATAAATATTCATGCCAAGAATTCGTTTAGCATCTCCTAGGAATTTCATATCAAATTTAGCACTCAAGCAATTTTTGACATGCTCAACAGTTTTCACACAAGAACTAATCAATAGCATATCATCCACATAGATAAGCAAGAAAACTGAAACTTTAGCATTTTGTTTGAAATACAAGCAATGGTCATAATTACTTCTAGTAAAGCCCAAAGAAAGCATGCATTCATCAAACTTTTTATTCCATTGCCTAGGAGATTGCTTCAAGCCATACAGAGATTTCTTGAGCAAACAAACATGATCAGGATACTTATTATTAACAAAACCTTCAGGTTGCCTCATAAAAATTTTCTCATTTAGTTCACCATGTAAAAAGGCAGTTTTAACATCTAACTGTTTCAACTCCCAATCAAACTGAGCAACAAGGGCAAGCATAATTCTAACAGTAGTAAATTTCACAACAGGAGCATATATTTCGGTATAATCTATCCCTTCTTTTTGAGTAAAGCCCTTGGCTACCAACCTAGCTTTAAATCTAACAGATTCAGATTCATTTTTGATCTTAAACAACCACTTACAGTCCACAACAGAACAATTTTCAAGTTTAGGCACAAGAATCCAAGTATTGTTAACATGCAAAGAATTAATTTCTTCTTTCATTGCATTTAACCATTTCCCAGAATTTTCAGATTTTAAAGCTTCGCCATACGACTTAGGTTCAACATTATCAATAGATTCAAATACACTGAATGCATAAGAAGTCATGTGAAAGTTATCAAAGTGTTGTGGAGGCCTAATATTCCTTCTAGACCTATCTCTAGCTAATTGATAATCATTCAAGTCATTTTCATGCACATTTTCAACAGTTTCCTCATGCACATCAGATTCATCAATAGTATTTTCAGATAGATTATCAGATACTTCATCCACAACAGGCACATTCTGCACATTTTCAGAAACAAGACTTGGACCTGACAAATGCTCCACCTTGTTTGGAGCAGTGGCAGGTTGGGGAATGGGTAAGGGAGCAGATAAACATGGAAAATCAGATTCATTGAAAACAACATCCCTACTGATTACCACTTTAAAACCAGTTTGATCCCTTAACCACAATCTATAACCCTTAACCCCATCAGGATAGCCAAGAAAAATACATTTTACTGATCTAGGTTCAAGTTTATCTTGTTTTTGATGCACAAATGCAGAACAACCAAAAACTTTCAAGTTTGACAAATTAATTTGCGTACCAGACCATACAAATTCTGGACACTTACCATTCAAAGGCACAGAAGGGGACCTATTTATCAAATAAGCTGCTGTACAAACAGCTTTACCCCAGAACTTTTTTGAAAGACCAGAACATGCAAGCATACACCTCACCCTTTCAAGTAAAGTTCTATTCATACGTTCAGCAACACCATTTTGCTGAGGTGTATAAGGGACAGTCTTGTGTCTTTGAATACCAGATTCAGCACATAGGTTGTCAAACAGTTTGTTACAAAATTCAAGACCATTATCGGTTCTTAGAATTTTAATTTTCTTACCAGTTTGATTTTCAATCAAGTTTTTCCAGTTTTTAAACTTTTCAAATACATCAGATTTGTTTTTCAATAAAAACACCCAAACTTTCCTTGAAAAATCATCAATCACAGATAAGAAATATTGATTTCCACCATGCGTGGGCACACTAGCAGGACCCCAAACATCAGCATGCAAATATTCAAGAATTTCAGAAGTGACATATTGTTTGGGACTTGGGGAATGTGGAAACTTGACCCTAGATTGTTTGCCAAGAACACATGCATCACAAAATGGCACACAAGACAATTTTTCAGTACCAAAGTAACCATCTTTATGCAAAATTTATAAACCTTTAGAACTCATGTGACCTAGTCTTTTGTGCCACAAATCAGTTTTATCACTCAAGACAGCATTCACAAAGTTTTGCATACAAGATTCAGGTTCAGCATGACAAACATACAAGTTTCTCAATTTTTCAGCTTTGAAAATCACCAAAGAACCTTTCAAAATTTTCATTACCCCGTTACCCCATCTACCCTGTAATCCATCATCTTCCAAAGCAGCATAGGAAATCAAATTATGACATAAATCAGGAACATGTCTAACATTTTTCAAAGTCAGCACATAACCTGAATCAAATTTCAAACATACATCACCAAGACCAGCAACTTGGCACATCTTTTCATTAGCCATAGAAACAGACCCATGCTTCACTTCTTTATAATTAGAAAACAGATTTTTGAATGGAGACATGTGAAAAGTGCACGCAGAATCTACAAGCCATTCATTTTCACACAAAGCACTTGAATGCACAGAATTCACAGTAGGCACATCACATACTTCAGTCACCATAAAAACATCACCCATGTTTTCACTAGAAGAAGCCATATTAGCAATATCATCATGCTGATTTTTGTAATTCTGGTTTTGTTTTTGTTTAGGCCTTGAACAATCTTTAATGTAATGACCTGTTTCACCATAATTAAAACACTTTCTATTTTTAGGCCTCGACTGAGATCTTTGCTTACTTTTACCTCTGTTTTTAGCAAAAGATTGGTTATGATTGTTTGAATGTCTTTGAAAACGATTTTTAGACCTTCCCCTAACAAACATAACCTCACCAGAATTATTACCACCCCTATTGCTTTTCAAATCGATCTCTTTGCTTTTCAGACCATTCACAACAGTTTCTAATGTTATATTATCTCTACCATACTTAATAGCAGATTTAACATCACTGTAAGAATCAGGAATAGCATTCAAGAGAACAATAGGTGTGTAATCATCAATGTGTTTATCTCCTGTTTGCTTAATATCTTGAATTAGTTTGGTAAACACATCAATATTTTCATCAATGTCCTTGCTCAAATCTAGTTTGAAACGGAAAAATTTTTCAAGTAAAAACAATTTACTCGGTAGTGAAGTCTCCGTATAGAGCTCTTCTAATTTTTCCCAAAGTTCTTTGGCCGATTTCAGTTTACCCACTTTTCTTAACACATAATCAGATAAATTCAAGATAATAGAGGAGTAAGCAAATTCATCCATTTCAGCTTTTTTCTCAGCCGTTTCGGCAGCAGGATACGACAAATCTATTGCTTTGAAAACTTTTTGTTGTATTAAAATTCCTTTCATTTTCTGCTGCCAAATTGAGAAATCAGTTTTCCCATTAAAAGGTTCAAGATTAAAACCAGTGAACGACATTTTTTCACACAGAAAAATCACTGAAACTTTTTCACACACAAAAAAGGCAGTAAACTCACAAATAAGAGCAGTCACAACGGAAGCCACTTAAAATCACAAAAGTAACACAGTCAACGCAAATAAGCACATAAGTCCTAGAAATCTACCAGCACGTAATCCCAGAACCTAAACCGCGGCCAGCGGCTACTACAAATGCGATAAAAGAGGTTCAAGCCAATTTACCAGAGCGAAACTCTAAGTAAGAGTTTCGATCCCACGAACCAGAACGACACCCAAAGGCGACGAAGGAAGGCACGCTGTCCAGGAGGCTCGGCTGCAGTTGCTGTCCAGGCGGCTCGGCTGACTTGACGACTAACCAGTGACTCGATGGACGGCGGGCAGAGGCAGCGACGGGCAGAGGCAGCGACGGGCAGAGACAGCGACGGGCAGAGGCTGGCGGCGATGGCACCCAAAAACGACGGCGAACGGCTGCTGTCCTGGACGCGGCGGTGGCTCGGCTAACCAGTGGCTCTGATACCACTGTTAGGTATCAGCTGTCCAGGTGACCTAAGACTTCTCCTTTCACTCGTTGAATGTTCCTTCCTGCAAAATAACAAAGAAAACCAGCAGCCAGAAGAAAGAGCAGAAAAGAACAGGAAAAAGAACGGCAGTTCAATAAAAAGGAAGAAATCGGCAAGCACCGGGGCTCAGACGCGTTGACTCTCCAACAATACAGCAATCCATGGTGAAGACACAAAAGGATTTCCCAATCCCAGAAAACCCACGCTCGCTACGCTCACTGCCCTCTCCAAAGGATCGTTCGCCTCACACAGAGGATATCTTCACGCTAATCTCATAATCGTGTGAGCTATACCATATATAAGAGGATAGGGCTGATCATAAAGGCAGCCGCCCACAAAGAAGGGCTGCTCCATGTTTTACGCAGAGAAGGAACACACAATTCAAAGGAGGAGGCGCACATTTAATTCCTCACGACTGATAAGAGAAGAAGGGGAATTATATGATGGTTTGGACTGGGCTGTGAAAGTATAAGATAGTAATTGGGCCAAAGCCCAACAGTACATTTATTTAAACCATACGAGTGTCCAAGAAAATTTTAAACGTCAAAATTAAATTTAAACTTCCGCTGCGTTTTGGACACGATAGAGATCCGAGATCCAACAATTTTATGTGTGACCGATATTTTGGTCTCATCCTTTGAGGAGTAATATAATAGGACCCATCTTGATAACCATGGAAAAATTAGAGGAATTTCGGTACTACACGATTCTGTTTTGTTATTGAAATAACTTGAATTTACTGAGAGATAAACTTGAAGATAATAACTTGGAATAACTCGTAGAAGATGAGCAAAACTAATTTTGAGGTTGTGATGAGGATAAATTTTAGTCGCTACTGTCATTTAAATACTATTTTGTTACTTAAGAATTTTAAGCTTCCACATGTTATCTTTTTGTCTTCGTAAATGAATATTTTGGTTATAAATAGATTTGATTGGATAAATCTTATACTCATTTGCAAATAACACGGGTGTCATTGACTCCGGAGATAGGGTCCATAAGTTTTGTTTGGAACATATATATGAGAATGAATAAGATTTGCTGGATGTTGAAAGAATTTTTTTAACATATAAGTACTTAGTAACTTGTGAATTATGTGTATCAGGTGTAGTGTTGTAACACAGACGATAAAATGTAGTGCAATAAAGAATATAACACAAGTACTAGTGCCAAATTAAAACTTAACTCCCTTGAAAAATCAAGTAAGTAAACTGCATCATAAAATTCAACTAACAAAAATAATCAATAACCACATATGCAAACACTGTGAAAATTGAAAATCAAAAATCGAATCAATGAACAACTCCCCAACGACCAAGTGTTGTGGTTAGAGTAGGGCTGACATACCGTACAAAAATATCGACTTATATCGATATCGTACCGAAATTTTTTCGATATACAGATATTTTTTCGATATATTGAATTTTTTTTTTGGTATCTATACGGTATCAATATGAATTTTTTCTATACCAAAATTTCAAATTTTCGATATCGATATGAATTTTTTTTATACCGATATTTTTATTACGATATACCAAAAAACCACCCCTAATTGAGAGTCCTCAACAGTACTTCATGACAACACAACACAACACAACAAAACACTGATGCTTGGTTAATCGAGCTCTTCAGAATAATTCGATCTTTAACCTAAAAAAGATCTCTTGATAGATACCAAAACAAGAAAAGAAGAGTTTCATAAAAAAATAATGTCTTTTAAATATAAGAGATCATATATAGAGTTAATTCTATTAATAGTCTAGAAAGACAAAACTCTACTACATAATATTATCAAAAAATAAAATAAAATATATTAAATAAAATAAAATATATTAGAAATTTATGTCTTGCATGCCAAGACATTTTTCCTTTCAGATGTCATTTTTTTTTAACAAGAAAATTGTAATTTAGAAAGCACATAAAATAAATATGAGCAAAATTTGGAAAATATGTTTGATCAAACTTTAAAAAAAAAAGAAGAAAGAATAACCATGTTCGATGTAATGAATTGTAATGTCTTAATTACATTCGATGACTGTTTCCACTATATCAAGATGAGTTTTTCTAGCGTGCTTATGTACTCACTTACATGTATTTTTGAATTGCTCTAAAATACACAAAGATTGAATCAAATAGTTTTAAAAATATTTTTAGTTTGTTATCTGTGCATTATATTAAGATCGTTATTTTATAAATAATTCCTAATTACTAGACTAACTTTATCTTTTTAATATTGCACAATAAAACCTCTATTTATATTAACTCTATCCCAATTATATTACTATGCTTTTTTCATACAGAATGTTAATTATACTGACAAGTTTCTAATTTTAATTTACTCTTATTTAATTATGCTTATATAAATGATTACCTTTCCAATAGTGAGTCTTTATTTCCACTTCATTTTTTGTTATTTATACTTCATTTAATGTATAAACTTTATGCATAAAGGCCAATGACCAATTGGTCTAATGACACCAATTTCTCCAAATTTGGGAGAGGTCAAGGATTCTAAACCCACAACCCCACCCCTTTGTCAAAAAAAATAAAATTATGCACAAATAAAATCCAAATAACATAATTATATGATTCCAGATTAAATAAAGGTATATTAGGAAAAGAATAAAAAAATTATTAAATAAAGATACATGCTTATATATTTGTATAAAGATTTTATTGCACCAAACTCCCCATGTGATATATTAAAAATACATTTTTTTCCTCCTGTGAAATTTTAATAGACATCTTAGATCTTAATCTTTTGTAATAGTTGCAGGTTAACTCTTGCCTCAATGAGTTATTGAACACGCGTAATTACATTGTCTAATCAACAATTTTTTTGATAATATTAGCTCTATGATACAACATTAGGTCTATAGTACGAAAATATCATTTTATTGTAGTATTTTTTTATATTTACTCTAATATATCACGTGTATTTGTGAATACAAATTATGTATTTTGATGTGGGTGATGTATATGAGTAGATATGAAAATTATTACAATAATAAAAGGTCATTTTCGTATCATAATCCTAATATTATATTTAAAAAATGGTTATTTTGGCGGAAAAACAGCGCATGTTTAACAAAATCATCGTGACAAGTGTTAAACGTGCAACTATTACAAAAGGTTAAGGACTTGGACGCCAATTAAAATTTCACAAAGAAAAATTGTGCATTTTCAATATTTCACAGAAAGTTTTGATGCAATAAACTCTATAATTAAGACACATCACACATGTAGTACTAAAATGAAATGAGTGTACATTGAACGCTAAATGCACATAAATAAACAAAAAATAGTGATCACGCAGTGATAGAAGCTCTATGCGCGTAAAACAGGAAAAAGTAGTACTTGCCAAAGATGTAGATATATATATATAAATAAAAGTCACGTGCGATGCACGTGAACATTTTTTATTGTAAATAAACGTTGTTAAATAAATTAATTGAGATGAGAAGATATTAACAAGCAGTTAATAAATGATTTTCATAGTAATAATATATACTTTTTGAAAAATAAAAATATATTACATTTCTTAGTGATATAATCAATATAACATTCGACATTGCAACTAATAAAAATATTTGTAACATTTTCGAACAATGTAACACTTGCAGTTTCAATGTTTATATTATTTATGGTCATGATTATTTTTCATGCACATTAACAGTTTAGAATAAGACATTATCAATAAGCTTATAAATATAAGTGTTACGTTTATTATATTTTTACATTAACATAATATTGATATTGAAACTTATCTAATTATTACAGCTCGATCGAGTTTTTTATTTTTTTTTTATTAATCTTGATAAATTGACATGCTTCATACCATGAATTCGTCTTATTTTCTATCTAATGTATGTATGATTTATTCTGTATTTGTTAATAAGTAAGATATGTTAATCAAATTATATTAAATATGATTTTATTAATTTTCTATGTTATATGTTGATCATTATTGATTTACGAAAAAAAAATTGGTATAGATGATTCATTCTAAACCTTAATTTAAATTATTGCGTCATATATATTTTTATTTTATATGTGGGATTTTCTCTTTTTAGCGATTTTCATATCATGTATTTTTTATTCTCCATGAAAGAATCATAATTATTATCATCATCTTTAATAACAATTCTTGTGATATACTATTTTCATCAATTATTTGCATTTTTCTATCGTTATTATTTAATCAGACGGTCTCTTTTTTATGCTAAAAATATTTACTTGCAAAGAATAACAAATATTTCCTCATTTTTCATCTGCGTTCTGGTATTTTATCGTCTTCCATTACTTATATGTAAGTATCGTTAACAATCATTGTATTTGTTGAAAATAATCTTTTCTTTTTTATTTCTCTTTTTCCAAAATCTACTGACATCTTTTTGCTTACAATGCTCTCATTGCTGAAATTTTTGATTGAATTTTGAATGTCTTTAATTACAAATGTAACATTCCATATTTTATCTCAACCGTTTTGTTGCATATTTTACTTTATTTACTTATCTGGTTGAAAATTTGCATCAATGTAATTTTTACAGGATCTTTAATTTAATGTGAGATGTGTCATCCATAATTTCTAGACTTTTTTTTTTGATTTATTAACTAACCCATAGTAGATTGATTAACATAGATATATTTACAGACTTCAATAATATTTAAATAATATCAATATTATAGTTTTGCTAAAAACAATTGTCCAACTCTTGTAAAAATATTCCTTCATTAATTGTAACATCATCTCGTAAAATAATTGTTATACTTTTTAGATTTTTTGAGGATGAAAACTATTTAATTTTTTAAATTTCAACTTTTACATATATGATATTTGTGTGTTGGTTTGTTCTTTATTTATTATTTTAGATTAAAAATGGACTCCACATGAATTGATTTATTTCAACACCAATGTGTAATTTAATTTATATATATATATAAATAATGTTTAAAAATCTGATATTTTGTTATATTTATAAACTCATGATATAACTATTTAGTTCAATAGATCCTTACGCAAATTAAAATACATAATATTTTTTGTTGAAAAAATATGTCATTCCATCTACAAACAAATAAACACTAAAGTATTTTGGTGTTTCAATCTTTTAGGAAATTCGGTAATTATTTAATTTAATTAAAATTTTTGTGAAAAAAATATGTTCACTTTATCTACAAGAAATAAAAACTAAAGTATTTTGATATTTCAATTTTTTTTTTTAAACTGGAACCTTATATAATATGCACACATTGTCAATTTTGACCTTATCATAATAATTGATTTTACAAAAGTATCCTCATAAAATTTATCAAGTGTGTACTAACCAATGACAAAGTTGAAAATACATAATGATAAATTTTGACCTTGATTTACACTTTGATGATGATGATATAGATAAGTAATATAATATATTACTTTTATGTCCTAGCCAATATTTAACTTTTACATTTATATCCTTATATTATTTATTTTTACATAAATTTGTGTAGAGTAAAAAAACAAAGTTGTAGATTCACAATTGTAAAAATTTACCCTTTTATTTACACTTTTAAATAATAATAATAATAATAATAATAATAATAATAATAGAGTAATATATATATATATATATATATATATACACACACACACAATAAGAATCGAAAAGTATAAATGTCACTCCGACTCTGAACAATCGAGAGCCGTCTTTATCTTTTGAATTGTTGAACTTAAAAGAGCATGCAGAATAGCTACAGACTCCATATTCCGTTCCCTCGACAGTGTGCCGTAGCACATTAATGTTTGAAAAGCCACAGTCACGAGAGAACCGCTGGATTTGCCCTTACCCGAACTGAACGATGATCCAACTCCATCATCAGTACGACCATCTCTAGAAATCACGAATCCAGATGGAAGTATTGGAATCTTGGTTGTGTCCCCTCCATTCACAGCAACAACGACAGATGGTAAATCTATAGGGGCATATATCACCATCGCCCCAAGAGGGTCAATGCAACTCTCTTGCAGAATCAACATGTTGCTCTCCTCGGGTACATAAGGCTGCTATGCAAACGACATTGTTACCGGAAAAAAAAAGAAGGAAAAGGAAATTTCGAATCAATTTAGGACAAATTGTCGAGGATTTCAATTTATTAAATTAGATATATCATTACAGATGTTGCTCAGCTCACATGCACAAAAGTTGCACTTGATCTAAATAAATAATTTTCTTACTTTTCAGCATCGTTATATTTCATTTATAAATATAATAGAGTTACCAATCCAGTGATAAAAAAAAAATGTGTGAATGGAGTACAAAGTCCGAACTCAATGTGTGTGGCTAATTCCAAATTCTAAGCTGTTTAACAAAATGCGCTTTGCTTAAATTTAAAAGAATGATATTTTCTTTGAAAGAGATATTGTGCTAACTATGTGCCAATAAGGTCTAAGGTAAATGTTAAGATGAAATATTCTCATCAATGCAGCCAAAAATGTCACATACGTTGCACAAAAACTGAACTACAGTTGAGGTAAATGTTAAAAATGAAATATTCTCATCAGAACATCATTATTTCCAGATGCACGAGACTCGGAACTTCAAGAAATATAGCACCCTAGACAAGAAGAGAAAGTAACCTGAATGACAGAGACACAGTTTCCAGGATGTGTCCCGGTTGAGATGTGTGCAATCTCATTGGAAATATTTCCATTAGACAGGACATCCCACTGCATGAAAAATACATTTAATCTTTCAGCCTTACTAGAAAATGAAATCATTTCAAGAAAAATAAGACATGATGCGACTATTAGGAAACCAAAAGACAAAACTAGCAAGTTTAAACACCTGAGCTCTATTTTTCTCATCTTTGAAGAAATCAAAGAGAGTTTCATAAGAAAAGGGAAGCCAAAGAGAGGTTGCAGCACTCAAAATCAGACCATTAGGCAGCCCTTGTACATTGCTTCTATGGAGTGAGACCCGCACTCCACTGCTATTCGAAGCTGACGAGTGGGAAAAATCTAGTCTATCTGACATGCTCAATTCTTCACAAAAGTTCATGACCATTCTATGGCAAAGATTCTTCAAGTTCCTTCGGCCCTCGGGCAAGCCAATAACTGAATGAACAAGATAAATATAAATCACTTCATGCTCAGTTCCCAAAATCATAAACCCTCACATTATGGGCAATAGAATGACATATTATAATTATATGTTACCCCCTTCAAGAGAATGTTTATGTGTCATAGTTGGCCCCACTGAGAATGCAATCCTCTCGCACATCCTTTGAAGGGTAACTACCCACCTTGTAGCTCCATACGCTTGACAATTACACACTAAATCTCTATACAAGCGATGGGTCAATGATTTATCGTCCACTTCAACATGCTCAATCCATGTAATCTATCAAGAAAACAAATGCTTTTAGATATTCCATTTCTTTATCAATATGTGCAATGGATGTGCAAACAGCGGGATGAGCGACTTCCAGAAGAGACATTATGTCTTATTTATCTTTTCATACCGACCAAATTTGCATCAACTACTTGATTTACAATCATCAGTATGCTAGCTCGTGAATTTTTGCACGGTGAACTCTGAGTACACTTTTTGGTGAAAAAGTTCATCAATGTTTTAAAGACCAGAAATTAAATTTGTAAAAAAAAAAAAAGGATAACTACAAAGAAAAAAAATGAAGATAATGTGAGGAAAAAAAAATTTAGTTTCAAGAATTTCTTCAACTCAACAAAGAGAACAAATTAGTGACACATGAAAAAATAAAGGAGGATTTAATTTTAACAAAAAAGATATCAAAATAAAATTCTAAACATTTGCTAATATAGTATACATAATGTTGATTAATTTTTAGGTATAGAAAATGCACCACATGAATTAACTTATACTGGAAGGGGTAATTTTTTTTTCTTTAAAGTGAGTCGAACAATAAATAATGTAAAAACTATATGTTGAATCTGAAAATAACTAAAATTCATAGCTTTTCGAAATATGAATCTATTTAAAATTCCTAACATTGAAAATGAAGTGAAATCAAAATTTATAATTCAATGCCATCTTTATTAATCAAATAAAGTATCTTATATTAGGGCAAATAATTTAGAATTCAATTATGAATATATGAGCCCCTAAGACAATTAATTAAAAAAAAATATCTATATTCAGCACCCAAAAGCAGTGAATTTTAAAAATATAACTCATTTTATTTTCTAAAATTTATGTCTCTAGTGTATAACGACATATCGGAATCATTTACGATTTATTATAACATGTGCACTTGAAAAGTTTTGAAGCACTCAACATTTGGTTAAATGAAAAAAATCCTACCAATTGTCTTTTTAAAAAAAAAATGATAAGCATTTTAATAACATTCCTCGTTTATGATGGTTATCATCATCTTGGTGCAGACAAGAACAATCAAACCACAATAGTCAATCTAATAAGATTGCATTTAACTCACATTAGATTTTCCATTTGAAATATCTTCAATCATACATCCCGAAGGAAACTTCCGAGAGTGATATGGAGCAGAATCTTCAAGCTGTTTGATGAAATCATAGGATACATCGACTAGAATCCAAGTGCTTGAGTTAAGCTGTCGGCAGTAGCGAAGAAAAATGAATTCCCGGGGAGCCACAAGAGGTGACAAAACGTGTAATTTTCCATACATCTGCACGAACATCATCATATATAAACCTCATAATGCCTTACTCATTGCTAGCACATAGAAAAACTGCTCTTTAAATCTTTACCAAATTCAGAGAACCACCAAACTCTCCAGTATCAATCACTTCAATGGTCCCTGATTCGTTGATAATAGTAGGAAACAAATCCTTCCATTTCTTCTGGAATATTAACAATGCATATTTGTATTTGAAAGCAGGAAGTAACATATAATAATAATAATAATAATAATAATAATAATAATAATAATAATAATTCACATTATATGTTGGACAAGGAGAGCAAACGAAGTTTGTACCGAATCAAGAAGCATTTCAATTAAATCTGTTGCAGCAACTGCCACCACTCCTGAATCTTTTGAAGATTCAATCCGAGCATTCACAAGTTTTAAATGATTTGTCTTTGGAAAAAGCTTATAATAACTATCGTGATGTATAAGAGATCTCCCATCACTGGAGGACTTGATCCAGACAGACTCTTTCAGGTGTAAAAGCTCCACAAGCTCATCCATGGCAGTAGCAGCTATCCCAATAATGAGAGATTTTTCGAGCTTCTCTATTTCAGTTAACTGATGCTGTGATTTCAGATCCTGTAATTTCCATGGCATTTGTTCAAGATCAGGAGCAGCAGTGGCGCCCATTTTGTCACCAACTGAATGATTTTCGGGCGTCTCTATAAAGGACCCAATTCCAGGAGGAGACGTGGTTAGTTTTTGCATGTCAATCAAACGTCTATGCTGCAAAAATTTGGCAAAAGACCATTTAAGAAATGCTCCAAATAAACATCTAAATAGGAAATACTAGAGCTGCGTTAAAAAACAATTAGCTCGATCAAGTAACATTTAAGTGCAACGTCTCTGGATATTCCACCGTTTAAATAGAAAAATTTTTAGTTACTATCTGAGAAAAAAAAAGGAAAAACTGATTATGATCACCTCTTCTGTCAATAGTACATTTTCCATCTTCAACCTCTGTAACACACCATGTTTCTCGTCTTCCCCAAGAGCTGAACCAATACAAGACTGACAAAGGCTATTTCTTACTGCCTCCTGCATTGCAAGATTCTCACTGCGAAATCTTTCATTGGCAGACCGGAGGACATTGTTTTCAGCTCTATCACTTTGCGCCTAAAAAATATTACATTGAATTACCACATTGCATATGAAACCTGAGACTTAGAACATTTACGAAAAAATATGTTTACATAAAAACTGTTTAGTACCTTTTTCTGAGTCCTTTTATTTTGAAACCAGAACTTTATTTGCGTAGGGTCAAGACTTAGTTCCCTGCTCAATTGCTGCCTTTGGTTCTCATCTGGGTGGGGGCATTCCTTAAAAAAACTGCATTCAAGTCATCAGCACCAAAGAACCTTTCAACAAAAGTATAAAGAAAGGTGAAAAATATTTTAAAGATAACCGATAAGGCTAGAAAGTCGAGAAACTTTTTTAGTTAATTCATCAAGAAATGTTGAAACTAGAGCTCAGATGATATCATAATTTTGTCATCCCACCATTTGTTAAACAAAACAATAATTGGAAAATAAGAGTATTTTATATACACGTTCCCAGAATTTCTGGAAAATAGTTCACAGAAATGTACTTTTAAAAGTTGAATAAGGTTGTTATGTATATTTGGTCGTCGTTTCTGAATGACATGTTTTCTAATTAAGATATCTTATTTAGTTTATCAGATTATTTAATTTTTCCATTATAAAAGGATAATTTAAAATTTAACAATAAATTATTTGAGTTAAAATACAATATAACAGTAGAATTGTTTTTAGGAATGATGAAACATTGAAATAATACAATGATTTTGTGGAAATGAAATTAAATTACATTTTCTATTAAAATAGTTTGAAAACAATATGAGCATATTAGTTAACATTTTCTGGGAAATGAAAGCATTTCCAAAAAAACATAAAAAAACATAGCTTACTAGGAACTCTCAAATTTCTCCTTGCATTAAAATCCCTCTATTTCGATAAAGAGTTAATTGATGGAAGATGCGAGAACAGATGTGTTATTACATAATTATTGAGAGATATAAAAACCACAACACAGTAAATGATGGACTCATCATGGAATAACAACAAAAACGGGAAAATTAGTTTTAAGTGGCTTATGCATTAAAATGCATGAGCTGAAATTTACCAGAGCAATATGGTGAGACTAAAATATTTCTACTAAAATGAGGAGTTAGAATTTAATATTTACGCTTCCAGCCGTTGAATTTGTTGCTCAGAATGCCGTCGAAATTGTGTCTCCCCTTTTTGCGAGTTGTTGGTTTCTTTGTCACCTGATCCACTTCCTCCTTCAGCAGAACACATCTCTTTGTTTCAAATGATAAGAAATATTTTTTATTCCCAGCTGCAGAATTTGACCAGGACAAAATAAGCATAAAAAAATTAATCAGAATAGAAAATTTGTCAATAATAAAAAAATGACAGATGAAAAGGATTTCAAAATGGTCCACATTTTTTAATGCTTCTACATTTGTATTCTTTGCTAGAAACAATGATGCTGAATGCAACTACGCAAGTGCAGCAAACTGAGTAAACAAAGCACTCGGATAAGTTCAGAAATCCTGAAGGGACATGCAAGCATCGAGAATAATATAGTCTATGAGAAGCAATTAGGAGATAAACAAGTCTGTGCATGTATAATGTCCATTATAAACTAGAATGACTGGGATTAAGCTTGGACCATTTGTCACCTGTATTTCACTTACTTCAATATGGAGTAGTGTCCAGAATTACCACAACAATCTTTAAATGAAATAATTAAGAGAAGATGAAGTAGATAATCAAGATCACTTTTAGAAAATTTAAAAGTAAGGACGCACATGCATATGATGATGTATATAAAGGTGGGCGCAGAGGACAAACCTCCCAGTATTTATTCACTTCTTTCAAAAGAAGTAGCAATGGTTCAATCAATCAATTAGGTATAAAATCGCATTTCAGAAAATGATGGTGGCATAAAATCGTCTAGCGATTCCAAATTTATTGGCTTATAATGTGGATTGAGGAATAGATTATCCATATTTTGGATTTGGACATTAAAATCACAATCTGCCATCATTAATGAGGATCCATAAATATCAGGAATGATGACAAATTGCATGAGAATAAATTATTCGTAATTAATAGTGAATAAAAAAACAAAGTATTCCTCATCTATCATTACAAGTTCATTTATACAGGTAGATATATACAAATTTATCGCAATTAATTATATAAATAAGACATTCTTATTCTAGAATATCCTTATCTGTAATAAGGAATATTTGCAGATCAAGTGGGGTTGAACTAGCTATATAATAAAAGGTTTCTTGTGTATCTCTACAAGTTCATTTTTTTTATACAGAAAGATGCATACTAATTTATTTGAATTATGCTCTTATCCTGGAATATCGTTATCTCTAACAAGGAACGTTTGCGGATTAACTGGGGTTAAACGTAGCTAACACTGAACTTTAAGATAATCATTCTAAGAAAGTTATGTTCCAAGCTGGCCTTTACATTTATTATTTGAACTAGATTCATTAGAATCACAATCTGCTATTCATTAATGAGGATCCTTAATAATCAGTAATGATGACAGATTGCATGAGAATAAATTAATGTTAATTAATAGAGAATCAAAAAAACAATGTATTCCTCGTCTAGCATTACAAGTTCATTCATACAGGAAGATGCGTACAAATTTATCGCAATCATAAATAAGACGTTCTTAATCTAGAACATCCTTATTTATGATAAGGAAAATTTGCGGATCAAGTGGGGTTCGTTAAACTAGCTATATAATAAGAGTGTCTTGTTTATCATTACATGTTCATTTATACAGGAAGATGCATACAAATTCATTGCAATTACAATTATATAAACAAGAAGCTTTCATTCCGTAATATCGCTATTTCTAATAAGGAATGTTTCTGGATTAAGTGTGTTAAACTTGGCCAGCATGGAACTTTCTTTCTCATAAAGTTCTGCTCTACTCTGGCCTTTGTATTTGAACTAGCATTAGAATGGTAAAGCATCAATTTCAAATAAAAAAGCAATCTTGTCATGTTAGGTATCCGCCATCGTATGCCATTTGTTATACAAGGGATTTATGAATGCACCACACCTATTTCTATGTCATCTGTGTTTATCAATCTTGTTCAACAAATTTATCGAGTCAAGGCTTATCTGAAAATACACTGCTTGCAAGAATTTCAATTATCAGTGTTCCCCAACAAAATTACTTTAACTATCAGACACCACCTATACCGACAAGAACACTAGGCTTGCAATAAATGTTTGAATATAGTTTAAGACCGACAATCAACATATAAACATTTTTAGACATCGCTGTCAACCTTTTCCAAATTGAGATGATTTTTCTTCAGAGACCAATGAATTACGACAAAAAAACTTTCCACCCTTATTTTGGGTCTTAGCTTTATTTTGCACATTCCTTAAGTAGTTCTTGCTAATCGAATTATGATGATCCATTTTTTCAAGTTCAAAAAACAAATAGCTATACTAGTATCTTTAAAAGATACCCTCAATATTTACGAGGAAAAACATCGATAAATTTGATAATAACGCCATTCATCAAAATTCCAAACGTAAAAGGCTACACAGGTATTTTCAAATATGTTCATCCATAGATTTAACCACACTAACAATTTTGCAATTATTAGGCATGAAACAATTCACATATTCCTATAGCAACTTCGGAAGATTCAGATATCCTCTCTTTTGTTAACACAAATATTAAGGAGCTCTTTACCAATCAATCTACCATGTGATCTCCATTCTCAGTTCCACATCAAGGAAAACCTCATAATGGGTTATTGCTGCACCAGCATGAGCAATAATTATTTCTAAAGTAAGGCATTACTTTCGGAATTATCTCAAAAATTCAAGTTACATACTAAAAATTTTTGTTTCATTTATACTGCACTGATTATATCACAGAATTAACACCATATCTGAGACCTTACAACAGTTTTCTGGTAAAATTTCAAAATCCTGCATAATACCATACATTCTCGCCAAATTAATCATAGGAAACTGAATAGAAGCTAAAACATAACAGCATGTAAAGATTTTGAAGCCATAAGATTTTTCTAACAGATTAGTTTTCAGCCAGTTTGAATTCAGCCCAGACCGAGTCTTTTTTTTCCATTTGTTCTGCCAAAATCATCATTTTACCTGAAAAACAAAGGAGCGTACAGACATCCATACCGCAGACGGACGGCAGAGGATTAAGAATGTGGTGTTTTGTTTCAAATTTGAAGACACTCCCTAACTCAAGTTTGATTTTAATATGATAAGTATTTTTTTTAATTTGATATTTTTTTGAGTTTTTTTTTTTTTATTTGAGATTGGGATACCAATTAAAGTGTTCTTGTTTAATATATATAGTATAGATATTTGAATTTTGCTTAAACATGAGTATTATTTTTCATCAAATTTGTCGAAATATAATCATAATTAATTAATTACTAGTTATCGAAGCACACGCGTTGCTACGTGCAACGCGTGTAATATAATAATCCAAACGTAGTATTTTGAGATAAGGATCGGAATTTTATAAACTATATCAGTGTTTACCTTCAAGGATTATTAGTGTTATATTTTTCAGGAGAGACATGAACCTTAACCCGCATAAAGGTAGACGTGGGAAGTTATGGACGAGAGATTGAGAAAGGTGGGAGGAAATGGAGAGAGTCGGGAAAGTTTATCATATGAAATTATCATTTTGTCCTCTTTGATAAAAAAAAGAAAAAAAAAAAGAGACGAATGATATATTAGTCCACCCACATTAACGATTAAAATCAGTTTTTTTATGTGATTCACCTATTATTATATAGTAAATAAATAAAAATAGGGAAAATTGTGTTTTTCTCTTTTCTTTTATTTTATTTTATTTTCTTTTCCTTCTTATTTTTATTTTTTATTTATTTATACGAATATTTTGTCTGCGAAGCTAATCTAATACCAAATAATATTTTTGTGGTGCTAATGTGTGCGCTACCACATCAACAATTTCAATAAAAAAAATAATTATCAAAAATAAAAAATACTTTATTAAAACTGAACTTTTATAACATATAAATTCAAAATCCAAAAAAATACAAACATACGTGATACGTGATCAAAAAATAATTTTTCCATTAGTTATACTGCATAGAAATTAAATAAAATAGTTCCAAAATGAAACAACATGATGTAATCAGTCATGGAAAAGCTCGAATTGGCAACATTTATTAATTACATGATTTTAACTTCTTGATTGATGTGATAATCAGCATAAGGAAACAGGTCTTCGGGGATAGGGATAGCAAAGGGGTGTGTCTGAGGCAGGTTTGGCTAAACCCGAGACCCGCCCCGCCTCCCTTTGGACTGGACTGGACCCGCCCCGTTCCGCGAACCCAGCGGGTTTCGGGTTAAAACCATTGGATCTGTCAAAAATTAAATAATTTTAAATTTATTAAATTAAAAAATATAAAATTAACAAAAATAATTTAATTTAATTTTAAATATATATTGATAGTATTTAAAACAAAAAAATATATTCTCACAAGTTAAAATTGATCAACTTGTAATTAATTAATAATTATTAACCAAAAAAATATTATAATGATACATTTTTATACTAAATCTATCATAATAAAATAAATTGATTTCAATCCAATAATATTATACACTAAAATTATGGATAAAATATTAATTATTTAGTATAAAAATATGATTATATATTATTAATATTACATATTTAGTTTATATTTATATATATACATGTACATTTTAAATTTATTATATATACATATATACATGGCGGGTGGGGCGGGTTTGGCCAAATCTGGGACCCACTCCGGACCCGTTTGGTGCTTGTGGACCCGTTTAGGTGGGTCTAGACCTATTCCGTCGGGTCGGGTTTGATGCTAAACCCGACCAATTGCCATCCCTATTCGGGGACCATTTTTCAGATAGAAATGAAATTTTTTTTCGGATTTATGTAAATCAGTGGTAGATTTGCTATGAAATCATTATTTTTTTTCGAATTTTTGAGTAATTAATCAGTTTGCCTTTTCATAAAATATAATATTATGGGAAAAAATTTGATTCAAAACTTGAAACACATTATATTTGAGACAATTGTTCTTGTTGTCGCCTCTTGTTGATTGAGAAGAAACTTTTCTAAGCAACTAAGTTAAATGAGTATTTTTTTAAAAAAAATTAATCGATATGATAAATTCGAACTACTAAACATCTCTAATTATTTATACGTAGAATATATAGTTCTGGTAAAAAAAAAAAAAAACATTTAACTAGTTCTACTTCTATCTAAGAAACTAATTAATTTATTTTTGTATGCAAACGTTGGGCCTTCAACTGATTGGGCCCAAATCCAATACATCGCACCCGTCCCAGCTCAGAAAAGCTCTGTTCCGATCCTCGGGTGTGTCAAGTGTTGAACATGAGCTCGAAGACGACGACATGGCGCCGCCGTCGATTCCCCGTGCAGAGTCTTCTCCTCGTGATTGCATTATTCGCCACTCTTGGCGTTGTGATGCTCGGTATAAAGTCCGTTGATCCATCTTCCCCGCTTCCTGGTAACAATAACACCCTACGAGTCTCTGAAAATGAGGATTACTCCTTGAATACGACGATGAATTTTGCGAAACAAACTAACATTACAAAGAAATGCGCGACTGTTGAAGAAATGGGTGAGATCTTCGGCAGAGGATATGCGGAGGAAAGTCTTAGAGTGAGAGAAATCATTCAAGATCACTTCGCCCGAAATGGTGCTCTCGTTTTCCCCCACTTTTACGCGTTTCTCGGTGGTAGTGGACATATTGAGTTCTGGAATTCGTTGCCTAAATGATGTAGTTAACCAGTCGTGTTTTTCCCCACTTTGTTTTCTTGCAAGACACTAGGGTTTAGGTTTTCTGTTTTAATTAGCCGTGAGTTGGAGATGACATTTCGATTGAAATTCGGAAATTAAGTGAATTGAGCTTTGCTTCTTAGGTTAATATTATTTGGTAGCAAATCACTCTGAATCCAATGAAAGCATAGTTAGATTGAAGAAGTCCAAACGGTGGTGGAGTATTTTCTGTTGAGGGTAATCGTAAATGCCTTATATAGTTTGATATCATAAATTTGGACTGATTACAGTAAGTCGTATGCAGCGCACTTGGATCGAACTGTGTGAGAGTTCTCCCGCAGAGCCATTAAAGGAAGTTGGTGTGTATTGCTAGAGTTCAAGATTAGTTGAGTAGTTAGTTAATCACTTAGTTCATTACTTGGCGTTATTATTATATTATATTTATTTATTAAATGTATCAGTGTTTGTTGATATTTGATAAACAACTAACTCCAAGCAACTAACTGAGTGATAAACTAACTAATCAACTAATCTTGAACAAGAAAAATTTGTTGTTCATCCATCAATCGATAATAGTGGCAAGCAATAATAGTGTACTGTGTACATCATTCTTTTTACGTACAAGCACTGGTATTTGATGAATAATTAACTCCAAGCAACTAACTAACAAATCTACTAACCTCGAACTATAATATAATCTTTTTTAGAAAAATTTGTTATTCATCGGTCAACCAATAATAGTGTATTATGCATTGCAACTATTTGACTGTTATTTTTTCCTTGATTCCCTTAGTTGTTATTTCGTAGAGAAGATGATGATAAGTTGTGGGGAATATACTTTATACATCTGCTGAGCTATAACGACGGACAACGGTGTTGCGTCAAGACAAAATTCTACTAGACAAATATAGCATAATGCATTTACTATTTCTATGATTTTAAAAACAGTCTATTTCTTTGGTCGCTGATACGGACTTCTATTTTCATTGGGTGAATTAATGTTACCTGAATTGGTAATATTTGATTATTGTTGGAATAAGAAAACTCAAAAGATTCTGGTGATATGAAACTTATATTTATTCAGGTGCTTTAACAGTGAGAGAACTTCCTCAACACCAATTCTGCAAGCATGGTTTTGTTATTGGAAAGGCCTCAGAAGCCGGCTTGGGAAATGAAATGTACAAGATCTTAACTGCTGCTGCCGTTAGTGTGATGTTGAACAGATCACTGATAATTGGGCAAACCAGGCATATATTGGTTCTCCCTCAAGCCTTTCTTTCTGCCTTGGATTTTGGATTTGTGCTTCTTCTTATTTTTCTTCTTTTTCATTATTATTATTGACTGTAACCTTTTGTTTCTTGCTTGCAATTTTTAAACTCCAAGTAAATTTTATGGTTCCGGGAGGTGGATCTTGTTATGGCGGTGAATGGATTGGTTATTAAGATCTGTGAGATCTTTAGATTTATTGGGTATTCTTCCTTGTCTAACTATTTGAAAATCATAGGAAAAAAAAATAGAGGATTTTAAGAAGAGAACCTCACGATCGTTGATGATCAATATGAGGATAGTATTCAAGCTGTCATTTTTTATTCCATACCACTTCCTTATATACAACTACAAATGCACATAACTTGATAAACAGAAATCTGCAAAATGAGATCCTGCCACCTACCCTATCAATTATCTCATGTTGGATAATGACTCAACAACTTTTATTTGGATGATAAGCAATCTGATAAAATAAATGTAGTCTTAACAATTGATAACTATCCCAGGATTCTAGCTGTCATGGAATATTAAAAACCTAGAGCCCTGAGAAATCACACTTTCTCATGGCTCTGCATTTGTTGGGTCACGTTGGTGGCCCATGACATTACTGGCCCCTTGAGACTTTAGTTCGGCACTTCGGCCTCAAACATGGATGAGGGTATAACAACACGTTTATATCCTCCCTTTCCTCTAATGGTATTGCTTCTTGAATCCCTTCTGACCAAAATAGTTTCTTGCATTAATGCCTAGGCGTTTAAAGCTCTTCATAATTGTGACACAACCTGTTTATTCTTCCTTCTATATTTTCCAGTCTACTGTCCACCCAATTTTTTCACCCATGGTGGCTTAGGAGGATCAGCTGGCAATCTTCCCACAGTGTCTTGCAACACAACCACCCCCAACCCCCCCAACCCCAAAAAAAAAAAAAACCTCCTTTCATAGAGATTGCAGGGCTGATGGCATCAGTCAAGTACTCTGGGTGTTTTAAGTTCCATTTCGATGGCTTTATCTTCTTGCAAGTCACCGTGAAAATGTTAACCTCATTTTCACTTTTTAAGTGCTTGATTGTGCCGCCGATTGCTCAAACTGCGCTGGTAATCTTCCATGGTGCATGTTTGTTGCATTTGGAAATTTCTCCCTATCTATAGGGGGTCTAAAATGGAGGTTATGTTGCCCAAATCTTTCCATTGTGATCTGGGTAAATGCACAACCCTGCAACGCCTTCCAAGTGAAAGGAAACCAATTAACCTTTTCTGCTTCCGGTGTTTGTTGATGCTAAAAATATTCTTTGCATTAGTATAGCCACTTTAATGGATAAGACTGCCCGTAGTCTAACTTGAGTGTTCAAGGACATATGAGTGGCCCTCACTTCGTCTCATTTGACATCCTGGCTTCGGAAGTTTTGAGATCCTCTGTTGGTGCTTCCCCCATTTTGTCCAACTGTTGCTTCACTAGTTGATACATTTAGTTGCTTTGTACCTTCACATTTTTTTTTTGGTATGTGTTTATGAGAATTAGGTATGTGAAGCTAGAATCATGCGTCATCAATTTACAGGAAATTGAAGCCATTAATTGGACTGGTCATGTGAAAGAATACGATGAAATTCCTGGGTTTATGATACATTTTTAAGTCTAGCGGCTCATGTTGATTTATTTAAACTAATTCATTATATCTTCTAAAATTTAGGGGTAAATACCCTTTCGGTGATTACATCTCTTATTCCAACCAAACGCTTACAATGAAAGAAGTAAAGCATCTGTGGAGAAAGAATCGCTGTCTGGCAAAGTATGGGAGACATCTTACAATGAGGATTGATGATTTTCAGAAACCGGCGTTGACAAATGTTATCTGCAGTAATTGGAGGAAATGGCAAGAGCCAATCATATGGTACTGTAAAATATGCAGTAATTATCGGTAAATTGGCACATAATTATTAAATAATGTTCCAATAGGTTTCAAAATGCTACAGATGCTGTGGCTGCACAGTTTTTCTTAAAGAATGTACATCCTGAAATGAGGGAAGCAGCTTCTTATCTATTTGGGAAACCTGAAGATCTTCAACACAGGGCTAATGTGTTTGGAGAATTAATGAGGGTTTTAATCTTTCCTTCAAAAAACATTGAGCAGGCAGTAAATTGGGCTCTTAATGGCAGTCAGGACCCTGATATTGTACTGCACATGCGGATGATGATGAATAGGTAATGCAGCACAATAACTAAGGATGGAAATGATATTGTAAAATTAGCAAGTTATCCACTTCTTCTTTCATGGTACATGGATCAAATAACTAACTTTTTCTATATTTATTAGTTAGAAAAAAAATTGAAGGATTTGTTTACGCTCACAAAGATGTATATGATTGGGTTTTCTTTATTCATGGAATAGATTCATGTTGCATGAGATGTCACATAACTTTTACCTATGCATTATCTTATGGCCTTTGGTAGAGACATGCTGGATTTTTTCCCTACTTTTTGCAGGTCAGTGAGAGCAATACAAGCAGCCTTGGACTGTGTGAAAAAAACTGTTCAGGATACTTCAATGATATCGAGACCTAAGTTGGTTTTGGTTACAGATACCCCTTCTCTGGTGAAAGACATTGTACCAATTTTAGAGGAATTTACAGAAGTAAGTATCCCTTTTTTTATTGCTATGATAAGCATATTCTTCTCAAATGCATGCTAATTTATTGCAATATTACAGTGAAGTAAAATCGCAATGAGGCCTGAATGTCGGTGTACTTTCTTGCAATGAGACATCTTTTAGAAGGATATATGCTTCTCATGTTAGTGTGCATACTTTGGTTTCTAATCATCTTTAGGACATACTTGCACTTATGTCATGCTAATAATTATACGCATTCCTGAACCTTGTTGAACTTTCCCTTTCAGGTTGTTCATTTCGATTACAAAAATTTCGAGTTAAATATTTCTGCCATCAATAACAAGTCAAACAGCTCAAATTTTAGAGTAAAGGACTGGGGCCCAGCACCCAGATGGGTAGCCTTTGTTGATTTTTTCCTGGCATCACGTGCTAAACATGCTGTAATTTCGGGAGCTCATCGACGGGTTGGGACAACCTATATTCAATTGATTGCAGCACTTGCAGCTGCTTGTAGACTAGGTAATTGCCTTTCATTTCGAATTCTGTCATTCAGATATATATTCTCATAATTAGTTTCTTCCTCTGCACCTGCCTGCAGATGAAAATAGTTCTAGCCATTCTACCCTTAGATTCTTTAGCAGCTTCCAAGGTACTTTGCTTTCAGAGGGTTTGAAGAACCAGGTTGGATGGGGACATGTATGGAACAGATTTGCTGGTCCACTAAGCTGTCACAGCCACTCCAATCAATGCGCTTTAACACCTGTTCTTGCCCCTGCTTGGTGGGATGGACTTTGGCAGTCCCCTATTCCACGTGACATACGAAGGATGGAAGCATATGGCATCAAGCTCTCAGGGTTTGGAACATCTAATGACGACTACCTAAATCACTTTTGTCGCAGGAGGAAGACCCCGGTGGTTTCTGTCCCTCTTAATTGAGTTTGGGAGTACTTGGATTGTGTGTTGTGCATTTGCCTATTCACTATCGTGCTTCTCTACGACTCTGTCACCCCTTGGCCATGCTGAATCCAAAACCAACACCACTCGGTGCTTCTCAAAGGATCGCGTTTCTCCGCCGTGTAAGTCCCATTCTTCTCCAAGTCATGCACGGAACACGACTCGGTGCACCGAGGTATATCTTAATTAATTATGGGTTCGTGTTCTTACTTCTCTAATTATTTTTCAACAGTTATCGACTTTGTTCTATCATTATTTTCTATAGTCGGCCAGCTTCAATCTTGACATATAAATACGTTAGTTTTTTCTATAAATTTCTATTTTTGTCTGACTTGTTAAACTAATCAAGAAAAAACTAAAATTGATAATCGCATAATACTACTGTGGTAAAATTAATGTTTTTACTCTTAAAAAAAATGTTTTCGTATGTATTACGAAAATCTTCCATAATTTACCATTGCATGTATGATGATTGATTTTCCATTCGAAAAAACGACAAATGAAACGACCTTTAAAATGGTCCACACATTTTTTTATACTTCAACGTGTGTATTTCTTTGCTTATTATGTAAGTTGGAGAAATAATGATGCTGAATGCAAGAGTAGCAAACTGTGATAAAACAAGCACTCATCTAAGTTCAGAAATCCTAAACGACATGCAATCATCGTATGCATATGATGCTCCAGAATTTTTGGATGAATATATAAATAGATAATTTAGACCACTTTAAACAATAACGTATGCATATGATGCACCATATAAAGGTCAATGCAGAGGACAAACCTCTCAGTATTTATTCACTTCTTTTTAAAGAAGCAGCAATGAGCCAGAGAAAAAAGCATTTTTTTTTTTAAAAAAATAGTGTTTTTCTTAAAAACTTAGGTGTTTGTTTACAACAACACTTTTTTAGAAAGCTTTTATTTAAGTACAAATAATTGATTTTTTAAAAGTCAGAAATTTTGACTTTTTTTTTGTTAAAAAAATCATTTTTTCAACATTTATTCAAACGTTAAAATCATTTTTTTTTTTTTTATAAAAATATTTTAAAAACTGAATTTATTTAATTGTTTTTTTTAAGCAAATGACTTTTGTATCCAAACTATGAATAAGGTATAAAATCGCATTTGAAAAAGGAGCGGTGGCAAAAATCGTATAATGATTCCAAATTTATTGGCTTTTAATGCAGATTTGGAATAGACTATCCATGCTTCATATATGGACGTTAAAATCACAATATGCTATTCATTAACGAGGATCCTAAATTATCAGGGACAATGACAGATTGCAGGAGAATAAACTAATGGTAATTAACAGTGAATGAAAAAGTGAAGTATTCCTCGTTTATCATTACAAGTTCATGAATCTAGAATAGAAATTCTTATTTATCATTACAAGTTCATTTATACAGAAAGATACATACAAATTTATTGCAATTATAATCGTACAAGTAGAGTTAATTGAAAAAGAAGTAGAGAAACATTATCCAAATAAAAGTACAATCTTGTCATGCCCAGTGTACTTGGACACTGTATGCCAAGGCCATGTGTTATACCCCGACCGCCCGGTTGGGATAGCATAGACTGCTCCGTGTTATACAAGAGATTTTATGAATGCAACACTCCTTTTTCTAATGTCAACTGGGTCTATCTTCCTTGTTCAATAAATGTATTGACACTTAACTGAAAATACATCGGTAGTAAACATTTCTATGATCCGTGTTCCCACACAAAATTACTATAATTTAACTATGGGATACCATTGGCCAAGGATGCGTTGATACAGTGACAAGGATGAGATCACAAGATCTAAGAGGTTTTGGGTTCGAATCGATACCATCTATCCACATAAGAATACTATGCTTGGTATAAATCTTAAACATGACTGTCCACCATTTGGAAATGGTGAACTTTTTCTCCAGAGACCAATGAATCAAAACAAAAGCCATTATTTTGGGACTTGACTTCATTTCGCACATTTCTTAAATAGTTCTTACTCCAATGAGCCGAATCAGCCTATCTAATTTTTAAACCTAAAGAGCTATTCTTAGGCAGTGTTTGTTAGAGCTTTTAGAAAGCACTTTTTAGTTTTTCCTACACAAAATTTCAAAATTTTGTGAAAATTTTTTTCCAATCGAATGATGCCATTGGTTCAAAAATTCCATAGACAAGAGGATATGCAGAGGTATTTAAGATACATTCATCCATAGATTAAACATGCCAACAATTTCACAATACTTAAGCATGAAGCAGTATTTTCACTTTGTTCTGCCAAAATCCTCATTTTACCTGAAGAACAAACAAGCTCACAGATATATGTACTGCAGAGGACACTAAGAATATCCCGTTTCAATTCAAAATTTAAGAAACTCTCTGACTCGATACAACTACACAAGGCACGTAGCTGAAGGCGACTGGGACAATTTTTTCTTGTAGTTTTTTTCTAAAATTGCACAATTGAATGGAATTTCACTGCCTGCTCCAGATTGAATTTGAAATTTTGAATAATAAGTTATAAGTTTATACACAGTTGAAGCATGATTAGCTTTTCCCACAAATTCATCGTTTCTTCCGTTAATCATATCCTACCTCAGGGGCCGCCATGTTGTGCCGTCTAAAATCCATTTCCACTGGCTTCTGCAATCTCTACCCCAGCAACAAGCGGTTTCTTCCTCAGCTTCTCCCATGTCAACGTAGCCAAGTCGGTGATGTCACAACAAACAGGATGAATTCTTATAAACCTTAAAAGTATGAGTAGAGATTGTATGATGATGATTCCTATTGATGTAGTTCTATAAGGATATAACCCCAAAATCTATTGGAGACACCATTTCAAAAAATAAAAAGTAGATAGATCATAATTGATGGTGGCAAAACGAGTAACTAGACAGCCAAGAATGTACCATGACACCATCTCAATAATATACCTCTGAATCAAAGCTTTCCAGTGCAGAATAAATTTATATGAATTACACTCGATAAATTCTAGCTTCTCCTATTCAAGTGACACCAGTACTAATCCTCTGAAAATAATGAATAGCAGCGATGACGCGGGGTCCCTATCAGAAAAACAAGATGAAACACTCAACCACTTGATGTCCAAATATCATTAAGCAACAGGTATGAGGACCAATGCACAACACTAGCAGATCATAGACAAATAACAAACCATATAATTCACTAACGAGTTTCAAAACTCGACCAACAAATAAAAGAAATTAATCCACTACAAAGCTACTATAAATTGTATCATCAGAGATCAATATAAAGTGTACGTTTTAGGAATCCATTGTATCTTTAAATAACCACATGCTCTGTCATAAATTATTCCAGAGAATGAGTAGCGATTTATAAAGAAAGCAAAATTAAACACTCAACCATGCTAGGTTGGCAAATGATGGTGATTGGCTGAAGTTGGGATGATGGCAGGTGGAAGTAGGGGAAGCAATTAAATGCATCGGCATTTAATTGACGCGTAGAGGACGCGTCATTCCCCTTCAGTTTAGATATCCCAGAGCGAGAGAGCAAAAAAAAAGAGAGTTAAGAAAAAAGAGTTTCTTGGGTTTTTCTTGAGTATTCTCTTGTGTGAGTTAGAGAAGTATTTCTCGGTAATACTCGGGTGTTGGGATCGTGTGAGAGATATAGTGTTTTGTACACACTTGTAATATTTCTCCGGTAATAAATATTTGCAGCAGCTCCATGGACGTAGCCTATATTGGGTGAACCACGTAAATTTTTGGTGTTCTTATTGATTATTTTATTCCGCAATTATTATCGTCATGATCACTCCGGCATAATTCATAACAACTGGTATCAGAGTTGTTACGGTGTCCGGGAGGCTTGGTGAAAAATTTCTTAAAATTCTGAGTATGCTCTGTGGTTGTAGCTTTGTCTGATCTTCCACATCAGAAAAGATTTTTTGAAATTTTATTAAGGCAGTAGAAGCGATGGCCGGAAATGACGGATCGGGACCTGGAATCAATAAGTTCGACGGTACAGATTTCACGTTTTGGCGGTTACAGATTAAAGATTATCTGTATAGCAAGAAGCTACATCAACATCTATCTGGGGTGAAGCCAGAAAAGATGAAGGATGATGAGTGGGAGCTTCTTGACCGACAAGTGTTAGGGGTAATACGATTGACCCTAACAAAGAACGTGGCACACAACGTGGCGGAGGCAAAAACTACGGAGGAGATGATGTCCATTTTGTCGGACATGTATGAGAAGCCATCAGCAAATAATAAAGTGTTCATCATGAAAAAGTTATTCAACTTGAAGATGGAGGAAGGTGCTTCGGTGGCGGCACACATCAATGAATTCAACACGATTGTTTCTCAGCTAACATCGGTTGAAATTAAATTTGATGATGAGATTCGAGCACTTATTCTTTTGGCGTCTTTACCAAATGTTTGGGAGCCGATGCGGGCAGCGGTTAGCAATTCTGCTGGAAAAGGAAAGTTAGAATTCAATGATGTCAGAGATCGAATCCTTGGTGAAGAAGATCGCAGGAGGGATTCGGGAGAAGCAACATCATCGAGATCTGCCCTAAATCTCAAAAACAGAAGTAGGGGCAGAAGTGCTGAAAAGAATTCTAACCGATGGCGTGGCAGATCCAAATCAAGAAGTGAAAAAGACAAAAATACATTCGAAAAGAAATTAAAATGCTGGAGCTGTGGTGAAACTGGCCACATGAAAAAGGACTGCAGATCACCCAAGAATAATGCAAATGCTGTTACTGAGGATGTACATGATGCCTTAGTACTATCCATGGAAAGCCCGGTTGATTCTTGGGTTATGGATTCGGGAGCTTCATTTCATACCACCGGTAATCGTGAGGTATTCAGTAATTACACTGCTGGTAATTACGGAAAATTTTTCCTGGCTGATGGAAAACCGTTGAAAATAGCTGGTATGGGTGATATCAGTTTGAAAATGTCAAACGGATCCATCTGGAAGCTCAACAAAGTAAGACATGTACCAAAGTTGACCCGGAATCTGATCTCAGTGGGACAGCTCGATGACGAAGGTCATAAAGTGATCTTTGGTGATGGCTCTTGGAAAGTGAGCAAAGGAGCCATGATTATTGCTCGAGGAATGAAAACTGAAACCCTGTACATGACTTCCAGTTGCAGAGACATGTTAGCAGCTGTGGATGCTGGAGCTAACTCAAGTCTATGGCATTGTAGACTTGGACATATGAGTGAGAAAGGAATGGAGATGCTGATGTCAAAAGGGAAGCTACCGGAGTTAAAGCAGTCGAACACAAACTGTGTGAAAGTTGTGTTCTTGGAAAACAGAAAATGGTGAGCTTTTCGAAAGGCGGTAGAGAACCGAAACCAGCAAAGTTGGAGCTGGTTCATACTGACGTGTGGGGGCCATCTCCTGTGACATCCCTTGGAGGCTCACGATATTATGTCACATTTATCGATGATTCGAGCAGGAAGGTCTGAGTTTATTTTTTGAAAAATAAATCTGATGTTTATGAAACCTTTAAGAGGTAGAAAGTCATGGTGGAAAATGAGACCAACTTGAAAGTGAAGTATTTACGGTCTGATAACGGAGGAGAATATGAAGATTTTGAGTTCAAGAAGTATTGTGCACAGAACGGGATCAAGATGGAGAAAACCATTCCTAGTACACCTCAACAGAATGGCGTGGCTGAAAGAATGAACAGAACCCCGAATAAGAGAGCCAGGAGCATGAGATTGCACGCTGGACTGCCGAAATCATTCTGGGCTGATGCAGTTAACACTGCAGCGTATCTGATCAACAGAGGACCTTCGGTACCACTTGATTGCAGAATACCAGAGGAGGTCTGGAGCGGCAAAGGAGTAAACCTTTCGTTCTTGAAAGTGTTTGGTTGTCTCTCATATGTTCACATCGATTCAGCCAGCAGAACGAAGCTTGATCCGAAATCAAAGAAGTGTTTCTTTATTGGTTATGGAGAAAATGAGTTTGGTTATCGGTTCTGGGATGACCAAAATCTAAAGATCATTCGGAGCAAAGATGTCATTTTCAATGAGCAAGTTTTGTACAAGGACAAATCAGACATTCCAGCTGGAGATAAATGTCCTGAATTCAAGAAGACAGATGAAGTACCATTGATGGATATTCCTATGAATGAGTCGGAGGATAGTAACCAGGAAGAAGAAACTGCACAAGAAGTTGACCCACAAACTCCGGTAATTGAACTCAAGAGATCGTCAAGAACAATCAGACCACCTCAGAAATACTCCCCTGCACTTCACTATATTTTGCTGACTAATAAAGGTGAACCGGAGACCTTTGAAGAAGCGATGCAAAATGATGATTCAACCAAGTGGGAGTTAGCAATGGAAGATGAAATAGATTCACTGTCATCCAATCAGACATGGGAGTTGACGGAACTTCCGAAAGGCAAGAAGACATTACACAATAAGTGGGTGTACCGGATCAAAAAAAAAGTTGATGGTAGCAAGCGGTACAAAGAAATCCTTGTTGTAAAAGGTGAAAAAGAAGTCATTGATTACACTGATATTTTCTCTCTGGTGGTAAAGTTAACTACTATCAGGACTGTACTTGGATTGATGGTAAAAAAAGATTTGCATCTGGAGCAGTTAGATGTAAAGACTGTATTTCTTCATGGTGAGCTAGATGAAGAAATGTATCAATCACAGGGATTTGAAGTACGAGGGAAAGAGAAAATGATGTGCAAACTTCATAAAAGCTTGTACGGTCTCAAACAAGCTACAATACAGTGGAACAAGAAGTTTGATGGTGTAATGAATAATGATGGTTTCCCGAGGTATCATGCTGATCACTGGTGTTATGTGAAGCTTGATGGTTCTTATATCATGTTACTGGTATATGTAGATGATATGTTGATAGCAGGAGTTTGTCTGAAGGAGATTGATAAACTAAAGATAGAATTTGCTATGAAGGATTTGGGTGCTGCAAAACAAATCCTTGGAATCAGGATCCTTAGAGATCAGGTGAATGGAGTCTTGAAGCTTGAGAAGATTCCTGAAAGTAAAAATTCTGCTGATATGTTTACGAAGGTGGTGACCACTGATAAACTGAAGTTGTGCTCGACTTCAGTTGGACTACAAGCGTAAATAAAGAAGGCATGAGCTGCTGTATTGACTGTGTGAAGCCATGATTGAAATCAAGTCTTGAAGTGGGAGATTTGTTAGGTGGCAAATGATGGTGATTGGCTGAAGTTGGGATGATGGCAGGTGAAAGTAGGGAAAGCAATTAAATGCATCGGCATTTAATTGACGCGTAGAGGACGCGTGAAGGAGCTCTATAAATAGAGCTCCTTCCCCTTCAGTTTAGATATCCCAGAGCGAGAGAGAAAAAGAAAAGAGAGTTAAGAAAAAAGAGTTTCTTGGGTTTTTCTTGAGCGTTCTCTTGTGTGAGTTAGAGAAGTATTTCTCGGTAATACTCGGGTATTGGGATCGTGTGAGAGATATAGTGTTTTGTATACACTTGTAATATTTCTCCGGTAATAAATATTTGCAGCAGCTCTGTGGACGTAGCCTATATTGAGTGAACCATGTAAATCTTTGGTGTTCTTATTGATTATTTTATTCCGTAATTATTATCGTCATGATCACTTCGGCATAATCCATAACAAAAGTTTCACTAGATTCTGATCCATCATCTCTGGCACCATCACTTGATTCCAAGTTTGAATTTTCAACCGGTCCTTTTCCAAATTCTTCACCGCTTGAATTTCCAGCCTTTTCAGCTTCATTTCCAGCATTTTCAGCTTCAAAATACAACTGCAAAGCCTTCTTTTGCATCAGTCTCAACATATTCAAGAACCCATTATTCCGAGAAGGAGTTAAACTCTGCTGCAACCCCAAAAGCACCACAAAATCAGGTGACACCCTCACAATTTCATCCACGGGCCTGCCCGATAGACCTTGAACTAGCAGGGCAGCGAGCCCTTTAGTGAGTTCTGAATCAGAATCGGCCTCAAAGATAACATTTTTATCACTATCAAGGTATGCTCTGACCCACACCTGAGAAACACAACCTTGCACTTTGTTATCACTTGTTTTATACTGAGATTCCAAAGGGTTCAAGTTTCTTTCATAGAATAACAACTGTGCATACTTGTCCTTGGGTTCTGGAACTCCCCGAAAAAGATTGACAATTTCCTGTAGCTTAGGTGGCAGCTCTTCAACGGGTTGAAGAGAAATCGAAGGCGAAGGAGATGATGACTTGGGTATTTTGGTAGGTATCGGTTGTATAGTGATGGGATTAAAGAAGAACAAATTATGGGGTGGTGACGATAACAAAGATGAGGCTTTTATTGTATTAGAAATTTGGGTGTTTGAGCGGTGGAAGAGGGGGGAGTATGGGATTCTGCTGAAAATTGACATTTCAGATTTCTGATACTTTGAATGCGCAGATAATTTTCTTGGACTGTGATTTGCAATGAGGGTTTGAAGAAGGCCAGTATTAATTTGGAAGTGAAGGGGTATTTTCATCCGTTGTTGCCAAATTGCGACTTTGAAACCGCCATCTTTCTTGCTCGTTTCTCTCTGAAACTAAAAAGGGTTGACCCGAAGGGGACCCCATTCCACATGATTAAAAGCCCTATTGGCTCATGCGGAGGGTAAATCGAGGGATGTGCACGAGCGGGAGGGACCTGAAGAAGGGAGCAAATGACCCAATCCCCAGAGCATACCCCACAATATTTCAGCAGGGAATATGCTCCACACGAGGATCGAACCCGCAACACTGAAGAATTTCTTCCCACATCACCTCAGGCCTTACCAACTCGCCTATGCCCCTGTGGGCTCTTGCTTGTTTCTCTCGGTTCTCTTCCCAGCTGCGGATGCTTGTCGATGCAAGTGAAGGGGGTTTTTTTCGGAAAAATTCGGGAAAATATGTTTGTTATTGATGATTTCAAGAGGGCATTTATTCCAAACAGATATGAAAGGAAAATATATTTTCTATATCTTGGTGTACAAGACATAAAATCTTTCTATTATTTTTTTTAATTAAATTTCATTTGATATGTTTTGTCTTTATAAACCTCTTTATTATCCTTATTTAATTATTATCTTCTATTTAAGTTCATAATTGATATCTATGATTTGTTTCCGTATTCAAGGACTCTGTCAAGAATAAACAAAATTATCTACTTTTTTAAAAAAAGATTAAAGAGTGAATGAATAGAGAGAACAACGTGATTTGATAGAGAACTATTCTGAAGACCAAGCCTTCAAAGATCCATAGCTCCGGTTGAAGAATTCTAGCCGTTGTTCGGTGTTGTTGGTGGTGTTGCACAACATCGGAATACAACACCATGAACACTGCTTAACAAAGTCCCTTTAGGCTTCTTGCTTGCGGCCTTAGTTCTCCTACTCCATTATTTGATTTTCTATACTTGTTTTATATTTGTTAGGATGTGATTTTCATATCTCAATTGTTAGATATATTTGATTTTTCTTTTACATTTCCTAATTTTCGTTTTCAATCTAAGATTGAATTTAGAGTGTTGTTTGGATTTCTCTACTTGTTGAGAATCTGAATTTTATAAGAATTACTTGGATTGACTTTTGTAATGGGATATTACTTTATTCTAGTAACTGTTTTTTGCCTTGAAGCATCGCACAAATGCAAGCACTTGTGCACAGTTATTCATGTGTTAAATGTTTTTTTTTAAATTTATTTTACTTTAATGATTATTTTTGCTGCTTAATTATTTGTCCTTAATTGTTTTTATTCAAACATATTAAGTTTTCGTTGATCTTTTTCTGATGTTACCAACATCATAGAACAACATCAGTGCATTAAATTTTTTAATATGTCTATTATCAAGTTGTCGATACCGTTTATTTGGTATCAGAGACTTCTCTTGACGATACTAAGAGTTGATTCTGGTTTTTTTATTGACAGAAACATTATGGATACACCGCTAGCTTATTCATATTTGAAATCGCCTATCTTAGATGGAACAAATTACCCTCTATGGAAGTTAAAAATTCGAGTTTACTTTAAGTCCATCGAAGAAAGAGCCTGGAAGATTATACTCAACGACTGGACACCTCCAAAAATCATAGATGGTGATGGTGATGGTAGAGACTAGCCAGAAACCACTTGTACTGCTGAGGAAGTTCCTGTTGGAAAACGCGGCTCTCAGATCAATCACGATTGATACCCGGTGCAGCGGAAGTTTAAAAATTTTTATCATGGAACAATTCCATGGTGTGGGTATCAACCATTCAACGATTAAATTATATTGTGTGTGTAAAATTCAAATAACAATTAATTAAATTTTACCTTCAATCTCGAAGCGAGATTATTGGACACCAACAGAATTAATCTGCTCTTGTTGTCTCTCCCAGAAACTGATGAACTCCTTCAATCAGGTCCACGAATGGGGTTTAAATCCCTCTGATAGATTGCACTAGAAAATCTATCAGAAGTTTTTCTGCGAAGAGATTAAACGAATCTGATTCGTTATTCCTGACTGCAATTAAAAATCACAGACCGGAAATTCTCTGACAGAGCAAGGAGGGGTCGGCCGAAATATAAGAGAGAGAGGCTAGGGTTTTTCGATTTCTGCTCTCAAAATTATGACCTGTTGTGTCTAATTTCTGTACTGTAATAACTTATTTATAATGCAGGCCACTAACACCTTAGGGCCCATTAGTCATAAGTTGAGGCCCGACAAGCAAAGCCCGCATGTTCAGAAATTAATATAAAATTCATCGTGACTCCGATTGATAAACCGATTTTACCAATGTGCACAGAAACCATTTCTGCACATTTTAAAGTCAAGATAAATTTTCCTGAATCCGAATTCAGTGGTTTCCAAAAATGTACATCCCTATGTCATTTTAGGAAATCCTACTCCCTTACTCTTATTTAAGAAGTCCAACTTCTTTATTCATTAAATTTAACTCTTTAAATTTAACTATCTCAACGGGGATTAAAACTCCATTACACTGTGTGACCCTCAATGGTTCAGGGATACAGCTAGCCGTGGGCTCACAACTCCTTGTGACTCGGAACAACGATTTCCGACTTGCCCAACGAATCATGGTAAAGCGCCTAGCAACATCGCCCCATGATTCCCTAGGTATCACTGATAGTGCCTACAAGAACCAGTAGATTTTGGTTAGCGTACAGTACGGTCCCTTCATCCATATATCCCGATCGAATCAACAACCATTGGTATATCGAGAGTCGCTCAAGATTCGATAACTATGCAATACATCTTGAAGATCAAATTAGTGACATCGCATGTGCTACTAAGAAACCATTTCTTAAATCACATCAAGTACTCTGGCCAGAGATTCGTCACACTAATATCTCCTCAGATCGCATAGGATATCCACACTCGCAAGTATGTGGTGAATCCTTGACAACAATGCATCGACTCCTATATGTGTTGTAACTGTACCCAATCCCGACACCTGATGACCCCCATAGAGTCGGTAAACGAGTCAAAGCACAGTACTAGCATATAGAGTCTCCATGATGTTTCAAGTAGTAAGGACTAATGGTGTACAACCAAAACCGCGGACTTTATCCACTCGATAAGTGATAACCACTTGGAAAGTCCGGATAGGGTAGTTCGATTATTCATCCTATGAATATCCATTTGCATGCTTCGAACATCTCCATGTTCCCTACCAATGAAACGTGGTACTCCGCATCGCAAATGCTAGTCTCAAACTCGAGCGATCCTTATCCTTATTATCGGACGGCTCAATCGACTAGGAACAGTTTAGAACATACAGTGACTATAAGATGTATTTCATGATAGACATCCCCATGTTCTACCACATCTTACATACACTATAGTATATTCAAGGTCTTTATCAAAACAACAATAGTATATCACAATATAACAATATGAAGTAATATAAAGTCATTGCCATTAATAAAAGTGTAAATAATATTAAACAAAAGATTGTTTATACAAAGAGTCATCAAAGCCCATAGCCACAACTTGGCTCACTGGGCACCCACTCTTTCAATCTCCCACTTGCCCTATAGCCAACTAGTCATACTACGTAGACCCATTGCTTCGCGATGTTTGTCAAACAATGATCCTGGCAAGGGCTTAGTAAGTGGATCAGCGATATTGTCTGCAGAGGCCACTCGTTCGACAGTGATGTCTCCTCTTTCCACAATCTCCCGGATGATGTGGTATTTCCTCAGTACGTGTTTGGATCTTTGATAAGACCTTGGTTCCTTTGCTTGAGCAACGACACCCGTGTTGTCACAGTACACCGGGACTGGACCAACAAATTCAGGAATGACGCCCAACTCTTGGACGAACTTCCTCATCCAAACGGCCTCTTTAGCAGCAGCTGATGCTGCAATGTATTCAGCCTCAGTGGTGGAATCCGCTGTGGTGTCCTGCTTGGAACTCTTCCAAGAGACAGCACCGCCATTGAGCATGAACACAAATCCAGAGGTTGACTTCGAGTCATCCACGTCACTTTGGAAGCTAGAGTCGGTATAGCCTTCCAATTTCAGATCTCGTCCTCCATATACCATGAACATATTCTTAGTCCTTCGTAAGTACTTAAGAATGTCCTTCACGGCTTTCCAATGCATTTGACCAGGATTAGCCTGATATCTGCTCGTGACACTCAGAGCAAATGCTACATCCGGTCTGGTAGATATCATCCCATACATGATACTACCTATAGCTGACGCATATGGTACATGTGTCATATTCTCTATCTCTGCATCAGTCTTGGGACACATTGACTTGGATAAAGAAACTCCATGACACATGGGTAGATGTCCTCTCTTGGACCCATCCATTGAAAACCGTTTCAATATGGTGTCGATGTAGGTTGATTGAGTGAGTCCTATCATTCTCTTAGATCTATCTCTATAGATCTGTATCCCAAGAATGTAGGATGCCTCACCCAAATCCTTCATCGAGAATCTACCTGATAACCATATCTTTGTTGACTGTAACATCCCTACATCATTCCCAATGAGTAGGATGTCATCAACATAAAGTACTAAGAATGTCACAGCATCCTTAACTACTTTCTTGTACACGCACGGTTCCTCCGGGTTCTTGATGAAACCAAAATCTTTTATTGTTTCATCAAATTTCTGGTTCCAACTTCTTGATGCTTGTTTTAGACCATAAATTGATCTCTGAAGCTTGCATACCTTATGCTCGCTTCCCATGGATGTGAACCCCTCTGGCTGCTTCATATAGATTTCTTCCTTAATGTCTCCATTAAGAAAAGCAGTCTTCACATCCATTTGCCATATCTCATAGTCATACCATGCAGCTATGGCAATAAGGATTCTTATGGACTTGAACATTGCAACTGGTGAAAAGGTTTCATCATAGTCAACTCCTTGTCTTTGAGTGTAACCTTTCGCCACCAATCGCGCCTTGTAGGTCAATACCTTACCATCAGGCCCAAGCTTTCTCTTGTAGATCCATTTACACCCTATTGGAACAATTCCATCAGGAGGATCTACTAAAGACCAAACTTGGTTTGTATGCATTGAATCCAATTCAGAATGCATAGCTTCAAGCCATAAATTTGAATCCGCATCAGAAATTGCTTCCTTGAAGTTTCTTGGATCACATCCAATGTCGGGTTCATCTTGATCCCCTTCAAGAAGAAGACCATATCGAACAGGAGGTCTAGAAGTCCTCTCGGATCTTCTAGGTGCAGGCGTGTCCAGCAATGGTTCCTGAGGCGTAGGATCGTTATTTTGTATTTCGGGTTCTTCTCGAACTTCTTCGAGTTCCATCATCTCGCCTTTCTTATCCGATAAGAACTCCTTCTCCAAGAAGGTGGCATTCCTAGAAACAAACACTTTTGTTTCAGCAGGATAATAGAAATAATATCCGATTGAATTCTTCGGATACCCTACAAAATAACATAAGCTGGATCGACTATCCAACTTATCTCCCACTGTCCGCTTCACGTAAGCAGGACATCCCCAAATCCTCAAGTACGAATACTTAGGAGCTTTGCCATTCCATAACTCGTATGGTGTTTTGTCCACTGCTTTAGTGTGGACGTTGTTCAACAACAATACCGCCGTTTCAAGCGCATAGCCCCAAAACGAAGGTGGAAGCTCAGTGAAGCTCATCATAGATCGAACCATGTCCAACAAAGTTCGATTACGACGCTCCGATACACCATTCAGCTGTGGTGTCATAGGAGGAGTCCACTGAGAGAGAATCCCATTCTCTTTTAGATAGTCCAAAAACTCGGTACTTAAGTATTCTCCACCTCGATCCGATCGAAGTGCTTTAATACTTTTACCTAGCTTGTTTTCTACTTCAGCCTTGAATTCTTTGAACTTTTCAAATGCTTCAGACTTATATTTCATTAAATATAAATACCCATACCTTGAATAATCGTCAGTAAAGGTAATGAAGTAGGTGTGGCCATATTGAGTCCCAACTCTAAATGGTCCACAAACATCTGTATGGATCAAATCCAACAGATTTTGACTATGCTCAGGTTTCCCCTTAAAAGGAGATTTAGTCATTTTCCCTTTTAGGCAGGATTCACAAGTAGGTAGAGAGTTAATATCAGACATATCAAACATGCCCTCTCCCACTAGCTTGTTCATCCTCCTTGAGGAAATATGACCTAGTCTAGCGTGCCAAAGGTTTGCCGGGTTTTGATTATCGATTTTCCTTTTGTTTGTTGTCGCCGGTTTATCAATATAATTTATTGGAACGTCTTTTAGTTTTAAGTTGTATAGATCGTTTTCAAGTTGTCCATTTCCAATCAAACATTCATTCTTGTAAATATTGCAAATCCCATTCACAAAATTGCAAGAATAACCATCTCTATCTAGCATAGAAACAGAAATAATGTTTTTAATTAAATCCGGAACAAATAAAACATCTCTTAAAAATAACTTAAAACCGTTCTGCAAAATTAAACAAACATCTCCAATGGCTGTAGCTTCAACTCTGGAACCATTCCCGAGCCTCAGCTGGGTCTCACCCATTCTAAGCCTGCGACTTCTTGTCATCACCTGCAAATCATTGCAAATGTGAGATCCACATCCGGTATCCAATACCCAAGAAGTAGTATTAAGTGAAATGTTTATTTCAATATAGAACATACCCTTTGCAGTTTCCAACTGCTCTAGATATTCCTTGCAGTTGCGCTTCCAATGACCGGGCTTCTTGCAGTAATGGCAAACATCCTTGGATTTTCCATAGTTTGAAGCCTTTGTCTTGTGCTTCTTCTCGGGCTCGACTTTCTTGGGTGGGGCAGAACGTTTCTTGCCCTTTATACTTGGCCCCTTCTTAGCAGAAGATGAGGAGCCCACCAAGAAAGCTGGCTTATCCTTCTTAAGTGTGGATTCATATGTCACAAGCATATTGACCATCTCTTCAAGGGTGGCCTCTATCTTGTTCATATTAAAATTCACCACAAATCCGTCAAACGAAGAAGGAAGAGACAGAAGTAGTAAATCCACGTTGAGTTCATGCTCCAACACCAAATCAAGGGTCGCTAACTTTTGTATGAGCCAAATCACTCGTACCCCATGATCACGGACCGAAGTCCCTTCACGCATGCGACACGTCATCAGCTCCTTAACAGTTGCGAACCTTTCAGCCCTCGATTGAGCCCCAAAAAGTTCCTTGAGTTGAGCGTGAATGTCAGCAGCATTCACGGTGTCCTCAAATCGCCTCTGGAGTTCATCAGACATCGAGGCTTGCATATAGCATTTGGTCTTGATGTCATGGTCCCACCATGCATCAAGTTTGGCCAATTCCTCCGGACTTACGTCAGCTGGTGCTTCCTTCGGAGGTGATTTCTCTAACACGTAGAGCATCTTCTCCGAAGTCAAGACAATCTTTAACTTCCGGAACCATTCCGTATAGTTTGCGCCAGTTAACTTGTTTTGTTCGAGGATCGAGAATAATGGATTACGCGAATTCATTGTATGAAATACTGAAAAGAAAAACAGACATATATCAATGATTGTTTAAGCAATTTACTAAGACATAAAATAGGCGAAATTTAATTTTATGAATCTCACTCCCACTATTTTAACGATTTCACCACCCTCTAGTGAAAACGAGAAACCTTTTCCTTAGTGAGAACATGGAGTCCAATTGACAAACTTATGGTCCCGAATAATATCAGCCAACCATAATCTCAAAAGGTAGAGCCCAATTGCTTCCAAAGCAACCCCCATGTATTTACCTCATGTCCAATAAGAGCCCAATAATATGACGCCGTTTAAAATGACATGTCAAGATGACCCATTAATATTAAGTTGTGATGGACGGTCGCCATGTGGATCCCCCAATAATATGAGCCGATCCCATGGGAGTTCCACCCAACTTACAACATTTGTCGATCCAATGTACAGCTTTCCGACGGACGGGCCCCCCCAATAATATGAGCCGGACCGTATCCGCGGGTAGCATCACATACATTGACCGTTGATGGAAGGTAGGAACATTTAAACAAATTTAAATTTCCTTTATTTATCTTGATATCAATTTTAAATCATATTTAAAATGAGGAATTTTTAATTATAAAAATATTTGTCTCATCATATTCAATTTATTGCATGCTTGCCGGATTCACGCAATTATGTCTAAACATGCATACAATCATAATATCATATATTATTTAGGATGATCGATTCCATTTCTAATTGACCCGTGGTTGCCAATCACGAGTCTTAGTCCAATCCTAGGTAATATGCAGTATGCAATGCAATCCTATTACATGTGCTTCCAATTTACATTTCTTCAGTCTTTATTGTCTGCTGGGCCCACCATCTTCAAATCTTGATCTCCCACTAAATCTAATGTATTTACAATAAATAGCAATGACAAGTAAGGGATACATTTTTAGGGGTGGGAACGGGCCATAAACCAAGCCCACTTTTATTACATATGACATTCATATCGGGCCATAAACCAGGCCCATTAATAAAACCAACAACAATAAAAACAAAATGTAAATTCCTAACATACACCTACAAAATTGGTCATGGCAATCGACCATCCTTATCCAATAACTTTTAATTCAAAATTAATTTATTGGATAACATGCAGTGGCAATTCAAATTTAAACAAGATAAAATCATATTTTATATATAAAATCTTATTTCACATATAAAATCATATTTTATCAAATAAAATCATATTTTATCTACAAAATCCAATTTTATAGATAAAATCATATTTTACTTAATATATCCATAAGATCAAATCTTATCATCAATTGTACCAAAAATAATTGATTTCAAAATTCAATTTAAGGATAAAATATTAAAATTTTCCAAAAATTCAAATTTATCCAAAAATCAATTTTAAAATTTACGGACTCAAACAATTCGATCCGAAATCTTGTGAACCAATCAAAAACAATTTTTGACCGGACCAAAAATAAAATTTTAACACATTAAAATTAATTTTAAATAAAAATTTAATTTTTCCCGCGGGCCGCCCGGGACACTCCCGGGCTGGCCCGCACCCGTGGGCGCGGGCCGGGGCAGCCCGGCTGCCCCTTTAGGGCAGCAACAGTTGCTGCCCTGGGCGGCGCCGTGCGCCGCCCTGGGCAGCGCCCAGCGCTGCCCTGCGCAGCGCACAGCGCCGCCCCTGGGCGACGCCGTGCGCCGCCGTGGGCGGCGCCGTGCGCCCCCTTTGGGCGGCGTCGTGCGCCCCCTTTGGGCGGCGCCGTGCGCCGCCAGGGGCAGCAACAATTGCTGCCCCACCAGGCAGCGATCCAATCGCTGCCCGGGTATTGCCCCGAAAAAAAAATTTTTTTTATTTAAAAATATTTATTTTGTTTCAAAAACCGAGACTCAAAAATTTTTGTACAATCGATTAATTTAATCGTTTGATCTGAGCAACCTGGCTCTGATACCACTGTTGGAAAACGCGGCTCTCAGATCAATCACGATTGATACCCGGTGCAGCGGAAGTTTAAAAATTTTTATCATGGAACAATTCCATGGTGTGGGTATCAACCATTCAACGATTAAATTATATTGTGTGTGTAAAATTCAAATAACAATTAATTAAATTTTACCTTCAATCTCGAAGCGAGATTATTGGACACCAACAGAATTAATCTGCTCTTGTTGTCTCTCCCAGGAACTGATGAACTCCTTCAATCAGGTCCACGAATGGGGTTTAAATCCCTCTGATAGATTGCACTAGAAAATCTATCAGAAGTTTTTCTGCGAAGAGATTAAACGAATCTGATTCGTTATTCCTGACTGCAATTAAAAATCACAGACCGGAAATTCTCTGACAGAGCAAGGAGGGGTCGGCCGAAATATAAGAGAGAGAGGCTAGGGTTTTTCGATTTCTGCTCTCAAAATTATGACCTGTTGTGTCTAATTTCTATACTGTAATAACTTATTTATAATGCAGGCCAATAACACCTTAGGGCCCATTAGTCATAAGTTGAGGCCCGACAAGCAAAGCCCGCATGTTCAGAAATTAATATAAAATTCATCGTGACTCCGATTGATAAACCGATTTTACCAATGTGCACAGAAACCATTTCTGCACATTTTAAAGTCAAGATAAATTTTCCTGAATCCGAATTCAGTGGTTTCCAAAAATGTACATCCCTATGTCATTTTAGGAAATCCTACTCCCTTACTCTTATTTAAGAAGTCCAACTTCTTTATTCATTAAATTTAACTCTTTAAATTTAACTATCTCAACGGGGATTAAAACTCCATTACACTGTGTGACCCTCAATGGTTCAGGGATACAGCTAGCCGTGAGCTCACAACTCCTTGTGACTCGGAACAACGATTTCCGACTTGCCCAACGAATCATGGTAAAGCGCCTAGCAACATCGCCCCATGATTCCCTAGGTATCACTGATAGTGCCTACAAGAACCAGTAGATTTTGGTTAGCGTACAGTACGGTCCCTTCATCCATATATCCCGATCGAATCAACAACCATTGGTATATCGAGAGTCTCTCAAGATTCGATAACTATGCAATACATCTTGAAGATCAAATTAGTGACATCGCATGTGCTACTAAGAAACCATTTCTTAAATCACATCAAGTACTCTGGCCAGAGATTCGTCACACTAATATCTCCTCAGATCGCATAGGATATCCACACTCGCAAGTATGTGGTGAATCCTTGACAACAATGCATCGACTCCTATATGTGTTGTAACTGTACCCAATCCCGACACCTGATGACCCCCATAGAGTCGGTAAACGAGTCAAAGCACAGTACTAGCATATAGAGTCTCCATGATGTTTCAAGTAGTAAGGACTAATGGTGTACAACCAAAACCGCGGACTTTATCCACTCGATAAGTGATAACCACTTGGAAAGTCCGGATAGGGTAGTTCGATTATTCATCCTATGAATATCCATTTGCATGCTTCGAACATCTCCATGTTCCCTACCAATGAAACGTGGTACTCTGCATCGCAAATGCTAGTCTCAAACTCGAGCGATCCTTATCCTTATTATCGGACGGCTCAATCGACTAGGAACAGTTTAGAACATACAGTGACTATAAGATGTATTTCATGATAGACATCCCCATGTTCTACCACATCTTACATACACTATAGTATATTCAAGGTCTTTATCAAAACAACAATAGTATATCACAATATAACAATATGAAGTAATATAAAGTCATTGCCATTAATAAAAGTGTAAATAATATTAAACAAAAGATTGTTTATACAAAGAGTCATCAAAGCCCATAGCCACAAGTTGGCTCACTGGGCACCCACTCTTTCAGTTCAAATATCGAATTTCAATGATAAAGCTCTAATGCCATTTTTTCAACTGTGGATGTGAGGATGTTCAGACTTATCTCAACCAATGTGTCTGCCAAGGAAGCTTGGGAAGATCTACAAGAACATTGTGAAGGTTCTGAGAGTGTCAAATGCTCTAAGATGAGGTTACTGACCAATAATTTTGAGAGTATGCGAATGGAAGAATCTGGATCCATCTCATCTTATGACCAGCATATTTGTTATCTTTCTAATGAAGCCTTCTGTTTGGGGGGTCCAATATCAACTGAAAGGCTTGTCAGCAAAGTTCTCCGATCAGTGCCTGAGCGATTTAATGGGAAATTTTGTGCCTTGGAGGAATCCAGACACACCACTAAACTTGGATTAGTTGAACTTATAAGTTCTCTACAAGTGTGCGAGATGAACTTAGAGTCACAGAAGAAAGTTAAATGGAAAATCATTTCTTTCCAACTGTCGAATGAATCTTATAAGGATCTACTGCAAATTACACAAGAAGTCAATGAATCAGATCTTTGTAAAGAGTCTATATCTCTGATCACGAAGAAGTTTGGTAATTACTTGAAAAATATCAGAGATACGAAAGAAGGTGAACATAAATCCAAGCGGATGTCACTACCTATTCCCTTGAGGACTCAACGACCAACTCCCTCTCAAGGTCAGAATAAGTCAATCAAGTTGAAGCATGAAGTAGTTCGACTTCTAACTGACCTAATCTATTGCTTAAACATGATTAAGAGATATTAATTTGAGCTTAAGGAGTTAAACATCGGATTTAGAACAATCAAAAATGGTTTCTAAGGCTTCGAGTATTTGGGACAGTTCGGATGTTCCGAAGGAGGATCGAAAGCTACGAACGTGTTCGGAAGCTAGCATTGCTGATCGGAAGGTCCGAGTAGTTTGGAAGTTACGAACTTGCGATCGATAGTTCCGATTGTGTGACAGTTGGACATGACATGAGCTTTGATTGGGTGATTGTACAAGAGGGAGTTCGGAAGCTCCGTACTAGGATCGGTAGTTCCGAACTGCTATCAGTAGCCGAGTTGTCAAATTAGAGACACGTGTTTGGTGGAGATCGTTCGGAGGCACGATCAAAAACTCCGAAGTGGGATCGAAAGTTCCGATCAAGAGTTCGTTAGTTCCGAACGTGGTCTATAAATAGGAGTGTCGAGACCCTCATTTCTTGCTCATTTCCATTTCTCTCTCTCGGCCCTAGATGTTTCTATTGGGCTTTTAGGCTACTTTAGGAGTCGTTTCGGAGGCCAGACGATAGCGAGGGGTTACCAAGATCGTAGTAGAGTTGTGCCTAAGTTTTAAGACCATCATCATCAAAGGGATGAATACGGACGCAAGTATATCGTTAGAATTTGATTAGCTTCAGTGAGTAGTTGTTATTCTAGTTAAGGTTTTTTGTGGACTTTTAGTGATACAGATTATCTGTTTATAAGCTTGGACCAGAGAGCCGGTATCACTAGGTTTTTTATTTTGAGGTACAGACGTACTATCCGAGATACCCTGGTTGAGTATGCATGTTCTATGATTGTATGTTTTATGTGGAATTATTTTATATCCATTGATTATGACATGGATATTATGTTGCATGTGTTATCACGTTGAACCTTTATCATTGATATAACCAGTAGATAGGTCGCTTAGCCCCATTATATTTTGTGGATGGATACCATAGTTTTGGATCCGGATATGTGCACGGTTTTATGGTATGGGAGTATCTCCTGATGCAATGGTCCAATGTGCTACATATCATGGTGCCTTTGATTGGGCAGTATTCTACATAGTTTTCCGGTACATTCACTTGAATTTAGCATTCATAGTATGTGTATAATTATACTTCTTTACTGAGCGTTGTTAGCTCCTCTATTTTTGTTCTGGACACCCCATTCCATGGGGCAGGACATAAGTTGGACGGACCGGGTGGTAGCTGTAGTAGCCCGTATCCAAAATGGAGTGATTAAGTCATTAATCACTATTGGATTAAGTAAAAACTAATTAAGGAAATACCTAATGACTATTAAGAGTTGAAAAATGGATTCAGAGTATCCGAAAATACTCGAAGGGTCAAGTCAGATCGGACGATCCGATTAGGGTGAGCAGTTGGGACGCTCCGATAAGGAGATCGGACGATCCGAACTTTAGCGGGAATATGTGTCTTCGTCTCATTGGGTGAATGACGTCATGGATGACGTAATATCGAGTTCGGACGATCCGAATACAGGATCGGACCATCCGAACAGTAGGTTGGACAGGTTTGCGGTTTTCATGGAACTCGATTCTGAAATTGAGCTAACATGGACCATCCGAAGTGGGATCGGACCGTCGGAACCCTTGCTTATATAAGGGGGCTGAGAGGCTCATTTCAGAATCGCTCAAAAATTCTCCTTGGCCCATGTTAGCTCATTTTAAGGGGCTTTTGGGTATTTTTATTTAAGAGTTGGAGTAGGTAGTTATATTTTAGAGTTATCGGATAGTGTCCGACATAGTAGCGGAGCAGTATCCGAGTAGCGGAGCGATGCTCGAGTGAGGAGCAACAACATGATTGTACTCCAGTAGGGAGTAGTCACCATCAGTGGGCTGATGATGGACGCAGGTATGGTCCAAGTTCCCTAAAAATATTAAGGAGTATGTAATAGTGTAATTAAGGCTTTTAATCATGTTAAGTGATGCATGGGTATTGTGTATTGTAGACTTGTAGTACCGGATGGTAGGCTTGTAAACTAAAGTGGGACTTCTAGGATCTGCCTTAGAAAGGTACGTAAGTACTGACTGAGATTATCAGCGGGTATGCATGCTTATATGTTTAATTTATGTGTCATGACTGCATGTTTTTGTTATGCTACACATGCATACATCTTGATTTAGCCGGTATTGTTGGCTTACCCAATATAGGGGATTTGCTCAGTCCCATTGCATGTGTGGATGGGAACCATAGTTTTGAGACTCGGATACGTCCATGATTTATGGTATGGGAGCTACCTCCTAATGCCACGACCCATCATGCTACAAACCATGACGCCTAGACTGAGCAGATATGATTCTCAGTATGATACCCCGACATTCATTTGCATGCATCATGTTTGTATGTTTACCCGGACTAGTGTATTGAGCGTTAGTGCTCATGTCCAGTATTTTGTTGTTGTCTGGAAACCCAATTCTACAAGGCAGGTGCAGGTACTGCATCCGGAGACTCGGTGGAGTCAGTGATCAGGGAAGAGACATCAGAGTTAGCTGTTAGGATTATTTTTTTTTTTATCAAGGTTTATTCAATTGGGTTGTAAATTACGGTTTAGCTGGTTGTATTATTCCAGCCAGCATTTATTTAAAGCTTTCCGCGATATATTTTTGATTTACTGTTATTGCATGCTTTATTAAGCACTAATCTCTGATTAGTAGTGGATCCTGGTTTGGTGACTATATTTATTGATATCAGAGCATGCAGTAAGAATTGAGACATAGAAATGGTATTTTTAGGATTGACTTAGGATACTCTTGTAGGAGTTGACCAAGAAGTATTGGCAGTAAGTGCGATGAAGGCTGGGATGACAAAGCCTATCTTCGGCACAAATGATAGTAATTCGATTCAGCAGAGAATGATGGTGTCCTTATTAATATTGGATGTTGGGCCTTCAAGGTGTTTAGAGGACATCGAGACTGTCATCGCCGGAGATTGTCACCAAGATTTTGACTCATATGGATCCTAGCTTTGGATCAAATACCAGATGTCAGAGGCAGTAGCAGAATATTGGTTAGGACGCACTTGATGCTTGCATATAATCCATTCGAACCATGATAACACTCCTCTGAAGACCCTCCACAAGTATTTGGAGAGATTGTCATAGAGATCTTACCTCGTCCATCGGGGAATGCACATATAATAGTGACGCACCCGATCGAGTGATAAGAATCTCTACAAATGAAATGTGAGGAAATACGCCTGTCAGAGTATGCTTGTATTGATGTGTTCAGTTGACAGCCGGGAAACTTCACGTTCAAGATCAAGATGTGTAGAAAGATTTAGATGTATTTGAATACTGTGTAATATTGGTTGTAAACAGAATTTCAGTTGTAAACAATTATATCGTTGTAAATTCTGAATTCCAATATGTTGGAATTTCTTAGTGGATGTAACTAAGGATTTGTAATAAGAATTGCATTAAACCTGGTTCAGTGGTTTAATGATTTGTAGTATTGGGATGTTTATTATTCAACTGTTGGTACTCATGGGTCTTTTGAGTAACCGGATTTTGAGCACTTACCTTGTGATTAGCTCTAGGCATCTTCCTAGGAGGATTGGGTATGTGTGAGACTTGGGATTTATGTCAGGGATGACATGTTTCATCAAGGGCATGATTCATATGAAGTTTTTATATGATTTAATCTGGGTAGTTTCCTAGATCATCTGGTAGGATTTGATCTTATCAGGTTATTGTCAAGTGAAGAGGGATTTTCTTCAGACAGGATGAGGGTTTATACCAGGGGCTGGGGAAACTGTGTTAGTTGGCCAAGACGGGTGGGGAAGCATGACCCTATGCCGATGTTTCTTGAGTCGACATGGTAGTTCTCTGGGAGATATGGAGAGTAGGTGGTAACCAAGGCAGGATTGCAGGGTTAGCCAATAGATTTTCCCTTACTGGTATTTAGTTATTTAATTTTCCGCATTTTCTATGATTATGATTACTTATTGTTTAATTGTATGCCTAAGTCTCTTATTTGTAGGTGATCACGATGGGGGTCACTACAGGAAGTGTGGATCACTTCAGGAGGAATTGTCCTAGGCAGAGTCGATAGGGTAATCAGATATTTGGGATATAATATCTTGATTAGTAGACTGTCAGAGACGACAGTTCCTCGAGGGTTCCTGGATATACATCAGGGAGACTATCAGTAGTCTTGGATGTAGGGACATATGTATGCACTACGTGGAACTCAGGCACAGTCTATGATTTGTACTACGGATAATGTAGTTGGGTTTAATATTGATCATCGAAATTGTAATAGATGGTATTACATTGTCTTATGTGATGAAGATACGGGATTATTTGTGCATAAGTCCAGATTCATGAGTTGAGTGGTATTCAACTATGAGATTTGACAAATATTATCTAGTTGGGACTAGAGATGTGCTTGTTCTCAGGTGATTATTTATAGAGACTGATTGTCAATGCTGAGACGTTCCAGCAAGGATAGTAGTCTGGGATGTGATATGATCGGATCGGTAAGGGTAGGTTTTCCCTAAGATCAGTCATTAGTTCGACCTTTTGAGGTTATGAATCAGTGATGATGATTTTTATCAGAAGACTCAAGGAGAGTTATGTCGGGTGCTGACTAATGTCTGGATATTCGAAACGGGACAGTAAGCGCAACCTACACCGGTATTCTAGGAGGATTGTTCCAAATAGGCTATTGGGTAAAGCTACCTTGGTCTTGATATATTTAACAGCCATAGTAATGGATATAACTACAAAGAGTATGTTCAGAGATAGTTGGAGTCCTCTAGAGTTGACCGTGGTGATGGATTTGTGCCAAGGGATTTGATGATTTATCGTCTGACTCTATTAGAGATATAGATTCGTGATCTGGGTGACGTGTTTCGTCAGAAGTGAGGTACTCACTAATGATGATATGATTTGTCTGGATGGTATTCCTAGACCAGTTTGGAATTCGATCTTATTAGAGTGTTGCCAAGTGATGACTATTTCATCAGGGCATAGCGTTGAATTATACGGAGAATCGTGGACTGTGATCAGGACTAGACATTGAGGAGTGCGACCTTGTAACAATGTTGTTCTGAAAGTCTTTCATGCTTCAGAGGGTTACGAGGGAGGCTGCCGCATTTTAGCGATTATTTTGGCAGTCACGGGAGAGTATCACTTAGTGGTGATTAAATTCTCTTATAGAGAAATAGATGGGATTTTTCCATTGACAGAATAGTCTTGGAAGGATTTTCCTCGACAAGTGTTATTCTGAACAGGTAGGATGCATATCCGATATTGGTATTTAACTAGAATTATAATCTAAAGAATCTGCGGGATAATATTGTTGACTCTCTTTGAACATCGCCTAATTTTGTGAGGGATATATATAGAGCTCGGATTCTTTGGTCAGATTAGTGTTGGGATGGATAATTTCTAACCAGTGAATGTTCTGTACAAGGAAATTGTGAGACTACTAGACATATGTATCTAGATAGTGGTTCGATGAATGCCATGTTCCGGCTGGTTTATGATTTGAATTCGCCAATATGAGATTTCACTTGGGGAAAGTGAATGTGGAGTAATCTAGTGTCCATTTGGACCAGCACAATTGAAGATATTTTAGTACGTACTAGTGCCAGTACTTACTCATGAACTATCGTCTGATGTCATCAGAGATAGCCACGATTGATTCTGGGGTGGGAATAAGTCTCGGTGGAACGAATGTGTGTTCCGAGACAATGTTAGAATGTTTTAAGGACATCGAGATGGGTTATTCGGATGAATACATATACATCGACGGACTATATGTTGTCTGTGATAAGAAGCCAGTATCATTGTTTAGAGATACCTCTAGTATTGAGATATAATGATACAAGTATTTTTTTGGTGGAAAAGAATCCTTAGAAATTTAACTCGAGGTTAAAATCTCAATGGAATTTGATCCAGTGGTAACAAAGAATGTCAACAGTGTCAGACCAGCAGAGATGATACTATGTTGATGTATCACCGATTATCATGGATTGACTGATATCGAGAGAAATATCTGATAATCTTGTTGACAAAATAAGGATTATAAGTGTTGACTTATAATGCAGCAGGCCTATGGAGATCATATTAGGTCATTCTAAGTAAATGAATGATGATCAATGAATAGTCGATAGATGATTGCTAAGGATTGAAGTCCTCATTGGAAATTAGGATACTGATGTGCTTCAGTATAGGCAGACTATATGGATTTTTGTAGAGCCTGTAGCAGTCGAGAGTTATTCGACTAAAAATATTGTTTCAGATCAGAACGATCGACTATAGTTTTAAGTCCAGGTTGAATTACATTCTCAGGTTGTCCTAAGATTTCGGGACGAAATCTTTTTAAGGGGGGTATAACGTAGTAGCCCGTAACCAAAATGCAGTGATAATTCGTTAATCACTATTGCATTAAGTAAAAACTAATTAAGGAAATTCCTAATGAATGTTAAGAGTTGAAAAATAGATTCAGAGTATCCGAAAATAGTCTGAAGGGTCAAGTCAGATCGGACGATCCGATCAGGGTTCGGACCATCCGAACCAGTTAGGGAGCTGCGAGCAGTTGGGACGCTTCGATCTGGAGATCGGATGATCCAAACTTTAGCGGGAACATGTGTCTTCGTCTCATTGGGTGAATGAAATCATGGATGACGTAATATCGAGTTTGTACGATCCAAAGACAAGATCGGACCATCAGAACAATAGGTTGGACAGGTGCACGGTTTGCATGGAACTCGATTGACACATGTCTGGGACACGTGGAGATCGGACGATCAGAAGTGGGATCAGACCGTCTGAACCCTTGCTTATATAAGGGGGCCGAGAGGCTCATTTCAGAATCGCTCAGAAACCTCTCCTTGGCCCATGTTAGCTCATTTTAAGGGGATTTTGGGTACTCTTATTTAAGAGTTGGAGTAGGTAGTTATATTTTAGAGTTATTGGACAGTGTGCGACATAGTAGCGGAGTAGTGCCCGAGTAGCGGAGCAGTGCTCGAGTGAGAAGCAACAACACTGTTGTACTCTAGTGGGGAATAGTCGCTCAGTGGGCTGACAACGGACGTAGGTATGTTCCGAGTTCCCTGAAAATATTAGGGAGTATGTAATAATGTAATTAAAGCTTTTAAGCATGTTATGTGATGCATTGGTATTTTGCATTGTAGACTTGTAGTACCGGATGGTAGGCTTGGAACCTAGAGTGGTACTTCTAGGATCTACCTTAGAAAAGTACGTAAGTACTGACTGAGATTTTCAGCGGGTATGCATGCTTATATGTTGCATTTATGTGTCATGACTGCATGTTTCTGTTATGCTACACGTGCATACATCTTGATTTAGCCAGTATTGTTGGCTTACCCAGTATAGGGGATTTGCTCAGCCCCATTGCATGTGTGGATACGAACCATAGTTTTGGGACTCGGATAGGTCCACGATTTATGGTATGGGAGCCACCTCCTGATGCGAGGGCCAAGCTTGCTACATACCATGGCGCCTAAACTGATCAGGATATGATTCTCAGTATGATACCCTGACATTAATTTTCATGCATCATGTTTTTATGTTTACCTGTACTAGCGTATTGAGTGTTAGCGCTCACGTCCAGTATTTTGTTGTTGTCTGAACACACCATTATATGGTGCAGGTGCAGGTAGTACATCCAAAGACTCGGTGGAGTCAGTGATCAGGTAAGAGACAACAAAGATTGGTTGTTAGGCTTATTTTGTTTATCGAGGTTTATTCGATTGGGTTGTAAATTATGGTTTGTTTAGCCGGTTGTATTCTGCCGACCAGCATTTATTTAAAGCTTTTCGCGATATATTTCTGATTTACTGTTATTGCATGCTTTATTAAGAACTAATCTCTGATTAGTAGTGGATCCTGGTTGGGTCTACAGTAGCAGTCGTTGAGCTTCAGCAGGGTGGATTGTAATGTACCAGGTTTTCTATTGTGGGATTTAGTACTATGTTTTGATTGGGTTGTATAACATTTACAGTATTTTGCTTTGGACAGTTGTATCTTTCCGGTTGTTTAAGTAGTAATATTTAAATTTTTCGCTGGAATATTATCTGATTATTACAATTAAGTTATTCTGCATGCTTAAAGTTTTGATTATCTAGTGATTTCGGGACGGGTCACTACAAAGTACAAGGTTGATCCCAAGAATATTGAGTATATATAGTGCCGTGAATGCTCAAGTTATGGTCATTATGCGAATGAGTATGCCAATAGATTGAGGAGAGGAATGTCTGCTTCTCTAAGTGATGAGGAAGTTGATGAAGATCGTGAATCTAATGATGAGGAGAATCATACATCACTCACTGTCATCTTGAAAAGAAAGCAGTCTTTGCAAGTCAATACTCATGGTGTAAATGTGAGTCAAGTTCCTCTTGTTTGAATTATTTTGAAAAGGCCAGTGAACATGATGATCAGAATGAAGAAGAGCTGACACTGGAAAATGTTCAAAACATGTACGAGGAACTTTATGCTCATTGGTTAACAAGGAACAAATTAAATCTTGCACTTACAAAGGAGAATACTGAGTTGAAGAACTCTCTGGCCAAGCTTGAAACTATAATGACCAAGAAATACATTGAGTTATGCATAATGAATGATGAATTGGCTCGAGCAAATCAAACTTTGGCCAAGTACAACTCAAGTACACGCAAGCTCAAGGTTTTACTGACTGTTGGCAAGGATGATAAAACTGGTCCGAGATACATGAACAGTGCTTTTGAAGTAGGTGAATATTCAAGCAGTGCACCTAAGCCTACGGTGTTTGTGAAAGAGAGTGGGAGTCACTCATCCTCTAAAGATGTTTCTACTGCCAAAGTTCCACCGAAACAGGTTAGCTCCCAGAAACAAAAAGGTAAGAAGCCACATTTTGTCTTCATTATTGTCACAGACCTGGACACATCAAGCACTATTGTTTCAAGATAAGGAAAGACTACATGAAGTGAACTGTCAAGTCGATGTTGTCTCCGATGTTGCACAAAATCAGCCACAACATCAACAAGAAAAAGTCCATTGGTAAAAGGGTTTGGGTATTAAAGGAGAAATCTAACTGTTTAGTCATTTACACTTCATTAAAAACTGACACTGCAGGTGTGGTACTTTGACAGTTGTATTTCATGTCACATGCCTGGATCAAAGGACTTTCTCACCAAATATGTGGATCAAAATAGTGTACATGTAACCTATGGTGGAGGTGCAAAAGGGAAGATAGTTGGCAAAGGAACATTGAATGTGAAAGGAAACTACCGTGGTTCCAAGCGATGTTGCCGACATCGGATGCAAACATCACACTAGTAAACATCACTCATGCATTGTTGTTGTATTTTTGGCTAATAACCATCCTGTTTTAGGCATCCTTAGTTCATGCATTTGCATTATTTCATGAATAATTAAACTAGTGAAATTGTTTCATATTTTTTGGATGGAATATGGTGAAAAGTCAAATTAACCATAAATTTTTCCTTTGGGATTTAAATTTTATATTGAGTTTCTAAATTTCAAAAAATTTCAAGGTTTGAATTCGGCTCGATAAGAGTATATTCGAGTTTGAGCTCGATTCGAAGTTCGATAATTTCAAATATTTTGGCTCGAGTTCGGCTCGAAATGAAGTTCGAGTTCGAGTTCGGTTCGAAATATTCGAACCTATTAGTGAAATATTCGGATATTATTGTTCGAAAGCTCGAAATGTATATATATTATTATATAATTATATTATATTAATTAAATATTAAGGCTCGCGAACTATTCGCGAACTATCGAACAGAGTAATTTTGGCTCGAGCTCGGCTCGAAAAAAAGTTCGAACATGTTCGAATTTTTCTCTAGTTTGATAAGCTCGGATACGAATCAAATATTTATCGAGCGGGTTCGTAAAGCTCACGAACAGGTTCGGTTTGTTGCACCCCTACTCCAAACGCCTGGCTGGTTACAACCCTCATTATTCAAGGTCCAAGCGCTTCAAGGAAGATGGGACTTCTCATCCTCCCTTCATCCTTGATCCAGATTTCTCTTCTGGTGACGATTCACAGGATGAGGATTTAGTGACCCAACCCGGAATCACTAATTAACCAAAGCTTAAAGCATACAAATCAACTTAAAAGCAAAATTCAGAAAATCCAGAAACTTAATTAAAACAACTAAAGCCTACCGACAGAATACAAACGGTCCAAAAAAATTACTATAATAACCAATACTGTTATACAACCCCATCGAAGGTAAAACTAAAATCCCAAATACAACAAAAAAACACTGGTACAGTACAAATCCACCCTGTTGTAGCTCAACGACCGCTACCACCGGGTCCGTCTAACCTGAGTCCTGTCCTGTGGAATGGGGTGTCCAGAACAAAACCGAGGACATGAACATAAAAAGATCAGTACAAAATCATGAGTATACAAGTGCTATGAATGCTAATGCAAGTGAAAAATATCAAATATCTATCATGATAGAACACTGATCAGTCAAAGGCATCATGCTATATAGCACGTTAGACCGTCGCATCAGGAGGTGACTTCCATTCCCTAAAACCGTGGATTATTCGGATCCAAAACCATGGCATCCATCCATAAAATTAACATGGGATTGAGCGACCCCTCTACTAGTAGTATCAATGAAATACAGGCTCAACATGCCAATGCATGCAACATAATATTCGTGACATAATAAATGCACATATAATAAATGCCACATAAAACATGCAATCATAGAAAATGAATACTCAACCAGGGTATCTCGGATAGTACATCTGTACCTCAAAGTAAGCAACCTAGCGATACAAGTCCTCTAGTCCAAGCCTATAAGCAGACAATCATTGTATCACTATTTATTCTCTAAAAGACTTAACTATACTAATAAATACTCACTTAGACGAACCTGAGTCTAGTAGTATACCTGCGTCCGTCGATATCTCACTGATGACGATAGCCTCGAAACTTGGGCACAACTCCGCTACAACACTAGCAGCGTACCGCCGCTTCCAGATCTTTGAAACGACGCCTAGAAATGCCTAAAACCCCCTAAAATAACCTAGAAAATAGAGAGAGGAAATGGAATTGAGCAAGAAATGAGGCTCTCGGAACCTCTATTTATAAGCATAGATTGGATTGTCCGATCTCTGAGATCGGATCGTCCAATATCTCCCAAGAAACTCCCTCCAAACACGTGTCCTAAAAGCTACCGGCAGCTGATCGGATTGTCCGATTCCTCCTTCGGATTGTCCAAACTCCAACCTAGATTCCGAACTGTTCATATGGTTCGATCCCTTGTTGTTAATGAAAAATGCTCGCAAGCGTACGAGTGTCAAGTTTTAATATAGTGATAAAATCAGATATCGATCCCACATGGAGTAAATTGAAAATATTCAGTTCTTGTAATTAAAATAGTCTAAACTTTATTTAGAAAATCAATAACTCAGAATTTTGCTGAAAAATAAAATAATCATGAAGTTTTTGATAGCACGCACACAACTTGCAGATATAATCACTCAGATAAAATTGGTCTAGAGGTTTAGATTTCACCTGGTTTCAACAACAATCAATCCTAATTAATTAATCTTCATGAATTTCAATAAATTAATAGCCAAGAACACTTAAGTTTATTATTTCACTCTCCCGAGCAACAAATAATGTTTATCAACTACAATTAAATTCCAATATCCCTATTAAGAATTTATCGCAGTGATCTATCACAAAACAATGTTCTTTTTAAAAGCTCTGTTAAAATTATACACTCTCTCGAGCTATATAAATAATTAACAGTGTATTTTCTAATGGTCCTATTCAAAATCTCCTCTTCCGAGTGCCAGATTTCAAATAAATATAACAAATCAATTATTGATCAGATAATTGAAAAGACAATCAATTCTAGAAAAACAATTAATCTAGAAGAAACTCAATTCAATAAAATCAAATATTCATGAAAGCGTCTAAGCCAGGTTTCATCCGACCTCTAGACTCTAAAAAATTAGTTCATAACAAAATTATAAATAAAACAAAACATATTCAAAAATCCAGACATAAATTCAGAATTAAATAAAGTATAGAAAACAAATCCGTCATCGACGCCGTGTCCGGTCTATCGAACTCCGTTTTGTTCTTCAGATAAAAGCACAGAAATCCTTCAGAAATTTCACACAGAAAGTCACGATCTCTGATGTGTGTATTGTGTGTGGCGGCTCTCTTTTCATGTCTGATAAAAACTCCTTTTATAGCGCGCACAAAAGCCCAAGAGTAAAGCCCAAGAAAATAAAATATTTCCTTCCCGATAAAAATTTCCAACTTCAGATTTCCGCGACGCGCGGGCGCTTCAGAACTATAGGTGGCGCGCATGGCTCTCTGGAATTCAATTCTCACGCCTTCATGTGTCTTGCGCGATAGCGCCTCTCCTCATTGTTTAGCGCTAACTTAAGCGCTGACAACATTGGCCCATTAAGAAGCCCATTTAACTCTCTTCTCTTGTCTGTTCGTTTCTTTTCCCTTTAATTTTCTTTTCTTTCTTTTATTCTTTTCTTTTACTCTTCTTTTCTCTTCACAAATTCCCATTTTCTCTTCTTTTCCAAATAATTCAATAATTCTCTGCAAGCACAAAAATAACAAAACACCCACATAAATCTGCTCGAAACAAACAATTAACAATTAAAATCATATAAAATTAAGTGTATAAAATACACTTATCAAATACCCCCAAACTTAGATTTTTGCTAATCCCGAGCAAAACTATTCAAAACAATAAATTCTAAAAACTCAATCTCTAAAACCTACAAGAATAGCCAAGAAATATTATGGAGCAATGACCTCAGCAATGATTTCAAAAAATTCAAATCCAATCATGTCATACCCAACTAACACTTGAAAATTTCAGTCACAACAAAATAACCGCATAAACTCACAATCTCTGCAACTCACTTTTCAAAACACCATTATCCAAATTCAATTCACACATTCATAGATCATAAGGACTTTTCAACGTAGCATGTGATCAAATATAGGATATTAAATCAAAAACACTCACAATCAGTTAAATGCAACAAATAATAGTGTGTGCGTGTTTCGATCAAAATTCATAATCATTAAAAACATCAATCAACAGTACATAGGCTAAATTCTCGCAACTCTTCTCCACTAGTATATTGGGCAACTGAGACTCAGTCAATAGGACTTAATCAGCTTATAATGTAAAGCTTGGCTCATGGCTACAAATGAAGGATAAGAATTTAAAATAAGGAGTAAATGATGCTTAAACTCTAATTTCAACTCCTTTTATTTCACAATTTACACTTATTTTCTTCACTTCATTGACTTTTTTAACCTTCTTTCACAATTTTTTTCTTTTCACAACTTTTACAACTCTTTTTTCTATTACCTCTTTTCATCTTTTCAATTCATCCACCATACCATTCCATTTTTCACAATTAAAAACTAGGAGCATATAACATTTTAGCATTCAAATTACTCCCTTAAAGGTAGGAAATAGTGTTTAGGCTATTCAGGTAGTCAATGTAGGACCTTGAAATAATGACGAATGGGGGCTTTATCACACGTTTACACGCATGCCATTCGATTTTCAATAAAGCTCAAACAAGGTACTAGGGATAAAATATATAAATAGGTAGCTTGAAAGGCTCAAACGAATTCAGAAAAATTGCCTAAATCATTCCTCATCACAGTTTTACCCGTATTTCGCCTCGAAGAGTGTCCGAACTAGTTCTAGACAAGTCTCAATCCACAATTAATTCATACATATCTCAATCAGTGTAGAAAAGAATAATTATCAGCAGTAAACGATGATTTTCACAACAAAATTCAGATTATTCTTTACCTCAAAGTAATAATATACGTGTAAGCTCAAATGGGAAACTAAGGATAAATTAATTCAATGAAAATTAGGCCCAAAAATTCAAACAATGCCTCAATCATCTCTATGTCTGGATGTCTCAAAAAATCAGATTCAAGTATTAATCACAGAGTATATAGGAAATTGTTCATCTAATTGGTTCCATTTTTCTCAAAAAAATATTTGTCAGATAGGTAGACAATCATGGATTTTAGTTATAGCACAAAAAAAATTTCATCAGCCATGCATCCAATTCTTTCTCGACTTCTAGACTCTAAAAAATTAGTTCATAACGAAATTCTGAATAAAATAAAACATATTCAAAAATCCAGACATAAATTCAGAATTAAATAAAGTATAGAAAACAAATCCGTCGTCGACGTCGTGTCTGGTCTATCGAACTCCGTATTTGTTCTTCAGATAAAAGCACAAAAATCCTTCAGAAATTTCACACAGAAAGTCACGATCTCTGATGTGTGTATTGTGTGTGGCGGCTCTCTTTTCATGTCTGATAAAAACTCCTTTTATAGCGCGCACAAAAGCCCAAGAGTAAAGCCCAAGAAAATAAAATATTTTCTTCCCGATAAAAATTTCCAACTTCAGATTTCCGCGACGCGCGGGCGCTTCAGAACTATAGGCGGGCGCGCATGGCTCTCTGGAATTCAATTCTCACGCCTTCATGTGTCTTCCGCGATAGCGCCTCTCCTCCTTGTTTAGCACTAACTTAAGCGCTGACAACATTGGCCCATTAAGAAGCCCATTTAACTCTCTTCTCTTGTCTTGTCGTTTTTTTTTTCCTTTAATTTTCTTTTCTTTCTTTTATTCTTTTCTTTTACTCTTCTTTTCTCTTCACAAATTCCCATTTTCTCTTCTTTTCCAAATAATTTAATAATTCTCTGCAAGCACAAAAACAACAAAACACCCACATAAATCTGCTCGAAACAAACAATTAACAATTAAAATCATATACAAATTAAGTGTATAAAATACACTTATCACTTGGCCTTGCTTGGTTCTTATCGTTCGAACTCCCAAACACTTGAAGATACCCCGAACTATTTTTGAACGTCCTGAATCCGATTTTCCACTCCTTTAACTCATTTAAAAACTCATTAATCATGTTTTAGGAAATTAATTAGTTAAAATAGTAGTCGGGCTACTAAAGTACAAGAGCTTCAAGGCAGATGGGACTTATCGTCCTCCCTTCATCCTTGATCCTGATTTCTCTTCTGTTGGTGATTCACAGGATGAGGACTTTGAATCAATGGCTTGCCCTAAGCATGTAGTTGATGTTGCCTCCACTTCTTCAGCACAGGAAGATTCATCGAAGCATGATGAATCTTCGCACTCTGCTCCGTCCACATCTCTTATTGATACCCCTCAAACTGAAAGACTATGCTGAGTTTGAGATGTCCCTCGCTCAATTATTGGCAAATTTTAAAAGGACAATGGTTCATATTCGAAGCCCACTGTGCCAATTTATGTTGATGAGCCCGATGCTGAGATGGCTTAGGAATTTTTTGACAACAGACCCGCAAATTCCACAAGCTTTTCCAGTTATTCCTCTAAGCTATTCTTTTGTTGATGCTGAGTCAGAATATAATTCTGAGGACAATGAGGTGTCTGATGTTGCTGCTGAGGATGTTGCTAACACGGATGATGAAAAGATCGAATCCCAAGATGGGTATTGTAGTAGCTCGGTTCTATTTTATAATATTAAGTGATTTAAGATTAAGTGATTTAAAAATGTAAAGAAAATATCATATAATTTTAAAAGTGGCAAAACATGTTTAAGGAGTCATTATTTGGTGAAAATAAGTGAAAAATCAGATCCGAAACTTCCAAAATGGTAGGAAAGGTCCCGGAGGTCTCAGACAGTCCAGAAGCAGCCAAACGAGTTTGGAAGGACCGAAGCAATTCGGAGCATCTGGACCAGTTTGTACCATCCAAACCCAGATCGGACCGTCCGATCTCAACCACGAACCAGGTGTCAAAATGCGTCCGAACCCAGATCGGACCGTCCAATCCCTAGCCTATAAATATGCGTCCAAAATTCATTTTCAGATGCAAAATTGAGGGGATTTCGAACCCTTAGTCTATATTTGAGTTTTTTGGGTTATATTCTTGAAGGTCGGGCACTAGCAAGGTGCTACGAGGCTTGTAGCAGAGTTGTGCTTGGGTCAGGGCATTCGACATAAGCGGGCTAACGACAGACGCAGATATAAGTCTAGAATATGATTAGCTTTTGGGAGTAGTTATTAGCCTAGTTAAGGCTTTTAGATCAGTATTAGTGATGCACGGAAATATTGGCTGTAGGCTTGGACCCTAGAGTGGTGCTTCTAGGACTTATTTTATAGAGGTGCGTAAGTACAGACTGAGATAGCTAGCTGAATATACATGTTTATGTGTTGTATGATTATGTGTTGCATTATTATTTGTCATGAGATGCTTGATATATTGTTCATGATTTGTATGTGGCATTTGAATATCATGTTGAGCATGTTATCCTTTCGAGATAACCAGTTGTTCTAGAGTCGCTCAGCCCTAGGGTTGTTTTTATTATACGATCGGGTATCGTGTGACACCCACTGAACTGACGAGCAGCGTGTGCGGTTTACCCAGGACGATGATAGTCCAAGATTGGGTTCAATATGAGTGGAACCCATTGAATCTTCAGAACAGCGTGCGCATACTAGAGGCGCCTATGTTCTAAACATGATTTTCCAGATATGATCCAATTTTATCCAGAGAATTCATATTTCATGTTTCATGCATCATATAGAATTGTATATTCGATACATTATGTACTGGGCATTAGCGCTCACGTCCCTGCTTTCATCTCGGACACCCCATTAAACGGGGCAGGTTTGCAGGTGGACTAGGAGCGAGATCAGTGGTTGATCGGTGACCAGGTCTTGGTAGCAGGGGTCACTAGAGGGGTTCTAGATTAAGATTTTATTCGGTATTTATTCGATTTGGTTGTATTTAAGATTTAATTATCTTGGGTTTGAATATCTTTAATAGCTTCTGCTGTGATTTATTTGTTCATGATTAATTAAGTTTAAATGCATGCTTAAGTTTCTGATTAGTAGGTGATCACGGAGTAGGTCACTACAGGTATGATCTCTCCAACTCATTCTCTTATAAGTTTTATTCTGATGTTGTTGCTGCTCTTTGGCCACTGTATAAGAATCGTACGTGGTCTGATAGATGAACGCAATCTGGACATACCTTTTTTCGAGAAGTACAATATGGTCTCCTTTTTGGTGGACAGAAACAACTCTCCACTGTATCTAATGTGGTTCCTTATTGTACATATCTCGTCCATGAGTTCTAGTGCAATCTTACTACTGCCGTGGGAAATGAAAACTCCCAAAAGTATGGAAGAGTCTTTGTGCGGGGTCGCCTTTATGAGTTTACTCCCTCCATTATCAATGGTACCTATGGCACTCCTGACTCTGAAGAAGATAGTCCTGAACTGCACATCGATGGCATCATTGATGTGCTTACAGAAGGACTTTGAAGAAGTTTCCTCACCATCCAATACAGCTCTCAACTGCACGCCTGAATTCTTTCTACTTTGTTCTCCACAATCTGGCTGTCATGAACTGGACTCCATCTTCCAACTCAATCATGGTGACTAGAATACAGGTCAAGACCTTGTATGCACTGGGAATGAATGCCAAGTTCAATTTTGAGAAGCTGGTTTTCCGCATTGTCCTGACATTTACGGATGGTGGACTCAAGTCCTCTGGTTTGCCTTTCCCTTCTCTTACATTTCGCATTCTGGAATCACAAGGCTTTGTTCATGTAGAGGATAAACCACTCCTTGTTAAGGAAGAAACAATCAAGATTGTCCCTGATTTTCTCAAGGGTAATCGAAGAACTGATCTACCTTGGATGGGTGGATCTCAGAGGACTAGTGTTGCTGCTCCTAATGTATCCCACGTCAACCCCACAACACCAGAATTTGTGCAACTTTCCACCACCTATCTCCAGTCCCAGATCAAGTTTGTTGAGTCTCAGATTTTGAATGTTCATACTATCATTGCACACAACACTGAGCAAGTTGTTGAGTACAAGCTTCTTCTTGACATTTCTGTACAAAAAGGGGAGAAAATTATGATGCTAAAAATACTAGAATTGAAGTTGGACTCGATGCTGGAGAAAAATCTGGACCATCGGGAGTTCTGAATGAAGAAGAAGAAGACACTTAGGATTTTATTAGCCTTTTATTTTCTTTTCTTTTGTGTTTTTCTCTCTTAGCTCTATTTTTAAAAGTATTAAGTCTTTCTCTGGTTGTTCTTGTAGTAGCCCGGTTCTATTTTACAAGATTAAGTGATTTTAAACATGTTAGAAAATGACATATAATTTTAAAAGTGTCAAAACATGTTTAAGGAGTCTATATTTGGTGAAAATAAGTGGAAAATGAGATCTAGAACGTCCGAAAATGATAGGTTAGGTCCTGGGGGTCCAAAAATGAGTTCGGAAGGACCAAAACAGTTCGGAGCTTACGGACTAGTTTGGGCCCTCCGAACCAGTTCGGGCCATTCGAACCAAGTTAGGGCCGTCCGAACTCAGCAGAGTCCATGTGTCAAAAGTGGCTTGGACAAGTGGCAGTTCGGAGCCTCCGAACCCAGTTCAAACCGTCCGAACTCCCGCCAAATTGAGGTGTCAAAAATGCACACTACACGTGGAAATCATTCCCGGTTCGGAGCCTGCAAACCCAGTTCGGACCGTCCAAACCAAGCGGAAGCTGGTGGGCATGTGACGCCCGGGGCTGAAGAGGCAGGGAGTGATCGCCGGTGCCAAGAGGTTGCACGGACAATGAGCGGCTCCTGGTAGGCTTCTAGGCGGAGGAAAACATGAATGAACCGATCCCATGCCGGAATGAGAGGGATTCTGAGACTGTGTAGGTATGAGACTACATGGTTGAGGAGAGCTTAAAAAGATTTCATATGTACTATTCATATCAAGAAGGTGCATCTTCTTTTCGGAAGCTCATCACATAAGAACTTCAAAGTTAAGCGTGCTTGACTTGGGGAAATTATAGGATGGGTGACCCCCTGGGAAGTTTCTCAGGGTGCGTGTGAGTGAGGATAAAAGCACGCTGAAAAGACCCGTCTTGATACAGTGGGTCGTTACAAAAATCTTGTCTCATCTACCAGATTAGGAACCCAACAATATTTGAAGGATCCGGTAGATTAGCAAGATTTTATCTTTTAGATCTTGTGATGAAGAAGGTCTGCTGAGTAGCAGACAGGAAACTTCATGTTCAAGATCAGTAGACGAAATGAAAAATTTCCGCAGGAGTTTAAATACTGTATTTCAGATGTATTAAAGATTTCAGTTGTAGTATCCCGTACCCTAATTGAGTAATTAAAGGATTAATGCTGATTAAATAAATTGGGTATCGAACGGATCGGAAGCTCCGAAGGCACGATCGGAAGCTCCGAACAGGATCGGAAGCTCCGATGAGCGATCGGAGGCACCGATAATATTACGTCAGACATGACGTGAGGTTGGATCGGAAGCTCCGATCAGGATCGGAAGATCCGATCACCCCTATCCGGAGTCAACTAGTGATATTTTGACACGTGGCAGATCAGGATCTTCGGAAGCTCCGATGGCAGGATCGGACGTTCCGATCGAGGTTCGGACGTTCCGATCGAGGTTCGGACGTTACGATCAAGGATCGGAAGTTCCGATCGTTGTCTATAAATAGAGGGCCGAGGCTTCATTTCCAATTGCCAATTCCGAGTGTTTTCCTCTCCTTTCTAGTCTATTCGAGTAGTTCTAGCCTTCCTAGGCTTGACCCGACGGTCGGCGAGGAGTTCGGTAGTCGTAGCGGAGTTGTGCCCAAGTTCTGGAGGCAATGACATCAAATGGCTAACGACGGACGAAGGTATAGATTTTGCTTCCTATAAATATTTAGGAGTATTCAATAGCTTAGTTAAGGCTTTTAGAGCGCTTTAATGATAGTAGTATCATTTGGCAGTGTAGAGCAGACTATAGGCGTGGACCTAGAGTTGGTAGAGCTTGCACTGATTTGAGATACGAAAGTACTGTTCGAGATATCCTGACTGAGTATGCATGTATTATGTGACTGCATGATTTATATGCCATGATATTATGCTGCATTCATTTGCATCTTGCTGTATCTCCTTCGAGATGTCTGTTAGTAGGGTTGTACCCTATCCTGTTAGTGGATGGACTTCCATCGATTTGGGTCCGGTATATCCACTGGTATTATGGTATGGGAGCCACCTCTTGAAGCGACGGCACAGCGTGCTACATACCAGGGCCCGGTCTGTCTCTGTTATCTGATCCTTGACCTCAAGTTTATAGGGAGTTCACTTTGCATGCATGTATACTCATACTCTCGTACTGGGCATTTTATGCTCACGTCTCGTACTCTGTGTTTCTGGACACCCTATTCCATGGGGCAGGTTTGCGATTGGACGAGGCGGGTGGATCCAGGAGAGGCTAGTCAGTGGTTGGCCAGCTAGAGCTTTGCTTAGGTTTTATTTCTGTTGTTTTGAGGTTGATACAGCTATTCGATTTGGTTGTATATTAATTGGATAAATTACAGATTCCTTTACTTGGGATTGTATAATGTTTATGGTTTCCGCAGTTTATTCTGATATCTGTTTAATTAAGTTAATTGCATGCCTAAGTTCTGTTTATTAGGTGATCCGGGTAAGGGTCACTACATTTATGGTATCAGAGCATGCAAAAGAATTCTTGGGATTTAGTCTCATCATGAGGTATTTTTGTAGATGGCAAATCGTGACGACCGGAGTTCTCATGGCAGTATTGGTGGGCGTTGGGGTGATGCCGATCGAGAGCATCGTCGAGAACGGCGTCATCGTCATCATGACGACGAGCGTTTTGCTGTGCGTCGATTCATAGCTATGGGTCCTAAGCCCTTAGTTGGAGGTGAGTCTCCGGAGGATGCAGATAATTGGTTAGACCGCATGGAGACGACTTTTCAGACTTTCCAATGCACCGAGGAGCAGAAGATGGAGACCCTGGGTTATCTTCTGGATGGACGTGCGCGCAGGTGGTGGAGGTTTACTTCTGCACCTTTTGTTGCGGCGAGAGGAGTGACCACTTGGGCCGAGTTCCGCACAGCTTTCCAAAAGAGGTATTTTCCTCCTGCACTCCGTCAGTCGAAGGCAGGCGAGCTACTGAGTCTGCGACAGGGAGCCATGTCTATTGATAAGTATCAGCAGAGGTTCTTTGATCTGCTATCCTATTGCCCCGAGATTGCTGATAGCTCAGAGATGAAGTATAATCTGTTCCTTCAGGGCCTTAACCCTGAGATCCATAACCGTGTGGCGGTTGGCGACGACATGTCCTACGAGGGTTTGGTGAGCCGTTGTCACCAGGCGGAGGATAGCATTCGGCGGAACAGGTCTTTCTCTTAATCGAGGCCTGCTAGTTCTTTGGGTCCCCGTGCCCAATCTTTCAAGAAGTCTGGATCTACTTCTTCTTCCTCTGGTTCTGGAGGTGTTGTCTGTTTCGGTAAGAAGGACAAGTGTGATCACTGTGGGAAGAACCATCCATCCGACAAGTGCCGTAGAGCTTCTGGAGCTTGTTTCCATTGTGGAGAGACTGGTCATATCCGGAGGGATTGTCCACTGTCTGGGGGAGGCGGTTCTGATTCTGGTTCTGGTTCAGGATCGGGTTCTCAGGCCACCGTTCAGCAGAGGTCGCAGGGACAGCCTGCTGGGAGTTCTCATTTGAGGCCACGAGCTTCTGGCCAGGTGTTTGCCTTGAGGCATGATCAGGCAGTGGAGGAGAATGAGAAAGTCATCGCAGGTACATTTCTGCTTTATGGTATACCTGCTCTTGTACTTATTGACACTGGTGCAACTCATTCCTTCATTTCTGCACGTTTTGTTAAGAGGCATAAAATACCATGCATTGCACTAGACGTAGTGATGTCTGTTTCTACTCCGACGGTCCAATCTGCTTTGGCTAAGCGTCTAGTGATGGGTTGCCCTTTAGAGTTCGAAGGGAACATTCTGTTAGCGAATCTCATGGTCCTGTCGATGGATGACTTTGATTGCATTCTGGGAATAGATTTGTTGACTACTTATCGAGCTTCAGTGGACTGCTATCAGAGATTAGTACGCTTTCATCCGGAGGAGAGTGAGAGCTGATTTTTCTATGGTGAGGGAGCGCGACCCCCGATGCCTTTGGTATCAGCTTTGAGAGCCTGTCGAGCTCTAGAGTCTGGCGGGGAAGGCTACCTTATCTATGCAGTTGATTTGTCCGCTGAGAGTATTGGGATAGAGAGCATTCCTGTTGTGGATGAATTTCCAGATGTATTTTCTAATGAGATTCCGGGTTTTCCTCCTGCTAGGGAAGTCGAGTTTGTCATAGAGTTGATGCCGGGTACTTTGCCTATTTCTAGAGCACCGTATCGTCTGGCTCCGTCAGAGATGCGTGAGTTGAAAAATCAGCTACAGGATCTTTTGGACAAGGGGTGCATTCGTCCTAGTGTATCTCCTTGGGGAGCTCCTGTTCTTTTAGTAAAGAAGAAGGATGGGTCGATGCGGCTGTGCATTGACTATCGGCAGCTGAATCGAGTCACTGTGAAGAACAAGTATCCATTGCCTCGTATTGATGACTTGTTTGATCAGCTGCAGGGCACGTCAGTTTACTCCAAGATTGACTTGAGATCTGGGTATCATCAGTTGAGAGTCCGTGATCAGGACGTAGCCAAGACTGCATTTCGTACTCGCTATGGGCATTACGAGTTTCTAGTAATGCCATTTGGTTTGACTAATGTGCCGGCTATATTCATGGATTTGATGAACCGTGTCTTCAGGGAGTATTTGGACAAGTTTGTCGTGGTCTTCATTGACGACATCTTGGTGTATTCGTGTAACTCCCCATTTTTATCTTAAATGAGTTTATTTGAGTTAATCGGAGATTACAGAGTTCACGAGCCGACTCGATTTTGATCAGGGTCCTTTTTGCAAAAATTGGATTTTTCAGGGACTAAAACGCAAATTGTGGATTTTATATATTATCTACTCTTAGAAATTGGTTGACAAAGTCTTCTTCATCCCCTCCAAGCCGTCTCCCTCCATTCTCACGCCTCCAAGCTTTTCCAAGCTTTGGGATTCCAGTCCGAGCACGATCCGGCCGTTGGAATTTATTTCTGAAGGCAGTTTAGCGATCACTGCAGCGAGAGCTCCGTTGTATCGTAAGTTTTTCTACGATCGGATACATTCTAGTTTTTGGATGTTGTTAGAATCGTTTGAGATTCGAGTATGTTGTTCTCTACAGAGTTCTGATCGTTTATTATCTGTCGGTTTTGAATTAGAGCGACGTTCGGATTTGTTATGATTTTTGGAAGCCATTTTCGAAAATGTGGATTTTGAGATTGAGGGGTTTGCTTTGTTTTGGTTGTCTTAGAATTTTTATGAGGTTATATCGCTATTGAACTGCTGTCTGCGTTGTCGGTTTGTTCAGTTATAGCCGTTATGCCGTCGATTTGAGTTTTGGAGATTTGAACCATTTTTGAAGTTGTTGAACTTGGCTTGTAAGTCGATCATGGTAATTGATCTTTGATTGTATCTGAACAGATTCGTTTGGAGTTGTCAAGCCCTGTGTTAGCAGCATTTGGTCGTCGAGAATTGGACGAAGAACGGTAAAGAGATTACCTTGAACAGTTGCCTTTGTTGTTGGATTGTTTAGTTGTTGATTAAACCTTTTGTTGTAGCTTATCCAGAGTTAGAACTACTGCATTGAAAGGTAAAAGCAGTCATCGTAGCGGGATAGCATACTCGGGACTGTTGGTTCTCGAGTTTCCCCTTTTTAAATCACATATTGCATTGATACTTGTTCTAGCACGTGGAACTTGTAATTGTTGATTGATTGAGTTTTTGTTATGTGGCTTATGTTTATGTTTCTGTTATGCATTCATCTTGAGCCTACTTTGATTTCAGCGGGCAGAACCGCCCTTTTTGTTAGACGTTTGGGAACTATGATTGAGTGGCCTAGGTTGTAGTATTTCGCCTAGTGCTAGCATACTCATTATGGTTGCTCAAAGTCTAGAGGAGTGGGATATGTGGCACCACCTCGATTGGGAGAGTCGGTGAGTCGTTACGTGATCTCATCCTCGGGATCCCAAAAGCAGAGCAATACTCCCGTGTTTATCAGAATCAATATCCTGGTTTTAAAGACATGCATATCATTAACTTCGACTTGAATATGTGGTTTGATAGCATGTTGTATATTCATTACTTGATATGTTGCTTTTACTGGGATTATCATTCTCACCGGTTATCCGGCTGTTGCTTTGTTTTGTATGTGTACTTGGCAACAGGAAGGGCAGGATCAAGTCAGCATAGACCTGGTTAGCGTCCAGAGCAAGAGATAGAAGTGAGACTCGTTTAGAAGTCGAATCAGCATGTCAACCTAGTTATGTTTTGTGATCATGTTTAGTCATTCAAACTTCTCGTTTATATTTTGTAAGCAAGAAACGATGTAGGTGCTATGAATTGAATGTTGCTCTTCCCTAAACCTTTCTTGTATTGTTATTGGAATGTCAAATACTCTTAATGCAAGTGTTTAGGTTTTGATTGAGTTTATTACAGTGCCTTAACCTTTCTGGGCGAGGGGACGGCACAGGCGCGCGGCCTCTTTGCGAGGTATGAGCGCGGGCGCGCTGATGTCAGCGCGGGCGCGCGAGCCTCCTTTTAAAAAAAAAATATATATAGGGTTCTTGATTACTTATCGCTTGTTGTCTGATATTAGTTGTTTAGAAACGAGGTCTCACAATTCGCGTAATACGGAAGAGCATGTTTCTCACTTGCGGTTGGTACTGCAGACTCTTCGAGATGAGCTGTTGTGCGCCAAGCTGAGCAAGTGTGAGTTCTGGATGGATAGAGTGGTCTTTCTTGGCCATATCATATCCAGGGAGGGGATTTCTATTGATCCAAGCAAGATTGAAGCGGTACTTAATTGGTCGCGTCCGAAGACAATTGCTGAGATCCGTAGTTTTTTGGGTCTAGCAGGGTATTATCGTCGCTTCATTCTGAACTTCTCTCAACTAGCTCGACCTTTGACGCAGCTTACCCACAAGGGTGTGGATTTCGAGTGGTCCTCCAAGTGTGAGGAGAATTTCTGTGAGCTTCGACGGCGGTTGACTTCTGCGCCGGTGTTGGCATTACCGTCAGGATCTGGAGGGTATGTGGTTTACACGGATGCTTCTCTTCAGGGGTTAGGTTGTGTCCTGACTCAGAATGGGCATGTGATCGCATACGCTTCTAGACAGCTGAAGCTTCACGAGGACAACTATCCAGTCCATGATTTGGAATTGGCAGCCATTGTGTTCGCTTTGAAGATCTGGCGTCATTATCTGTATGGCGAGAAATTTGAGATCTTCACCGACCATAAGAGTCTCAAATATTTGTTCACTCAGGCGGAGTTGAACATGAGGCAGAGACATTGGATGGACTTGCTTAAAAACTATGATTGCGAAATTAAGTACCATCCGGGAGCAACTAATCTCACCGCTGATGCTTTGAGTCGCAAGGTGCGACTATCCGCACTTCATACTTGTTCGGTGTCTAGTGCGATCAGTGACTGTTGTACTTCAGGTTATACCTTCAAGCATAAGAAAGGTATGCAGAGTATCCAGATGTTTGCGATATTATCTGAGCCAGCCTTGTATTCGCGGATCCGAGATGCTCAGATGTTTGATTCAAAGACCCAGCGTTTAGCTCGTCTAGCTAACGAGGGTAGCTCGTCTGGATATCATTATCAGTCAGATGGCTTTCTGTGTTTGTCTGGTAGGCTTGTGATTCCGCAGGATGAAGAGTTGTGAGAGGATATTTTGTCTCAGGCACATCGCACTAAGTTGAGTATTCATCCTGGGAGCAACAAGATGTACAAGGATCTACGTACTCGTTTCTGGTGGAAGGGAATGAAACGCAGTGTTTATCAGTTTGTTTCGAGATGTTTGGTGTGTCAACAGGTCAAGGCAGAGCACCGACGACCTAGAGGTTTGCTTCACAGTCTGCCTATTCCTATATGGAAATGGGAGTTTATCACAATGGACTTTGTGACCCATTTGCCGGTATCCCCGAGGAACTGTGATGCTATCTGGGTTGTGGTGGACCGACTCACCAAGTCAGCGCATTTCATTTCCTACAGCCAATAGTACAATGTGGATCGTATGGCTCGGTTGTACATTCAGGAGATCGTTCGACTTCATGGAGTGCCTGTGAGCATTGTCAGCGATCGGGACCCCAGGTTCACTTCTAGATTCTGGGGGAGTGTTCAGCGTGCGATGGGTACTACTCTCAGTTTGAGTACTGCCTATCATCCGGAGACTGATGGTCAGTCGGAACGCACTATCCGTACTTTGGAGGATATGCTTAGAGCATGCGTCATGGATTTTGGTTCAGCCTGGCAGGAGCATTTGCCGTTGATCGAGTTCGCGTACAACAACAGTTATCATACTAGTATTGGTATGACACCTTTCGAGGCGTTGTACGGGCGACATTGTCGTACTCCACTCTTCTGGGAAGAAGTGGGGGAGAGACAGGCTGAGGGACCGGAGTTTATCCAGCAGGCGATAGACATTGTTGATCAGATCAAGAAACGGATTAAGACTGTACAGGATCGTTAGGCCAGCAATGCTAATATCAAGCGTAGGCCTTTGCAGTTCGATGTCGGGGAGAAAGTGTTTCTGAAAGTGTCACCTTTCCGCAAGATTCTCAGATTCGGCCTTAAGGGCAAGTTGTCTCCCAGGTTTATCGGTCCGTTTGAGATCTTGGAGAGCATTGGCGATTTGGCTTATCGACTAGCTTTACCACCACATCTATCCAGTATTCACGACGTGTTCCACGTATCTCTGTTGCGACGGTATGTGGCGGATGAATCTCATATTTTGCAGCGGTCTGAAGTTCAGGTGAACAAGGATTTGACCTACGTATCCTGGATTATAAGGATAAGGTTTTACGGAACAAAGTCATTCCTTTGGTTTTAGTTCAGTGGCAGCGTCGAGGCACTGAGAAAGCTACTTGGGAGCTTGAGGACAGGATGCGTGAAGACCATCCTGAGTTGTTTTGATTTCATTCTTAAGTTGTATTCAGTTGCAAACTCTGTAAACGTTTGATTTGAATAAAGAATATGTCTGATTTCTGTATTGCATTCGGTACTTAAGATCTGATTTCGAGGACGAAATATCTTAAGTGGGGGAGAATGTAGTAGCCCGTACCCTAATTGAGTAATTAAAGGATTAATGCTGATTAAATAAATTGGGTATCGGACGGATTGGAAGCTCCGAAGGCATGATCGGAAGCTCCGAACAGGATCGGAAGCTCCGATGAGCGATCGGAGGCACCGATAATATTATGTCAGGCATGACGTGAGGTTGGATCGGAAGCTCCGATCAGGATCGGAAGCTCCGATCACCCCTATCCGGAGTCAACTAGTGATATTTTGACACGTGGAAGATCAGGATCTTCGGAAGCTCCGATGGCAGGATCGGACGTTCCGATCAAGGTTCGGATGTTTCGATCAAGGATCGGAAGTTCCGATCGTTGTTTATAAATAGAGGGCCGAGGCTTCATTTCCAATTGCCAATTCCGTGTGTTTCCCTCTCCTTTCTAGTCTATTCAAGTAGTTCTAGCCTTCCTAGGCTTGACCTGGCGGTCGGCGAGGCGTTTGGTAGTCGTAGCGGAGTTGTGCCCAAGTTCTAGAGGCATCGACATCAAAGGGCTAACGACGGACGAAGGTATAGCTTTTGCTTTCTATAAATATTTAGGAGTATGCAATAGCTTAGTTAAGGCTTTTAGAGCGCTTTAATGATAGTAGTATCATTTGGAAGTGTAGAGCAGACTATAGGCGTGGACCTAGAGTTGGTAGAGCTTGCACTGATTTGAGGTACGAAAGTACTGTTCGAGATATCCTGACTGAGTATGCATGTATTATGTGACTGCATGATTTATATGCCATGATATTATGCTGCATTCATTTGCATCTTGTTGTATCTCCTTCGAGATGTCTGTTAGTAGGGTTGTACCCTATCCTGTTAGTGGATGGACTTCCATCGATTTGGGTTCGGTATATCCACTGGTATTATGGTATGGGAGCCACCTCCTGAAGCGACGGCACAGCGTGCTACATACGAAGGCCCGGTCTGTCTCTGTTATCTGATCCTTGACCTCGAGTTTATAGGGAGTTCACTTTGCATGCATGTATACTCATACTCTCGTACTGGGCATTTTATGCTCACATCTTGTACTCTGTGTTTCTGGACACCCTATTCCATGGGGCAGGTTTGCGATTGGACGAGGCGGGTGGATCCAGGAGAGGCTAGTCAGTGGTTGGCCAGCTGGAGCTTCGCTTAGGTTTTATTTCTGTTGTTTTGAGGTTGATACAGCTATTCGATTTGGTTGTATATTAATTGGATAAATTACAGATTCCTTTACTTGGGATTGTATAATGTTTATGGTTTCCGCAGTTTATTTTGATATCTGTTTAATTAAGTTAATTGCATGCCTAAGTTCTGTTTAGTAGGTGATCCGGGTAAGGGTCACTACATCAGTATTTGATGTACTCAGTTATTGTTGTATTGTACATCTTTCAGTGTAATCTTTTGATTAAGTTATGCATTACATGGTATTGTAATTAAGATTGTATTAGAACCTGGATTGGTGGTTCAAGTGTTGTAATCTTTGAGATTAACTTGGTTATTTTGAATAAAAGATTGATCATTGTATAAATAAATACTTTGGATTTTTTAGGTTTTCAATGAATAGTTCTAGATGTTTTACCTAGAATATTCTAGTAATCCAAGTGTTTGCCAAGGATGATGTGATTCATCAGGGGGCATGGATGTTTGTTCTAGATGGATTTCCTTAGAACAATTGGTTGTTTTGACCTTTTTTAGGTTGTTACCTAGTGATGATGGATTTTCATCAGGATGACAGGCTAAGAAATACCAGTAATTGTGGACTGTAACCAGGACTAGGAATGAGGAAGCGCGACCCTTAGTCGGTATTACTCTAGAAGTTTTCATATTTTAGAGGTTGTTTTTTAGGCCTTTGTTCTCCAAAGACTAATGTAGTGACCCTGCATGGAATCACCTACTAACTGGCAACTAATAGCATGCAATAACTTAATACAGCAAAATTACTTAAACAGAGTAAAACGTGCGGAAACATAATCCATAAATTACATATCAGCTTATTAAAATATATCCAGGCTTAATACTTTAGTGATACAACCATATCGAAAAACTTAAAAGTAAACATTATACAGCTATATCGAATCCTGCTGTATAATTAACTCCCCAAGGCTCCTGCTCCCTAGTCCTGCCTTGAACTACCAGCTCCGTCCATCCTGCAACCTGCCCCATGGAATAGGGTGTCCAAGATAACAACTAGGACGTGAGCGCTAACGCCCAGTACATAAACATGAGTAAACATAAGTATATAATGCATGCAACATGATGACTGGTAAATGGTCATCTGAAAAGTCATGCTCAGTACCGGCGCCACATGAGTGCTGCCACCGCAAGGATCAACCTCTGGGTGCTACCACACTCGTCTAGTCAGACATACATGTCCCCGCCGTCGCGGTACTCTCAGTGACAGACTATCGAGTATATAGCTGAGCGGCTCTATAATCGGGTATAACAAGGTATAGGCTCAACGTGTATATGTACATGAAATATGAATATGGAAAATGGTAAATCATATATCATGCCATATAATAATTCCAAATAAATGCAACATATAAACATGTATACTCGCTGACAATCTCAGTCAATGTGTACGTACCTCTAGGCTAGTTCAAGTATAGTAGATCCTAGGTTCCAAGCCTATATTCAAAAGTTTACCGTATCACTACACAAGTTCTATAAGCCTTAACTAAGCTAATAAGTACTCCCAAAACTTAAATAGATTCCCGAACCATACCTTTGTCCGTAGATAGCCCTTTGGAGTCGCTAGTCCCGGATGACTATAACCATACCTTGGTTATTCCAGAACCTCTATTATAACCGATAGGGCCCTCAAGTGTATAACTCATACTATATAACTAATCGAAGAAGGAAACTCGAAATTCGTATTTGAAAATGAACTCCGGAGACCCCTATTTATAGCCAAAATTTCCGGACACGAATGTTGCGTCCGTTCGGGGAACGTTGCGTCCGTTCCTGCATGTTTGACACTTGTCAAAACTCGTAGCTTAGTCATTCAGCCACCTCATGACTGCCTGTATCTCAAAGAACGTTGCATCCGTTCTACCCCTCCATCGTTGCGTCCGATGGCCAACGGAAGCTCCGTTCGTCAAATCATCTTTTTAGTTGATTAATCCCCGAAATTGGTTAATTACTAACCCTTAATCATGTTTAACATATTATTATCTTAAAATGGGTTCTAGGTTACTACAATTTTGGGAAGGCTAATCAGTCTGGGAATTTTGGCAATAGTCACAACAAAGTGTAGCTTTAGATTGATAAATACCAAGCGTGGTATCAAGATTTGGTTATCGTCTGTTTGAAATACAGATGTCCCGTTGTCAGAACAGTCTTGGAATGAATTTTCTTTTATAAGTAATTGTTCTGAGTAGATAAGTTTTGATCTTGATTTGTGATGTTGGGATTTAATCCAAGATATTAGTTGAATTGATATTCAACGGGATTTAATTATTAGATGCTTGCAAACTCGGGATTTGAGTTGTGCCTCTGCAGAGAATTTTTCCTTGACCAATGATTTTGGTCCAGATAGGAATGTTGCATAATATCAGAGACTCAGAGATGAGTTATGCCAGGATGCTCTTGACTTTCGGGTTCCGAGATGGTATAGTAAGTGCGACCTTATGCCGGTGTACTCTGAAAGGATTCTTTTGTTCCAGATTGGCATCATAGGAAGACTTACCTCGGTCTCGTTGTATGTACAGTAATAGCAATAGGTATAAATATCACGAGAATATTCAGAATTTATTTGAGTCTTCTGGAATTTTACTTGGTACTGGATTAGTTCCAAGGGATTTGAGTTATTGTCTGACTTCATCAGAGATACAGACTTTGGTTTCCGTGGACAGAATAGTCTTAGAAATGATTCCTTGACAAGTGAATATTCTGGACGGGTAGTTCTCGCACGTGATACTGGGGGAGAACCAGGAGGTTTTACCAGTATTGTTTGATTCTATCATAGGTATATATAGTGATCAGAATCTTGATTACAAGATGAACAGGAAATTCTAAGTGATAAGTTTACTTAGGTAAGTTTCCATGTAAGAATTGGAATTTTATTGATGGGTTATCAAGCAAAGATGAGTTTTATTATGACACCGGGATGACTTATACTGAAAGACGTGAACTATGATCATTACAACAGTTTCGTTAAAGTATAATTTGGTGTCAGTTTGATAACCTTGAAAAGATACTCGATTCTATTGACAGATGTCATGAGCCTGCTAAGTTACAACATGGATACGATAATATAAGAATTCATTTGGTTAGTGGAAAGGTGAGCACTTAGGTGTTCATGTATGTTTTGAAATGGTCAGTTAAACTGGTGCAAGTTTGGTTCCCAGTGACTATTTGAAACTATTTGTCTGAGGTAGATACGGATGTTATAACCCCATGATGGGGGAGCTAAATATTCTTTTGCATAAAGAACGATTGGAATTGTTCACTTTTTGGTATACTGATAAGATAAATACAGTACTTAGATATTCAGTTCTCAGGATTGAATTGTAGTAATTTTGGGATTTCAGTGTCAGAAATTGATCTAGCAAGCATTTGAATTTTAATGGATACTGACAGCATAGCATCAAGTTTTTAGACATGGAAAAAGGACAGCAGCTGAGATCTAAGGTTATCAGATCCAGCGGGATTGTTGTCACCAATTTTTCGGAATGTCTATTGGATGTGTTAGGTCATTGATAAGTCTGATTCGATGAGATCGATTCAGGGGTTTTTGCTATTGGATTTATGACTTTTCCTAAGAGGGATGAAACAGTTTTGTTCATCCAATAGTGCAAGTTAGGATTCAACAGGAAATGATTATCCGTGAAAGTATAAGAAGTATTCTCATTTTCAGGTGTTATCTGAAGTTACGATATAGATGTCAATATATATATTGACACTAGAGATTGTACTAATCGATTTGTGAATCAACAGAATAATTGTATTGATATTTCCAAGAAGAGAACATGAAGGGTTCAGAAAATCAAGAATTGTGGACAACGACGTTGTCACAGGTGTTATGACAAGTGTTAGTCATAAAGTATGAGAATCTTTTCGATATACAAAGATTTACGTACGAGGTTCTTTCTGGTGGAAAGGAATGAAGAAAAAAATGTGTATCAGTATGTTTCTAGATGTTTGGTGTATCAGTAGGTCAAGGCAGAACACCGACAACCTGGAGGATTGCTTCACAGTTTATCCATTCCTGAGTGGAAATGGGAGTTGATCATGATGGACTTCGTGACCCATTTACCGGTAAGCTCAAGGAATTGTGATGCTATCTGGGTTGTGGGGGACCGACTCACCAAGTTAGCACATTTCATTCCTTATAATTGAGACTTCAGTTTTGACAAGATGTCACGATTGTACATCCAGGATATTATTCGATTGCACGGAGTGCCTGTGAGCATAGTCAGCGATCGAGATCCCAGGTTTACATCCATGTTTTGGGGGAGTCTTCAGCGCGCTATGTGTACTACTCTTAGTTTGAATACAACATATCACCCAGAGACTGACGGACAGTCAGAGCGCACGATTCGTACTCTTGAAGACATGTTGCGAGCATGTTCTTTGGACTTTGGTCCAGCTTGGAAAGATCAGTTGTCATTGATTGAGTTTGCGTACAACAACAGGTACCATTGCAGTATTGGGATGGCTCCGTTTGAGGCGTTGTACGGGCGATGATGTCGTACTCCACTGTTCTGAAAAGAAGTGGGGGAGCGACAGATAGAGGGACCAGAGTTAGTCCAACAGACTGTTGATATTGTTGGGCAGATCAAGAAGAGAATTAAGGTTGCACAGGATCGACAGTCTAGCTATGCGAATGTCAAGCGCAGACCTTTGCAATTCAAAGTGGGAGAGAAAGTGTTCCTGAAAGTCTCCCCATTTCGCAGAATTTTGAGATTTGGTCTCAAGGGTAAGCTATCTCCTAGGTACATTGGTCCATTCGAGGTTCTGGAAAGTGTTGGAGATTTGGCTTACAAATTGGCCTTTCCGCCGTATTTGTCTAGTATCCACGACGTGTTCCATGTTTCACTGTTGCGATGGTATGTGTAAGATGAGTCTCATATCTTACAGCCGTCTGAGGTACAGTTGGACTCGGATTTGACATACATGGAGAGACATTTGCGTAGGTCATAAGGATAAGGTGTTATGCAACAGAACCATTCCTCTTGTTCTATTTCAGTGGCAGCGCCGAGGCACTGAGGAGGCCACTTGGGAACTTGAGAGTCGTATGTGTACAGATTATCCAGAGCTATTTTGAATTGTTGTATTTTCAGATTGTAACTTGTAAAATGAATCAGTTTGAATAAAAGATGTTTATTCAGTATTTTACTGCATTCAATACTTAAGATTGTTCGAGGACGAAATATCTTAAGTAGGGGGAGAATGTAGTAGCCCGGTTCCATTTTACAAAATTAAGTGATTTTAAACATGTTAGAAAATGACATATAATTTTAAAAGTGTCAAAAAATGTTTAACGAGTCCTTATTTGGTGAAAATAAGTGGAAAATCAGATCCGAAACGTCCAAAAATGGTAGGGTAGGTCCCGGGGGTCCAAAAATGAGTTCGGAAGGAGCAAAATAGTTCGGAGCTTACGGACCAGTTCGGGCCATCCGAACCCAGTTCGGGCCGTCCGAACTTAGCAGAGTCCATGTGTCAAAAGTGGCTCGGACAAGTGGCAGTTCGGAGCCTCCAAACTCAGTTCGGACCGTCCAAACTTCCGCCAAATTGAGGTGTCAAAAATGCACTCTACATGTGGAAATCATGCCCGGTTCGGAGCCTGCAAACCCAGTTCGGACCGTCCGAACCCAGGACTATAAAAAAGGGTGTGAGGCTCTCATTTTGAATTTCAAATTTCCTCTCCTCTCCCGGTAATGGCTCTATTTTAAGGGCTTTGGGACTCTTTCTTTAAGAGTTGGAGTAAGAAATAGTATTTTTTATAGCGGACAGTGTTAGCAGTAGCAGCCAGGAGGCGGAGCTCTGGCAAGGCATCTAGGGGTCGTAGCTAGGCTATGCCCAGATTCTGGGGCATGCGACATCAGCGGGCTGACGACGGACGAAGGTATGGCTTTGGTTCCCTATAGTAATTAGGGAGTAGGATAAATTTTATTTAAGGATTTTAGAGCCTAGTAGGTGATGCTTGGCATGCTAGGTAATGCATGGTTATTTATTTTGTAGTGTTGCATGGTAGGCTTGAACCTAGATGGGAGCTTCTAGGATCTGCCTTAGTAAGGTACGGAAGTATTATTTGAGATATCCAGATTGAGTATGCATGTATTATGTGTTTGCATGGATTATGTGATTGCATATTTTATATTCCTTTATATACAGCATCTCACGACTGTATGTTTCATACATGAGCATATTGAGTTTTTATCCGGTATTGGAATATTTACCTTGTCAGTAGATGGTTGGACACATAGGCTCGTGTCAGGTCACCAATATTAGTTGGACACATGAGCTCGTGTCAGGTCATTGATATTTGGTTGGACACGTGGACTTGTGTTAGGTCACCATCAGGGCATCTAGGTACGTCTATCACCTCCTGTAGCGATAGCTCAGCGTGGTACATACCAAGGCCCAAGTTATTCTCTATCAGATATTCTTGACCTCGTGTCTTGATACCCAGTTCATTTGCATTCATGCGCATATAATAGTTTATACTCATACTCTCGTACTAAGCATATTAGGCTCACTTCCGTTTATTTTCTGTTGGTTGGATGCCCTATTCCATGGGGCAGATGTAGGTAGTTCTCCCGGAGACAGGGAGGTTAGGTGGTGACCAAGGCTGGATAGCGGGGTTGACCACTAGGTTTTGCTTACCTGGTATTTGACTTACTTTAATTCTGCAGTTACTCTGATTAAGATTATTTTATTAATTAATTGCATGCTTATGTTCTGATTAGTATGTGATCACGGTGTCGGTCACTACAGTTCTCTTGCTTTGATTAATTGAAAACTTCCAGCTGTTAGTTATCTGTTCATTTATTGACTGATTTATCTAACTCAGGGGGAGAAACTAATTCTTTGTTTTGTCCAAAAAGGAAAAAAAATGGAGATTGAAAGAAAAATGTCTTGGTTTACAAGACATAAAATCTCTTCAATTATTAAGTTGATAATTGATATATATATCTCACGTTTGATTTGTTTTCATATTCTAGGACTCTATCAAGGGGAAACAAAATCATCTACTTATAGGAAAAATATTGAAGCGTGAAAGAACAGAGAGAACAACGTGATTTGACAGAGAACTATTCTGAATACCAAGCTATCAAAGATCCATCGCTCCGATTGAAGAATTCTAGCCACTGTTTGGTGTTTGCGGTGGTGTTGCACAACATCGGTATACAACATCGTGAACACTGCTTAGCAAAGTTCCCTCAGGATTCTTGCTTGCGGCCTTAGTTATCCTACTCCACCCTTTGGTTTTCTATACTTGTTTTATAGTTGTTAGGGTTTGATTTTCATATCTCAATTGTTAGATATATTTGATATTTTTTTTTATGCTCTCTAGTTTTCGTTTTCAATCTAGGATTGAATTTAGAGTGTGGTTTGGATTTCTCTACTTGTTGAGAATCTGAATTTTATAAGAATTACTAGGATTGAATTTTGTAATTGGATATTACTTTATTCTAGTAATTATTTTTTTTCCTTGACTTGTGCACAGTTATTTTCTCTGCTTAATTATTTTTTCTTAATTGTTTTTATTCAAACATATTAAGTTTTTGTTGATGTTGTTTTTTATGTTACCAATATCATAGGACAACATCAGTGCATTACGTTTTTGAATATTTCTATCATGTCATGTCGATACCTTTCAAAACTAATCAGTGATAACATCAAGATGTGTTTTGAGTGTGTCCACTGGATGCGTAATCATAAAAAAGGTAAATGGGGATACAAAGCCCTCAAAAAAAGGTCCAGGATAGTTCTAAAGTGAGAGATTGCTTGAAGAGATATGAAATTGCATCTGTACAAATGATTAATTTTGAAAAGTCAGCATTGTCTTTCAGCCCGAACACCTCTGCAGAAATTATTGAAGCGATCAAGACAATATTTACAATATGGTTAGTCCAAGGTCATGAAGTATATTTGGGCCCACCGAATCTCTCCATGCGCAACGAGAGAATGCAATTTTCTACCTTAAAGTGATGTTCTTGAAAAGAATCAGAAGCTGGGTACACAAACTTTTCTCAATGGGTGGCAAGGAGGTACTGATTAAGTCGGTATTGCAGGTTATTCCGACATATGCGATGTCATGTTTCTGCATACCACGATCAGTTTGCGAGGAGATTGAAATGAAGTGTACGAATTTTTGGTGGGATATGGATAATGGAAAAAAGACACATACACTGGAAACAATGGGACAAACTATGTGCTGAAGCAGTTGGGTGGGTTAGGATTCTGTTGACTCACCCCATTTAATCAGGCACTATTGGCTAAGAAAATTTGGAGGATAATTAGACAACCGTAATCTTTGCTATCTCAAGTTCTCAAGGCAAGATACTTTAAATATATGGATATAATGAGTGCCCCATTAGGAAATAATCCCTCCAATATTTGGCGCTCAATGCTCTGGGGCCGAGAGCTGTTGGAAAAGGCGTTTCATTGGCGTATTGGTGATGGGAATTCAGTACGAATATTGAAAGATAAATAGCTACCAGACTTCCATGGCGTAATCAATCATCCCACTCAGATATCCAAAGACCAAAGGATGTGCTCATTAATATCGGAGGGGGCATGGAACGAATCATTAATTAGTTCCAAATTCTCTCTGTATTACTCTGAACAAATCTTAAGAATTCCCCTTCTCTCAATTTATGAGTCGGATACTAAATATTGGGATTTGATAATAAGGGTCGCTACACAGTCCGAAGTGGCTACAAGATAGCGTGTCATCTATTATCACCACCAGAATACCAATCAAATTATACACCTTAGTGGTGGAAATTCATGTAGAGATTAAATATACCTCCTAAAATCCAGATCTTTTGGTGGTGCCTATCACAGGACACTATCCCCGCTGCGGCCAACTTGAGACAACATTATGTACCATGCTCGGAATCGTGCCTGATATGTGGGTTTCATTGAGACAGTACAATCATGCGCTCTTCCTTTGTGCTCCAGTAAGAAAGTACTGGAAAAAGACCAACCTCTGGAAAATAGTGGCAAAACTTCAAGATACGAACACCTTGTATAGCTGCCTTTGGATCCAAGCCAATACAGACAAAGAAACTTTTGAGGGGCTGGCTACTTGTGCAAGGGGCCTATGGAATATCGGATGGAAGCTATATATGTGAGAGAAGGTAATAAGATAAACCATGACTCGAATTGGTGTGATAGACTATTGCATGATTACCAAATGGCCCGACTGAAATTGCATCCTTTGCAAAATGAGCCAAACCAATCAGAGCCCTCTCTCTGGATGGCCCCGCCACCAGGAACTTTACAACTGATGTTGATGCGCGTGTAAACGAAAGGCTAAACAAATATGGAGTTGGAGGGGTGGTGAGAGATTCTCAAGGAAATAAAATTTATGCTTTTGGGATGAGCATCTCAACACCTACATCAGTTGTCGAAGGTGAACTTATAGTTATTCAAGAAGGGGTGACATTTTTTCCTATGCGCGGGGACTACGAAGATATTTTTGCCTACGCGTGAGGACTATGAAGATTCCGGGTTGTTTCTGACTCATTAATCACAGTGCAAGCAATCACAGGGATTGATGAGTATCTTCATTACACATGACCACGTATTCGGTTGATTAAAAAGCTTTTGGATCAGGCTCAAGCCCTAAACCTTCAACATGTCAGAAGATCAACAAACTTTGTGGCGCATATTATTGCTCGTTTTACTACTTATTCCCTCTCTATACTTGTTTGAGAGAGTGAGAATTTTCCTATTTGGTTGGAAATATTTTAATTTAACGTTTCAGCCTTTAATAAAAGTGACAATTTTCCTCTCAAAAAAAATTTACGAGAGGGGAGAGAATTTATGAGTCAATACGCGATTTTTATTGAACTCAATCACCCATATTTATAAGAAAAAATAATATAATACAAATCTTTACATATATTATCTTGATCATAAATCTTCTAAATCTACATAGATAAAGATAATCATTTATAATAACAATATATTTATAACACTCCCCCTTAGATAATTAATTGCACAAGCAACCGATTCTTCAAAATCTCCATTTGGCAATGTGGATATTTGAGAACTTCATCGGGACTCAAGTGTTGTCTCGTTAAAACCTTGACAGTAAACCCAGTAGGAAAAATTTTAACGAAGGGAAAAAAATACAACAATAGATACTTTCTTTGGATATCTTCTCGACAATGGATGTGTCTCGTTAAAATTTTATTAAGAAAAAACCAGTGGGACAAAATTTTAATAAGTTAAGGAAAAAGCGTACGACATCACGTCACTTGTTAATTGCCTCATTGAAAACCTTATTATGAAAAGCCACGTGGAAAAATCTTTAATTTTTATTACCCTTGCATGCATCACTTGAATTTATTAACTCTTAATATTTCAGTCTCATGCACTGATTTGCCAAAAATTGATGCATGTGATGACTTCACCCTTAGTTATGATACTTCAAGAATCAAATATCTTTTTTTCTTTTTCAAGTTGGCGAAAATGATATTTTTTGCATCAAATCCTTCTATAATTTTTTTATATATCACCTTAAAGTTAATGCATTCATGAAAAATGCAAATATTTTCTCATAATCAGCTTCAAATTTTTTGAGAAGCTTTTATATCCAGTTTTTTAGGGAGATCTTCACTGGATCAATTTCCATTGCTTTAGGAGCGCACTCTTTGCTTTCCCCTATACCCTAATTCATAAATAGCTAAATTATAAATATGTTGCCAGCAAGTAGATAAGAACATGGTGAACATAAATCCTTAAAGGAATATTTTATTCCTTAAAATCATCCTATTTTGAAAAAAAGTTTATTAAATATCTTTTTCCTTTCTTGTACATGAAGTAATCTTTATTTATGTGATTTATTTCCTATTTGCGATATTGATAAGCTGATTAGAATATTTAACATATCATATCTAATATTTACCTTTCTTTATTTGTGTAGATTTGATATGATCAAATCAAAGGAATCCTACGCCTACAAGGAAATATATTGAAGAAGGATTTTTGGTCTATTTATTTGAGATAGGCGTTCACAAGAAGAGAGAGATAGAGAGAGACCGTGAGATTTCCCAAGAGCTTCATACACGTACATTGACAGAAGGATTGAAGATCTTTGAAAGCTCAAATCAGTCAAGGTTACTTGATGCTTGAAGAACACTTGAAGATCATTGATTGAAGAGTGTTTCGACTATACAAGTTTTTGGCATCAAGATTTTTAACTCCTTACTCTATTTTATTTATTCTATTTTGAATAGAATTTTTAGGAGTTATTTTTATGGTTTATTTTCTCAATTGTTTTGAGAAATTGAATTTTACAATAATCACTAGTGTTAGGGTTTGTAAAACTCTTTGATTTGTTTTCTAGTGAAGTTTTGCCCTGAGGCACTGCAAGAGTATTTTATACTCTTGCTTAAATCATATTGAGTCTATTTATTTGGTTGCTTGTTTATTTTATTTACGCTTTAATTTTATTCCGCTGCAAGTTACTCAAGGTGTTATTGTCACTACAAGAAAAACGGCTAAAGACAACGCTTTTTCCGCGTTGTTAATGTCCCCAAAAAAGCTTTGTCGTAGCCAGTGTTGTAAAAGACCACGCTCAAAGACAACGCGGAAAAAACGTTGTCGTTTCTAGAAAATACAACGCTTAAAAAGCGTTGTCGTATCTAAAAACGACAATGCTTTTTAAGCGTTGTCTTTTATAAAAAGCGTTGTAGTTTTTGGAAAAGACAACGTTTTTTAACCGTCGTTGTATCTGGAAAAGAAGCGTTGTCTTTTTTGGCAAAGACCTTTGTTCAAATAAAAAAAAAAAAAAAAAATAATTCACAAATTTTCAATATTATAAATCACTCAAAATTCAAAAATTTGTAAATAAAATTTAATATAGAATATTCCAATATTATAAATCATTCAAATAAAAAAATAATCGATCTTTTTACTCAAACATTATGCAAGATTGAAGAAAATTACAAGCCAAGTGCACCAAGGGGTGTTTTCCTCTGCCCTGCCTCAAAGTAGAAGATGAGCATAGCCAACATTGCGATCCTAGCATGCTTAATCTCAGTAAGCTTCAATCTTTCGAGCTTTTCATTGTCCGGGATGTACACTCCATCCTTCAATGTACCGGCAACTGACAAGGGGTCGAAGAATTTGCCGCCAGGATAGCCATGTTCCCCTGTAGAATCACAAAAGCATTACTAACTACTGAAGCATAAGAGCAATGTTTTTTTTATTTTCTACAACCAAATACTGGGAAAGAGGGAACAAAAACTTTAGAGATGAAAGATATAAATGGCTAATTTTATAAAATGCGACTAAAGTTTTCAATGATGCAACAAAATATGTAACCAGTAACCATCCAATGAGGACGTGGGTATGGGTATTTTTTATTTAGTGAAATTTCTCTTTAAGAGGATCTTTAATCATTCTAGGAATATAAACTTAAATATTTAAAATGATAAGTCATTTTCTTCCATCATATAAACTTCCTCACCGATAAGGGCTTGCCACATCTATAGAGTTGAACGTAACTACTCTGAGAGTTATTAACCAGATATGAAAACTCAAAAATTCAAATTCAAATAAACAAAAGCAACATACTTTATTTATGTACAACACCTTTATGAATAAAACATACCCATTATCCATCACTGAATGCCTTAGAGAAGTTCTGGCTTCCCCTGGCCTTCCTTCTTTCTTATTCTCCATCTCCCGAGCCTGGGAATTGCAAGCAAACGAATTAACTATATTACGGTAAGGGGGAGTGGGAATGAACAAATAATAGTAGATTGGGTAAAAGTTATCATAATAATAAGCATAATGTACAGCCTTATGATGGGATTTTTTAAAAATAAAACATAATCACTCTACAAACACTAATGGGAGGGGAAAAAAAGTCCTTTAGATGGTAAAAGCTAAATATCATCCTCGTACACCCCTGAAATCAACTGCCCAAGCAAGGAGTGGAACTGCAGCAGTACTACATTCAACATACTTTTTTTAAGAACAACTTTATATAATAGAAGATCTTTCAAAGGCCACGAAAACTCAGAATTTTGATGTGCTTTTAGCCATCCCTTTCTTTAGTATGAGACATGCCCCACAGTTTCCTTTTTCTTTTTCAATCACATAAATATTGGGATTAAATGGATGGTAATGTGATAAAATCACTTCTTGTAACTTTCTAAAATAAACTTAAACAGACTCTAATTAATAATTGAGATCAACATAAGCATATGCATCACAGTACATCACTACAACTAATCAATGGAAACATTCTTACTTGAGTAACTACCAGGTCCTTTCTCTGGTTCTGCACCTAGTGATAAAGATTTCTCCAGCAGCCACAAGTTTCTCTACACGAGTTACTATATGCTTTCCATAAGTGTACTTACGACATTCAAATGGATTTTGATTCTTGACATGATCAATTCACGCTGCTGGTCATTACAAGTTTCATGCACTTTATGTACGATGTAATTCGCAAATTAATCTTTCATAATAGCCTGGTTGGAAAATAAATTTAGGACACTTTTAAGTTTTGATCGAATAAGCTAGAAAAATGAGGAAAAAAATTATCAAAGTAAGAAAATTTAATGCTCTTATGTGTTCCAAATTCCAATCATACAAAAAAACTGCAGAAATAAATAAAAAAATAAAAATAAGGCGCAAGCTATTCTCTCAAGGTGCTGGAACTCATGCTCATGCAGACTGTCCATGTGGCTTTCCATGCTCCAGTACATGCTAATAATAGCAATACAGGAAACAAATTAGAAAAAATCTCCGTGGCCTCTTCTGAGGACCAGAAATGAAAAGAAACCAAGGCACATTTTTATGAAGGGAGATAACCTCCCCTCTAAGAACATTGGCAACAACACAGCACCACCATCAGCAACTAGAAAAGTTAAATCTTTTCAGAAAACCTATGCAACCATTAAAAGAACAACAACAGAGTATATGAACCAGAGAATCTTGGAATAGACACCAATCAATGAATGTCAGCTAATGTATCATAAAGTTAATATCTATTTTTGCATGCAATCAACCAATTGAATTTGTAAAGATTACAAATATAAATAAATTACACTGTTCTAAACAAATTAAATTGGGTGAGAAAAAATCTCAGTTCAGCTTTGGGTGAGAAAAAATCTCAGTTAAGATTATACTACTGAATGGTGGTTACATAACACAGATGGATTTCTGTAATTATATCAAACATCAAGCAATGCCCGTGCAATTTACCCATATTTTGATCTGTAAGGGAAAAAACTATGTTTTGCAACCTGAAGATCATGAAACTGCTTTGACAAAATTAAATCGTCCTCCTGCACATCTTGAAGTTCAGAAAAGCAATCTTCTGTGACCACCTACATCGTATTCAACTTCAAGTGTCAATTGTATAATGTCAAAGAATAGAAACAAGCATAATCGCTTTGACATGTCAGAGTGCATTATATATTTACATGAGATGATAAAAGAAGCAAGCAAGCAAGTATATTTACATGTCAGAGTGCATTATATATTTACATGTCAAGCGAACTTTATCTATTATATAAATACATGAGATGATAAAAGAAGCAAGCAAGTGTCAATTGTATAATGTCAAAGAATAGAAACCTTTATCTCTTCAACAGACCCTTTTAGCTGGCATAATCGCTTTGACATGTCAGAGTGCATTTTTGGAGACATCGTTCCGTTTATGGCATTAGGAACTGGAATGAGAACTGGGACAGGAATAGGAATAAGAATTGAAACCTGCATTCCAAAGACCCCATCTTTCTGTATTTTCAGATTGATAATTTTTCTTCTACTTTCTTCAAGTTTAGCCATGCTCTCTTCCAGCTCCCCTACACACATAATTAAAAATGCCAAACATATGGACCAAAAGAAGCTTAAACTTACACCTACATCCGTATTTCATTGCCTAAACAATAAACTCATGTCTCTAGAAACAAAGTCGTAGATATCCAACTCATGAATTCACACACACCGAGCAGAAACAGAGATCTAAAAACATAAGAACCAATCTAGAGCAAAACAATAGCAAACAGAGGCACTAAAATTAGATCGATCTTGAAGAAAAATAAAATATGATTAACGAAACTCACCAAAAATAGTGTTTTGAGAACCTTTCATTCTTCTTGCTTTGTATCTTCAGGGTTTTTCACCGCTTCCTCCAATTTGCTCCCGAAATGTCATCCTCCGTCTCTGTTCTTCGTCACCCTCACCACCATATGTATATACAGGGAAGACCCTTTTCCACCTCGACAGCTCAGAGCCTCAGGGTTATGAGAATTTTTGCCTCCAGATTTTGGGCAGACGACTATTGAAGCTTTCGCTATGGTTGCCAAGTCGCTATAATCAAACTACTAATTTCCAAGAACACGGGGGATTTTTCATTTCTAATTTCAACACCCCTAAACTTTCCCTAATTTTTGTACGACGCAAAAATCAATTCAAACCACACGAACATGAGCAAATACATACAATTACTCGCACAATGCTGAGGAAAAAAGATGTTTTACCGATAATTGAGAAATGAAGAGAGGATGGTGAGATGTAGCGATCACACGGATGAGCAAAACATATACTCTTACCCTTGTTCGAATGCAAGTACTTGTTCGTTGATGCGTCCTTTATTCTGCCCAAGTATTGTTCTAAACTCCCGACGAACGGCCCGAGCGAGAACAGCGTTTCGAGGAAGGAAGGGTAGGATGAAGCTCTTGGAGAAGGCTTGTCGGAGATCACTTCAAAATTAGTCTGAAGAATCGAGCAAAAATCGACATGGGATTTTCAATTGAAAGAGATAAAAAAGAGAAAGGCTAGGGATCAGATCGGAGAAGAGAAGTAATCGGGAAGGGTCTGATTTGGGGATCTGGCCAATATTATTTACTTTATGATTTATTTTAAATAAAAGTAATAGATTTTCTACAACACTATTTAAAAAGTGTTGTGGTACATGGGGAAAAAAATGCTAATAGACAACGCTTTTAAAAGCGTTGTCTTTGACCCCAAAAAAAGCCTATTCTACAACGCTTTGTAAATAAAGCATTGTCTTTCATAAATAAAAAACATATAACGACAACGCTTTTCACTAAAAGCGTTGTATTCCAAAAAATTACAACACTTTTCACTAAAAATGTTGTCTTTTAAGTGTTGTGTTATTGCATTTTTCTTGTAGTGTGTAGGTATGGTCAACATCTTGTGACAACACCTCAAACAGTTTATGTGCAACCCCTATTTCCTTACAAGTGGTATCAGAGCCATATTCTTGATACACTAAGTACTGATCTTGGTTTGTTTATTTTATTACAGGGAATAAGATGGACTCATCGTCTGTTGCGAACTCGTTCCTGAAACCTCCGGTCCTTGATGGCACGAATTACGCACTATGAAAGAATAGGATGCGATATACTATTAAGGCTATGGATGTTCGTGCTTGGCAAAGTATTTTGACTGGTTGGACTCCTCCAAAGACGGTAGATGAAGATGGAGACTACGTCATCAAGCAAGAAGAAACTTGGACTACCGAGGAAACACAAAGTTCAAGCTACAATGCTAAAGCACTCAATGCAATTTTTGCAACTGTTGATATGAGGATGTATGGAATCATAGTTGATTGCACTGTTGCTAAGGATGCATGGGATGCTCTTCAAGAACACTGTGAAGGGACTGATAGCGTGAGAAGAACAAGATTGAGATTGTTAAACGCAAGATTTGAAAATATCAGGATGGATGAGAATGAATCTATTGCTGATTATGATAAGAAACTTAGGGAGATAGCTACAGAGGCACATGCTCTTGGAGGACCTATTGCTAGTGGAACTATGGTGAACAAGGTTCTTCGATCTTTGCCTAAAAGATTTAATGGGAAGATTTGGACGCTTGAAGAAATTAAAGATACTTCAAAGATGAAGATGACTGAACTGATTAACATCCATCAAGTTTTTGAGATGAACAATTCAGAACAAGAGAAGGATAAAGGAAAATCAATAGCCCTTCAAGCCTCGAAACCCTCATACGAGGAGTATGTTCAATTTCATCAAGAAGTTCATCAATCTGACTTGGAAGATGATTCGATCTCTCTTATGACTAGGAAATTCAATGATTATCTGAAGAAGATGAAAGAGTCAAGAAAGACGGATCAAAAACTCAAGGCTCAAATGTTCTCTAACAAGCCTTTAAGGATTACTGGACCATAACAATCACCAAGGAAACCTGTTGATACTCCTAAACCTCGACTGATGTTGGAAGGGAAGAAGAAGTTTGTGTCAAAGAAGTTGAACACTGTTTAATGTGATGTTTGTCAAGGTTTTGGACACTATGCAAATGAGTGTGCCAACACTCTTAGGAAAGGGTGAACATGTCCTTGAGTGATGGAGAGTCTGAAGAAGAAGAAAAAGAAGATGAAGAAAGCCATACTGCCTTATTTGACCTACTGAAGAGCAAGAAAAAGTTTCAAGTCAATCCTTTAGGTGTTGCCGCAGGTGTTGCCACACCTGGCCGCAACATCTCCCAAAGGTCAGTTTGTTTGAATTCCTCCATTACTGATAACATGTGTGATAATGATACAGGTGAAGAGACAATGTCCATGGAAGAAGCTCGAATGATGTTTGAAGAACTTCATACTGATTGGGTTGAAAGGAATAAGATGAATACTATTCTTTCGAAGGAAAATTCTGATCTAAAGGCTGATGTGTCAAGACTGGAAGTCATGCTGAGTAAGAAAGACATGGAACTAAGCCAAGTGAAGAAAGAACTCGGAAAAGCAAATGCTATATTGGCAAGTTTAATTCAAGCACTTCCAAGCTTGATTCGTTACTCATGATGGGAAGATATGGTACGGCTAGTTTAGGTTTTGAAAATAGCATATTTGAGGTTGGTAAAAGTTCAAAAGGCCCTATGTTTGTCAAGGAAAATAGGAGTGCAAAAATCTCAAGCAAAAATGTCTCACCAAGTGATCCTCCAAAACCAAAGCCACAGCCTGCTGCCCCTTCAAAATCTAAAAGGAAACGTAAGTACATCTGTCATTACTGTCATAGACCAGGTCATATCAAACCATACTGTTTTAAGCTGCAGGAAGACTACAGGTATAGATCTGCATCGAAGGTGTTGCCTAAGGTGTTGCCAACACCTCCCCACAACATCCCTAGAAACAGATCTTATGTAAGAAAGATTTGGGTACCAAAAGCTGATATTCAATGTCATATGATTTATACTGCTTTGAGAACTAATGTTTCAGGTGCATGGTACTTTGATAGCGGTAGCTCTCGTCACATGACATGTTCCAAAAAGTTTCTCACTGACTATGTTGAACAGAAAAGTGGAAAAGTAACCTATGGTGGAGGTTCAAAGGGAAACATTGTTGAAAAAGGAACTCTGGATGTTGCTGGTCTGCCCAAGCTTCGCAATGTGCTTCATGTTAAAGGATTAACCGCAAATCTAATAAGCATAAGGCAACTTTGTGATGATAATTTGCATGTGCAATTTGATAAGAAACTATGCAAAGTTTTTGATGATTCAAATTTGTGTGTCATGACAGGTACAAGGTCATCGGATAACTGCTATCAACTCGAAGAAGAGATGGCTTGTAGGCACACAAAATTGAATGAGTTTGATCTATGGCATCAAAAATTGGGTCATGCAAACTTCAAGACTTTAAAGAACTTAATTAAGTTAGATGTTGTCAGAGGTATGCCTAACTTAAAATCTGATATTCCATTTGTGTGTGAAGCGTGTCAAAAAGGGAAGCAGAATAGGGTGTCACACGAGGTGTTGCCAACATCTGTGACAACACGCTGCCTTGAGCTTTTACATATGGACTTGATGGGTCCAATGAATGTTGAAAGCTTTGGAGGTAGGAAATATTCTTTTGTTTGTGTGGATGATTTCTCACGATATACTTGGGTAAATTTTCTGAGAGAAAAATTGGACACATTTAATGCCTTCAAGAAACTGCTCACTAAGATTACGAATCTACATAATCTGAAGGTAATCCGTATTCGCACTGATCATGGTAAGGAGTTCGAAAACTCTTCTTTTGCTAGTCTGTGTGATAAAAAATGTATTTCTCATGAATTTTCTGCTCCTAAAACTCCACAACAAAATGGAATTGCTGAAAGGAAAAATAGGACTTTGAAAGAAATGGCAAGAGTGATGTTGAGTTCGAAAAATATTTCAAAACATTTTTGGGCTGAAGCCTTGAATACTGCATGTCATATTTCAAATAGAGTTTATTTGAGGAATGGTACTACTATGACATCCGAAATTCTCATGGGAAAGAGGTCAAACCTTAAATATTTTCATGTTTTTGGATGTGTATGTCACGTTTTGAATGATAGGGATCATCTTGCTAAATTTGATGCAAAAAGTGATAAGTGTATGTTCTAGGGGTGGCAAATTTTACAAAAATCCCGACCCGTCCCGATTCTCAACCCGTTCCCGTCCCGAATTTTTCCCGTCCCGAACTTTTTCTGACCCGAGTGTTCAGGATTTTTTCCGACCCGATCAATGTCGGTATCGGGATCGGGATAAGGATAAGCAACCCTTCCCGACGGGATTCCCGACCCGACCCGAATATAAAAATAATTTTTTTAATAATATTTTTTAATTAAAAAAGTAATTTTTTTTTTAATTTTATGTTTTAATATTAATGTCTTATAATTATATACCATATAATTTTTTTATATTTATCTTTTTTAATATTAACATTGAGTTATAATTTTTTATTTTGTTTTTTTTATTATTATGAATAATTATATGTTTTTTTATTAATCAAGTAGTTGTTTTAGTTTATTTGTAATGCACTAAAAAATGTTTTAGTTTCTAATGGTTATATATAAAGAAATTTTAATTTATTTGTAATGTATTAAGAAATTGTTTGATTTTTTTCATAAATTTTTTTCAAAAAAATATTTTCTTAGAATTTTTTTTTTAAAAAAATATTATTTGGGATTACCCTCTCCCGACCCGACGGGATCCCAAATGTTCGGGATCCCGAACATTCGGGTCCCGACACATCTCGGGTGCGGGATCGGGAGAAAAAAAATATCTCAATTCCTATCGGGACGGGAATCAGGTAAGGGGGTTACGGGACGGGTCCCGACCCGATTTCACCCCTAGTATGTTCTTGGGATATTCATCAAATAGCCGAGCCTATAGGATGTACAACTTGAGAACACGGACTATTTTTGAGTCAATTAATGTTGTTTTTGATGACTTTGCAGATCTAAAGAAGAAAACAGCTGAGGATGAAGTTAATGATCTGCTTGAAAATTCTGGAAATTTAGATGATGTCAAAGGAGTGTTGCCAACACCTCTGAAAACACCTCCTATAGAAAATCCAGAATCAAAAGTTGAAAAGCCTACTGATGAGAATATTGATGAGAACAGTGAGGTAAATGAAGCTGGAAAGAACGTTCCAAGCAGAATTCAAAAAAATCACCCAACCTCACAGGTCATTGGAGATGTGCATGGAGACTTGCAAACTCGAAGGAAAGAGAAAGTGGATTATCGAAAGATGGAAGGTTTGTTGTGCATGAGTTCTACATATTCTCAGGTAAGATTCTCTTGTTTCGTGTCAAACATTGAACCCAAAAAGGTAGAAGAAGCTTTAAAAGATGAATTTTGGGTCAATGCTATGCATGAAGAGTTAGAACAATTTGTTAGGAATGATGTTTGGTACTTAGTACCGCGTCCTGCTCATGGAAATGTCATAGGAACTAAATGGATTTTCAAAAATTGTGAGACCTCGTTTCTAAACAACTAATATCAGACAACAAGCGATAAGTAATCAAGAACCCAATAAATATTTTTTTTTTTAAAAGGAGGATCGCGCGCCCGGCTGACATCAGCGCGCCCGTGCCTACGCCCCGCAAATCCCAGCGCGCCCGCGCTCATACCTCGCAAAGAGGCCGCGCGCCCGTGCCAAAGGAAGCGCGCCCGCGCTCATACCTCGCAAAGAGGCCGCGCGCCCACGCCAACAACCGCGCGCCCGAGCCGTCCCCTCGCCCAGAAAAGTTAAGGCACTGTAATAAACTCAATAAAAACCTAAACACTTGCATTAAGAGTATTTGACATTCCAATAACAATACAAGAAAGGTTTAGGGAAGAGAAACATTCAATTCGATAGCACCTACATCGTTTCTTGCTTACAAAACATATACGAGAAGTTCGAATAACTAAACATGATCGCAAAACATAACTAGATTGACATGCTGATTCGACTTCTAAACGAGTCTCACTTCTATCTCTTGCTCTGGATGCTAACCAGGTCTATGCTGACTTGATCCTGCCCTTCCTGTTGCCAAGTACACATACAAAACAAAGCAACAGCCGGATAACCGGTGAGAATGATAATCCCAGTAAAAGCAACATATCAAGTAATGAATATACAACATACTATCAAACCACATATTCAAGTCGAAGTTAATGATATGCATGTCTTTAAAACCAGGATATCGATTCTGATAAACACGGGAGTATTGCTCTGCTTTTGGGATCCCGAGGATGAGATCACGTAACGACTCACCGACTCTCCCAATCGAGGTGGTTCCACGTATCCCACTCCTCTAGACTTTGAGCAACCATAATGAGTATGCTAGCACTAGGCGAAATACTACAACCTAGGCCACTCAATCATAGTTCCCAAACGTCTAACAAAAAGGGCGGTCCTGCCCGTTGAAATCAAAGTAGGCTCAAGATGAATGCATAACAGAAACATAAACATAAGCCACATAACAAAAACTCAATCAATCAACAAATACAAGTTCCACATGCTAGAACAAGTATCAATGCAATATGTGATTTAAAAAGGGGAAACTCGAGAACCAACAGTCCCGAGTATGCTATCCCCGCTACGATGACTGCTTTTACCTTTCAATGCAGTAGTTCCAACTCTGGATAAGCTACAACAAAAGGTTTAATCAACAACTAAACAATCCAACAACAAAGGCAACGGTTCAAGGTAATCTCTTTACCGTTCTTTGTCCAATTCTCGACGACCAAATGCTGCTAACACAGGGCTTGACAACTCCAAACGAATCTTTTCAGATACAATCAAAGATCAATTACCATGATCGACTTACAAGCCAAGTTCAACAACTTCAAAAACGATTCAATTCTCCAAAACTCAAACCGACGGCATAACGGCTATAACTGAACAAACCGACAATGCAGACAGCAGTTCAATAGCGATATAACCTCATAAAAATTCTAAGACAACCAAAACAAAGCAAACCCATCAATCTCAAAATCCACATTTTCGAAAATGGCTTCCAAAAATCATAACAAATCCGAACGTCGCTCTAATTCAAAACCGATAGATAATAAACGATCAGAACTCTGTAGAGAACAACATACTCGAATCTCAAACGATTCTAACAACATCCAAAAACTAGAATGTATCCGACCATAGAAAAACTTACGATATAACGGAGCTCTCGCTGCAGTGATCGCTAAACTGCCTTCAGAAATAAATTCCAACGGCCGGATCGTGCTCGGACTGGAATCCCAAAGCTTGGAAAATCTTGGAGGCGTGAGAATGGAGGGAGACGGCTTGGAGGGGATGAAGAAGACTTTGTCAACCAATTTCTAAGAGTAGATAATATATAAAATCCACAATTTGCGTTTTAGTCCCTGAAAAATCCAATTTTTTCAAAAAGGACCCTGATCAAAATCAAGTCGGCTCGGGAACTCTGTAATCTCTGATTAACTCAAATAAATTCAATTAAGATAAAAACGGGGCTTTACAATTCTCCCCCACTAAGAAGAGATTTCGTCATCGAAATCAACGAGAACCACAACTCATAAGCTAGAATAAAGAACTAAAGACAGTAAGAAGAACTCACGTCAACTGAATAACTCTGGAAAATGCTGTCTCATGTCAGATTCTGTCTCCCAAGTCGCTTCCTCGACTCCGTGACGGCTCCACTGCACTTTCACTAACGGGATCGACTTGGTTCTGAGTTGTTTCTCCTTCCGATCAAGGATCTGAATCGGTCGCTCAAAGTAGCTCAGAGTCTCGTCTAACTCGGCTTCGTCAGGCTGAAGGATATGAGAAATATCTGGTTGATACTTTCGCAGCATAGAGACGTGAAAAACGTCGTGAATACCAGATAAAGACGGAGGAAGTGCAAGTCTGTAGGCAAGATCGCCTATCTTCTCGAGAATCTCGTACGGCCTGATGAATCCCCGAGATAACTTCACTCTCTTACTGAATCTGACAGTGCCTCTGAAAGGTGAAATCTTCAGAAAGACTCGGTCTCCCTGATCAAAACTCAGAGGTCTACGCCTGACATTCGCATACTTCGCCTGTCTATCTTGAGCTGACTTCATTCTGGTCTGAATGATCTTAACCTGCTCTGCCATATCTCTAAGCATCTCCGGTCCCAAATCTGGTGACTCGGATAAATCATCCCAAAACAGCGGAGATCGGCACTTCTTGCCGTACAAAGCCTCGAAAGGCTCCATACCGATACTCGCTTGGAAGCTGTTGTTGTAAGAAAACTCGACAAGACACTACAAGAAAATTGCAAAACAACAACGGATAATATCCGTTGTCGTAGGGGGGGATAAAACCGTTGTAACTGGGGGCGTTGTAAAAAGCGTGCCCAATTACAACGGTTTTTATCCGTTGTCGTAGCTATCCTACCACAACGGTGTTGCAACAGTTTTTAACCGTTGTATTAAGTCACCTAAGACAACGGTTATGCAACAGTGTAAATTCGTTGTTATTGACTATTTAAGACAACGGTTTTTATACAGTTTATATCCGTTGTTGTTTATGACTTAAGACAACGGGTTTGGAACAGTTTAAATCCGTTGTTATAGGCAATTTAAGACGACGGTTCTTATACAGTTTATATCCGTTGTTGTTTATGGCCTAGGACAACGTATTTTGCAACGGTGTATATCCGTTGTTGTTTATGGCCTAGGACAACGTATTTTGCAACGGTGTATATCCGTTGTTGTTTATGGCATAGGACAACGTATTTTGCAAAGGTGTATATCCGTTGTCGTTTGTGGTATACGACAACGGTTTTTGCTATTAATTCAGTTTTATTTTGAATCATTAAAACCGTTGTCTAATTAATCTTCATACGAACTATAAATATTAATAAAAAAATCAATATAAAATAAAATATTTACTACATTGAATCGATGAAAATATTCAAGTTCCAAAATAGTCACACATCTAATTTGGAAGATAATACTACGTAGTCGAAACTCCAAATATCCCATCTAATATAATATAAATGTAACAAAAGTAGTTCCAAAATATGGTTGTATCAAAACATAAATCATCATGTGTTTGTCCTTGATAACGATGTTTAGTACGAGATGACTTCTACGTATTACTCAATCCCTGCATCAAAACCCGAGTTACCTACAAGAAAACACATTCTCAGTCCAAAATTATCAACAAAATCTTTAACCAATTTAAACATGGAATCCAATGTCAACTATCAAACTAATATCTCACTTGTCATGTTGACCAAAAGAAAACAAAACACAGCACTCCCCCATTGAAGAGGCACAAGTATAAGTATCAAGCCCCCACACGTTTGTACTGTGAACATGCAATAATATCCCACAATCCACTACCAAATACAGCAGCAGCAAAAGAAAAAAAAAATAATAATCAAACATTATTTTCTTCAATCCATCATCAATATTTCCTTTGAAGTCCAAAATTATCAACAAAATCTTTAACCAATTTAAACATGGAATCCAATGTCAACTATCAAACTAATATCTCACTTGTCATGGAAAAAAATAAAAGAAAAAAACTCAGCAACTCCAAAAGGGAAGGCAGTGCAGATTCTAAGTCAAACCACACACCAATAAGCTAGCCTCCCAACTTTAATTCATACTAGCATGGATGCAGACCTTCTTGTTTGATATCATAAGCAAATTAACATTAAAAATTTTAGGTACATGTAAAATACAAATATTGATTCCAAGAAATTAATCAGTATAGAGTTAATATGGAGAAAATACCATCATATTCAAGTATCGATGATAGCTACATGGAACCTATGGAGATTGACACTGTTTTTGCAAAGAAAACTGCTCGTTGAATTTTTTTTTTTACTAAAAAACATAAAGCCTAGATCATCGACCAAAAAGAATCAAACCATACTACACGATCGACCAATAAAACAATCAAATGGTCCTTAATCAGTAGCCGTATATCTCAGGCTCGAAAACACACACTAAAAGATCATGCGCAGCTAGTTAGGCCTTGTTCGTACCTTAGAGAATCCAAGCTCATAGAGCCCAAAAACAACAAGAGCCACCAAAGGAACAACAGAAATTGGAGTCAGAAACCTGTAGTTATACACAAGCCGCCTTCCATGCTTACAACTGCATGATTAATGTGGAAGAAACAGTGCTCAAAAGCAACAATTCCCACAAGATTTCCATTATCCAGTACTTTCCCACCTCTCTATATCTTTTTAATCATAAAGAAACTAATTATTACACGAAACATAATTCCAAAAACAATGAAAACAGAACCGAAATCACCCCCTTCACCTTTTTCTGCACTATAAATACTACATCAAGGTAGATGCTACAGCACAAAACAAAGTGTCTTACAGACCTAAACATTGACACTACCAAAAAGCATCCAAAATTCGAAATCATGATGCATTATCTAAGAAAGCCCCTGGTCAAAGAACATGTGAACTACAGGTTGGAAACTCTAAAACAAGAGTCGATTATCACAGCTCTAAATAAAAACTCATTAAGCAAAAGTGAACAATAAGAATATAAAACATTATTAATTAAGATACCTATTCATAATTAATATAGTCTAGTACGCATTCCGCCCATTCGGATCGCACTTCATCAATTTCTTCATTAGAGTAAACTGTTTTCATGAACTGTGAACAAACTCAAATCATATTAGTTAAAAAAACAATAATGAAGAAGAAACATGATATAAACACACTTATTTGAGAAGATTGAGAATATGTCAAATATACCATTGAGGAAAGTGAATCCTTATCACTTGTAGCATTTCCTTCAACAATTTCTTTCATAAACCTCATCAAATAATACCCACACTGTTTTGCATCTGGTTGGCGAGGACCCTATATTATCAAAAAATTGTCAATTGACTAATACTATCTCACACACCCAAAGCATATTTTTATTTCATATTTCATTTTCCTTTCCTGCATGTATAAATATTTGTCAATTTATCGCAGATAAACATATATAAGAAATACCTTTATCACTTCCCATGTAGGCTTTTTTTTCCCTTTCCTCTCCTTGTTCGAATTAAACAATCTCAAGCTCCTTCATATAGCAACAAGATTCGACATAAGTGTTCCATTGGCTAAATTAAATGCTTAATTAAGAAAAGAATATATACTCACATATCCACTACATATTTCCAGTCCTCATAGCGATTGCGATGACCAAGTGAATCCAACAAATAAACCACCTCCACATAAGGATCGATGACAGTGAGAATCCAATGACAACTATAGGCACAAAACAGTTAGTCAATTAACACGTTTCGCAAAATTGCTGAAAAAAATCAATTATAAGTGATATTGTATTTCTGATTTACCCAACATTGTATGGCACCAAAACTAATTGATTTCTTGCTGCACCACTTAGCCTATCTGCCAAAACACTTGCCCAGCTATTCAAGTGTTCAATTTTTTCATTTTTATCAAGTTTGGATACATATGGCATGACTGGGATGGCCTGTGGATTCATAAATCTAAATTTTTCGACCTTGTTATCTTTTTTCATCTTTTTGAAGAGAAACCTGCCATTTGAACAGAAAAATGTTACCAGATTATTGAATTTTATTCAAAATATATGCTAAACAATTCAAAGAAAAAAGTTAAATTTATTCGAAAACTTACCACATGTAAACAACTATACAATTGGCAGATATCGGCTCCAACAGAAAAAAAGGTGTGATGTCTTCAAGGTCCACAAGTAGTTCGTGCTCATCGTCAAATAAATCATGATCAAGAAACATTGATATATGTTTTCCAATTATATCCAGCCCACGCTTAGCATAACAGTACAAAATATGCAATGATCTCGGCACATTGGATGGCAAAACATGATTACTTTTTTTCTCAACAATTTTCTTCCTTTGAGGCTTCTGAAAATCGCACATTTAAGTGATGTTAGTGGTGAAATAAGGATGGATACGCCCTGAAACTGAACATATTACAACTCTGAAAAAATCTTATATATTAACTAACCCGAACCAAAATTTTTACCTCATCTTTCATCACTACCAAGTGTGCAGGCCAAGCCACATGGGTTCCTATAGCATCACCAACAGTATCACATTCGTTAGGTATCGGAAATGGCAACAGTGCTGATTTCTCCACAGCCTCATCCACTGAGACGCGCATGCAATTCATGGGTAATGGAGCACCATGAAGTAACTTGCCAGCCCCATTGACATCAACAATTGTACCATAGGCAACAACATTGGTCTTAGAAACCAATGTCAAAGCAACCGGCTTACCCTAGAAGACAATCAATCATGTTACAAATTGATGCAACTTATTCTTGCAATAATATCAAGTAATGTAACCACAATTAAACAAACATATACCTGAAGATACTCATCCTTGCTCAAAACTTTCATGTCATCATCAATCAAAGTTTCATAATTTGGGACACTCTTTTCTGTTTTGATCTTATCTTCACTCATGGGAGGTAACCTCACTGAGCAACTTCCTTTTTCATCCACCTCAATGTCGCATGCACCTTTTCTGAACATTTCTTCAAGTTTCTGTATGCGTGCATCTTGCTCTGCCATGCGTGCATTTTGTTCTACCATGCGTGCATCTTGCTCTACCATGCGTGCTTTTTGTTCAGAAATTAGCATCTTTGCCTCTTGCAATTCCTTTTGATGACGAACGACTAATTGACCATCCTCAAGAGGTCTATTCCATTTTCTACCAACATTAAAGTAGATTGTTGGAGTGATATGACCTCCAACAGCCCTCACACGCCCAGCATGTTCTTCTGATTCGAGTGCATTTGTAAGGATATCTTTCTTTGCCCCTTCAAAGTGCAACTTCCCCTCTCGTTTTTTTTGCACATAATCATCCTGTAATCACCAAACATACAAAATAATTACTAAATCAGTTTTAATAAATAACATATTGATTATCATGTATTGATTGCATACAATCTTGTCTACTGCCATTCTCAGATCATCCCCTTCAAATTCACCCTCCTTGTTGACCCGTCCTCTCTTCCAAATAAGAGCTCGATTTATCTCATCGTCATCACATAATTCAGATGCCTATAAACAAGGAGCAATCTTAGATACAGATTTTGGAACATAAATACCAGCACATAAATAAATGGACAACGCAGGAGACACTTCCTCAGCGTGTTGGACAGCTTTATTAATGTGATATTCATAACAAGAATGTACATAACACCTTCAATTTTCAACTATGAATGGTCATTCCAGTAAATAAAATTAAGATAAAACAGATGCATTAGCTAACTCGTTGCTGTCGATGATTAAACCAGCAGGTTTAATATACTTACATTTCATCAGCAAAAAGTGGATATCATTACATACCATAATATAACCAATCATTTTAGGTTGAAAATAGAATGGGTGTTGAATTATTGGACAACAATATGTGACTAAAATCATGCTCAACATGCCATCCATAAGGAAATCTGATTTCCAAATATTAAACTAGCAGTTTAAAATATATATTAATGTGCTATAGTAACCAGCAGCTTCAATATATTAAACTAGCAGTTTAAAATATATATTAATGTGCTATAGTAACTAGCAGCTTCAATATACTTACAATTTCATCAGCAAAACGTGCATATCCTTTACGGGAAAGTCGATGAGGGTATACGTTCTGCCTTCTTCTCTTCTTTTGCTCATCACTTTCTTTCTAGTTAATTGAACATTTCACATACGTATCAGATTTCAATAGAACTAATGATATTGTAATTGACTTATTTGTAAAAGACAAATTATGAATCTTACCATGAAGTCGTCAGTCATGCGGCTGATTACGAAAGAACTCCAGTCATCTCGTGTAATACCATAGCCAATCGGTGGATCTTTCAACTCATCTGGTTTATCCTTCTTGCTGAAAATGAATTTTTGAGTGAGAAAAGCTTTATATTGACGCCATTTATTATTTGCTGAACTTAGACATCCCTTCTTCCAGCTTTGGTCAATATTGTACGTCAGCTGTAGAAAATTATTAAAAAAAATAGAACAGCACATTCAATGTATCGTAACCATTTGAGAGATAATTGAAATTGTGTAAGAATTATAACTTACATTCACCGATTCCCATATTAACTCTTTAACATCATTTGGAACCTGCTTCCAGGTCTTGTAGCTTATCTTAATCTTCTCTCGAACGAGCACGCCGATATAACTTTGCATTTCACCCGCAAATTCTCCAATTGGCTGTCCAATCTTGTTGAGCTTTACATCCTTCCTAATTCCATGCACCCTTTGCCTAACAAGCTTATCCAAACGTGTACGACCTCTACATGTCCTTGTTGATTCGGTATCTGTAGATTCAATCACTGTTTGACCCTCACAACTAATGTTAGTCGCAGAATATGCAGTACTGTTTCCTTTAGCCTTATCAATCCTCCGTAATATATTGCTCTTCTCAACCGTTTCATCAACTTGATACCCTATAGGAAGCTTTCCACGAGCTGCCATAGTGTCATCAAAGAAATGACGAGATTATTGACAGCCGAAACCTTATCAAGCTCCTCAATGACCCAATACCTGAAAAAAAAAAATAGACAACTTGTTAGGCATGAATATTGGTGACGCTGCTGATAATCATTTATTCACATATGAAATTATAAGACAATGGTGAATTGGGTTATTCAAATCTCTACGCATTTTATGTCCTAAGCAATTAACAATAAGATAAAGATTTATGAAGGGGACCATAGATACGCAATATAATAAAATTTCGATTTGGGACATTAAATATTAAACATAAAGGCAGAGTAGTGTATATATATATATATATATATATATATATAGCAACATCTAAAAGACAAAAAAAACATTGGTATTATAAACAAAATATTACATTTAATTATTTTCAACCCAAGTCCCATCACAATCTTCACGGATGCACGGTGGTTCATTCTCATCTGTTCCGTCATCATCCAATGATTTCATTGATACAAACCCTCTTGTAGAACACTGGTAGTGGATTGACTCATTTTCCAACTCATCACAATTCATGTATTCAATGTAATCCTTAGTAGGAGTGGAAAGAACAACATGCCATGTAGGATCTTGAGGATCTTCAATGTAAAATGCCTGCTTTGCTTGACTGCCCAAGATAAAAGAGTCGGACTTGAATCCAATTCTGTTGAGGTTTACCAACGTGAAACCAAGATCATCAACTTTAATACCGTTATTATTCTCAACCCAATTGCATTTAAACATTGGAACTTGAAATTTGTGATAATCGAGTTCCCATATTTCTTGAATAACTCCATAAAAAATCATGTCTGACACAATTGGATTTTTGTCCTTCGCACTAGCAACTTGCATTGTCTTTGCGACTAAACTTACCCCAGAATTTTGAACTGTTCGTGTATTATCACGCTCTTTTGTATGATAAGTAACTCCGTTAATCAAATAACTAGAGTACTTTAACACTTGATTGTTAGGTCCACGCGCTATCCACTTCAATCTTTCGGATATTTGACAGGTGGAATTGCCAACTGCACTCACACGATCACGTAACCAGTGAATAAAAGTCCGGTTATGCTCATCTTGTAACCACTTTTTGGACTTAGCTTTATGAGGAAACGTTTCCTTCAAAAATTCCATGTGTTTCCTAATGGAACAATTACTGATAAGTTATCCAATAGAATGTAAGTAAAGTGAAAAAAATATTAATAGTTAAGAGAAATTACTCGATATAAGGATCGACGTCAACATCATTTTCCAATACATAACGATGTGCTTGATTCAACTCATCATGACAAGTGGAGTGCAATACTGAACCAGACAGAGGCTTAGTAAGTTGTATTTGCCGATGTCTTGACGGGATCCCAATTGTATGCACATTAGACATGTAATCCGAGCAAAATTCCACAGCCTCTTCAGCAATATAACATTCGGCTATACACCCTTCAGGACGATTGCGATTTCGCACATAGTCTTTCAAGGTCTTCATGAATCTTTCAAATGGGTACATCTGCCTATACCAAACCGGTCCACACAATTTGACCTCCCGAACAAGATGAACAGTTAAATGAATCATTATATCAAAAAAGGATGGGGGAAAATATTTTTCAAGCAAACACAATACTGTCACAATCTCTCTTTGCAGAGCATCCAACTCTGAGACATTTATCACTTTATTACATAACACATTGAAGAAGCCACAAAACCGAGTGATAGCATCTCTAACATGTTTAGGCAAGACACCACGGATGGCGACTGGAAGCAATTGTTGCATCAAAGTGTGATAGTCGTGTGATTTAAGGCCAACAAGTTTCAAGTCTTTCATCGACACAAGATTTTTAACATTGGATGAATAACCTGTAGGGACCTTTGTTTCAGACAAAGAATTGCAAAGTTTTCTTTTCTCAGCCTTACTTAGAGTATAACATGCTGCTGGTAAAAAAGTTCTCTTCTCCTCTAGAGGCAAAGAATCCTGCCAACTAGTGCCAAAGTCTAGCACTACCGCTCGCAGCATATCCTCTAACGTCTGGATAGTCCGCTCTGACTGTCCATCGGTCTGAGGATGATAAGCTGTACTCAGATGCAATCGAGTACCAAGTGCCCCCTGAAGACTGTGCCAGAAGTGAGAAGTGAATCTATGATCTCTGTCTGAAACGATCGACTTCGGCACACCATGAAGTCTCACAACATTGCTAACATACAACTCAGCCATCTGATCATGACGATACGTCATCCTGTACGGAATAAAACACGCAGACTTCGTCAATCGGTCGATCACTACCCAAATGGCATCGCATCCTTGAATGGATCGTGGTAGCTTCGTGACGAAATCCATGGAAATGTGATCCCACTTCCATTCAGGAACAGATAAACTGTGCAACAGACCTCCTGGTCGCTTCCGTTCTGCTTTCACCTGTTGACAATTCAAACACCGAGATACAAACCTCGCTACATCGCTCTTCATTCTCTTCCACCAGAACTGGTTCTTCAGATCGTTGTACATCTTACGACCTCCTGGATGAATACTGAACCGACTGCAATGAGCCTCTCGGAGAATACGCTGTCTCAACTCCGGAACATCAGGTACAACAAGACGGTTATTCACAAACAAGACTTCATCTCTAACCTGGAATTCAGACTGATGCCCAGATCTGACTTTCTCTACTGAAACCTGAATGCTCGGCTCAGACTTCTGTGCTTCTCTGATTGCAATAAACAACTCCGGTTCGGCTTGAATAGCAAACACTCTGATAGTCTCCCTATCTATTTCAAACTCTAAACCAGAAGTGCAACAATCATCGATCAACTGAGAAACACCAATAGTAGAAAGAGATAAAGAACAAAGCTTTCGGCTCAACGCATCTGCAACTGCATTCGACTTCCCCGGATAATACTTGATCTCACAGTCGAAATCTTTCAACAGATCTAACCACCTTCTCTGTCTCATATTCAGCTCTGCCTGAGAAAACAAGTACTTAAGACTCTTATGATCAGAAAAGATCTCGAAGGACTCACCATAAAGATAGTGACGCCAGATCTTCAAAGCAAAGACGATCGCAGCTAGTTCAAGATCATGAACCGGATAACGAGTCTCGTGTGCATACGCCACCACATGCTTATGCTGCATAAGAACACAACCCAAACCTCGGTTAGAAGCATCACAATAGACTGTGAAACCTCCAGTACCCTTTGGAATAGAAAGAATTGGAGCACTGGTCAGTCTCCTCTTCAGATCAACAAAGCTAGCCTCACAATCTGGAGTCCAAACAAAAGGCGCATTCTTCTGAGTCAGCTGGGTAATTGGCTTGGCAATAGACGAGAAACCCTCGATGAAACGACGGTAATAACCAGCTAAACCCATGAAGCTTCGAATCTCCGGCACTGAAGTAGGTCTAGGCCAATTCATAACCGCTTCAATCTTGCTGGGATCAACAGAAATCCCATCTTCAGAAATAATATGACCGAGAAAGACAACTCGATCTAACCAGAATTCACACTTGGACAACTTGGCAAACAACTGCTAAACTCGCAAAATCTGCAAGACGATTCTCAAGTGCTCTGCATGGTCAGTACGGTTCTTCGAGTAGATAAGAATATCATTGATAAAGATAATGACGAACTCATCTAAATAACGCTGAAAGATACGGTTCATCAAACCCATAAAAACCGCTGGGGCGTTAGTCAAACCGAACGGCATGACTATAAACTCAAAATGACCATACCTCGTCCTGAATGCGGTCTTAGGAACGTCTTCCTCTCGCACTCTCAACTGGTGATAACCTGACCTCAGATCAATCTTAGAGTAGACAGAAGAACCCTGCAGCTGGTCAAACAAGTCATCTATTCGGGGTAAAGGATACATGTTCTTAACTGTAGCCTGATTCAATTGGCGGTAGTCGATACAGAGCCGCATAGAACCATCCTTCTTCCGAACAAAAAGCACAGGAGCACCCCAATGCAATACACTAGGCCTTATGTATCCCTTGGCAATCAAATCCTCAAGCTGCTCCTTCAACTCTCTCAATTCAATAAGTGTCATACGATAAGGAGCTTTTGAAATAGGTTGAGTACCTGGCACTAAGTCAATGCTGAATTCAACCTCTCGAATGGGTGGCAATCCAGGAACATCTTCCGGAAACACATCAGCAAAATCTCTAACCACTGGTAAATCTACCAAAGCTGGGCTAGATTTCAGTACATCAACTGCATACACCAAAAATCCCTCTGCACCTTTTTGTAACAAACGAATCATAGATAATACTGAAATCAAAGGAATTCTAGATCGAGAACCCTTACCAAAGAATTTTCACTCGTCTGCCATTTCAGGTCTGAACCTGACAACTTTCAGAAAACAATCAACTGTTGCCCTGTACTTGGTCAAAGCATCTATACCGACAATACAATCAAAATCTGACAACCCAAGCACAATACAGTCGAATTCTAACAAATTTCCCTCAAAACAAAGTTCACAGTTCCTGACTAGTATGACAGAAACAATTCCTCCACCCAAAGGTGAAGTAACAGCTACTACTGTAGGCAACAATTCAGTTGGAAAAGCATGCAATAACACAAATTTCTCAGAGATAAAGGAATGGGAAGCACCTGTATCTATCAAGACATGAGCAGAATGACCAAAAATCGAACAGTTACCTGCTATGACATCGTCAGGTGCTGCCTGAGCCTGATCCTCTGTCAATGAAAAGACTCGTGCTTGCTGTCTCGGAGGCTGATTTGCACTAGAGCTACCTCCCTGTCTGTTCTGCTGTTGCTGAGGTTGGAAAGAGTGCACTGCAGACGACTGCCTCTCCGGCTGAGCTGCAGGTCTAGACGAACTCCCACTCTGAGCTCTATCTCTATTACGTTGAGGGCACACCTTAGAGAAGTGTCCCGGTTACTGACATGTGTTACAATTGCCGAAGACTCCCACACACTGATCCGGTGAGTGTCTTCCTCCACACTTGCTGCAGTACAAGGATGATGACCCAGAACTCGGTCCTGAACCGAATTGCTTCGAACCACTGGAACTGGACGAACTGTTTCCTTGCCTCTTGAACTGTTTACCTCTTGCTTTGTACTGATCCTTTCTGTTTCCCCCACTGCTACCACCTTTATACCTCTGCTGCTGGTTCTGATGTTGAGGTGGCTGATTCTGGTACTGAGATGGTTGGTTCTGATACTGCCTCTGCTGTTGAGGTGCCCCCTGATTACCTCTTTGCCTCCACAAGCCTGCTTCTGCTCCCTTTGCGTAATTCATGGCATCCGCAAAGTTGCTAGGCCTGTTGGTGTTAACCAACGTGAAGACATCGGGGTTCAACCCGTTGATGAACTGATCTGCCTTAGCTTCTTTATCTCCGGCAATTAGCGGTGCAAAACGCAACAGACTATCGAACTTAGCCACGTACTCTTCAATGTTCAGATTCCCTTGCTTCAGATTTGCAAACTCTGCTCCCTTATCCTTACGATACGAGATAGGGAAAAACCGCTTATAAAACTCAGATTTAAAAAGAGTCCAAGTAACCTCTGTACCTTTACTCTCAAATGCTTTCTTTGTCATGATCCACCAGCTCTTAGCACCACCACGCAGCTGATGAATTACTAACCTGATTCGGCGGTCATCTGTGTAGTCAATGGAATCAAACAACTGATCCATATCATCCAACCAACTCTCACAATCAACTGGATTTTCTGAACCCATCAACAATGGCGGATTGAACGACTGAAACCTCTTCAGCAAGGTTTCCATAGGAGTCGCTGAAGCATCCAACTGATCAACCTCAGTGCTAGCTTGCTCAGTCGCAGGGATAACTGGCGGTGTGTTTCTATTTATCACTCGACGAGGACCCATCTGATAATCAAAGGTTAGGACACGAGATATCTCAATCGCTACAATCAGTGCCCTTACAACCGCTTGGAATACCGGATACCAGTCGGTAACAGAAACAGTTATATCTCAAGTAGAGCATGCTTTATAAATTAAATCACATAACCATGTAATTCAATAGTTCTCAATAATAAAGCATGCTCGCATGGATTTAAGTACATAGTTAAAATAATTCAAACACATGCGAGGAGCCAATACACGCAGACTCGATCTACCCGCTCACTCTAGTTCGACCAAGAATCTTAACGCTTTGATACCACTTAATGTGAGACCTCGTTTCTAAACAACTAATATCAGACAACAAGCGATAAGTAATCAAGAACCCAATAAATATTTTTTTTTTAAAAAGGAGGCTCGCGCGCCCGCGCTGACATCAGCGCGCCCGCACCTACGCCCCGCAAATCCCAGCGCGCCCGCGCCAAAGGAAGCGCGCCCGCACTCATACCTCGCAAAGAGGCCGCACGCCCGTGCCAAAAGAAGCGCGCCCGCGCTCATACCTCGCAAAGAGGCCGCGCGCCCGCGCCATCCCCTCGCCCAGAAAAGTTAAGGCACTGTAATAAACTCAATCAAAACCTAAACACTTGCATTAAGAATATTTGACATTCCAATAACAATACAAGAAAGGTTTAGGGAAGAGCAACATTCAATTCGATAGCACCTACATCGTTTCTTGCTTACAAAACATATACGAGAAGTTCGAATGACTAAACATGATCGCAAAACATAACTAGGTTGACATGCTGATTCGACTTCTAAACGAGTTTCACTTCTATCTCTTGCTCTGGATGCTAACCAGGTCTATGCTGACTTGATCCTGCCCTTCCTGTTGCCAAGTACACATACAAAACAAAGCAACAGCTGGATAACCGGTGAGAATGATAATCCCAGTAAAAGCAACATATCAAGTAATGAATATACAACATACTATCAAACCACATATTCAAGTCGAAGTTAATGATATGCATGTCTTTAAAACCAGGATATCGATTCTGATAAACACGGGAGTATTGCTCTGCTTTTGGGATCCCGAGGATGAGATCACGTAACGACTCACCGACTCTCCCAATCGAGGTGGTGCCACGTATCCCACTCCTCTAGACTTTGAGAAACCATAATGAGTATGCTAGCACTAGGCGAAATACTACAACCTAGGCCACTCAATCATAGTTCCCAAACGTCTAACAAAAAGGGCGGTCCTGCCCGTTGAAATCAAAGTAGGCTCAAGATGAATGCATAACAGAAACATAAACATAAGCCACATAACAAAAACTCAATCAATCAACAAATACAAGTTCCACATGCTAGAACAAGTATCAATGCAATATGTGATTTAAAAAGGGGAAACTCGAGAACCAACAGTCCCGAGTATGCTATCCCGCTACGATGACTGCTTTTACCTTTCAATGCAGTAGTTCCAACTCTGGATAAGCTACAACAAAAGGTTTAATCAACAACTAAACAATCCAACAACAAAGGCAACGGTTCAAGGTAATCTCTTTACCGTTCTTCGTCCAATTCTCGACGACCAAATGCTGCTAACACAGGGCTTGACAACTCCAAACGAATCTGTTCAGATACAATCAAAGATCAATTACCATGATCGACTTACAATCCAAGTTCAACAACTTCAAAAACGGTTCAATTCTCCAAAACTCAAACCGACGGCATAACGGCTATAACTGAACAAACCGACAACGCAGACAGCAGTTCAATAGCGATATAACCTCATAAAAATTCTAAGACAACCAAAACAAAGCAAACCCATCAATCTCAAAATCCACATTTTCGAAAATGGCTTCCAAAAATCATAACAAATCCGAACGTCGCTCTAATTCAAAACCGACAGATAATAAACGATCAGAACTCTGTAGAGAACAACATACTCGAATCTCAAACGATTCTAACAACATCCAAAAACTAGAATGTATCCGATCGTAGAAAAACTTACGATATAACGGAGCTCTCGCTGCAGTGATCGCTAAACTGCCTTCAGAAATAAATTCCAACGGCCGGATCGTGCTCGGACTGGAATCCCAAAGCTTGGAAAAGCTTGGAGGCGTGAGAATGGAGGGAGACGGCTTGGAGGGGATGAAGAAGACTTTGTCAACCAATTTCTAAGAGTAGATAATATATAAAATCCACAATTTGCGTTTTAGTCCCTGAAAAATCCAATTTTTGCAAAAAGGACCCTGATCAAAATCAAGTCGGCTCGGGAACTCTGTAATCTCTGATTAACTCAAATAAATTCAATTAAGATAAAAACGAGGCTTTACAAAAATAAAACTGATGAGTCGGGAAACATCATTAGGAATAAAGCTAGATTGGTAGCTCAAGGGTATACACAGGTTGAAGGGGTGGACTTTGATGAAACCTTTGCTCTTGTAGCCCGCATTGAGTCAGTCCGACTTTTTCTTGCTGTTTCATGTTATATGGGAATGAAATTGTTTCAAATGGATGTAAAGAGTGTCTTTTTGAATGGGATCCTAAATGAAGAAGTCTTTGTGAAACAACCTAAGGGTTTTGAGGATCCAAATCATCTTGACTATGTGTATAAGTTAAAAAAGGCATTGTATGGATTGAAGCAAGCACCACGTGCATGGTATGGGAGACTTACTGAGTACATGCTCAATATTGTCTTCAAAAGAGGTGAAGTTGATAAGACTTTGTTTGTGCAAAAGTCTCAAGGTAATATATTAATTTGCCAAATTTATGTGGATGATATAATTTTTTGTGCTTCAAATGATAAACTTGTTGATGATTTTGTGAAGTGCATGTCGTCTACATTTGAGATGAGCATGGTTGGTGAGTTAACATATTTCTTGGGCTTGCAAGTAAAACAAATGCATGATGGTATATTTTTGTGTCAAAGCAAGTATGCTAAAAATCTTGTAAAGAAGTTTCTGAATGACAACACTAAACACATGCGCATACCTATGGGGTCTAATGAAAAACTGTCTAGGGAGGATGTTGCCGAAGGTGTTGACAACACCCTCTACAGAAGCATGATTGGTAGTCTTTTATATTTAAGTGCTACTAGATCTGATATCATGTATAGTGTTTGTCTATGTGCTAGATACCAGTCTAACCCAAAAATTACTCACTTGAAGGCCGTAAAACGTATACTGAAATATGTGGCTGAAACATTGAATTTGGGTTTGTGGTACACTAAAGAAACCAATTCTAATTTGGTAGGATTTAGTGATGTTGATTGGGCTGGGGATTTAGATGAGAGAAAGAGCACTTCGGGAGGATGTTTCTACTTGGGGAATAACTTAGTATCTTGGTATAGTAAGAAACAAAATTGTGTCTCACTGTCTACTGCCGAGTCTGAGTATGTTGTTGTTGGTAGTTGCTGTTCACAACTCCTTTGGATGAATCAAATGATAAATGATTATGGTGTTAAGAGTGATACTCCTATTGTGTACTGTGATAATTCAAGTGTCATTGATATATCCAAAAATCCAGTACAACACTCTCGAACCAAACACATTGACATTAGACATCACTTCATTCGAGATTTGGTCGAGAAAAGCATGATCTTAATTGAGTTTGTTGGAACTAATAACCAATTAGCTGATATATTCACAAAACATTTGGATTTCGAGAGATTTTCTAGTCTAAGGAAGTCTTTCAGTATGTGTGTATTATAGACAGAACCGAGATGTTGTCAGGAGTGTTGCCAACACCCTGTGACAACACCTTTTCATGCATGTGCATTTTTAGGATCTTAGGCATATTGCATTCATTCTATTTTGTAATGTGGTTGATACTTTGTAACCATTGACTAGCTTTCACTCAAAATTCTTTGCAAAATATTTTACAGTTTAATTCGGATAAATTAAAGAAGAGTTCTGACTAAGTCACGAAGTAGTGGAGGGACGTTCGTGTATTCCATGATCTTGTCCCAAGTGAAAAGTGACTTTGTAAATTCAGAATAAAAAAAATGATGAAGCTTGAATTGAATCAATCATCAAATTTGATTGATAATCAGAAGCAAATGGAAAAAGATACCTAAAGGGGTCCATTTGAAGATCGTTCCTTTAGTGTGCAGGTTACCACTTCTGCAAAAATAATGAATTGGATATAATACTTTTTCTGAATCCTGAAGTGTTGCTGGGAGATGTTGCCAACATCGTGGATAACACCTCACTTGTCAACATTTATTTGTGCATAAAATTGCATTTTATTTTTTATGTCACACTCTGTTTTTAGACATAATTAGGGCATGAATATTTGTGAATATACTAAGCCAAAAGGTTAAAAATTCTGATCGAACAAAATTTGTGATTTTTGCCCTATCCTCTGAATTTTTGAATTTGAATGTTATTGGATTTTGTTTCAGTGGTGTTATATTCTGATGAGGATTTAAATTTGGAAATATTTGGTGAAATATTTGGGCCGAAATTATCGGAGAAAATCGAAGAGATTTATTTCCAAATTAAATCGGATTTGTTACCATTCTCCTCATAGTTACCGTTGGAGATTTTGTTACCGTTGGGGCCTACTCAGAATCCGAGTTAGAATAGGAAAAGATTTGGTGCCTTATATGTTTGTGTGCTTATTTGTTTAAGGAAAGATATTATCTCCTTGCTTTGTTTCGCACCATTGTATCCTATGTACTCCCTGTTTTTTCATTGCCTAAAATTTCTTCTCTGTTCACTCTTTCACATTCTAATGGCAGGAAAAGATTTTGATTCACATGATATTCGTTCTGAGATGGGATATACGGAAGATGCTGCGAAGGTGTCACGGCACCTACATCACCGCACCCTGTGGTTGAGCAAGCAATCATTCCTGTTGCCGAGGAACCTGTGCCTCTGGACTCCATCGCTCCAGGAGAGCCTGGCAATGCCATCGATGTAGAGAATTTACCAGACATGAGCGTGGTGAATAAGGTGTTTCCCACGAAACCCTTAACTCGCCGATTCAAGAGACAAGCTGGATACAACCCAGATTACACTGCCTCCAAACGATTCCGTGGAAAAGGACAACCATCAAGACCATCTCTGGTGGACACTGAATTCACCTCTGGGGATGAGAGCTCTAATGAAGACTTCAAGCTTGTACGCCGAAAAAGGGGAAATTCAAGTACCCAGGAACCATCTGGAGAAGCTATTCCGGTTCTTTTTGCCGCTGAAAGTAAATCATCAAGTGATTCCTCTGAGAGTGAGTCAACTGAATCAGGAACTCCACTTGTTGCTGCTACTATTTTTGAGACAGATGCACCTGCATCTATACCTACTGTTGTGGGGACATCTACTGTTCCTCATGTTCTGTCCGATGAAGAAGAAATGTCAATAGCCCAATTCATGGCTAAAATGAAGAAGTCTAAAGGCAAGAAGCCTACATCTACTGGTACTGCTCCTGTCCCAGAATCTGAAGATGAACCAGATGAGGAGATGCTCGCAGAATTTGCTGACAACCGCCCTCAACCTTCTGATAGTTCCAGCTCTGATTCGAGTGAAGATTCAGATGCTGAAAAGGAGTTGTAAGAAGAGTCCAATTCTGATGACTCTGAACAAGAAGAGGAAGGTGCTGAGGAAGGTGTTGCCGACACCCTGGACAACACCTTAGGCGAAGAATACCAGGTAAACTCGTCCTATTCATCTGCTTTTTACTCCAAGGAGATTGCTGATTGCTGGGAGAACTATGATGATTGAGAGATTCTGGAGGAGCATAACATTGATGTTGAGAGCTATGGAGCTCAGAACATGGTGAGATTTTTCGAGGTAAGGAACATACTGTCTACTGTTACTACTGCTGGTCCTTATTGCAGAGAACTGGTGCGTGAGTTCTACTGCAATCTCACTGAAGCTGTGAAGGATCCTAGATACATGAAGTATGGAAAAGTCTATGTACGTGGGCAGATCTTTGCTTTCAGCCCTGCCATTAAAAATTGATTTCTTCAAACTCCTGCCTCTGATGATGCTGCTCTGCCTACCACTGATGAGATGACATCTGTCATCACTGGAGGACATGTCAATGTTTACCCAGCTAATCCTAAGAAATTGTCAGTAGCCAAGCTCACTTCTTTTTACTCTGTCCTCCATAAAACTGCTGTGAAGACTTGGACTTCATCCTAAAATTCCTGTGTGGTTACCAAGCATTAAGCCCCTGTCTTGTATGATATTGGCACTGGAATTGCATTCAACTACGGCCGACTCGTGTTTGACACATTCATGGCTTTTGCAGATGGTGCTCAACCTACATTGAAGCTACCTTATCCATCACTCATCTATTCTATGCTGCTATCTCAAGAGATTGAGAAGGATGGTGATGAAGCACTTATTGCTCCAGGAGAGTTACTAAAGATCGCACCTGCTTTGCTCAAAGGAAATCAGAACATAGACCTTCCTTGGTCTGAGTCTGCTGATGCCGCAGGTGTTGTGGCAGGTGCTGCCAACACCTCCTCTGCCACTGCTGTTTTTGTACCCCCCCCCCCCTCCCCTCCCCTCTACTGCTCATGATGTTGATCCTGCATTCATACAAGCTCAATTGGTGCATGCTGAGCAGAAGATTGCACAAGCAAAGGCTGACCTAGCCTATTATGAAGGGTTAAAGGCTCACTATGAATCACTACTAAGCGGAGCTGGCCCTTCTGAACAAAAAGGGGGAGAAGAAAGTGAAGCAGAAGAAGCTGAATCTGAGAGCAATCAATTTTAATCTTCGTTTTTAGTTTTTTTTGTTGGTTTTGCTAGTTTAGATTTTTGTTTATTATTTGTTTAGTTTTTTCCTGATCATAATCAAAACTGTCTTTTATGTGGTTTTAACTCTGATATGATATCTTGATTGTGTTTCTCCTTGCTCTTATGGTTTCTGATTTAAGGTGTCATAAACTAGATGTTGCCAACATCTTGCGACAACACCTCTGGATATACTTAGGGGGTGAATCTATTCAGGGGGAGTTTTGATTAAGGGGGAGTTTAGTTGATATGTTTGTGAATTAAATATGTTTTGTCCAGAAAGCCAAAAAGGGGGATATTGAAAGGAATATTTTATTCCTTAAAATCATCCTATTTTGAAAAAGAGTTTATTAAATATCTTTTGTCTTTCTTGGACATGAAGTAATCTTTATTTATGTGATTTATTTCCTATTTGCGATATTGATAAGCTGATTAGAATATTTAACATATCATATCTAATATTTACCTTTCTTTATTTGTGTAGATTTGATATGATCAAATCAAAAGAATCCTACGCCTACAAGGAAATATATTGAAGAAGGATTTTTGGTCTATTTATTTGAGATAGGCGTTCACAAGAAGAGAGAGATAGAGAGAGACCGTGAGATTTTCCAAGAGCTTCATACACGTACATTGACAGAAGGATTGAAGATCTTTGAAAGCTCAAATTGGTCAAGGTTACTTGATGCTTGAAGAACACTTGAAGATCATTGATTGAAGAGTGTTTCGACTATACAAGTTTTTGGCATCAAGATTTTTAACTCCTTACTCTATTTTATTTATTCTATTTTGAATAGAATTTTTAGGAGTTATTTTTATGGTTTATTTTCTCAATTGTTTTGAGAAATTGAATTTTACAATAATCACTAGTGTTAAGGTTTGTAAAATTCTTTGATTTGTTTTCTAGTGAATTTTTGCCCTGAGGCGCTGCAAGAGTATTTTATACTCTTGCTTAAATCATATTGAGTCTATTTATTTGGTTGCTTGTTTATTTTATTTACGCTTTAATTTTATTTCGCTGCAAGTTACTCAAGGTGTTATTGTAGGTGTGGTCAACATCTTGTGACAACACCTCAAACAGTTTATGTGCAACCCCTATTCCCTTACAAATCCATCAAAGGGAACCAAAGAAACACACAACAATCAAGCGTTCTTTACAGGGGAAAATGCGCTTATTAACCCGTCTCATGCTCATATTTTCACTTCCCTTTGAAATTTCGATAATCAATCGTCATTTAGAACACTTCACAGTACCAAAGGTCACAACTCACAACCTAGAAAGTAATCCCAATGGCCCTGACACCAATTTCATTGAACTCGAGATAATCAACATTTCAGAATGTCATCTGGGAAGATAATCAACATTCCAGAATGTCATCTCAAGCCTTCCCAATGTTATCACAAGTGTAATATAGTGTGCAATGGAAGAACTTTTCTCCAGAATCCCGCAAACTGCAAAACCAGATAAAACCAATCGCCACAGAATGCAAGAGACATGAACCGTAGAAGTATGAGATGCTCATTCTACCTGGCAGGTAACCGGCATAAATGGATACTCCAACTGACAATCCAAAATCAACCGTATCATTTCCCAGGGGCCTCATGAACTCCAAACCTTTTTCAATTCCTTTCTCATAGTCAACTCAGCATTTCAAGCATGATTTATTTTAATAATCAACCATTTAGAGAACTAATTAATACAGGTATTCATTGAGCAAAATATATCACAATCATCAACTTCACAAGCCGAAAATGATAGGTTTGCTCATTTTTCCGACAGCTTAGTTTCACTATAAATATATACTGTGGCAAATAAGATAATAGGTGCCATCGGCAACGTTTTAAGGTGGTCATCCCCTCCATGGTCATACACAAATTACAAAACCCAGAATCTTATGACCAGAAAACCAGAAACGACACAAAAACGATCAAAATGCATGATTCAAATTCCAAAAGACCCAACATGTATATGAGAACCCACTTTCATAAAATCACCCAAAAAGAATCAAACTTGACCTACATGTTAATATTAATATTCATAATTAAGCATCGACGCAGCAAAATGGATATGGCAAAAACTGTTTACCAAGACAACATATCATTAGGAACTTGAAACAGAGCAAACTCACAACAATTTCTGCAAAACGGCCTCTACAATGTAAAATTAATAATAATAGTAATAACACAACACCATCAATACAACAAATATACCAAATAATAGACAAATGCACACTCATTCACCTTCCTCGGCCACATACAACCAACCATAATCAAAATGTCGACCAGCCATACGACCAAAAATCAAACATCCCAATTACGTTTTTCTGTTTTAAACACCAGTTTCTAACAGACACCCATCCTTATAATCGAAATACAACACCAAGAATGGGTGAAGTCGTAAACTCACAAGCGAAAAAGTTTTACCATTTTATTCATTCTTTTAAATCGATTTTAGAATATAGAAATAGATATAGATAAAAAGTTCAAGGGACCGTTTGAACACGATCTCATATTAGTATATAGAAATTCTCAGTATATTTTCAACAGGAAAAAATCACAAAACTTAAGAGGTGAAGGTCTAAGTGGCACACAGAGAAATCAAACAAGGAGTCAATAATCATAAATAAAGCAACTGCTTCGATGTCGTGGAAACATTTCAAACAGACTCTCCTACAAAGGAAAAGAAAGTACACTTGGATGAATCAGAGCGCCCAACATACTGTAATTTCAATGGCTGCTCATTGGCTGACCGCAATCGACACCACAAAACTTCAACCCCAACTCTAATCGTCGTCGAAGGTGATCTTCAAGTGTTTCTCTATTTTTCAGGGGGGAATGAATGGATGTAATATCCAATATTTTTTAGAAACTGATCAAATGATGCAAAATTTCGCCTACTTGCAAAATTTCAATCCCAAAAAATCAAAGAAATGACAAGTCCTCAACCATGTCGAGTAGCCACTGTCTGCTATCTGGATTCAATTAGAGTGGAAGTTTCTTTGACAGCGTGAGGCCATAACGGTGAAAGAGCAACAACTTTTCCGATGATGATCAATGTTGGCGACAAGAGCTGATGTGACAATATTTCATCTGCAAGATCCTGCAATTTAGCAAACACGATCCTTTGCTGAGGGGTGGTTCCTCGCTCAATGGCAGCAGCTGGTGTGTCCTGAGGCAAGCCGTGGTGCATCAGTTTGGCAGCTAGAGAAGGGAGAGTCGATAAGCCCATATATACAACAAGAGTCGAATCAGGATCGGCTGCATTCTCTGCCACATATAGAGGATCTGTTCCTCCCTTCTTCGAGTGCCCCGTCAGAAATCTGACGCTATTAGCAACTCCACGGTGTGTCAATGGAATTCCTAATTCAGCTGCTATCCCAGAAGCTGCGGTTATACCTGTCACAAATTCACAGAGACCGTCTTAGAATTACAATTACGAGAGAAAAATGACCAACTTTTCAATGGCAGTGAGCCAGATCTAAGCTACACCAGCCAAGAGAAAAATAAGACGGATGGATTTAATGCTTAGCCATTTTTCGAACAAAATATAAGAAGCAAATAACAGTATGAACAAATACTATTTTAAAATCATCATACCTGGAATGACTTTCACGTCGATTCCTTGTTGTTGCAGAAAGTCCACCTCTTCTCCACCCCTTCCAAATACCTAAAATCAACCGTTCTAGTACTCATTGTCGAATTCTTCCTTGAAACATTGTCTACCTACTACCGCGTGTGCTGACTCAAGATCACCATAAAAATCAAGGTTCAGGTGAACTTACTAATGGATCCCCGCCTTTAAGCCTCACAACAGTGGCTCCAGCTTCAGCAAAACTCAAGAGCAACTCATGAATTTCCTCCTGCTCAAGCACACAAGTATAAATATATTTTCCCCACAACAAAGCAAGCTAGACAATATCACACCTTATTTTCTCGAGACAAAGTTCAAATGTTTATCATGGAAACAAAATTTTCAGGTGAGAGAATAGTAAGTGTTCGATCATCGAAAGAACGGCCTTAACAAGACATCTAGACCATCGAGCTACGATACAATTTAAAATATCATACAATTACCATTAGCAGGCATACACTAGGTTCTTTCTTTTTTCTTTTTTTGTATAAGAAACGAAGGCATCCACTAGATTCTCTCATTAGGATTCGAGTATAATGAGCAAATATCTCTCACTAACAAGAATCCAGTAACCCAAAGCTATAATTTGACAAAACAATTCGCATTTCAAGCATACATAACAAGTACCGTTTAATTTACAACACTCTGCATGACATTAGAATGCCAATTTGAAGTCATATAATTCATAAATCCCCATTAAAATCAATCAATTGAAATTCCAATTTACATAATCTTAACCAAAGATTCGTGTTACTCATCAATCACAATTCAAAAGCACTCTACTACCGAATTCTCAAGCTTCAGAAGACATTGATTACCTAAAAGTACCCAACTCAAATCTGAAATTTATCTCCAAATTAATTCAATGAAAGCACTCGTAACCATAAATTAAACAAATAATCAATCAACCTGAGTTCTGCTATGGTACCCAGCAGTCTTCCCAACGTAGAGAAGCCTCGCATTAGGCCCCACCAAATTCAACACATCATTGGAGACCAATCTGTCGTACAACACAAGATCCGCGCTCTCTATCACTCTCAATGCCTTGAGCGTCAGCAGCTCCGGGTCCCCAGGCCCCGTGCCCACCAAGAACACATTTCCGGGCCCTCTCTCATCAAACCCATTTTCATTTCTCCTCTTTTCACTCAAAACTTCGAGCAATTTCTTCAGCTCAGGAAGCTGCGACGCTATATCGTAATCCCTGATGAATTGTTGATCACTCGAAGGGAAAGAAGAGAAGGGCTGCTCGGACTGGTCCTTGTACAGCCAGCTTTCTCTTTCGTACCTCTCAACAGAATGCTTTTCTGTGAAAGGCGAAGCCTTTCTTGAATATGAAGCGCAATTGACAACATTCACTTGTCTGCGGTAAAAAGATGTTATTTTTCTAGATTGAACCACTGTGGCAGAAGAAGTTGAAGGAACAAGATTCATGGGAAGGTCCAGAAATGCGATGTATGAGTGTTTGCAAAGTGAAAGAACTGAGGCTTTATACACTTTTTTGAATGGGGCTAAGATGTGGGGAAGATACAGAGTTGAATTGGAACTCTATAGGAGTCTTTTGTCCCTGAGCTTTAGGGGTTGATGATGAGGCAAACTTGGTGACCTCTTGAGAATCAGATAAGGACATTTTCTCGTTCTTTTGGTAGCCCTGGCTCCTGGGAGACCGGACAATCTGAATCGAGATGAATATTAGTATAAAATTTGAATAATCGAATTAGGCCTCGAAAAAATTCACTAATAAATATTCCTATTCGGTTCGATTTGTTTGAATCTTGATTCCAGCAATAATAGAACTATAGCCCGAAGTATGCAATTCGGGTTCGATTGGGATTTACTCAAACTAGGGTTAGAAGGTTGAATAGAGGTATTGGAATAAAAATTATTCTATTTAATATTGTGTATTATATTATGAAATGAAATGATAGGGTCTCAACTCTCAACAGTTGTAATGACATATTTTTCCAGTGCGATGCAATTGCAATTTGCAAGCGGTGACCTTTTGAGAATTAGAAAAGGCATTGTTTCTTTCTTCATTTTTTTTCGGTGGCCCACAGGGGATAGGGTAAAGCGGTTAATTCGACTTTTAGGCTCGTTTGGTAGGCGTTATTAGGGCATGATTAATAATTAAATCGGTATTTGGTTCAACTTTCACTCTTCGTTTGATAACTTAAGGGCCCGACATTTATTGATCCAGAAGGCCTGAAATGCACGGACAATAAATCCACGTGAAATAACAGGTATTGTGAATATTTTGTAAACAATACTTGATATTGTGCAGTGTATTTACGTTTTTACTCATGGCCTTAAAGAAGAGAGAAGACACACAATAACTAAGTGTAAATTTGCATATGGTTAGAGGGTATATTTGTCGAACAAAACAACTTGCATATTAAATGGTAGTATTATATATCCTCTCATATTTTTTATTTATACACTCTCTTTAATAATCTCATCACATGTACCAAGCGGGTCCTTAAGTGCATATGTAGTTGTAAATCGCTACAAAGGATTTAGCTCTGTCATCTTTAGGGATGATGATGAGTCGGGTCTAAGAGGGTGTTTGAAAGCTTATTAAAAAGAGCTTATAAGCTCCTAGAGCTTAAAAGTTATTTTACGAGCTTATAAGATGTTAGAAATTATTTTAAAATTGTTAAAGTGTTTGGGTAAATTTATTTTAAATAACTTAAAGATGTTGATATGCTTGATATTATAAGATCTTTTTATTGTCAAAATTACCAAAAAGGGTATAATTTTATGAAAATCATGTTTAGAGTTATACATATACGAAAATAATTTTAGAATAAACTTATATTAAAAATTAAAATTGTTTTAATATTTTAATTTAGAAAAATTTATGTGATTTGTAATTTTTTTTAAAAATAATATTTAATATTTAATGGATGGAGTATATGATGGAGATTTATGAAAATATTTAAAGATATTTTAGAGAGATAGAATATTAAAAAAAGATATTTTTGAAAAAAATACATCCCCTTTTTTAAAAACAGCTTATAAGCTGTCAAATAGCTTATTTTGACAGCTTATAAGTTTTTTAAAAGAGCTTTTAAGCTCTGCCAAACACCCTCTAAATCTGTATTCGTACTAAATTCGTCTCACCATGTTTAAAATTGATGATGAGTCAAATCTAAACCCGTCTCCGTACTAAACCTGTCCGACGAGACTGGTCTAAACCCGGATAAGCGGATCCACAAGTGAGTCTGGAGCGGGGATAACCAAAAAATATATATACAAATAATTTGTAAAATAAATAATATATAATTATATTTTTATACAAAAAAAATTAATAATTTACTTATAATTTGAGTTTACAATACTTTTGGATTGGAATAAATTTATTTTATTATAATATTTTTAATATGAAATATTTCATTTTAAATTTTTTGTTGTTAATAATTATTAATTAAATATAATTTGATAAATTTTAAATTGTGAGAATAATTTGTTGTCGTAATATTATTAATATAAGTTTAAAAATTAAATTTAATGATTTTTGTTGTTTTTTAAACTTTTTATTTAATAAATTTAAATTTATATAAATTATGGCGGGTCCAACGGGTTTAATCCAGATTGGCCCCACCAGGTTCGCGTTGTGGGTCTCAGGTTTGGCTAAATTCGCCCTGTTGCCATCCTTAGTCACGTCAATGTCATATCAAAAGTTAAAAATCTCACCTCTTCTCAACACATTTATTCATGATCATAAACTTCTTCAACAACTTTTTTATGGGTCTCACTTTCAATTCTCTTATTTTTATTTTAAATTTTGTTTATTTTTATTTATAATTTCATTTACCATATCTTATTAATTCATATTTTCAATTTAAAATTTTAACAGTATTTAAATTCTATTACAATAATTTTTATAAAATTATTAATTTGACAAAAATAAACTAAAAAACTATAAAAATTAGTATATACCGGCCAGTTTGGATCATTTGAAATTGATTTTAATGAAAACTAAATACATAAATTGAGAAAATAAAATTACATAAAATGATGAAATTAAAAGCAAAATACAAAAACTATAAAAATACGAGTACAAATACAAATACAAACACAAATACAAACACAAACAAAAATACAACTACAAATCCAAATCTACTACATACCTCATTCTTTTTAATCCTTTCACAAGAATGAAGATGCACACGAAGTTGTTCCTATGTCATTTATGTGGTATGTTTCATGAGGATGTCATACTCATGTTGAAAGACTTCATATTTCTTTTTTCATTATCAAAATTCAAACCCTCCAATTTATCCAATTTTTGGTGAGTGATCTCTGTAAATTTTTCCAATACATTGTCCATGCTTCTTTGATCATCTCTTCCAACATTGTAAAATTTGTTTTACCCTTCCTCTTAGCTGCCTTTTGGCCAATTGGACCAGTGCGAACTTCATATTCATCCACATCAACACTCGTGTCCTAATTCAGATGTACTTGTCTTTTCCTGAAGTGATGGTCTCCTGATTGTGGATCGTACTTCTCACATTCTTTGAGAATTCTCCAAACATGTTCGTACTTAAAAGACTTGTTCTTTTTATTATTCATCCACTCTTTATGTGTCTTGGTTAGTATATCATTGGAAATCCAAATGAATAAGCAAATAGTGGAGCTTGGGTGCCCCTCGAAATTATTTTTACGAGTTGCAAATGAAGTGAGAAAACTAGTTATTTATAGAAGAAAATGTAGGAGAACACACTTTTTTCTGTAGGAGACGACCATGTGGGTATAACCCACACGCTTCTTCATCTGGGCCTCGCCCTCCATGCAGGACTAAAACTATGGGACCTCGCCTCAACTAGGTGCTCACCCACCCTAGGCGATCTCAACCCTAGATACCTTCTTCCACACCATCATTGCCATCTTCTACTTTTCCATTCTCTCCTTCATTTTTTTACTCACATCTTCAATTATAAACTCCCCTTATCACCTCGCAAATCTATATTGCCATGAAGATTTACTCACGAAGGGTCCCTCCAAGCTAGGGTCTAACTTGTTGAGATTGAACCTTGTGCTTGGGAAACTAGTGTACATCTTCTCCACCCTCTCTCTTAATGGACTAGTCATATTTCATCTTCAGCCTTGTCACCTACTTTTGAGGCACAATGAAAAAGAACAAAATAATATGCAATAGTTCTTGGGTCGAGTCGCGGACTATGTCGCTTTTTTAAGACATTTTGTGGCTCTGCTCAATTTTGTGCAAGCAATACATGACTAGCCACGTCGTCCCAATGATAAAACAGCCCATGATTTACTCTGTTTCGGACTTTTTTTTTGCACGCAAGAAGACCGACAAACTCACATCTTGCTAACTCTTCGCTTTGTGCTTCGAAGTCCGAAAACAAAGATACTTCCTTTCTTTTTGTAAACCAAAAAAATCAATAGAATATGTTTCAAACATTTTTTTATACATATATAGAAAATGAAAGCGCATAACACAGAAAGACACAAAGATTGGTGGAGGGTCGCACCATTACAATCTCTCCATTTTTCAAACTGTTGGAAGTTTTTTAAAAATTCAAAAAAGAATTGGCTCACTTATCTTCTAAATAATTCATTTTTACAACAATCCCCCACTTGATTTTGAGAAGAAGAAAAAAAATCATCAAACACATCTATAGCATATAAGAGCATGCATAAGCAAATATATTAATTCATCAACTTGAACCTTTTCGCAGCGTGAACAATTCAGATTTCACTAGAGTGACTCATAGTCTTAAACTCTATCTCTAAAAACATTCCACACACGATCGTTCCAGGGTGAAGTTCGAAGCCCATGCATTACGACCTGCACGTAAATCCCAGTTTAGCGAATGATCTAGAGAATTTTCCCACAATCCTCATAGGAAGAGGCCGCACTTCCACATTCACATAGGTGAGTATATCAAAGGTATATTTTAATTATTAAATTAGTCATTGATTTCACAATCCCATTTAGTTTCTGCGACGAATGCCAACACTTTTCGTTTTAATTACAATGTTTATTGGTCCTGAAACATTCAGTTAATTAGACTTCAGACATTTTATATTTTTATTATTTTATATAATATAACATTATTCTAGTCAGATCGTCCTATCGAACCGTTTTTAAGTATTTATTAATTCGTTTACTGGTTCGGTTGTTGAAATACTTATCTAATTAGATTTTAAATTCCTTGTTCATTCATAAATTACCCAGAAATCTTTTATTTCTGAATCCCAATTAAAATATAGTAATTTAGTTGAAATAGGGCGTCATAATGAATTTTTATTCGACATCTTATAATTATAGTCAGTCTTTTAATGACCAATGTATAAATTTTTAATTTTTTTTCGCCAATTACATGACTAATATATTTTATTTTAAATAATAACATAATAATTAATATGGTATGGTAAATGAGGGTAAAGTTCAACCTAATTTAAAGGTATTACCTTAACCATATATAATGCCTCATCATTTTTCACAGCAACAATAATATAATATTATTTTGATGGTGTCAATGCATCATTTATGACTATTTTATATTATTTACATTGTTGCATTATATAAAATGTCCTTACAAAGTCTGCTGCTAAGCCGGATAATATTATGAAAAAATTATATTCGGTCAATGTGTATTTAAAATTCGATCATTTCTGCCTTCAAAAGGATGTCTAAGTTGGTGAAGTAAAAGAATTCTTGACCAGATGTCAGGAGTTTGATCCTCCTACCAATACTTTCTTGGATTAGCCTGTGGCACATGACTTGTCTAGTGCTGTTGTTGCATGTTTTTCGCTCGCAAGCGCACGATGTCAAGTAATAATATAGGAATTAAGTCCAAGTCGATCCCACGGAGAATGAATAAATAATATTATATCAAATATTTGTAACTAATAAAATCCTAATCCTATGTAGAGCTACGAAATTGATCTGATTTTATAAAACTAAAATTTTCAAGAAACAAAACTAAATAACCACGAGTTCACGAGAGAAAAATCAATAAACAATGAATGCTAGAGGTTCGACTTCACTTAACTGTCCACCACAATTTATTTCTAATGATTGTTCAATTACCAATTCTTCTAGTTTACTAGCCAAGAATCCCTATTATTTTCTATTACCTCTCTCGAGTGTCAAGCAGAATTTCGTATTCAATAGAAAACTCAATATGTCTATCTAAGTTTAACTATTAAATCCGATAAATGGAACGAGAATTCTTCTAAAGACTTCTATGGAGTTATATGCCTCTCGAACAATATAAACATCAAATATGTATTTTCCTATGTCATATTCAAAATCTCCTCTCTCGAGTGATAGATTCTAAATCAATTATCATTCAATCTATGGCCAATAAATTGAAAGGATTAAAATCAGGAAAACACAAATAAACTGTGCGAAGAATTCAAATATATAAATCAAAATATCTCAATCATGGTTTCCAGTCAAGATCCGTCTACCTCTAAACTAAGAAATTAGTTCATAACAAATTCAAAGATCAAACAAAACTTGTTCTTCAAATAATCCATCAAACTAGAAAAATAGAGTTTAAAGGAAAACTAGAACGAAGTAAAATTAAGCTTTTCCGTCGCCGGTTGCCGCCGTCTTCTGTCTTCGTATCAAATTCTCGAGCTCTTGTGCACTTAAAAACTCTCAATAGCCGTCTCTATGCTCTGAAAACTCTCTAAACCCTCGTATCCTTCAGAATAAGTCATAAAATCCCTTTTAAAACTCGATTAAAGAGTTTCCATATTTTTGGAGACTGTCCAGCGCTGGAGCGCTAATAATTCGGCGCTGGGGCGCTCAAGTTTCGTATTTTATTTTTCAATGACGGACGTCTAGCACTGGAGCGCTCAAAAGACGGCGCTGGGGCGCTATGGACATGAATTTACGGGCGCTGGAGTGCCGGAAAACTAGAGCTGGGGCGCTACTTGTTCTTCCAATTTACCATCTGCGAGTTCTAGCCGTCGGATCGAGCTGAAATTTTGACAGCAACTTTAAAACATCCTAAAATTCAATTTGAACGGTGGAAATCGGATTTAGATGTCTGTAAAATTCCCAATAATTTTCTGAAGTTTGCTGTCCCGTAATTCGGCTTTCCGCTTCTTCTTGCTACTTCTCTTCAAATCCTTGCAACTCACAAAAACAACAACAAATACGCATAATATTCACTCGTTACATCACAAAATCCAAGTCAAATCATATATAAATTAAGTGCATAAAATGCACTTATCAATCCACCCAAACTTAGACTTTTGCTAGTCCCGAGCAAAACAGTAATGAGCAATATAGTCGACCTCTGAATTTTTACATTTCAAGATTCAATACACATGCCCGCTAATTTTTTCAAGAGTTCTCGTGTGTGTGTGATTTGCCAATCTCATCTACCCACCTAACTTTCGGTAAAATCATGCAATCCGTAAGCTTCATAAAATCATTAACTCCACCCTCAAGTTTCAAAATACTCTCAACCAAGTTCAACTTTTACTCACACAGATCAACAGGACTTTTTCGGTTAACATTAGGCTCAAGCATAATCAGCAGAAGATAAGAATCAATATATATATCAATGCAAACAAGGACTCATGATGCAAAGCAAAGGGAATTGAATATTTTCAATTTGTGCAGGATTATGAGTAGCTAAAAAATTTTTATTTGCATTGTCAGACATTAGTCTTGGCTTTCTTCTACTCCATACATCTTCATCTTTATGCCTTGTATTTGGACTAGAATTTCAATTTATTTTTTTTTCAAGGCCTCCCCTCATCTTACTTTCTCCGCCATTACTTTTATTTAAACTTTTTAGCTACTCAATTTGTTTTGGATTTTTCATGAATATAGAATGGCTAAAAAAACTCAATAGATTCGAAAAAAAAACGCCTAAATCACTTCTGTGATCTTAAAAATCTACCTCAGTTTCAAATAAAAATCACAAGAGTTAAGAATCAAATCCTCTAATCCACATCACAAATCCACATAATTTTTTTCTAATTGCTAGGAGTATCGAAAATCATGGCATCGTGCATAAATATGAGAACTCAAGATTAAATATAGCTAACATAAACTTTTTCAGCACACAAAATTTATTTTCATCATAGGCCAACACAATTACAACATCATGCCTTCAACTCCAACTAACTCATAAAAATTTTTAAATTTTCACAATTTTTAAACAACCCCCCCCCCCGGCAACAAAACTTAAATTGTGAATTGTCCTCAATGTATAGTATTCATTAAAAACAAGAGACACATACCTTAGGCACCAAGCGTCAGTACTCAGCACCATCTTAATCACTCAAAACTCTTCATCAGGGGTGGCTCCTAAACTCTTTCAGCTCCATACTTTTTAACCTACACAATTCAAAATCATTATTAATGTCTAGTTTCCTCATGATAAAAAATAATTAAAAGGAAAACAACTAAAATAAAAGTAACAATAAAGCAAATAAAAAAAATCGCTTGGGTTGCCTCCCAAAAAGCGCTTAGTTTATAGTCCATAGCCCGACTATATTCTGATTCTAGCCCGGTTCCACTTTGTTGGAGGTCTTTTCCTTTTCTTTCACCCTCCAAACATATTCAACAATCTTCTTGATCTTTGCTTTCTTTCTCTTCTTCTTCTTTGCTACCTTCGGATCATTCTCTCTTGGCAATTCTACAAACTAACAACTTAACAGCAACATTCCATCTTCTTTGATTGTTCAATCATGAACACTTTTTCCATGGATGAATTTTTAACCTTTTTATAAACATTAAAGATCATCTTCTCACCATCAACTCCCATCGTCAACTCACCTTTCTTCACATCAATCTTGGCTTCAGCAGTAGCCAAGAATGGTCTCCCCAAAATCAATGGCATATTTGCATCCTCCTCCATATCTAGCACAACAAAATCCGCAGGAAAAATAAATTTATCTACTTTTACCAGTACATCTTCAATGATTCCAAACGGATATGTGATAGATCTGTCAGCTAGCTGCAATGCGATTGTCGTGGGTTTCACCTCTCCAAGTCCCAAACTCCTGAAAACAAACAAAGGCATTAAGTTAATGCTAGCTCCTAAATCACAAAGTGCTTTATTAAAATTAGAAGAACCAATAATGCAAGGAATCGTAAAACTCCCTAGATCTTTTAATTTTTGTGGTAGCTTCTTTTGCAGGATAGCACTGCACTCTTCAGCCAGGTTGACAGTCTCGAACTCCTCCACCTTCCGCTTCTTAGACATCACCTCCTTCAAGAATTTTGCATAATGCGGCATCTGCTCCAAAGCATCAGCGAATGGAATATTAATATGAATTTTCTTGAAGATGTCAAGAAACTTAAAAAACTTCTCATCCAACGCTTTCTTCTTGAACCGCTGAGGATATGGCAAAACAGCTTTTGGTAACAGATTTTTCAGACTCCACCACAATCTCTTCAGCCTCTTCATCATCTACTTCCTTTGGGTCATCAACCCCAAGTTCTTTACCACTTCTAAGGGTGATAGCCTTGCACTGCTCCCTTGGATTAACCTCAGTATTGCTAGGAAACACACCTCTCTGCTGATTATTCAATGCATTCGCCAGTTGACCAATTTGTGTTTCAAGATTTTTCATAGAAGCGCTCACATTGGTCAAGTGTGTCTCCATACTATCAAGCCTATTTTCATTTCTCTTAAATCTTGTGGATGATTCTGCAATAAAATTACTCACCAAATCTTCCAACGATGCCTTACCTTCACCATTCTGAGTATTGAACTCCGGTGGAGGATTCAACACATTCTTATTGTTTGCATAGGAAAAATTCTCATGATTACGCAAACTAGGATGATACTGATTGGGTACAGGATTACCTCGATAATTGTTGTAATTCCTGTTGTTCACATAATGAGCTTGCTCCACACTCTCAAATCCATCAGCAGAATTTACGGCAGTCGCCAGCGATGCTGTCTCATTAGAACTTTGATTCCCTTTGGTCAGTGCAGCCAACTGTGTAGAAATAGTAGCCATATGAGCAGTCAAAACAGTGAATGCGTCAACCTCATGAATTCCAGCAGGCTTCCTTATTGCAGATCTCTCACTTGGCCACTGATAACTGTTAACAGTCATTTGCTCAAGCATCTCATAAGCCTATTCAGGAAATTTAAAAAATATTGAACCTCCAGCTGCAGCATCCACAGAAATACGAGTTGGTCCATTCAAACCATTGTAGAATAATTCGATATGTTCCCAATCCGAAAAATTATGGTTCAGGCATTTCCTAAGCAATTTCTTGTACCGCTCCCAAGCTTCATACAGTAACTCATAATCTTGTTGTTTGAAAGTAGTGATCTCAATTTTCAGCTAGGTAGACTTGGCAGGAGGAAAGTACTTAGCCAGAAATTTGGATGCCATGTCTTCCCATGTAGTGATACTCCAAGAGGTAGTGACTGCAACCAACTACGAGCATTGTCCCTAAGAGAGAACGGGAACAATCGTAGTCTGATGGTGTCCTCAGTAACACCATGAATCTTCACTGTGTCAGTAATCTCCAAAAAAGTACGCAGGTGCAAATTTGGATCTTCAGTAGCTGCACCCTTAAACTGATTCTGCTGCACCATATTAATCAGAGCTGGCTTCAACTCAAAATTATTCGCCGTGATGTTCTGCCGAGCTATCCCAGAATAATGAGTAGTGATCACCGGTCGAAAGTGATTTCTGATCGGCACCGGGGCATTATTGACAACTCTTTCCCTTTCTTCAGCCATTTTTTGCAACTCTTCTTTTCTAGCTTTTCTCAAAGCTTTAGCAGTTTTCTTGATTTCCGGATCAAAGAGCAGTGAGTCGTAACTTTGGCTTTTTTGCATAAACTGCATAGACAGGAAATATTTAAAATTAGAACCAACAAAATAAAATAAAATGCTCTAAATCAAAATTAAGACCAATTAGCACAATTTAATATAAATCAAATAAAATTCATTCCCCGGCAACGGCGCCAAAAACTTGTTGCGTGTTTTTCGCTCGCAAGCGCACGATGTCAAGTAATAATATAGGAATTAAGTCCAAGTCGATCCCACGGAGAATGAATAAATGATATTATATCAAATATTTGTAACTAATAAAATCCTAATCCTATGTAGAGCTACGAAATTGATCTGATTTTATAAAACTAAAATTTTCAAGAAACAAAACTAAATAACCACGAGTTCACGAGAGAAAAAATCAATAAGCGATGAATGCTAGAGGTTCGACTTCACCTAACTGTCCACCACAATTTATTTCTAATGATTGTTCAATTATCAATTCTTCTAGTTTACTAGCCAAGAATCCCTATTATTTTCTACTACCTCTCTCGAGTGTCAAGTAGAATTTCGTATTCAATAGCAAACTCAATATGTCTATCTAAGTTTAACTATTAAATCCGGTAAATGGCACGAGAATTTTTCTAAAGACTTCTATGGAGTTATATGCCTCTCGAACAATATAAACACCAAATATGTATTTTCCTATGTCGTATTCAAAATCTCCTCTCTCAAGTGATAGATTCTAAATCAATTATCATTCAATCTATGGCCAGTAAATTGAAAACATTAAAATCAGGAAAACACAAATAAACTGTGCGAAGAATTCAAATATATAAATCAAAATATCTCAATCATGGTTTCCAGTCAAGATCCGTCTACCTCTAGACTAAAAAATTAGTTCATAACAAATTCAAAGATCAAACAAAACTTGTTCTTCAAATAATCCATCAAACTAGAAAAATAGAGTTTAAAGGAAAATTAGAACGAAGTAAAATTAAGCTTTTCCGTCGCCGGTTGCCGCCGTCTTCTGTCTTCGTATCAAATTCTCGAGCTCTTGTGCACTTCAAAACTCTCAATAACCGTCTCTATGCTCTGAAAACTCTCTAAACCCTCGTATCCTTCAGAATAAGTCATAAAATCCCTTTTAAAACTCGATTAAAGACTTTAATTCCATATTTTTGGAGACTGCGCAGCACTGGAGCGCTAATAATTCGGCGCTGGGGCGCTCAAGTTTCGTATTTTATTTTTCAATGACGGACGTCTAGCGCTGGAGCGCTCAAAAGACGGCGCTGGGGCGCTCTGGACATGAATTTACGGGCGCTGGAGCGCTGGAAAACTAGAGCTGGGGCGCTACTTGTTCTTCCATTTCACCATCTGCGCAGCATTTTTGTAAAACTCATAACTTAAGTTCTAGCCGTCGGATCAAGCTGAAATTTTGACAGCAACTTAAAACATCCTAAAGTTCAATTTGAACGGTAAAGATCGGATTTAGATGTCTGTAACATTCCCAGTAATTTTCTGAAGTTTGCTGTCCTGTAATTTGGCTTTCCGCTTCTTCTTGCTACTTTTCTTCAAATCCTTGCAACTCACAAAAACAACAACAAATACGCATAATATTCACTCGATACATCACAAAATCCAAGTCAAATCATATATAAATTAAGTGCATAAAATGCACTTATCAGCTGTTTACCTGGCTAGAGTATTTTTCAGCCTATTGCATTATTCCAGAGGTTTACTCAGTGCACATTAAAAGATAGCGATTTCAGGTTCTCACGTCATAAAAATAGATTTGATCATTTCTTACTTCAATTCATGTTTCCGCGTCAACTTCGTGTGATCTTCATCAGTTATTTTTTCCCAATAAAGATAACACAAAATTTTTATGAGACGATGTCAATTTTGTGAGACGAATCTCTTTAACATGATCCTGAAAAATATTAATTTTTATTCAAAAGATATTACTTTTCATTACGGCTCGAGCCGACTGATCTCAGATCTATGACGTCGTTTCATAAGAAACATACTCTAAAATTAGTGTGACAACGTTTGCAGGAGCAGGTGAATATTTTCGAAAGAAAAATGATAAAATTTTAAAATTCAAAAAATATATAATTAAAATTGAAATTTGATATGTATTTTTAATTTTTGTTTTCATCTATGCTTGATTGTTGAAATAGCTAGGGGATAACATTCAATGTCAAGGGGATAAGTAACATTGAATGGTTGATTGAAACAATTTTTCCTCCTACTCTGCGCTAGGATCTCTTAAACTGCGCACATGGGTTTACTGGACCAGCTTTGGGACGATACCGTCGCTAGCCCCAACCGGAAAATGGACGGAGAAAGATTGTAATGGATATGTTTTAGTGGAATGAGAATTGGTTCTTGTAAAGTTTACAGAGGCTAGTAAATGAATCTCTTGTTGAGTTTTTTTATTCTGCTTTACGGTTTTGCATCCAGACTGAACGATCAAATGATATGAATATGTAATATAAGTAAATAAAAAATTGCATCGGACGAAGTAATTTATGTAGTGTAATTAATTACATTATGATATTTGGTGCATAAGTTGAGCTTGGCTTATACCATCGATGATTATTTATATTTGATGTGGATAAGTGCCTTAGGTTTTGGTTGTTTACGTCAGATGTTTTTTTAGATTTTTTTTTGAGCCAAGATTTTTTTTTTAGTTATTTGTGATACTGTCGTTGTGTTTTCTGGTAAGCTGGTAGGCCAGTGACTTATGGTGTAATGGTGATAACATTGACAATTGTGTATAAAGAACGATTGGCTATAATAGGTTTAATATCCCGTGGCCCACTAAATAAAAAATGAAGCCCATGAGATTTATTTAGTGTGAGATATGAAGGTTGTGTTTGCAACCTCTAAAAATAAGTGATTATGGAGATTTCATAATCACTTATTTTTAAAGGTTGCAAACACTACCTAAATAATGCGGGGAAAGCACATTGCATTGAAACAGCCAACTTTTTGAAATGAAAACAAGTTGGTCTCAAGCCCATGCAATTCTGGAGAAACAATAGTTCTAGTCGTTATATCAAGTATGCTATTATTAGTTATTTTATTTGTCTCTACTAGCTAAGTTGTGCTGTACGTGTGTATTAAAAGCTAGTTTTTAAAAATAAAACAAAGCATGATAAATCAATGATTAAAAAATGCACAAAAAATTACTCTAATCTTATTAAATTTCATATAAAATTTTATTATAGACAAATATTAAATTATATTTTAACATAAAATTTAATTTACGTGTTCATATACTCTACCTATGTTAACTAGTATGAATTAATAATTAACATGTACATGTAAACGTTGTTCAAGTATCAAGAAACAAAACATTATACCATAAATAATGAGTTAAATTATCAATCGGACTCGTACAAAAGCATGATAACGCTATCCAAACGGGTCATTCTGGTAAACACAACCCACAATCCAACAGGACAAAGTCAGAAAATTCAATTAAGGGGGCGAAAATGATTTTTTGTCGGACGAGATGACAATATTGGTAAATCATTTAGAAAAAGGATTGTTATTGCAAATTTGGAAGATAACATACTATAGATGAGACAAAGTTGAGGAGGGCGACTGAGCGAGTGCAATCACTAACCCCTGACTCCGTCCCTGACAGGGTGGGTTGAGAAAAAGAACCGAAGAAGGCATCACATTCCTCCATCGCGACTTGACTCAAACGAATCCGACTTCCACCTAACTAAAGGCCTTGGAGGTTTGCTGGCCATTACAGAGATGGAATATTCCACCTAATTAATTGGGTTGAAAGCTTTTTGTAATAAAATTATATAATTATATTGAAAATTTTATTCTAATATTATTGGAATCCAAATAATAATGAAACTTTATCAAAACTCAATTTGTTAAAATCATTTAATTTTGTATGCATTGAACAGGATTATTATTAAGTTCAAATTATATTATTTATTTAATAATAATGTGAAAATAGTCTACATTTAAATATTTGTAGTAGTTTTAATATATTTAATTATATTATTTTATTAAAAATTATATTTAAAAAACATAAAAATTTATGTTGAATATATTACGTAACTTTTGTTATTAAAAAAATACTATCTTTTGATAATATATATATATATATATGGGCTAAATATAATAAAAGAATATCATAAAACATTATCTTTGATGGAAATAATATGCTGAATAAAAAAACTAACGTTCCGTTTGGACATGTATTTTAAAAAGTTTATTTAGTATTTTATAAGTGAAAAAAACTTAAAGTATGTGTTTGGAATAAATTTTTGTAAAATATTTTTGAAAAGTATTTTTTAAAAAGTGTTATCCAAATATAATTTTTAAAGAACAATTGAGAGCTGATTTTAGAATGAAAGTCATTGATGGAACTCAAAACACATTACTTTGGAAATGTTAAAATGTTTTAATAAAATAGTTGTTCAAATACATATTTATTCTTAAAAAAACTTTTTAACACATTTTATTTTTAAAAAAAACACTTTTATAAAATGTTTTATAACCTAAGTGACTATTAAGACATTAGTGAATATTTTATTATTTTTTAAATTTTAAAAATGTACTAGCCTAAATTTTGAAAATAAAACTAGTGCCTTGTGCACGCAATGTGTGCATACACAAATTTTTTTTTTGAATACAAAGCTTTTTATGTTAATTAATTTTCATGTTATTTTCAAAATTAACACGATGAATTAAATATTTAAAATTTTAAAAATAATATATTATCTAATCTAAAATTTATAAATATAGATAAAAATATAATTAAGTTTTAAAATATAGATAGATATAGTACTAATATTTTTTTAAAAAAATTATATTTTAAAAAAATAGAAAAATAAGTTTCAAATTACAGATAAGAATAAAAACTTACATATATAAAAAAAATTAGGTCAAAAAAAGGGCATTAGTGTAATTTATTTTGGGTTTCACCAAATTAATTGAATTTGAAGGTAGTACAGGGGTATATTTTTAATTAAATAATAATAATAGTAAGATATTGAAATGGGCAAACCTTTGTTGGATAATGGAAATATTTATTTTGGAATTCCTTAAAAATAGCAAGATTTTTTTTTTTGGACATGAAATAGCAAGATTTTAAGGCTAGCAAAAAATACTAATTAAGAAAAAAGTTGACAAGTGTTCAAATTTAATTGGTGTATTAAGCAATGTAACGTATTAGAAGATTTTGGCGCCGTATTTTCACTCAGAGCACGTAGAAAAGAAAAATCTCTTCTATACCTGATTACATCATTGAATGTATGATCTTTGGTTTGGTGGTGACAAAAGGATCATAAAATAACATTATTGTGCACAATGCATTTGAAAGAATAAAGCTTCAAGGTCATCTTCCAAACAACTCTACTACAAAACAGCTAACCAAATCTCGTACCAACAGAAACTAGACAAAAGATGCAACATCGCGATAGAGAGCAAATAGGGGGAAGTGAATTCGACTCTAACGGAACAAGCAGCTGCAGCAGATGAAGTTAGTTGCTCAAGTCTTGAAGAATTCCGCAGGTATGGATAGAGGACATTGCTTTTTTGCTACAAATTGATAATGAATCACGAAGAAAAAACATGATTTTAGGATTAGCCAACATAAATGGAGGATATGTACCAAAAGGAAAGGGTTTTTGTTCTTGAATAAGTTTGCAGTTTAGGTTTGCGATACTAGGGGTTGATAATACCTTGTTATTGCCTTGTGCAACACGAACAAATCTACTAGAATAAACAGAATCAGCACTGAAGGCGTTAATCTAATAGATTTTTTTTAGCTAATAAATCAAGGGACACCTCAGGAGACATTTAGCTATAGATGCTGCCATCTAATATGATACTGTTGGAACACGTTCTCGGATCAGTCAGATGTGATACCCGTAGCAGCGAAAGTTTAAAAGTTTTATTTTCTGATCTGGAACGATTCCAGATCATGGGTATCAAATCCTAACGATTAAAACAAACAAGTAAAATAAAACAGAATTAAATTTATCTCTCAAGTCTTAACTTGAGGTTATGGACTCCAACAGAAAATTTTGTTCTTCTTGTATATCCCAGGAACTGATGACTCGCTAGAAATTCTATCAGAAGTTTCTACGAAGAGAATAAACAGATCTGATCTGTTTAATCAGACTGCAAATTCGAAAATTTGCTGACTGAAAAATCGAACACAGAGAAAGGGGGGCGAAACCCTAGGGAGAGTGCTCTCTAGGTTTCGAAATTTGTGAGCTGTGTTGTGTAATTTTTGTACTGCAATAACTTATTTATAACATGGGCTGCTAACAGCTTAGGACCCATTAGTCATAAGTTCAAGCCTGACAAGCAAAGCCCGCATGTTCAAAAATTAATATAAAATTCTCGTGACTTAAATTGACAAACCGATTTTACCAATGTGTACAGAAACCTTTTTTGTACATTTTAAAGTCAAGATAAATTTTCTGAATCCGAATTCAGTGGTTTCCAAAAATGGCATCCCTATGTCATTTTAGGAAATCTCACTCCCTCTACTCATTAATAAGAAGTCCTACTTCTCATTTTCTAAATTTAACTCATTAAATTTAATTATCTCAACGGGGATTAGAAATTTATTACTTGTGTAACCCTTAATGGTTCAGGGATACAGCTAGCCGTGGGCCCACAACTACTTGTGACTCGGAGCAACAATTTTTGACTTACCCATCGAATCATGGTAAGAGCGCCTATCAACATCACCCCATGATTCCCTAGGTATCACTGATAGTGCCTGCAAGAACCAGTAGGTTTTGGTTAGCGTACAGTACGGTCCCTTCATCCATATATCCCGATCGAATCAACAACCATTGGTATATCGAGAGTCGTTCGAGATTCGATAACTATGCAATACATCTTGAAGATCAAATAGTGACATCGCATGTGCAACTAGAAAACCAAGTAACCCAATGCACATCATGTACTCTGGCCAGAGATTTGTCACACTAATATCTCCTCAGATCGCATAGGATATCCACACTCGCAAGCGTGTGGTGAATCCTTGACAACAAAGCATTGAATCCTATATGTGTTGTACCTGTACCGAATCTCGACACCTGATGACCCTCATAGAGTTGGTAAACGAGTCAAAGTACAGTACTAGCATATAGAGTCTCCATGATGTTTCAAGTAGTAAGGACTAATGGTGTACAACCAAAACCGCGGACTTATCCACTCAATTAGTGAAAACCACTTGGAAAGTTCGAATAGGGTAGTTCGATCATCCATCAAATGAATATCTATTTGCATGCTTCGAACATCTCTATGTTTCATACCAATGAAACGTGGTACTTGGCATCACAAATGCTAGTCTCAATCTTGAGCGATCCTTATCCTTATTGTGGATGACTCAATTGACTAGGAACTGGTTTAGAATATACAGTGATTACAAGATGTGTTTCATGATAGTCATCCATATCCACTATCACATCTTGCATACACTTTAGTATATTCAAGGTCTTTATTTAAATATTGTATAGCACGTCACAACATAAAAATATGATAAAAGATAAAGTAAATGTCAATATAAAGTGTAAATTATATTAAACAAAGATTGTTTACAAATAGAGTCATAAAGGCCCTTAGCCACAAGTTGGCTAACAAGGCACCCACTCTTTCAATCTCCTACTTGCCCTAATGCCAACTAGTCATACTACGTAGTCTCATTGCTTCGCGATGTTTGTCAAATAATGGTCCTGGCAAGGGCTTAGTAAGTGGATCAGCGTTATTGTCTGCAGAGGCCACTATCTCGACAGTAATGTCTCTTCTTTCCACGATCTCCCGGATGATGTGGTATTTCCTCAATATGTGTTTGGATCTTTGATGAGACCTTGGTTCCTTTGTATGAGCAACGGCACCAGTGTTGTCACAGTACACCGGGACTGGACCAACAGCTTCAGGAATGACCCCCAACTCTTGGACGAAATTCCTCATCCAAACGGCCTCTTTAGCAGCAGCTGATGCTGCAATGTACTCTGCCTCGGTGGTGAAATCCGCTGTGGTGTCCTGCTTGGAACTCTTCCAAAAGACAGCACCGCCATTGAGCATGAATACAAATCCAGAGGTTGATTTCGAGTCATCCACGTCGCTTTGGAAGCTAGAGTCGGTATAGCCTTCCAATTTCAATTTTCTTCCCCCATAAACCATGAATATAATCTTAGTCCTTCTCAAGTACTTAAGAATTTCCTTCACAGCTTTCCAATGCATTTGACTAGGGTTCGCTTGATATCTGCTCGTGACACTCAGAGCAAAGGCTACATCTGGTCTGGTAGATATCATCTCATACATGATACTACCTATAGCTGACGTATATGGTATGTGTGTCATTTTCTCTATCTCTTCGTCAGTCTTGGGAGACATTGACTTGGATAGAGAAACTCCATGACACATAGGTAGATGTCCTCTTTTGGACTCATCCATGGAAAACCTCTTCAATATGGTGTCGATGTAGATTGCTTGAGTGAGTCCTATCATTCTTTTAGATCTATCTCTATAGATCTGTATTCCTAGAATATAGGACGCCTCACCCAAGTCCTTCATCGAGAATCTACCTGATAATCATATCTTTGTTGACTGCAACATCCCTACATCATTCCCAATGAGTAGGATGTCATCAACATAAAGTACTAAGAATGTCACGACATCCTTAACTAATTTCTTGTACACGCACGGTTCCTCCGGGTTCTTGATGAAACCAAAGTCTTTTATAGTTTCATCAAATTTCTGGTTCTAACTTCTTGACGCCTGTTTGAGACCATAAATTGATCTCTGAAGCTTGCATGCCTTATGCTCGCTTCCCATGGATGTGAATCCCTCGGGCTGCATCATATAGATTTCTTCCTTAATGTTTCCATTAAGAAACGCAGTCTTCACATCCATCTGCCATATCTCATAGTCATACCATGCTGCTATGGCAATTAAGATTCTTATGGACTTGAACATTGCGACTGGTAAAAAAGTTTCATCATAGTCAACACCTTGTCTTTGTGTATAACCTTTTGCGACCAATCGTTCCTTGTAGGTCAGCACCTTACCATCAGACCCAAGTTTTCTCTTGTAGATCCATTTACACCCTATAGGAATAATTCCATCGGGAGGATCTACTAAAGACCAAACTTGGTTTGCATGCATGGAGTCTATTTCAGACTGCATGGCTTCAAGCCATAGATTCGAATCGGCATCAAAAATTGCCTCCTTGAAGTTTCTTGGATCACATCCAACGATGGGCTCACTTTGATCCCCTTCAAGTAGGAGATTAAGTCGATCAGGAGGTCTAGAAGTCCTTTCGGATCTTCTAAGAGGTGGCGTGTCAATTATTGGTTCCTGAGGTGTGGGGTTGCTATTTTGTATCTCGGATACTTCTCGAACTTCTTCGAGTTCCATCATTTTGCCTTTTCTATCAAGTAAGAATTCCTTCTCAAGGAAGGTGGCATTCCTAGAAACAAACACTTTTGTTTCAATAGGATGATAGAAATAATATCCGATCGAATTCTTCGGATACCCTACAAAATAACATAAAGTGGATCGACTATCCAACTTATCTCCCACTGTCTGCTTCACGTAAGCAGGACATCCCCAAATCCTCAAGTACGAATACTTAGGAGTTTTGCCAGTCCATAATTCATATGGTGTTTTGTTCACTGCTTTAGTATGGACATTGTTCAACAACAATACCGCCGTTTCAAGTGCATAGCCCCAAAAAGAGGGTGGGAGCTCAGTGAAGCTCATCATAGATCGAACCATGTCCAACAGAGTTCGATTACGACGCTCTGCTACACCATTAAGCTGAGGTGTGGCAGGAGGAGTCCACTGAGAAAGAATTCCATTTTCTTTCAGATAGTCCAAAAACTCGGTACTCAAGTATTCACCGCCTCGATCAGATCGAAGTGCTTTAATACTTTTACCTAGCTGGTTTTCTACTTCATTCTTGAATTCTTTGAACCTTTCAAACGATTCAGATTTATATTTCATTAAATATAAATACACATACCTAGAATAATCATCAGTAAAGGTAATGAAGTAGGTGTGACCATATTTAGTACCAATACTAAATGGGCCACAAATATCTGTATGGATCAAATCCAATAGATTTTGACTACGCTCAGGTTTTCTCTTAAAAGGTGTTTTAGTCATTTTTCCTTTTAGACAGGACTCACAAGTAGGTAGAGAGTTTATATCTGACAAATCAAACATTCCCTCTCCCACTAGCTTGTTCATCCTTCGTGAGGAAATATGACCTAGGCCTAGCATGCCATAGGTTTGTCGGGTTTTGACTATCGTTTTTTCTTTTAATTGTTGTTGCCGGTTTATCAAAATAATTAACTGGTACGTTTTTCAATTTTAAGTTATATAGATCGTTTTCAAGTTGTCCACATCCAATTAAACATTCATTCTTGTAAATATTGCAAATCTCATTCATAAAATTGCAAGAAAAACCATCTCTATCAAGCATAGAAATAGAAATAATGTTTTTAAACCAAATCTGGCACAAATAAAACATCTCTCAAAAATAACTTAAAATTGTTCTGCAGAATTAAATAAACGTCTCTCACAGCTTTGGCTTCAACTCTAGAACCATTTTCGAGCCTAAACTGGGTCTCACCCATCCTAAGCTTACGACTTCTTGTCATCACCTGCAAGTCATTGCAAATATGAGATCCACATCCGATAACCAATACCCAAGAAGTAGTATTAAGTGAAACATTTATTGCAATATAAAACATACCCTTTGCAGTTCGCAACTGCTCGATATATTCTTTGCAGTTACGTTTCCAATGACCGGGTTTCTTGCAGTGATGGCAAACATCTTCAGATTTGTTCACGTTTGAAGCCTTTGTCTTGTTCTTCTTCTTGGGTCCAGTTTTATTGGGTGGGGCAGAACGTTTCTTACCCTTTGCACTTGGTCTCTTCTTAGAGTTAGAAGAGGAGCCTACCAAGAGTACCGGTTTATCCTTTTTTAATGTGGCCTCATAAGTGACAAGCATATTGACCATCTCTTCAAGGGTGGCCTCTATCTTGTTCATATTGAAGTTCATCACAAAACCGTCAAACGACGAAGGAAGAGAGAGAAGTAATAAGTCCGCATTCAATTTGTGCTCCAATGTCAAATCGAGTGTTACCAACTTTTCAATGAGCCCGATCATTTGTACCCTATGCTCACGGACAGAAGTCCCATCTCGCATGCGGCATGTCATTAGCTCTTTGACAGTGGCGTACCTCTCGGATCTCGACTGAGCTCCAAAAAGTTCCTTGAGGTTGTTGTGAATGTCAGCAGCATTTACTGCATCCTCAAATCGCCTCTGAAGTTCATCAGACATCGAATCCTGCATGTAGCATTTGGCCTTGATATCATGGTCCCACCATTTATCAAGTTTGGCCAACTCTTCCGGACTCACATTAGCCGGGGCTTCCTTCGAAGGAGACTTTTCTAACACGTAGAAAACCTTTTCCGAACTTAGAACAATCTTTAACTTACGGAACCATTTCGTATAGTTAGCGCCAGTCAGTTTGTTTTGTTCGAGAATAGAGAATAGTGGATTACGCGAATTCATCATAATGAAATACTGAAAAGAAACAGACAATAATCAGTGATTGTTTAATTAATTTACTAAGACATAAAATAAGACGAGATTAATTTTATGAATTACACTACCACTATTTTAACGATTTCACCACCCTCTAGTGAAAACGAGAAACTGGTTTTCTTAGTGGGAACATGGAGTCCAATTGACAAATCATAGTCTCGAATAATATCAGTCAACCATAATTTTCAAAAGGTAGAGCCCAATTGCTTCCAAAACAACCCCCATGTTTTTACCTCATGTCCAATAAGAGCCCAATAATATGAGGCCGTTTATTGTGACATGTCAAGATGACCCACCAATATTAAGTTTTGATGGACGGTCGCCGTATGGATCCCCCAATAATATGAGCCAATCCCACGGGAGTTCTACCCAACTTACAACATGTGTCGATCCAATGTACAGCTTTCCGACGAACGAGCCCCCTAATAATATGAGACGGACCATGCCCGCGGGTAGCATCTCATACAATGATCGTTGATGGAAGGTAGGAACATTTAAACAATATTTAAATTCTCTTTTGTTAATCTTGATATCAATTTTAAATCAAATTTAAAATGAGGGATTTTAATTTTAAAAATTTGTCTCATCATTTAAAATTTTGTATGCTTGCGTGATTCATGCAATTTAGTCTAAACATGCATACAACAATAATATCAAATATTATATAAAGGATGATCGATGTCTAGATCTACTCGACCCGTGGTTGCCAATCACGAGTCTAAGTCCAATCCTAGGTGATATGCAAGTATGCAATGCAATCCTATTACATTGAGATTCCAATTTACATTTCTTCGGTCTTTATTGTCTGTTGGGCCCACCTTTGTCTTCAAATCTTTATCTCCCACTAAGTCTAATAAATTTACAATAAATTTTGATGACAAGTAGGGGATACATATTTAAGGGTGGGAACGAGCCATAAACCAGACCCACTTTTATTACAAATGACAAATCAAATTTGGGCAATAAACCAAGTCCATTAATAAAACCCAACAATAATAATAAAAACCAAATGTAAACAACCTAACATACAGCTAAAAAATTGGTCATGACAATCGATCATCCTTTTATCCAATTATTTAATTCAATTAAATGATTGGATAACATGCAATTCAAAGTGGCAATAATTATAAATAGATAAAATCATATTTCATACATAAAATCTTATTTTATATATAAAATCATATTTTATCTAGTTTATCCATAAAATCATATTTTATATATAAAATCTAATTTCATATATAAAATCATATTTTATAATCAATTGTATCAAAATAATTAATTTTAAAAATTTTAATTTATTGGATTAAATTTATAAATTTCCAAAATTCAAAATTTATCCAAAAATTAATTTTCTTAAAATTTTGGGCTCAAACAATTTTGACCCATTGCCTCGTGGACCAACTGAAACAATTTTCAATCGGGCCAAAAACTGGGCCCAACAACAATTAACGGGCCGAAATCCAAAATTTCAAAAAATCAAATTTTAATTTTTCTGGGCTGCCCGAGACAATCCCGGGCAGTCCCCGACTGTCAGGCTGGGGGCCCAGCCCCGTCTCTGGGCCGCCGAGCGCGGCCCAGCTGCGCGCAGGGCAACGGGCAGCCTCTCGAAATTTGTTTTTTGTTTTATTTTCTGAAAAATCGAGGCTTTATACAATCGAAAATTTTTAATCGTTTGATCTGAGAACAACCTGTCTCTGACGCCACTGTTGGAACACGTTCTCGGATCAGTCAGATGTGATACCCGTAGCAGCGGAAGTTTAAATTTTTATTTTTTGATCTGGAACGATTCTAGATCATGGGTATCAAATCCTAACGATTAAAACAAACAAGTAAAATAAAACAGAATTAAATTTTACCTCTCAAGTCTTAACTTGAGGTTATGGACTCCAACAGAAAATTCTGTTCTTCTTGTATATCTCAGGAACTGATGACTCGCTCGATCAACTCCTGAATCAGGTTCACGAACAGAATTCTTAATCCCTCTGATAGACTGCACCAGAAAGTCTATCAGAAGTTTCTACGAAGATAATAAACAGATCTGATCTGTTTAATCAGATTGCAAATTCGAAAATTTGCAGACTGAAAAATCAAACACAGAGAAAGGAGGGCCGCCGAAACCCTAGGGAGAGTGCTCTCTAGGTTTCGAAATTTGTGAGCTGTGTTGTGTAATTTCTGTACTGTAATAACTTATTTATAACATGGGCTGCTAACAGCTTAGGGCCCATTAGTCATAAGTTCAAGCCTGACAAGCAAAGCCCGCATGTTCAGAAATTAATATAAAATTCATTGTGACTTAAATTGACAAACCGATTTTACCAATGTGTACAGAAACCTTTTCTGTACATTTTAAAGTCAAGATAAATTTTCTGAATCCGAATTCAGTGGTTTTCAAAAATGGCATCCCTATGTCATTTTAGGAAATCTCACTCCCTCTACTCATTAATAAGAAGTCCTACTTCTCATTTGCTAATTTAACTCATTAAATTTAATTATCTCAACGGGGATTAGAAATCTATTACTTGTGTAACCCTCAATGGTTCAAGGATACAGCTAGCCGTGGGCCCACAACTACTTGTGACTCGGAACAACAATTTCCGACTTACGCATCGAATCATGGTAAGAGCGCCTAGCAACATCGCCCCATGATTCCCTAGGTATCACTGATAGTGCCTGCAAGAACCAGTAGGTTTTGGTTAGCGTACAGTACGGTCCCTTCATCCATATATCCCGATCGAATCAACAACCATTGGTATATCGAGAGTCGTTCTAGATTTGATAACTATGCAATACATCTTGAAGATCAAATAGTGACATCGCATGTGCAACTAGAAAACCAAGTAACCCAAAGCACATCATGTACTCTGGCCAGAGATTTGTCACACTAATATCTCCTCAGATAGCATAGGATATCCACACTCGCAAGCGTGTGGTGAATCCTTGACAACAAAGCATTGACTCCTATATGTGTCGTAACTGTACCCAATCTCGACACCTGATGACCCTCATAGAGTCGGTAAACGAGTCAAAGTACAGTACTAGCATGTAGAGTCTCCATGATGTTTCAAGTAGTAAGGACTAATGGTGTACAACCAAAACCGCGGACTTATCCACTCAATTAGTAAAAACCACTTGGAAAGTACGAATAGGGTAGTTTGATCATCCATCAAATGAATATCCATTTGCATGCTTCGAACATCTCTATGTTCCATACCAATGAAACGTGGTACTCGGCATCGCAAATGCTAGTCTCAATTTTGAGTGATCCTTATCCTTATTGCGGACGGCTCAATTGACTAGGAACTGGTTTAGAATATACAGTGATTACAAGATGTGTTTCATGATAGTCATCCATATCCACTATCACATCTTGCATACACGTTAGTATATTCAAGATCTTTATCTAAACATCGTATAGCACGTCACAACATAACAATATGATAAAAAATAAAGTAAAGCACCAACTCTTTTAGATACTGCAGATTCCATTTGCAAAACCTGAGACTCAAAGATAGGTTTATCCTGAGAAGAAATCGAAAGAGGAAAAAGTACCTCTCCCTAAAGTATGTGTTATCACTTATCAGCAACAGAACTCTTCAACCTGAGGATCATAAATCCCTTCACATTTGATTAAACAAACAAGTTGATAAATTACAATTTCGATTAAGATGATAAGGATTGTCTTGTCTAATGATTTAAAAACATTGATGAAGACATTTATATGGCGCAACTAAAAGACTTAAATTTCGTGGAAACTCAACAAAAGGTCTAGAGATTTCAGAATTTGCATTTACAGATTTAAACAAACATCCTGAAAATGGAACATCCAATCTACCTATCATCAAAATCATCAAACAGTTCTCTAATTCAACCTTTTCTTTTTGCTGCAAACTAATTATGCCAAGTATCTAAAAGTGCAACAATCTTTTCAAAACAAGCTCCTTCCTTCACCAAAACCATGGCAAGTTTGCGGTACTCTTCCTCTTCAAATGAATTTTCTGCCACTAAAGTATCAGAACATTCAATTTGTCTAAACAAGATTAGGTTCACCTCTTTCATTATGCATCAAGAAAGTGGCAGTTTCACCAGTGGAGTTTTCCACAGCTTTAGGCAGAACTTGTCATCCAATGGATTCTTCTCTTTCAAACCTGCAATCTCCTCTTCATCATCAAGAACAACTCTACCCTGTTTCATATCATCCCCTGCCGCAACATTTTTTATGTTTGGAACCTAGAAATAATCTTGCGTATAAGAGTCACCCTCAAAATGGAATCCAACAGGTGTTGTCCAACCAAAAGAAGCGAAATCATGATTTCCTCCGTCGCTAAATCATTTGCAGATTGCACACTGGAATCACCAATATAATATTTTCATCGGTCGATCATAATCGATGCAACAAGATTCTTGGCGTATACGAAGATAAACCTAAAGACCCATATTTCCACCTGAGCAGAGGCACAAATCTCAGCCGTCTGTTAGTTACACCAGGATCACCGCCGAGAGAGAAGAGTATGGTCATGGAGTCGATGCAAGAAAATTTCTTCAGAAAGTTCATCATGCCCGTATTCAACAAAGCAGTCCCGTCTCCCCGCCCGAATCGATATTTGAGCAGCGACCACATGGCCGTCAAAGGATTGGACAGAAAAAGGGGATATTACGGAAAAGAAAAAGCACCAGACGCGACCTCCGCGCGGCAGCAGGATCACGGTGGCAGGTGCAAACTTTAAACACACCTGGCATTTCCGCAAACACCACGCGGGTCTGAAGAACAAGAGCCGCGAAGCTCTTGGAGACCGAGGCGCAAATGCAGAGGCATTTGGCATCCAAAATCTTGTCGAAGATGGGCACTATCAGCTCTTTCAGGAGGCGATTGAAATGGTTTTTCTTCACAAAAAATTCAGACGCCAATTCATTTTTTTCTCAATGATTCTTCCATTGTTTCTCTGTATTTTCTTGTTTGTTCGTGAGTAATCAGTGTACTGAGAGTGTTTCAAAAAAAATATCAGTGTACTGAGAGTGGAGGAGATCAGGAGAGGGGACGGAGCTTGTTGGTCAAGTGAATGGGGTGGGTGGGGTCTCCTGATTTCGTATTAAATTCCATTTATGAGGGCATCCGCGTTCCCAACGATTAATCTGAGGATATTAACTAAATCAAATAAATTATAATCTATCCATCAAATCAAATAATGTATTAACTAATTTTTTTTATTTATTTTTAATTTACATTTGATTACTTATCCATGGATTACTTATCCTATCACTCAAACCAAACGATTCCTGAGGATATTAATAAACTAGCTAGAACATAGTCCATTTCACAAGCATGCATCAGTTAGCCAGCAGTAGCTAGAAAATAGTCCAATTCACAAGCATGCATCTGTAACCATATTCTGTAATAATGTGCAAACCATAAAACTTCATATTCCATCAAAGAACCAACTAAAGTTGATCCCAATTCTTTTCCCATTTCAATTTAATAATCTGCAAGGCGGAAAGCCAGTAACTATTGTGTGATGCTAATAGATTCATTGTATATTAACATAACAGCCAGCACAAAGCACTATTTTCTTCAGAGATGAATCATCAGAATGATGCTCATCTGTACAAAAAACTGAAGTAAGATTAAAATTGAGCGGACTTGAATGTTGGAAGATTGTAAAACAAGCTTACAATGTCAAACAAAGCATACAGATACCATTTGCCATTCAGCGTTTATAAACAGATAAAGAACAAATAAGGGGAAGTGAAGTTGATTTTAATGGAGAAAAAAGCTGCAGCAGATGAAGTTAGCTACTCAATTCATAGAAGAATTCCATAGGTATGGATGGGGGATTACATTGTCACTACAAATTCATAGTAAGTAATGATGGAAAACTTGGTGTTAGATTCAGCCAACCTTATACTGTGTATAAAGTCTTGAAACAAGACAAAACAAATAGTTTCAGCTTTGATTATTTTTGGATACATAGCTGTAACATTAATCGCCTCGGTGTTGCTTATATACTTTATGCATACAAAAAAGAGAAGAAAATTGGCCAAAGTTTGAAATATAAGTGATATTGTTTTAACTAGAGAAATCTCATGCTCGTGATAGCAACACCTAATGGGCTGCATCAGCACGACCCGTCCTCAAATGTGTTGATCCCAGGTGCAGCATCACGAGATAGAAACTATAGAAATTAAAGAATAAATAGACATCAAGATTTACGTGAAAAACCCCCAAAAATTATTAGGGTAAAAACTACGGGCCCAAAAAATTCCACTATAATATTTGGAGAATTACAACATCTCTCTGTGTTTCCAAAGAGACACTCACTCTCTTAATACAGAAGAAAACCTATCTCACAAATATATATAAAAATATAGGAGATGAAATACACTCAAGAACAGAAGAATGCTTGAGGCTGGGATGATTCTGAAATGCCGAGGGAAGAGCTCTATTTATAGAGCTGATCCCTCATCTAAACATGCAATTTGAACACAAGCAGCAAATTCAAGAATGAATTTGCCACATTTATTGCACCTGCCAAGTTAGACTTTTCAAACAACATGTGCACATTTGCCGACATTTCTCCCACTTAAATATTTGATTGAGAATCAAACACATCTCCACGCATCCTTTCAATCTTGCCATTCCCGCTGCTTACGTTCCTGCGAGGCCACTTGAGGATCTACACCATTCAAATTTCTCTGTGTTCACTAGCTTTGTCATAATATCAGATATGTTATCCTTCGTATGGATATTCTGCATATCCACACTTCCTTCCTCTACTACCTCTCGTACAAAGTGAAATTGAACTCCAATGTGTTTAGTCCTGGAATGAAAGGCTGGATTCCTTGCAATGTGTAAGGTACTCTGACTGTCACAAAACAAAGGAATCTTTTCTTGTTTGTGCCCAAGCTCCTCCAATAACCTTTTAATCCATATTGCCTCCTTGCAAGCTTGAGTAGCTGCCATGTATTCTGCCTCCGTTGTAGATAACGCCACAACTGTTTGCAGTTTTGAAACCCAGGTGACTGCACCTCCTGCAATTGTAAACACATAACCAGTAGTAGATTTTCTTTTATCTGCATCACCCGCATAGTCTGAATCCACATAGCCCCTGAGTGTAAAATCTGATCCTCCAAAACATAATGTAGCATCCGAGGTACCCTTAATGTATCTAAGGATCCTCTTAACCATGCTCCAATGCTCTTGTCCAGGATTTGCCATATACCGACTGACTGCTCCCACTGCTTGTGCAATGTCTGGTCTTGTACAAATCATGGCGAACATTAAACTTCCCACTGCTGATGCATACGGTACTCGAGACATCTCCATCCTCTCTGCTTCACTGCTAAGACACATCTCAGAAGATAACTTGAAGTTAATAGGAAGAGGGGTTGAAACTGGCTTACTATCTTGCTTGTTGAAGAGCTGCAAGACTTTCTTCAAATAATTTTTCTGGGAAAGCCAAATCTTCCTATTGATTCTGTCTCGGTGAACTTGCATCCCTAGAATCTTGTTTGCTGGTCCCAAGTCCTTCATATCAAATTCCCTAGCCAACTGTGCCTTCAATTCTTGGACCCGATCTTTGTTGGGGCCTGCTACCAACATGTCGTCCACATACAACAGCAAAATGATATAATCATCATTACCATAACTCTTGAAATACGTACAAGGGTCTGCACTGAGTCTGTTGTACCCAAGGCTCATAATATAGGAATCAAATCTCTTGTACCAACACCTCGGCACCTGTTTGAGACCGTACAGAGATTTGTTCAACCTGCAAACCAAGTTCTCTTTGCCTTTTTCTGCAAAACCTTCTGGCTGGAGCATATAGATTTCTTCTTCAAGATCTCCATGAAGAAATGCCGTTTTCACATCTAGTTGTTCTAGATGTAGGTCAAACACCGCACACAATGCCAATAATACTCTGACTGTTGAAAGTAGAACCACAGGAGAAAATATCTCATTGAAGTCAATCTCTTCTTTTTGAGCGTACCCTTTGACAACCAATCTCGCACGATACCGCTCCACTTGGTTATTGTCATCACGCTTGATCTTATAGACCCATCTGTTACCGATAGCTTTCCTCCCTTGTGGTAGTGTAACAAGATCCCAAGTTTTATTTCTGTCCAATGTTTCCAATTCTTCCTGCATCGCTGTCATCCACAGGGATACATCCGAGATTTGAGTAGCCTCAAGAAAACTAGATGGCTCACCATCCTCTGTTAATAGACAATATGCAATGTTGCTTTCAGTGACATAATCTGAAAGCCAACCTGGTGGTCTTCTCTCTCGAGTTGACTGCCTCACTTTGGAAACCTCTGACTCAACTGGTTCTTGTTCCTCGTGCTCTGGTACTGCTTCATAAGAAACTTGATCTTCATCTGTCTTATTTTCCACCTGAATGATAGTAGTTTCTGAATTCAGTGTGCCTTTGTCTCCCTTAACTTTATCTTCCTCGAAGATAACATCTCTGCTGATGATAAGCTTGTGGACAGTAGGATCCCACAAGCGAAACCCCTTTACTCCATCAGCATAGCCCAAGAAGATATACTTTCTGGATTTGGAATCCAACTTTGATCTTTCTTGTTCATTGTTCAACACGTACACCGGACTTCCAAATGTATGTAACCGAGAATAATCAGCTGGCTTGCCAGTCCATACCTCCATTGGAGTCTTCAAATCAATCGCCACTGAAGGAGAACGATTGATGATATAAGAAGCGGTTTTGACTGCTTCTACCCAAAATGACTTTGGTAGACCCGCAGTACTCAACATGACCCTTGTTCTGTCCAACAAAGTTCTGTTCATCCGCTCTGCCACTCCATTCTGTTGAGGCGTGTAAGCCGTCGTGAACTATCTTTTGATGCCTTCATGCTGACAGAATGCATCAAATTCATCACTGGTATATTCTCCTCCATTGTCAGTCCTCAAACCCTTGATTTTCTTGTCAGAATCAAGTTCAATCCGCGCTTTGAAAACTTTGAAGACTTCGAAAACATCTGATTTCTTCTTGATTGGATACACCCAACATCTCCTAGAAAAATCATCAATAAACGAGACAAAGTATCTAGCTCCTTGATAAGTACATTATGTATGCATTAGTTCGTGATTTTTTTTTATTTTGTGTGCATTTATATTATTTTATGTGTGTGTTTATGTGTTTTAGTTTATGTGTGTGTATTTCACTCCTCGGGTTAATTTTGTAGGAAAATGAATTGTTGAAGAGTGAATTACGGAGCAGCTTTGGTAGAAAACTCAAATTTAATTTTAGAGAGACCCAAATCCGATCTCCACCGTTCACAATATATTCAAGATGTTTTAAAGCTTCTGTCCAAATTTCAGCTTGATCCGACGGCTAGATCTGAAGATATGAATTTTTCAAGAAAACTACGCGCAGGTGAGGATGTATGCACGGACCCCGTGCAGGGGTCCGGCTATGGGTCCGTTCCGCTTCGTAGAAAATTCGGCGTTTCCAGTTTAATGCACGGACCTAGACACGGACCCTTATCCAGGGTCCGTTCATGTCGCAGAATCAAAAAAATAGAATTTTTGGGAATTAAAACTTTCAACTTTTCGGGCTTTATTTCTTGGGCTTTCAAAGACATATAAATAGGAGATTGTCAGACGTGAAAAAGGGTTGGAATCGCATAAGAGAGACGGCGGCTAGGAGGCTTGGAGATTGAAGAACGCTCCATTCAAGTTTTTCTTCTTTTCTTCTTTAGATTATTAAACTTTTGTTTGAACTATATTTTTGTTTATTGATTAGTTTTTCTTCAACCAAGACCACGAGATTGGGCCAGACAGTTTTATGTTGAATATTTGGATGTTTATTTAGGATTTTTGGATTTTTGTTAATATTATTGATTGTTGGATTTAAATTATGTCTTGTGAATAACCTGATCAACTATTTACTTGCTTGTTAATTGATTCCAAGTCGACAGAGGAGGAATTGATTTCAATCACTCCAATAATTGACATTTGGTTAAACCGACAAGAAATAGTATTCGGTTTCAGTATGCGGCTTTAGATGAAAACTGAATTATCACAAATATTGAATGCATTCATGTTTGATTATATAGTAACCCAGATTCTAATTTAAGATAATAATATGATAAACATGATTAAGGGTTGGTAATTAATCAATTTCGAAGTGTTATTGGACTTCGAAAGAGATTATGGGCTTTTGACTTTGGGCCGGATCGGAAGCTCCGAACCAGATCGGAAGTTCCAATCCCAGCCACTTCGGAAGCTCAGCGGAAGCACAGAGATCGGAAGCTCCGATCCTAGAACGGAAGTTCCGATCTCCAGCTGCCAGCAATGTTCGATGACTCAGCCGCGAGTTTTGACAAGTGTTGAACGTAGAGCAGATCGGAAGCTCCGATCGTCGGATCGGAAGTTCCGATCCTGGCGTGTCCTGCATGCACGCAATGAGCTGGATCGGAAGCTCCGATCTTGAAATCGGAAGTTCCGATCCTGGCCGGGAATTTTGCCTATAAATAGGGCTCGTTTGATTTCATTTTGAAATACGAATTCCCGAGTTTCTTTCTTCAGTTATATAGTGTGAGATATACACGTGAGGGCCCTATCGGTTATAATAGAGGTTCTGGAATAACCAAGGTATGGTAATAGTCATTCGGGACTAGCGACTTCAAAGGGCTAACTACGGACGAAGGTATGATCCGGGAATCTGTTTAAGTTTTGAGAGTACTTATTAGCTTAGTTAAGGCTTATAGAATTTATGTAGTGATACGGTGAAATTTTTAATATAGGCTTTGAACCTAGGATCCTACTTTACTTGAACTAGCCTAGAGGTACGTACACATTGACTGAGATTTCCAGCGAGTATACATGTTTATATGTTGCATTTATTTGGCATTATTATATGGCATGATATATGATTTACCGCTTTTTATATTCATATGTCATGTGCATATACACGTTGAGCCTATACCTTGTTATACCTGACTATAGATTCGCTCAGCTCTATACTCGATAGTCTGTCATTGAGAGTACCGCGACGGCGGGGGCATTTATGTCTGTCTACTCTGGTATACTAGACGAGTGTGGTTGCACCCAGAGGTTGATCCGTGCGGTGGCAGCACTCATGTGGCGCCGGTTCTGAGCATGATTTTTCAGATGACCCTGTACCAGTCATCATGTTGCATGCATTATATACATATGTTTACTCATGTCTATGTACTGGGCGTTAGCGCTCACGTCCTAGTTGTTATCTTGGACACCCTATTTCATGGGGCAGGTCACAGGATGGACAGAGCTGGTAGTTCAAGGCAGGACTAGAGAGCAGGAGCCTTGAGAATTTTATTATACAGCAGGATCTGATATAGCTGTATAATGTTTACTGTTTAAGGTTTCGATTTGGTTGTATCACTACAGATTTAAGTCTGGATTATATTACTAAGCTGATATGTATTTTATGGTTTTGTTTCCGCATGTTTTACTCTGTTAAGTTATTTTGCTGTATTAAGTTTAATGCATGCTATTAGTTGCCAGTTAGTAGGTGATACCATGCAGGATCACTACATTTTTGGTATCAGAGCATGCTTAGATTTTGGGATTAGTACTTGGAATTTAGAATTAGTTTTGAGTAATTCTTGCGCATTTGGGATTTTAATGTGCAATTCTTTTCAGGATATGGCTGACGAGAGTCACGGTAGTGTTGGCCAGGGAGGTGGTCATCATCATCGTCGCCATCATCATCATGATGATCATCATCGTCATCATGAGGGCAGACGTCGCTACTCTATCAATAAGTTCATGCAAGTAGGACCGAAACCTTTGGTGGGAGGTGAGAATCCTGAACAGGCGAGGAGTTGGATGTCTAAACTCGAGAGTACTTTTCGTGCTTTCGATTGTACTGAGGATCAGAAATTGGAAGTTCTAGAATTTGTTCTAGAGGATCGAGCACGTTTTTGGTGGGATGCCAAAGCTGCTCAGGCACGTACTGAGAGAGGATAGGTGACTTGGGGGGATTTCCGTCGGGAGTTCCAGAAATTGTATTTTCCTCTGGATGTTCGCCAAGCACGATCAATGGAGTTGCTTACTCTGAGGCAAGGATCAATGACTATTGATCAATATCAGCAACGATTTCTTGATCTGCTACCTTTCAGTCCTCATATTAATGAGAGTGATGCATCGAAGTATGATATCTTTCTACAAGGTTTGAACCAAGATATCTACTCTCAGGTTGTCGTCTGTGATGACCCGGTATCTTTTGAGACTTTGGTGAACCGTTGCCGTCTTGTGGAGACTAGCAACAGGCGGGCACAGTTGATGATGCCAGGACAGCCTAGTGGATCTTTTGAGCCTCGAGCTCAATCTGTTGTGCAATCTGGACCAACGTCTTCTTCTACTCCTACTACTTCATCTGGATCTCGTGGTTCATGAGGTATGTTTCATTTTGGGAAGAAGAAGAAGAAGGAGGAATTTTGTAGCCATTGTGGAGGGAAGCATCCTGCAGCTTCATGTCAGAGAGCTACTAGTGCTTGTTATATTTGCGGTCAGCAGGGACATCTGCGGAGAGATTGTCCTCAGCGCATGGGTTCTGCTAGTGGATCGGGATCACAGGTTGGATCTCAAGCTTCTATTGTTCCACGTCAGCAGCCAGCACCACAGAGTTCTTCTGGTTATCGTCCCCATACTCAAGGGCAGGTGTTTGCTCTATCTCAGGAGCAGGCTACAGAGGGAAGCGATCGCATGTTGGCAGGTACCTTTCTGTTATGTGGTATTCCTGCACTTGTATTAATTGATACTAGAGCATCGCATTCCTTTATTTTTAGTCGCTTTGTTAAGAGACATAGATTACCTTATGTATCATTAGATATGGATTTAGTTGTATCTAATCCGTTGGAGCAAGAGATAGTAACTAAGCGTCTAGTGACGAGTTGCCTTTTGGAGTTTGAGGGTAATGTGTTAATAACTAATTTGATGATATTAGCGATGACAAATTTTTACTGTATCTTGGGAATAGATATGCTGACTTTGTATCACTCTACTGTGGATTGTTATCAGCGTCTGGTACAGTTTCATCCGGATGAGGGTGATAGCTGGTATTTTTATGGTGAGGGTGCGCGACCTCCGATGCCACTTGTTTCGGCTCTGAAGGCATGTCATGTCTTGGAGTCAGGTGGGGAGGGATACCTCATCTATGCAGTTGATATGTCCATGAGCAGTACGGTTATTGATCAGTTACCGGTTGTCAGAGAGTTTCCTGATGTATTCCCTGATGAGATTCCTTGTTTTCCTCCGGTGCGAGATGTTGAATTTGGTATTGATTTAGTACCAGGAACTACGCCTATATCCCAAGCACCTTATTGTCTGGCACCTTCAGAGATGAGGGAATTGAAACAGCAGTTACAGGATCTGCTTGATAAGGGTTATATTCGTCCGAGTGTTTCTCCGTGGGGAGCACCTGTTTTATTTGTCAAGAAGAAAGATGGATCGATGCGATTATGTATTGATTACAGGCAGTTGAATCGTGTCACCATCAAGAATAAGTATCCTTTGCCGCGGATTGATGATCTGTTCGATCAATTACAGGATACTTCTGTTTACTCAAAGATAGATCTGAGATCTGGATACCATCAGATGCGGGTACGAGACTCAGATATATCTACGACTGCTTTCAGGACCAGATACGGGCATTATGAATTTCTGGTGATGCCATTCGGTTTGACGAATGCACAGGCAGTCTTCATGAATCTGATGAATCAGATATTTCGAGTATCTGGATAGATTTTTCATCGTCTTCATTGATGATATTCTTGTCTATTCTCATGACAAGGATGAGCATGCACAACATCTAAGGATTGTTTTATAGACGTTACGAGATAAGCAGCTGTATGCGAAATTGAGCAAGTGTGAATTCTGGCTTGATCGGGTAGTGTTTCTCGGTCATGTGATTTCTAATGAAGGGATATCTGTTGATCCTAGTAAGATAGAGGCAGTGCTGAACTGGTCTCGTCCGACGATGGTTGCTGAGATTCGTAGTTTCTTGGGTCTAGTTGGATATTACCGTCGGTTCATCGAGAATTTTGCACAGTTGGCAAGACCTTTGACACAGCTTACACGGAAAGATGTTGCCTTCATATGGTCCTCGGATTGTGAGGAGTCATTTCATGAGCTGCGTAGACGTCTTACTACTGCACCTGTGCTAGCTCTACCTTCTGGATAAGGAGGTTATGTTGTCTATACTGATGCCTTTGGTCAGGGGTTAGGATGTGTTTTGACACAGCATGGACATGTTATTGCCTATGCTTCTCGACAGTTGAAGACGCATGAGACTAAATATCCAGTGCATGATCTCGAGTTGGCCGCCATTGTATTTGCGCTCAAGATTTGGAGACATTATCTTTATGGCGAGAAATTTGAGATATTCACGGATCACAAAAGTCTGAAATATTTATTCACTCAGGCGGAGTTGAATATGCGATAGAGACGCTGGATGGATCTTCTGAAGGATTATGATTGTGAAATCAAATACCATTCAGGTTCTGTTAATCTTACTGCTGATGCCTTGAGTCGGCAGGTGAGACTTTCTGCACTTCAGACTAGTGAAGTATCTCATATGATTCAAGAGTGCTGTTCATTGAGTTTTACGCTCAAGCATAAGAAAGGAAAAAATGGGATTCGATTGTATACTATTCTATCTGAGCCAGCATTGTATTCTCGGATCAGAGATGCTCAGATATCTGATGTTAAGACTCAGCGTTTGGCACGTCTGGCCAATGGAGTTAATACATCTGGATTCCATTTTTAGGCAGATGGTTTATTGTACCTATCTAATCGAGTGGTTGTACCTAATGTTGCGGAGCTCAGGAACGATATTCTTTCTCAAGCTCACAGGAGTCGATTATCTGTTCATCCTGGTAGCATGAAAATGTATAAGGACTTGCGAACTAGATTCTGGTGGAAAGGGATGAAGAGGAGTGTGTATCAATTTGTTTCGAGATGTTTAGTTTGTCAACAGGTCAAGGCTGAACATCGACGACCAGGTGGATTATTGCAGAATCTTGAGATTCCCGAATGGAAGTGGGAGCACGTAACTATGGATTTTGTTACCCACTTACCTATGACTTCACGTCAGTGTGATGCTATCTGGGTCGTTGTTGACCGTTTGACAAAATCATCACACTTTATTCCTTATAACCGGGAGTATTCTTATGATCGCATGACACGTTTATACATCCAGGAGATAGTGCGATTACATGGGATTCCAGTGAGCATAGTCAGTGATAGAGACCCGCGATTTACCTCACGTTTTTTGGGTAGTTTTCAGGAGGCGTTGGGTACCACTCTGAGTTTGAGCACTGCATATCATCCGTTGACTGACGGGCAGTCAGAACGGACGATTCGTACGCTGGAGGATATGCTACGTTCTTCTGTCATGGATTTTGGCTTATCTTGGCAGGATCAGTTACCTTTGATCGAATTTGCCTACAATAACAGTTATCATCGTAGTATTGATATGGCACCTTTCGAGGCATTGTACGGTCGACAGTGTCGTACTCCGTTATTCTGGGATGAAGTCGGGGAACGACAAGTCGAGGGTTCTGAATTGGTGCAGCAGATTGTAGACAAGGTAAATTTGATCAAGCATAGGATCAAAGTTGCTCAAGATAGACAAGCCAGTTATGCTAATATTCGCCGCAGGCCACTTCAGTTTGAGCCTGGTAAATATGTGTTCCTTCGAGTATCACCTTTCAGGAAGGTGATGAGATTCGGCGTGAAAGGCAAGTTGTCTCCTCGTTTCATTGGGCCTTTCCAGATATTGGAGAAGATCGGAGATATTGTATATCATTTGGCTTTACCGCCAAATCTTTCCAGTATACATAACGTTTTTCATGTGTCGTTACTTCGACAGTATATAGCTGATGAATCTCATGTGATTCAGTCTACTGATATTCAGCTAGAGCCAGATCTGTCTTTTGTTGAACGACCAATCCGTATCCTAGATAGGAAGGAGAAAGTTCTTCGAAACAAGACTATACCACTGGTGATGGTACAGTGGCAGCGCCGAGGCGTTGAAGAAGCAACTTGGAAAACTGAGAGTCGTATGCGAGCAGAATATCCTGAGTTGTTTGCTTTGTACTTTTGATTTACCATGTAAGATGTAATTACAATTGTTGTAATAAAACATGGTTTGAATGTTTCATATTGTTATCTTGATTTTGTCTTTAGATATTATTTCGCGGACGAAATATCTAAAGGTGGGAAGAATGTAGTAACCCAGATTCCAATTTAAGATAATAATATGTTAAACATGATTAAGGATTGGTAATTAATCAATTTCGGAGTGTTATTGTACTTCGGAAGAGATTATGGGCTTTTGACTTTGGGCCGGATCGGAAGCTCCGAACCCAGATCGGAAGCTCCGATCCCAGCCACTTCGGAAGCTCAGCGGAAGCACAGAGATCGAAAGCTCCGATCCTGGAACGGAAGTTCCGATCTCCAGCTGCCAGCAATGTTCGATGACTCAGCCGCGAGTTTTGACAAGTGTTGAACGTAGAGCAGATCGGAAGCTCCGATCGTCGGATCGGAAGTTCCGATCCTGGCGTGTCCTGCATGCACGCAATGAGCTGGAACCTAAAATCGGAAGTTCCGATCCTGGCCGGGAATTTTGCCTATAAATAGGGCTCGTTTGATTTTATTTTGAAATACGAATTCCCGAGTTTTTTTCTTTAGTTATATAGTGTGAGATATACACTTGAGGGCCCTATCGGTTATAATAGAGGTTCTGGAATAACCAAGGTGTGGTTATAGTCATCCGGAAATAGCGACTTCAAAGGGCTAACTACGAACGAAGGTATGGTCCGGGAATCTGTTTAAGTTTTGGGAGTACTTATTAGCTTAGTTAAGGCTTATAGAATTTATGTAGTGATACGATGAACTTTCGAATATAGGCTTTGAACCTAGGATCCTACTTTACTTGAACTAGCCTAGAGGTACGTACACATTGACTGAGATTTCCAGCGAGTATACATGTTTATATGTTGCATTTATTTGACATTATTATATGACATGATATATGATTTACCGCTTTCTATATTCATATGTCATGTGCATATACACGTTGAGCCTATACCTTGTTATACCTGACTATAGCGCCGCTCAGCTCTATACTCGATAGTCTGTCACTGAGAGTACCGCGACGGCGGGGGCATTTATGTCTGTCTACTCTGGTATACTAGACGAGTGTGGTTGCACCCAGAGGTTGATCCGTGCGGTGGCAGCACTCATGTGGCGCCGGTTCTGAGCATGATTTTTTAGATGACCCTGTACCAGTCATCATGTTGCATGCATTATATACATATGTTGACTCATGTCTATGTACTGGGCGTTAGCGCTCACGTCCTAGTTGTTATTTTGGACATCATATTCCATGGGGCAGGTCGCAGGATGGACGGAGCTGGTAGTTCAAGGCAGAACTAGAGAGCAGGAGCCTTGAGGATTTTATTATACAGCAGGATTTGATATAGCTGTATAATGTTTACTGTTTAAGGTTTTGATTTGGTTGTATCACTACAGATTTAAGTCTGGATTATATTACTAAGCTGATATGTATTTTATGGTTTTGTTTCCGCATGTTTTACTCTGTTAAGTTATTTTGCTGTATTAAGTTTAATGCATGCTATTAGTTGCCAGTTAGTAGGTGATATCATGCAGGGTCACTACATTTTTGGTATCAGAGCATGCTTAGATTTTGGGATTAGTACTTGGGATTTAGAATTAGTTTTGAGTAATTCTTGCGCATTTGGGATTTTAATGTGCAATTCTTTTCAGGATATGGCTGACGAGAGTCACGGTAGTGTTGGCCAGGGAGGTGGTCATCATCATCGTCGCCATCATCATCATGATGATCATCATCGTCATCATGAGGGTAGACGTCGCTACTCTATCAATAAGTTCATGCAAGTAGGACCAAAACCTTTGGTGGGAGGCGAGAATCCTGAACACGCGAGGAGTTGGATGTCTAAACTCGAGAGTACTTTTCGTGCTTTCGATTGTACTGAGGATCAGAAATTGGAAGTTCTAGAATTTGTTCTAGAGGATCGAGCACGTTTTTTGTGGGATGCCAAAGCTGCTCAGGCACGTACTGAGAGAGGACAGGTGACTTGGGGTGATTTCTGTCGGGAGTTCCAGAAATTGTATTTTCCTCCGGCTGTTCGCCAAGCACGATCAATGGAGTTGCTTACTCTGAGGCAAGGATCAATGACTATTGATCAATATCAGCAACGATTTCTTGATCTGCTACCTTTCAGTCCTCATATTAATGAGAGTGATGCATCGAAGTATGATATCTTTCTACAAGGTTTGAACCCAGATATCTACTCTCAGGTTGTCGTCTGTGATGACCCGATATCTTTTGAGACTTTGGTGAACCGTTGCCGTCTTGTGGAGACTAGCAACAGGCGGGCACAGTTGATGATGCCAGGACAGCCTAGTGGATCTTTTGAGCCTCGAGCTCAATCTGTTGTGCAATCTGGACCTACGTCTTCTTCTACTCCTACTACTTCATCTGGATCTCGTGGTTCACGAGGTATGTTCCGTTTTGGGAAGAAGAAGAAGAAGGAGGAATTTTGTAGCCATTGTGGAGGGAAGTATCCTGCAGCTTCATGTCGGAGAGCTACTGGTGCTTGTTATATTTGCGGTCAGCAGGGACATCTGCAGAGAAATTGTCTTCAGCGCATGGGTTCTGCTAGTGGATCGGGATCACAGGTTGGATCTCAAGCTTCTATTGTTCCACGTCAGCGGCCAGCACCACAGAGTTCTTCTGGTTATCGTCCCCAGACAAGGGTAGGTGTTTGCTCTATCTCAGGAGCAGGCTACAGAGGGAAGCGACGCATGTTGGCAGGTACCTTTCTGTTATGTGGTATTCTTGCACTTGTATTAATTGATACTGGAGCATCACATTCCTTTATTTCTAGTCGCTTTGTTAAGAGACATAGATTACCTTATGTATCATTAGATATGGATTTAGTTGTATCTACTCCGTTGGAGCAAGAGACAGTAACTAAGCGTCTAGTGATGGGTTGCCTTCTCGAGTTTGAGGGTAATGTGTTAATAGCTAATTTGATGATATTAGCGATGACAGATTTTGACTGTATCTTGGGAATAGATATGCTGACTTTGTATCACGCTACTTTGGATTGTTATCAGCGTCTGGTACAGTTTCATCCGGATGAGGGTGATAGCTGGTATTTTTATGGTGAGGGTGCGCGACCTCCGATGCCACTTGTTTCGGCTCTGAAGGCATGTCATGTCTTGGAGTCAGGTGGGGAGGGCTACCTCATCTATGCAGTTGATATGTCCACGAGTAGTACGGTTATTGATCAGTTACCGGTTGTTAGCGAGTCCTTAAAATCCTTAGTTTGTAATATCTACTCAGTAGAACTTGAGTCCTTAGTTTGTAATATCTACTCACTCTCAGTAGAACTTGAGTCCTTAGTAGAACTTGAGTCCTAATTGAGATTTTCCTCCCACTCTCAGTAGAACTTGAGTCCTTAGTTTGTAATATCTACTCATTCAATCAAGAATGAATTTTAATCATAAATAAATTGAAAATCCAACCATACATTGGCTTAAAATCCCATCATGCCAAAAATCTCGTAATAGTCACAATATTATGATAACCAGCAACTTAACAATCATACATCACAATAGAAGCCAACAGTTATTTGCATATTAAAAATTCAAACTGGACAAAGAAAAGGCTAAACAAACAATAAGACGAATCCACAAGCATCACCTTGCACAGCCCATTCACTTGTTGCAAATAATACTCTTGCATCTGTTAGCAATGTGGAAGCACAAAAATAAGAAAAATTTGATATTATGTTTACATAAACAACACTTGAATCTACACGGGAAAATCTAAACTTACATTTAAATGTAACAATTCAGCAATCAAATTTTAAGACAAAGATTGCACTTCACATAACTCACTTCCAAAGAAAATTTATGCTAAACAAAGATAATCATCATCATCCTTAAGAAGATCGAAGAAGCAACATAAAGCACACCCGAAGGGCCGCCAAGAAGGAATGAAATATTTCGAGATTATTTCTATTTGTAGTTCAACGAAAGTGAGGGATCTCAAGAAATCAGAAAATCCAAACGAAACCCAGAGATGAACAAAGTGAAGGTAGAACACCAAGAATTTGAAGGGAGAAAAACGAAACAAAAACAAGAGAGAAAACACTAACTAACCGAAGCTTTCCAATCCCTCTTCGAAGAAGAATTGAAGAAGAAAAACGAAGGTCGAAAGAAGTCGGAGAACCAAAAAAAAAAAATGAAACAAAACAAAACAAAACAAAACAAAAACCAAGAGAAGAGAAGAGAAGAAAGCTAACCCGAAATCGAAGCTTTCGAATCCAAGAGGAGGGAACAACACTCTAAGCCAAAGGAATTACAGTGAAGCCAAGAAAGCCGATGGAAGTCAGAGTCCCAATACTTACTGGAGGTGAAGCTCTCGTAGAAAAACGAAGGACGAAAGGAGTCGGAGAACAAAAACCAAAAAAAGAGAAGAGAAGAAAGCTTAACCCGAAATCGAAGCTTTCCAATCGACGAAGGATCGGTAATCAAGTGAAGAAAAATGAAGAACGAAAAACGAAAGAAGTAAGGGTACCCGCAACGCTAGGTTTATTTTTTTAAAAAAAGTTGAACCTGGAGGCTGCTCGCGTTGCAGCCTGCAGGTTCTAATTCTCAAGCTGAAGCTGGACGCCAGCTTCAGCATCCAATTTTTTATTAAAATTTTTTTTAAAAAAAAAAAAATTGTTGTGGTTATGGTTGTGGTTGTGGTGCGTTTCCACGCACCCCATGCCCCATGCAATTAATTATTAATTTTTTAATATAATTTTTTTAATTAAAATGTTAAAGATTTTGAAATGTTAAATAAAAAATATCAAAATATAATTAATCATCATTTTACGTATTTAGAATTATTTTATTAAAATTAATTTTACTTTATTATAAAAATAAATTTAAATTAGTTAATAAATTAGAATTATATAATATGTATAGAATTGATTAGTGGGACCCTCAAAAAAATTAGTTGTTGGGTTTAGGATTGTGGAAAGAAGTTATAAAAATTTTATTTTGTGATATAAATGATGTGTCATAGTAGGGCCCACAATAAAGTTGGGTTTTTTAGTTCAGAGTTGCGGTTACCCTAATAACTTGTATCGCTTAAACCAGTTTTGTTTTGGTGCGCCATCTTTTTTGCTGCGGTGGAGAAAGAACCCTGTTACACGTGTATTTGGGATGACGGGCAACCGGAAGTAAACTGGCCATTTTTTGAATTAGCAGGCTTTCATATATGTAGATAGATATAGATATAAAGTAGGTATTAGGGGGAGATATATATGAAACATGGTTTAGTACATGCCGCCCGCGGGGCACTATCCTACCCTGCGGGTGACGTGTAACCCCATGATTGGTCAAAATTAATGGGTCTCACGTAGGGCCCACTGATTTTAACCAATCATGAATCGCCACATAATCCGCAGAGCACTATCCTGCGGGTAACATCGACTCAACCATGAAACAGTGGCAATTCTTAATAAAAGAAAACTCCAAAAAGCACAGTAGAAAACAAACAGAATTGATGACTTAAAATCCGAGGTGTAATTTTTCGTTAGGCTAAGCGTGGTACATGTGATAGGATTATTAAAGTAAAGATAAATTGTGGGATAATTATATTTTTCAATATAATTATGAAATATATTTTAAAAAATTTAATTTGTTTGTTTGATTTTTTGTGTGTAGGATTAAAAGTTGGACTATGTAGCTTTTACCAAAATTGCCCCCAATCTTTACCAAATCTGACCAGATCTTACATGATCTATCTCTTCACTGTCTCTCTCTGGAAAGGATGTTACCAGCAATGTTTTTATAATTGTACCGGTGATCAAAACAGTCTATCTTAAAAAAAAGGTCCAACCGATCGGACAGTTTTAACCGAACGTTATGACCGAAAAACTATTTATATAATATAATATAATTAATAATATCTTTTAAATTTTAAAAACCTAAAAGATGTATATAAATAGACAAAAATATATTTATCATAGTTTAAAAAATAAATAACTATATAAATATATTCAATATATTAATTATAGTTATATATATATTTAAAAAATTAATTAATTAATTAAAAAATCTAATAATACTAAAATAATATTTTTAACAAAGTACTAATTCCAAATAGTCATGTATATATAATAAAATATCAAATTAAAATTTTAAATTTTTTTAAAAAAAACTAATTTTTTTAAAAATTTAAAAAAAATCAAAAAACCAGTTCAACCGGTTCTTGGCCGGTTCGATCGATTTTGACCGATTCTTGACCGGTTCTGAGCGGTTTAACGTTAAAACAATTTTTTGGGGTGTTCCGAACCAGACCATTGCGCTCTGACTGTCCGTCAGTCTCTGACTGTCTGTCAGTCTCTGGGTGATATGCTGTACTCAAGCTAAGAGTAGTACCCATAGCGCGCTGAAGACTCCCCCAAAACCTAGAAGTAAACCTGGGGTCTCGATCACTGACAATGCTCACAGGCACTCCGTGCAATCGAATAATATCCTGGATGTACAACCGTGTCATCCTGTCAAAACTGTAGTCCCGATTATAAGGAATAAAATGTGCTGACTTGGTGAGTCGATCCACCACAACCCAGATAGCATCACAATTCCTCGAGCTCACCGGTAAATGGGTCACGAAGTCCATCGTGATCAACTCCCATTTCCACTCAGGAATAGGTAAACTGTGAAGCAACCCTCCAGGTCGTCGGTGCTCTGCCTTGACCTGTTGACACACCAAACATCTAGAAACATATAGATACACACTTCTTTTCATTCCTTTTCCACCAGAACCTAGTACGCAAATCCTTGTACATCTTGTTGCTCCCCAGATGAATACTCAACTTAGAACGATGTGCCTGGGATAAAATTTCCTCCCTCAGAGTATCATCCTCCGGAACAACAATACAGCCAGATAAACAAAGAAAACCATCTGACTGATAGTGGAATCCAGACAAACTATCATCCCTGGCTAAACGAGCCAAACGTTGGGTCTTCGGATCAGTCATCTGAGCATCTCGAATCCGAGAATACAAAGCAGGCTCAGATAAGATCTTAAACATCTGGATACTCTGCATACCTTTCTTATGCTTGAAAGTATACCCTGAAGAACAACAATCTTCAATTGCACTTGCCACAGAACAAGTGTGTAGTGCAGTCACTCGCACCTTGCGACTTAAAGCATCAGTAGTGAGATTAGCAGCTCCTGGATGGTACTTAATTTCACAGTCATAATCCTTAAGCAAATCCATCCAACGTTTTTGTCTCATGTTCAATTCTGCCTGAGTAAACAAATACTTGAAACTTTTGTTGTCTGTGAAGATCTCAAATCTTTCTCCATAAAGATAATGACGTCAGATTTTCAACGCAAATACAATAGCTGCTAACTCAAGATCATGCACTGAGCAGTTATTTTCGTGAACTTTTAACTGTCTAGAGGCGTATGCAATCACATGCCCATTTTGAGTCAGGACACATCCCAGTCCCTGAAGATAAGCATATGTGTACACTACATACCCTCCAGATCCAGACGGTAAAGCCAACACAGGTGCAGAAGTCAACCGTCTACGAATTTCACAAAAATTTTCTTCACATTCTAAGGACCACTCAAAATTTACGCCCTTTAGAGTAAGTTGTGTCAAATTAGATCGAGCTAGCTGCGAGAAATTCGCGATAAAACGACGATAATATCCTCCTAGACCCAGAAAACTACAGATCTCAACTACCATCGTCGGACGCGACCAGTTCATTACTGCCTCAATCTTGATAGGATCTATAGACACTCCATCTGTAATGCCCCGTTTTTATCTTAAATGAGTTTATTTGAGTTAATCGGAGGTTTCAGAGTTCACAAGCCGACTTGATTTTGATCAGGGTCCATTTTGCAAATTTTGGAAATTTCAGGGACTAAAACGCAATTATTGGATTTTATATATTATCTACACTTGTATTGACTTTACAAACATCCCTCATCTTCCTCCCAACCGAGAAGACTCCATTGAAGCGCCCCTTTTGGGTTTCAAGCTTTGGGATTTCAGTCCGAACTCGATCCGTCCGTTGGAAATTATTTCTGAAGGCAGTTTAGCGATCACGGCTGCGAGAGCTTCGTTCTATCGTAAGTTTTTCTACGATCAGATACATTCTAGTTTTTGGATGTTGTTAGAATCGTTTGAGATTCGAGTATGTTGTTCTTGACAGAGTTTTGATCGTTTATTATCCGTCGGTTTTGAAATAGAGCGACGTTCGGATTTGTTATGATTTTTGGAAGCACTGTTCTTCAATCAGGTCCACGAACGGATATTTAATCCCTCTGATAGATTGCACTAGAAAATCTATCAGAAGTTTCTACGAAGAGAATTAACGAATTTGATCCGTTAAACCAGACTGTAATTCAAAATTCACAGACTGGATTTTATCGAGCAGAGGGGAAAAGGGGGCGGCCACTTCAGAGAAAAATACTAGGGTTTTTAGAAAATTTGTGACCTGTTGTGTGTAATTTCTGTACTGCAATAACTTATTTATAATATAGGCCGCTAACAGCTTAGGGCCCATTAGTCATAAGTTCAAGCCCGACAAGCAAAGCCCGCATGTTCAGAAATTAATATAAAATTCATCATGACTCCGATTGATAAACCGATTTCACCAATGTGCACAAAAACCATTTCTGCACATTTTAAAGTCAAGATAAATTTTTCTGAATCCGAATTCAGTGGTTTCCAAAAATGCCCATCCCTATGTCATTTTAGGAAATCTTACTCCTCTACTCTTAAATAAGAAGTCCAACTTCTTCGTTCATTAAATTTAACTCTTTAAATTTAACTATCTCAACGGGGATTAAAAATCCATTACTCTGTGTGACCCTCAATGGTTCAGGGATACATCTAGCCGTGGGCTCACAACTCCTTGTGACTCGGAACAACAATTTCCGACTTGCCCATCGAATCATGGTAAGAGCGCCTAGCAACATCGCCCCATGATTCCCTAGGTATCACTGATAGTGCCTGCAAGAACCAATAGATTTTGGTTAGCGTACAGTACGGTCCCTTCATCCATATATCCCGATCGAATCAACAACCATTGGTAAATCGAGAGTCGTTCGAGATTCGATAACTATGCAATACATCTTGAAGATCAAATAGTGACATCGCATGTGTTACTAAGAAACCATTTCTTAAAACACATCATGTACTCTGGCCAGAGATTCGTCACACTAATATCTCCTCAGATCGCATAGGATATCCACACTCGCAAGTATGTGGTGAATCCTTGACAACAAAGCATCGACTCCTATATGTGTTGTAACTGTACCCAATCCCGACACCTGATGACCCCAATAGAGTCGGTAAACGAGTCAAAGCACAGTACTAGCATATAGAGTCTCAATGATGTTTCAAGTAGTAAGGACTAATGGTGTACAACCAAAACCGCGGACTTTATCCACTCGATAAGTGATAACCACTTGGAAAGTCCGGATTGGGTAGTTCGATCATTCATCATATGAATATCCATTTGCATGCTTCGAACATCTCTATGTTCCTTACCAATGAAACGTGGTACTCTGCATCGCAAATGCTAGTCTCAAACTCGAGCGATCCTTATCCTTATTATCGGACGGCTCAATCGACTAGGAACAGTTTAGAATATACAGTGACTATAAGATGTGTTTCATGATAGACATCTCCATGTTACCACATCTTACATACACTATAGTATATTCAAGGTCTTTATCAAAACAACAATAGTATATCACAATATAACAATATGAAGAAAGATAAAGTCATTGCCATTAATAAAAGTATAAATTATATTAAACAAAAGATTGTTTATACAAAGAGTCATCAAAGCCCTTAGCCACAAGTTGGCTCACCGGGCACCCACTCTTTCAGAGACAAAGATGGTTGTGGATGAAATCTTAGAGAGTTGAGGGTGGAGGTGGTTAAATAGATTTAATAAACTAGTGATGATGGTGATAGAGTTGGTTGTGCATAAATTGTCGTCGAAGCTGTGGCGGCCGTGGAGAGTGTTGGAGAGTTGAGGGTCGGGATTGGGAAGAATTACACACAAACCGGTGGCAACAGTTGTGGACGTGGATAAATTTTTGGAGAGTTGAGAACTGCGCTTTGATAAACTGGTACCGACCTCGGGGGTGGAGGCAAATACGTTGGAATGGAGGGCGGGTTAAGGGACAAAGTGAGGTTTAACATGTCATCGGTATCCTCTTCGGAGCCATGTTCATTGATCTTTATTTTCGTGTCCATATGTAGGTAAATCAGGGCTCTTCCAATCATTAGGGGCTCGGGCGTATATTTGGATCTTGTTTTCGATGATGAACTGGACGATTTGAAATGATTTCTGTCACAAGTCAAACCTCATCTTGTATTTTCACTCGCATCTCTTGCATTGGAAGACATTGGTTATTGTTTGGATCTTGGTGGTGAGTAGTTTATGGAGGTTGTGCACTGTCCCACGTTGTTTCGTTGCCCAAGGTTACGGCAACAAGATCTTGATGAAGATGCTCTTTTCTCCAAGTGGGAGTTGAGTAGGGTTACGCCAAGAGCATACCGGCATTCATTGGTTGTCGTATCCGTTGAGAACTGCTCTTTGATAAACTGGTACCAACGCCAGAGGTGGAGGCAAAGAAGTTGGAACGTAGGGCGGGTTAAGGGACAAGGCGAGGTTTAACATGTCATCGGTGTCCTCTTCAAAACTGAATTGAAAAGAACTTGAGCCATGGTCGGTTATCTTTCTCTTCTTGTCCATATGCAGGTAAATCAGGGCTCTTCCAACCATTGGGGCTTGGGTGTACATTTTGCTCATGTTTTCGATGATAAACTGGATGATTTCAAATTATTTATGCCACAAGTCGAACCTCTTCTTGTAGTTTCGCTCGTATCTCTGGCATTGGACGATGTCGGTTATGGTGTGGATCTGGGAGGAGAGTAGGTTCTGGAGGTTGTGCACTGTGACACGGTGTTTATTTGGCCAATGAAATGGCGACGAGATCTTGATGACGATGATCTTTCCTTATAGAGGGAGTTGTGTAGGGTTACGCCGAGAGCATACCTGCATCCATGGGTTGCCATATCCTTGCCAGAAGGTTTTTGAGAGAGTGGCCGTGGGAGAGGTGGAGGTCTAGGCGGAGACGAAGATAGTTGTGGAGGAAGTATTTGAGAGTTGAGGGTTGCGGTGACCAAATGAATTTGATAAACTTGGGACGACGGAGATAGAGTTGGTTGTGTATAAATTTTCGTCGGAGTTGGAGGCGACCGTGGAGAGTGTGTTTAAGAGCCGAGGGCCAGGATGGTGAAAAATTGCACAAAAACTAGTGGCGACGATCATGGATGTGGATAGATTCTTTTAGAGTTGAGAACTGCAATTTGATAAACTGGTACCGATGTCGGAGGTGGAGTCAAAGATGTTGGAATGGAGTGCGGGTTAAGGAACAAAAAGAGGTTTAACATTTCAGCGATGTTTTCTTCGGGACTTAATTGAACGGAACCGGAGCAATGGTCATTGATCATTCTCTTCTTGTCCATATATAAGTAAATCAGGGCTCTTCCAAGCACTAGGGGCTAGGGCGTACATTTGGCTCTTGTTTTCGATGATAAATTGGATGATTTCAAATGATTTATTCTACATGTCGAACCTCATCTTGTTTTTTTGTTCGCATCTCTTGCATTGGACAACGCCGGTTATGGTATGGATCTGGGTGTAGAGTAGGTGCTGGAGGCTGTGCTCTGTGGCACAATGTTTTGTTGCCCAATAGTACGACGACGAGATCTCTATGATGATGCTCTTCTCTCCTCGATGGGGTTGTGTAGGGTTATGCCGAGAGCGTACCGGAATCCATGGGTTTCTGTATCCGTTGCCAGCTGGTTTTTGGGAGAGTGGCGGTGGCAGAGGTGGAGGTCGAGACGGAGACGAAGATGGTTGTGGAGGAAGTATTGCAGAGTTGAGCGTTGCGGTGGCCAAATGGATTTCATAAACTGGTGATAATGGAGACACATTTGGCTATGTATAAATTGTCGTCGGAGTTGAAGGCGGTCGTGGAGAGCGTATTGGAGAGCCGAGTACCGGATGGGGAAGAATTGTATACAAACTGGTGACGACGGTCATGGACATGGATAGATTCTTGGAGAGTTGAGAACCGCACTTTGATAAACCGGTATCGACGTCGGGGGTGGAGGCAAAGACGTTGGAACAGAGGGCGGGTTAAGGGAAAAAAAGAGGTTTAACATGTCATTGGTGTCCTATTTGGATATGAATTGAACGGAGCCGGAGCCATAGTTGTTTATCTTTCTCTTCTTGTCCATATGATTGTCATTTGTCACTATTCTCTATCTCTACCATTTAGATTTTTTTAACCACATCTCTATTATATATATATATATATATATATATATATATAAAGTTTTTTTATGGTGCCCAACACTATATGCCCACTTCATGCCCATCATATACAAATCAACTCATCTATTGTACCGGTCAACTCATCTATTGTACATGGTGGGCATGAAGTGGGCATATAGTGTTGGGCACCATAAAAGAACTCTATATATATATATATATATATATATATATATATATATATATATATATATATTATAGATTAAATTGAGCACCATCAAAGGAATGCATGCTAGTGTTGTCATGTTGCTCTCCATACATAGCGTCTGTTACTCTACGTTAT